>NC_134859.1:73641250-74277500 GCF_049852395.1 Peromyscus maniculatus bairdii | reverse complement strand
TATTGAGTTAAACACCCAAGCCCTCTATCCAATGGGAATGGAATATGAGCCACACGTAGTGGAGTTTTGTTTTGTTGTTGTTGTTTGAGACAGGGTTTTTATGTGTAGCCCTGGATGTCTTGGGACTCATTCTGTAAACCAGGCTTATGAAATTGTTTTCAATTTTCCATTAATCACACACTAAAGAGTGAAAGAACTGGTGTGGTGACTGTAATCCCAGCATGAAGAAGGCTAGAGGATTGCTGTGAATTTGGGGCCAGTCCGGGCTATACAATGAGTCCAGCCAGGATTATATAGGGAAAGTCTATCTTGAATAAAGGAGAAAAAATGAGAGAAAAAAAAAGATTTAGTCCTAATAACTTGTTTAACCAGAAGTACCCAAACTGTTTACATTTCAATCCATAATCTACATAAAATGTAGATAAAATTCTTACTTCACTTTTTAAAGGTTCTTTGTATATTTTAAAATGATAACACAGTTCTATTTAAACACTTAATGGCCACAGGGTGGTCAGTGGCTACCCTAGCAAACTGTACAGGTTTAGATTTAATATTTTTTTAAAGGCTGGGGTTGGAGGCTTCACTCGGTGATAGGGTTTTATCCTCCATGTGTGGGACCCCTGAGTTTAATCCCCAGCACTGGAAAAAAAATAGCACAACATAATAAGCACATAATCATAGAGTAATGTCTCATTCATGTTCCCAGGTTTCGGTGTTTAGAGCAGTGTATCTTTGGGGAGCCATTTCAGAAATTCTCTATACCACCATAGAGAAGCAAGATGGAACATTTTAATTATTTTGTTTGGAAATCTTTTAATTTCATTTCTAAATGAAAACAAAATGTTCTGCCTCCATTCCCACAAGCCTGGTCCAAACCACCATCCGGCTGCAAAGCACCAAATAATCTTCCACACCTCAGAGTGTTGCTTTTCTGTCTGCTTAAAACCACGTCAGTGTCTTCAGCCTGCAGCCAGGGCTGACATGCTTGATGCAGGGCCCTGCTGGAGGCTGCTCCTGGCTGCCCCATCTAGTCTTCCCTCAATTACCCGGGTTCCTGGCCAGTAACTATGCACTAATCGGAGTGATCCTGATTGAATGTGCAGACCCTGGGGAGCTTGTTCGTGCCTCTGTACCGTTATCTTCTTTGCCCAATCAGCTTTTTTTTTCTTCTCTTTTACTGCTATTAGGTTTTATTCTAAATATATCTTCCCAGTATACTTTTTCCCTTCTAGTGTAAAAAGATTACATTTATTGTTTGTTTTTTGTTATACGAGTGTATATGTGTGGGCATGTGTTTGAAGGTCACATGGAGGTCAGAGAATAATTTGTGGTAGTCAGTTCTTTCTTTCTACCGTGTGTGTTCCTGGGATGGAGCTCTGGTCATTAGGCTTGGTGACAAGCACCCTATTGCCTGAGCTGTCATCAGTGTTTTGTTTGTTTGTTTGTTTGTTTTGTTTTTTGTTTTTTTAAGATTTATTTATTTATTATGCATACAATGTTCTGTCTGCATGTATCCCTGCAGGCTAGAAGAGGGCAGCAGATCTCATTACAGATGGTTGTGAGCCACCATGTGGTTGCTGGGAACTGAACTCAGGACCTTTGGGAGAGCAATCAGTGCTCTTAACCTCTGAGCCACATCTCCAGCCCTGTTTGTTTGTTTTTTGAGACAGGGTTTCTCTGTATAACTGCCCTGGCTGTCTTGGAGCTCACTCTGTAGACCAGGCTGGCCTCAAACTCACAGAGATCCACCTGCCTCTGCCTCCCAAGTGCTGGGATTAAAGGCATGCGGCGGCGGCGGTGCCGCCGCCGCCGCCGCCGCCGCCACCACCACCCAGCTCATCAGTACTATTTAAAAAAGAGTATTATGTTGGTACTGCCCTTGAACTTGCTATGTAGCTGAGGGTAATATTTAACTTTTGATCCCCCTGCATCTACCACCTGAGTATTGGGATTACAAGCATGCACCACCACTCCTGGTTTATGTGGTACAGGGCTCTGTTCATGTTAGGAAACCACTCTGAACTGTACCCCCAGCCCATGGGCTCTGTGGTGTTTTTGTTGTTGGGGTTGTGGTTTGAGACAGCATCCCATATAGCCCGGCTGGCCAGGATGCCTTTGAGTTTGCGGCCCTTCCTCCTCTCCCCTAGTTCTGAGATTACAGGTGTGCACCCCTCTCCTGGCGTCAGGTGGTAATGGAGACGGAGACCAGGACTTTGGGCATGCTGGACAAGCACCTTAGCAACCGAGCCACGTCTCCAGCCCAAATACAATTTCACTAAAAAGAAAAGAGAAGAGAAAAAGGACTCAAGCCAGGTTTGATGGCAAATGCTTGTAAACCCAGCACTTGGGAGGCCGAGACAGGAGGATTGGAGTTTGAGGCTATCATCTCCATAGTAGCAAGACCCTGTCTTTGCCCAGGGCCTCCTCTAATCTGGCTTGGTAAATAAAAGTATTTGTGTAAGACAGAGTTAAGTTGTAAACTTTGTGACAGTCAGCATTGTCTGCGTCCAACACGACTGTAGCCCTTTTAACAACAGTGCACTGTTGTGACACAACGTTATTGAGAGCTGGCTGAGTTGGCACTGTTTTGTATCTGTTTCCTCCTCTAACCATTGCAGAAAATGTATGTATTTTATTAGTAAGTAATTTTACAAATGAGAAAGCCAAGGAATATTTGAAAGAAAAGTAATCTGACCTAAGGGATGGTAGTCAATGGCGACCATTTTATGATTATCTTGTTACATTACAAATCTATTGCCTACCAAAGAAAATCTTAGTGAAGATACAAATGTAACAATTCTTTGAGTTTTTAATTATTGCCATTTGCTTAATTCAGATTATAATTTTTTAAAAATTTCTCTCTTTGTCTTCCGGCCCCACCCCATGGTGTGTGTGTGTGTGTGTGGTGTGTGTGTGTGTGTGTGTGTGTGTGTGTGTGTGTGTGTGTGTGTGTGCATGCATGCATGCGCACGCGCCTCTGGAGGTCAAAGGAGAGCCTCAGTCGTAAGTCTTTATCTCCTACCGTGTTTTTCCGCCGTACGCTAGGCTAGCTGGCCTGCAAGTTTGTTGCCTCTCCATCTCTGGCTTTTGCGTGGGTTTTTAGAGGTTTGAATCCGGGTCCTCACTCTTGTGCAGCAAGCACCTTTACCAACCAGACTGTCTCCCTGGCTCTACCTTAGGCTGTTATTGTCTCTTGTCATCACTTGTACTGCTAATTTCCCTGTCACTGGTCGGTCTCGGGGTCTCTCTCTCTCTCTCTCTCTCTCTCTCTCTCTCTCTCTCTCTCTCTCTCTCTCTCTCTCCCTCTCTCTCCTCCTCTTCTCTTCTCTTCTCTTCTCTCTCTCTCTCCTCTCTCTTCTCCTCTCCTCTCCTCTCCTCTCCTCTCCTCTCCTCTCCTCTCCTCTCCTCTCCTCTCCTCTCCTCTCCTCTCCTCTCCTCTCCTCTCCTCTCCTCTCTCTCTCTCTCTCTCTCTCTCTCTCTCTCTCTCTCTCTCTCTCTCTCTCTCTCTCTCTCCAGGGTTTCTCTGGATAGTCCTGGCTGTCCTGGTCTCTGTGTAGACCAGGCTGATCTGGAATGCAGAGATCCACCTGCCTCTGCCTCCCTACGGTTGAGATTAAAGGCGTGCACTGGTACACCTGGCTGCCACTGGTTTTTCTTCCTTCTACTCTAATTTAGCCAACACTATTGAACTCCCTGAGAGACTCTGCAGATGCATAATCCCCTGCCGTTCTGCCATTGCAGATGATGTTTACTCTGCACAGAACAGCCATTTTTCTGGTAACTATGATTAGCATCCCTTTTGATGGGAGAGGTGGTGGGGTTTTCATTTTATCTTTCCTCCAAAAAGATATCCTATTCAGAGACTACCTATAGATAAAGAACATTTTAAGGATTTTTTTTTTTTTGCACCAAATACTATTCCAAACTCTTGCTTCTAATAAAAGGAAAAGGTAGAGCCGGAGAGTTGGCTCAGCCATTAAAGAGCATTGGCTGCTCTTCCAGAGGACCTGGGTTGATTCCCAGCACCCACACGGCAGCTCACAACTGTCTGTAACTCTAGTCCGAGGAGACCTGACACCTTACACAGACAGACATGCAGGCAAGTCAGCAATTCACACAACATAAAACTAACTAGTTCTAAAAATACAAATACTGCCCTCACTTGCAGGCATTCTCCACCTTCACCCCCTTACTTTATGAAGAAAAGAAAAAGTTATTAGTGCTATTATTGCAAACAGAATTTGAAATACTGCAGTTATTTAAAGAATGCATTTTAAAAAAGCTTACATCTTGGTGTATAGTTTGTAGAAATGCAATTTTTTTTTAAAAAAAAAAGCTAATTGTTCATTTACTAAGATGCCTGGAGATATTTTTTTTCTATTAAGTAGTTGACTAATGCTGCAATCTATTTAAAATTTAAACTTCAATTATTATTGAAGTAGCCAGAGGCATCCTCTGTTTTCTCTATACTCTTTATTCCTGATATAATAGGCATCTACTCAACACATGTCTATTTTGAAAAGCAATCCTTTTTAATATATTTAATTTTGTGTGTGTGTGCGCGTGCGTATGCCCATGTGTGTAGAGGTCAGAAGTCAATATCATGTTTTCCTTAAGTGCTCCCCACCTTATTTTTTGAGGCAGAGCCTCCCACTGAACATGAAGCTCACTGATTCATCTGGGTTGTTTGGTTGGTTGGAAGCTCCAGGAACCTGCCTGTCTCTGTCTCCCCAGCACTGGCATTACAGGAATGCACCTTGTGCCTGTGGTATTAGTGATCCAAATTTGGGTCCACAGCAGATATTTTGCCAACTGCCATCTCTCAGATCCTATATATTTTCTTTGGTGCTGATGTTTGAACCCAAGACTTCATGAATTCCAACCATGTGCCCCACCTCTGGGGTACAGCCCAGCCCCCTTTTACATTTTTTATATGTATATTTTGAGGCAGAGTCTCACTATGTAGCCTTGACTGACTTGGAGCTCACTCTGTAGACCAGGCTGTCCTCAAACCCATAGAAATCTCCCTGCCTCTACCTCCCTAGTGCTGGAATTAAAGGCATGTACCACCACACCCAGATAGTTTTTAAAATTTTTATTGTTTATTTAAAATATATGAGTGTTTTGTCTACATGTATGTATGTGCACCATGTGCATGTCTGATGCCTGTGGAGACCAGAAGAGGGCATCAAAGCCCTTGTTGATCCCCTGGTACTGGAGTTAGGGATGGTTGTGAGCCACCGTGTGAGTGCTGGGAACTGAGCTCTGGTCATTTGCAAGAGAAAGGAGTGATCTAAACTGCTGAGCCATCTCTCCAGCCCCTATTTTTTAATTAATTAAAAAAAAGAGGAGAAAGACTTTCAAGTTTGCAAACTATATTAATATCATAAATGAAGCATATGATATTTTAGAAGCCAACAAAACAATGCTGGTCATTAATAATCAGTAGATTAAAAGTTAACCTGAATAATTAATAATATATATTCTAAAAGTGTCATGGACTACAACCCTCACCATTGTATCCATCTGCTACACCAGTTTCAGAATCGTTACTGTAAAATCATTTTTCTTTTGAATAATGCATTAAAAAATGGCTCCAAGTGAAGCTTGTTATTAAAGGCCACTGACGATAAAAGAAAAGAAGAGACAATATAGGCCAAGTGATATTAGCATGTACTAAGGCCCTGGATTCAGTTCCCAGCACTTATCAAAAACTGGGCAAAAAGATGGTAATTTAGTTCTGTTAACTAAATATATTGATATATTGACTATCAGGGGGTAGGGAGTAGTTAAGCCGTAAAGCAACTGGACAGCACGCATGAAGCCCTGAGTTTGATCCCAGTACAAAGGAAGAGGAGGAGGTAAAACATTGAAAATCAAATGCAAAATAAAGGCATTCACTCAGAATGAAGTCTCATAATTGTTAAAAGCACCTTAAAGTTATACTCTTAGTCAAATGAGCTAATTAAACGCCACAGTGGAAAAGTCCATTAAATACAACATTAAGTAATTAGTACATTTTATATTCCTACATAGGTCAGAATCATCAAACCATGAAACTGAATTTCTTCTCATTTCCCCAAAGACTATAAAAGATTTTAATTAATTGAGCTTTCCATTTTGAGAATTTCCTTGGTTTAAAAAGCTTTTTATTTTATTAACTTTTTAAAGTGGTTGTCAAATAAATAAAGCTTTCTTTGTTGCCTGGTAGTTTTTGTGGTTGATATAGACCTTAGAAAATTATTACAGCATTTAGTTACTTCAGCAGAGATGACCAGCTATGTTCAAACAAATACTAAATCGTTTGACATTTTATGATATGCATAATTAACAGTAAGTTCTAAGAAAATATGATTAAAAACTATTTTTCAAATCATATACATGAAGTTTGTTGTTTCCTTATTACAAAAAAGATTTCAAGTGATAAAATAATTTTACTATAGTGAGAATAATATTTATTCATAATAATACATATTTACTATATGCCAAACACTGTGCTGAATGCTGCTTCGTAGAAATAAATAAGCATGCTCCTTTTCCTCGAGCATGCAGTTTAAAGTCAGACCAGCAAGCCGGCGATACACCCACAGCTCCAGCACCGTCAGCTGGCCTGGGTACAACGGTGCACGAAACACCTCAGTGCTGATAGCTGCTCCACAAAGGAGAAAATTATTTCCTGGACGTTAGGTGATTTCTCCAAGGTCACACAAGATCCATAGTAGAATCAAAATTGAAAGTCTGATCTGTCTGACTCCAAAAGCTTGTTATCTTGTTGCCTGAAATTCTCATCAGATGGATTTGCTGCCCCTGAACTGGCTTATTTCAGCCATCCAATTTTTTTTCTTTGCCTTTTAGGACAATGACTTATACTTAATGAACTCTCTTTCTCCCTCCGTCCTTCCCTCTCCCTCCACCCAGTTTCTTTATTCATGCTACCCAATACCAATCTGTAAAGATTTTAGAACTGTAGACTCCCTAAAATGTACCCATTTCAACTATGCTTAAATCCTATTTACTTCCCACAGATGTAAAGGGATATGTGTTTCTTTGTATCCACTGTGTAACCATATCTTGCACATGATAAATGTACAAAAATGCTAAAATCCTTGAAGGACATGTATGGAGAAACAGAAGCACACCAAGATGCTGGCTGGATATAAAGACTTCACAAGATGGTGACTAGATGGTAAATCCACATATATTATTCAGTAGTTTATTTTCTTCTCCTTTACAATCTAGAGATTCAGCCCTCAACACTCATTTCAAATGGTATCTCCTACTAGAAGCATGTCCCGGGGCTGGAGAGATAGCTCAGAGGTTAAGAGCACTGGCTGTTCTTCCAAAGGTCCTGAGTTCAATTCCCAGCAACCACATGGTGGCTCACAACCATCTATAATGAGATCTGATGCCCTCTTCTGGCCTGCAGGGCATGCAGGGAGAATACTGTATACATAATAAATAAATAAATCTTTAAAAAAAAAAATAGAAGTACTGTTCCCTCCCATGACCTACACCAGTGTCTTTTTACTGTTTTTTTTTTTTTTTTTCCATGTTAGGAATTGAACTCAGGATCTCATGTGTGGTCTACCCCGGAACTATAACTCTAGCCCCCATCTAAGCAACCATTCTATCATGTAGCTATAGCCTCAGTCACAAAACTTTTAAAAACACATTGGGGCCAGGCAGTGGCGGTGCACACCTTTAATCCCAGCACTCGGGAGGCAGAGGCAGGCGGATCTTTGTTAGTTCAAGGCCAACCTGCGCTACGGAGCGAGATCCAGGAAGTTGCAAAGCTACACAGAGAAACCCTGTCTCGAAAAACCAAAAGAACCAAACCAAACCAACAAAACCAAAAACCAAACACATTGCGGAGAGTGCTGGAGAGATGCTGAGTGGTGGAGAGCACCAGCTCCTCCTCCCGGGGACATGGGTGGGTTTGGTTCCCAGTACCCACAAAGCAGCTCACAGCCATTCTTAATTCCAGTTCCCGGAGATCCGATTTCCTCTTTTGGATGTGTGTGCACCAGGCGTGCGTTGTTACAGCAGAGCAGCATTTCTCCCGGTTTCTGCTACAGTTCCTGCCTCCAGGTTCCCACGTGAGCCCCGGTGGCTTCCCTTGACGGTGGAGTCTAACCTGTGAACTGTAATAAGCCCTCTCCTCCCCACGTTGCCTTTGGTCATGGTTTTATCATAGCAACAGAGAAGCAAAACTAGAGACAGGAAGAATAGGTATACAAATAAAATATCTGCTGATAATAAATCATAAGGAAATCTATTTTAACACAATTCTTTGATAGTCATATAATTTTACCATTTATTAAAGATGAATGCAAATCAACATGCTAATGAGATGGATGTGCTTGTTTATTTTTCATAAATAATTAAATCTCGGCTAAATATTTAATACTGCAGGACATAGAGCATCTTCAGCAGTTTTCACAGTTAATTGATAATTTGATTTTATAGTCGTCCATGTTGAGAAGGCCACTTTGCATTAATATACAGTACAAAATGGCAGAGGTATATTTAGTGCTGTTTCTGAAATGGTTGACAATTCTCTCCTAATTGCAAGCCAAAATTCATTTAGCAATTTTTATTAAACTCAAGTGAGCAATGCAAACAGCCATTTTAAAATCAAACATCCTTATACAATCCAATCCAAAGATATGCTAATTTGATATTCACATTTTGAGGAATGACTGCAAGGAAATATAAAATACCTTTGTTCTCTACAGTTAAACTGTTTTTTCAATTAGATTTATTCACTTTTTAAATGTGTATATGTGAATGTTTTGCCTGCATGTATGTGTGTGCATCACATTCATGCTTGGTGCCTGTGGAGTTCAGAAGAGGGCATCTGATCCCCTGAAACAGGAGCTGCAGTTGGTTGACCTGGGTCCTCTGTGAGAGCAACAAGCGTTCTTAATCGTTGAGCTGAACCATCTCTCCAGCCCACCTTGTGTTCTTTTTGTTTGTCTGTTTTTCGAGACAGGGTTTCTCTGTGTAGCCTTAGCTGTCCAGGAACTCACTCTGTAGACCAAGCTGGCCTCAAACTCACAGAGATCTTCCTGCTTTTGCCTTCCTGCTGGGGCTAAAGGTATGAGCCACTATGCCTGGCTCCATTATGTCCTTATCAGAGCAGAAAATATTATATGTACGGTAAAAACACTGCAGCTTATGACTTACAGCAGTAGTCTTGACTCTAAGCTGGTTTTTCACCATGTGCATTGGTGTTGTGTGGCTGAGGCATGCAGTTTGTGCAAAGTACGCATGTTGTGTGTTTAGAACCAAGGCTACAGCGAGGATGTATGCTGCAGCACAGACAAACTCAGCCAGGAAACCCTGGACTCATTATGCCTTTGATTTGGGTTGATTCTTGATCATTGTATACCTGGAATATTTTTATTGTTGCCAATTTCTTTATGACTCCCATTTTCAGATAGGTAACCCCATTTGGGGTTACATCCCACAGTTTAAGAAGCTTTTCTGTGATCATGGTACAGAGTAAAGTCCAAGAACCACTGCTTCAAGAAGAACGTAAGGATCCAGCTAATGTTTCACTTATATGATGCCATAGCTATGCAATAATGTTATTAGCAAGCTAACATTTAATATATGGCACAGTAGAAAATACAAAAAAAAAATGAAGATATTTATTTCGCTTGACAAAGATTTGCTATATAACTCTAGCTGGCCTACGATTCATTATGTATCCCAAACTGGCCTTAAACTCAAAGCAATCCTCCTGCCCCTGTCTTCCAAGTAAGTACCAGGATACAAGTGTGTACCACTATGTCTAGCTTACAAGGAAATTTTTCTTTCTATATTTTTTTCATGTGTGGATATGCATGTAAGTATACATGGGTGGACGTGGATGCATGACAGGGGAATATTTCTATGTATGCTTTCCTAAATGTAACTAAAGATCAGTGCTTCATATTTTCAAGCTGTCTTAGAAACCGTAATTAAGTGTAAATAATCTTGAATGTTGATGATGAATTTCTATGAGTGCATTTAATGTAAAACACATTGGTTTTTTGTTTTTGTTTTGTTTCATGACAGGGTTTCTCTGTGTAGTTTTGGAGCCTGTCCTGGAACTCGCTCTGTAGACCAGGCTGTCCTCAAACTCACAGAGATACACCTGCCTCTGCCTCCCGAGTGCTAGGATTAAAGGCGTGTGCCACCACTGCCCAGCTGTTCTTTTAATTTTATTTAACACTTTTTTTTTTTTTTTTTTTTTTTTTGAGATAGGGTTTCTTTGTGTAGCCCTGGCTGTCCTGGAACTCACAGAGATCTGCACGCCTCTGACTTCAGAGTGCCACCACTGCCTGGCCTTATTTAACACTTTCAATTGAGCATTTTACCAAGTCATTAACTACTGAGAAGCAACGCTAAAAGATTGCTTTAAGAGCTGCTGGGGTATCTCAGTGTTTAGTTGCGTGATACACTGGGTTCAATCCCTCCTGCTTCCACACCCCAAAATTTAAGGTCTTTAATGTGGTTTTGTTCAAAACACACAATAGGAATTACATTTTGCTTTGTGATTAAAGACATTAAGAACAATATTGGGTAGATTGTTGGGTTTGTAAACATAGCTCTAAATTTGTTAAAACACTTGGATTAAAAGCTAGGAATGTGAGTTGGGGTATAGCTCAGTGGTCCAGCTCTTGCCTTCTATTTAGGCTCTGTCTAGTATCTCCCTCCTTCCCCCATCCCAAGCCTGGTGGTACATATCTGCAATCCCAGCGTTTAGGAAGCTGAGGCAGTTGGATTGCCACAGGATTGAGGCCAGTCTGGGCTCCCGAATGAGTGTGTCTAAAGAAAGGAAAACGGACAAACAAAAATGTGGGAGGGGCCTGGAAAGACAGCTCGGTAGTTAAGAGCAACTGCTGCTCTTCCAGAGGACTTGAGTTAGGTCCCCAGCACCTATCTATGACAGGAGGCTCACAGAGGCCTGCATCTCCAGGTTCAGGGCACCCAACACTTGCAGGGTAAACACCTTTCTGACCGAGCCATCCCCCAGCCCTGCCTTCTCTCTCCCTGCCTCCCTTCTCTCACGTTTTGTGGGGCTGAGAATCAAATCCACAGTTAAGCTCTCTACTTGGCTTACATCCTTTGCCTCACCCCTACGTTCATTTATTTATTTTGTGGGGGAGGTAGGCATGCTACGGAGTTCAGAGAGAAGCCTGTGGGAGTACTTCTCTTCCACTGTGTGGGGTCCAGGTCCAGTCAGGCCTTCGGGTTTCAAGCCCCTCACTGCCTGAGCCATCTCACCTGCTGAGACGTCTCTCCTGCCCTTTCCGGATGTTGAGAGTTTTGTTTTGTTGGGTGGGGCAGTGTTCCACTTCCCGAGACTAGGCCTCACTGTGTGCGGTTGCCCAGGCTGTTCTGGATCCTGGATTTCCAGCGTTGGCCTCACTCCTGGCATTGGATTTGATTTAATCCAATTTATGTGCTTTCTCTCCTGTCACTTGAGCTTTTGATGTTGCCTGAGCTCAAATCCGTAGATTTTTCTGTTTCCTAAGAATTTGCAGCTTTCGTGCCTGAGTCTAGGTCTTTCTTGGTGATCCATTTTGAGATAACTTGGGGTATGCTGGGAGTGGGGACCCACACCTTGCATGTAGATATCCAGTTGTCATAGCAGAATATGTTGAGACAAACTGTTCTTTCGGAAAGGATGGGTAACGGCTCAGGACCCCCAAGGCCAAGTTCTCAGCACAAAGGAGATTTATTTGCTCCCTAGGGACAGAGGGCAGGGATAAGAGACAGACACAGGAGATAGAGGATGAGGGAGAAGAGAAAGGAACCAGGGAAAGGGGGCAGGGGTATTTGTCCCAGAGGACAAAGGACTGCTTCTGAATAGAGAGGAGGCAGATGTGGACACAGGAAAATGGTGGTTTATAAAGGTACACGGGGAAACCTCATGTTAGGATGAGGTGCTTGACTTTAATTGGGCATGTTAATTAGGTGAGCCAAAAGGGGGCTTCTGATTGCTGGACTTCAATACCTTGATAGCTGGACCATGGTAGTCAACCTCAGGAGGAGGGATTGGCCAAAAAGGGGAACAGACCTTGGTGGCTAGCTTTTGGAATGTAATCTAAAGGTTTTGAGCAAGGCTGAGGGAATGGGGGGGGGGGGGGCGAGGCCTGCCAGAACCACATCCGCCAAGCTAGAGCTGCTCAGAGTCCTAACTTGGTAGCCCAGGCTGGCCTCGAACTCACAGAGATCCGCCTGGCTCTGCCTCCCAAGTGCTGGGATTAAAGGCGTGTGCCGCCGCTGCCACCACCTCCCGGCAAATATTTGTATGTTACTTCTCCCAATTTTATTTATTTTTTTAAATGAGAGCCTAGTGACTGAGGATATATCTCAGTTGGTAGAGTACTTGCCTATCATCCATGAAGCCCTGGGTTCCAGCCCCAGCCCTGATAACCTGAGCATGATGGTGCACACCTGTGGTCCAGCACTGGGGAGGTGGGAGCAGCAGAATCAGTTCAAGATCATTTGAAGGTTGAGAAAAATCTAGAACACATGAGACCCAGGTTTAAAAAAAAAAGTCTAAAAATTGATTTTTCTCTTAAGATTTGGTAATTCATTTCTCTTGGAGCCCATGGACTAATAATTTATCATATTCCTATTTGTGTAGCCTTTGACATTCTACAGTCTAGAGAGCATACATAACTAATACAGAAGTTACTTCACTCAATGGGTAAATGCTTCAGTAAAAAGAATGTGGGCAGGTGTGGTGACACATGCCTAATGCAAGTGTTGATGTCAAGGTTCAAAGCTGGCCTGGGCTACATAATGAAACCATGTCTCAAGAAAGAAAGGGAAAAATTAATTTGGAATGTTTAATACCTAGACATAAATCTAAATTTCTAGATTGCTGGTGGCCATGTCAGAGGAACAGCAGATGTCAGTTGACTTCAGGGTGCCGGCCCACCAGAGGCAAATCCCTGATGGGTGAATCTCAGATAGGCAAGGCCCCGAGACTACAGACTCCAGGATGTCTTTTGCTTCTGCTGTGCCTTTACATGTTTGCTGCTGCCATCTTTCTCTGGTATCTGGCATGGTGTGAATGGGTGTGGGGAGATCCCCACTGCCTGTAATGTAGTGTGTTTATCTTATGGAAATATTTTGTTCTACTGGGCATTTTTACCTATGGATTATTACAAAGATGATTTCTTCCTAAGATGTACTGTCTAATTGATACTAATAATGTTAGTTTAGAGTTTTGATGATAAAAAATAAAACGAGGAAGTGTCACACAGCTAGAACACATGAGTTTCTATTGAGGAGCCATATAGACTGTGGCTTAGGTTAGTTAATGATTAAGAAAAACAATTGAGTCCCAGTAACCCAGCTAGTTTAAATTCTTCTAATCTTAATGTTGGGAGGTGAGTTCATAGGTTTCAGAATGCATCATAGCTGAAGCAAAGCTCTGAAAATAACTTAAAGTTAGATTTTTTTTTTTTATTGTCAAATAGCTTTGAGGTGAAAAACCCAAGAAGATAATCAAAAGTTTTAGAAAGGCACAAAGTTGAATGAGGAACTCATTAAGGTCAGGGAACAAAGCAGTCCAATTATCATTAGTTCACATACCTTTCTTGCTAGGATTGGTTGATGATCAAAGGTGATGATTAATTCCTTATACCTATTTTTGCCCTCAATCTCTTGATATATAAAAAAAAACTATTGATGAGTGGGTATGCACCTTAAAGATTTAAAATAGAGCTGACTGATTCTGTTTCATATATAAAAGTTTAGATTTCTGAGCTGGGCGGTGGTGGCACAGGCTTTTAATCACAGCACTCAGGAGGCAGAGGCAGGCAGATCTCTGAGTTCAAGGCTAGCCTGATCTACAAAATGAGTTCCAGGACAGCCAGGACTGTTACATGGAGAAATCCTGTCTGGAAAAACAAAAAACAAACAAACAAAAAAAGTTTAGATTTGTGATTCCTTTAAGATTCCTAATAAGATTACCTTTTAAGATAAGTAATAAAGTGATTGGTCCTTTCTTTGTAACCACAAAATGCAGCCTGCCAGTAAAAGAATAGCTTGCTTGCTTACACTCTACTCTGTTAATCTATAACAAGTTGCTTGGGTATGAATGTATGTGGGTTCTTGGTATAATTTGTTTTTTACCTGTAATACATAAAATGTTTAATTATGTAACGGATATGGAAAACATGCTGGTTTTTTTTTTTTTTACTTGTATTCATTGTAATCATTCACTTGAAAAACAGAATGTAACCACATTGTAATTTTTATATTGCCTGAAAGATTTTGCTGGGTATATAATCTGTAAGGGAATGAATAAAGATAGAGTTAAAATGAGTTGGAAAACATCAAGAATGAGAGAAGGAAATCACCAGGAAAATAAAGAATAGAGAAAAGGTCTGAAGGAAACCATCAAGAGTGTGTGAGTGTCTTTTCCTTAACCCCCTCAGATAAAACAAATCTAGTCTGCAGGACTTGGTGGATTCCCTAGAGCCCCCTGCTGGAGCTGGTCCCCCAGGCAGCAGTCCTAGATGTCTTCAGTACACAAATTGTACTAACTTGAAAGCTGGCCAGATGGCTCAGTGGATAAAGGTGCTTACCAGGAAGCCTGATTTTCTTCCTGAGACACCATGGACTCCCACAAGTTGTCTTCTCCCTTCATATGCATGATGAGATGTGTGCAGCACCCCTTTAATGCAAAATAGATAGAAATAAATCTCAACTTTTAAAAGTTAAAGTCTTGAGGCTGGAGACATGGTTCATCTATTAAGAGCACTTACTATTCTTCCCCACCCCTCGGAGCTGAGGATCGAACCCAGGGCCTTGCGCTTGCTAGGCAAACGCTCTACCACTGAGCTAAATCCCCAGCCCCAGCACTTACTATTCTTGCAGAGGACCCTGATTCAATTTCTAGCACTCACATCGCAGCGCACAAACATTTGTAACTCCAGTTCCAGGGGATCCCACCTCCTCTAGTGACCTCCTCTAGCACAAGGCATTCTGTGGTACACATACCTACGTGCAGGCAAAGGCTTATATAAGATGAATTAGAACTTTAAAATTTTGAATCTTAAAAGGGGGAAGGATTTTGAGAAATTGTTCAGTAGTGAGGAATGTTGCCTTAGGCATGGTGGTGCATGCCTTTTATCCCAGCACTTGAGGCAGGAAGACCTTTATGAGTTTGACACCAATCTGGTCTATAGAGTGAGTTCCAGGCCAGTCAAGGCTACATAGTGAGACCCTGTCTCAAAACCAAACCAAACCAAAAGAGTACTGCTCTTACAGAGGACCCAAGTTTTCTTCCTAGTACCCACATTCCCTTACATGCTGAATACCCCCCGCGTACACATAATTACAAGTTGAGAAAGCCTTAAAAAATTTGAAAAAACAAGTTTTACTATTTTAAACAGAGTATGCACAAAAATATAAATTTAGATGTCTGATTCATATATAACGGATATTAAGTTAATTGAGTTCAGGTGTTAGTAGCTGTTTCAATTGTAGAATTATTATATGCATTTATGATGAGGAAAACCTCAAGAATAAACTTGAACTTAAAAAAGAAACTGTAATTTTGAAATTTAATGGTTTTTTAAAAATAGGTTTTGCTGCGTAAACCATGAAAATGCCAATTCTCTATACAAAGTCTTGTTCACATTTCTAATTAGTCTTTTAGTCCATCAAACTCCATGAAACCTTTCCTTGGTTTTCATCCCAAGAGTTAGACTATTTCCTCACGACCAATAGCGACAGGAGTCACTTGTCGTCAGGACAGAAGGGGCCTGGGTGGTCTTTCCTTTGGAATGGGGAGACAGGACATTCACTCATTTCTCTCAGAGCCACAATTCTGAGTCCCTTTTGGCTGGTTGATCAGTTTTTATCTTTCAAATGACACTTAAAAGAGAGTTCAATTTGTTTCGGCTCCGATTTCTTGTTGCTATTTCTACATGTCCTTTGTTAGACTGAAGTTTCATTCTGATTTTCTGAACATTTATATAGTGGATGGATATTGAGTTCTGTTAAATGGTTTTTGTTTGTTTGTTTGTTTGTTTAATGAACCTTTTTGGGTCTTGTCCTTTGTTCTGTTAATATGGTGAACTACAAGTCCAGGGATTGTAACTCAGACCCAGAATGCTTGCCCAGCATGTGTGAGGCTTTTAGTTTAAACTCCAGCACCGAGGGGGAAGGTAAAGAACATTGTTTTTTCATGTAGTAAGTAAGACAGTTTGAATTCCTAGAGGAAGTCTCTAGAGGCACGAGGATGTATTATCCTTTTCTATATTACTAGATTCATGTGTTAGTATTTAACTTAGGTACATACTTTTAAAAGATTTTATTTTTATGTGCACAGGTATTTTGCTTTCATGTATGCCTGTATGTCATGTGCATGCTTGCTTGTTGCCAGCAGAGGCTGGAAGAGGGCATCAGATTTCTTGGAACTGATATTATAGACAGTTATGAGCCACCATGGGGGTGCTGTGAATGGAACCTAGGTCCTCTGGAAGGGCCGTCAGTGCTTTTGCTTTTAACTGCTGAGCCATCTCTCCAGCCTAAAGACTTTATTTTTTAATTATGTGTGTGTATGTGCTCATGAGTGCAGGTGCGCTCAGAGGCCAGAAGGCGGCGCCAGGCTCTGTGTATAGGACTGTCCTCCCAGCCAGCCAACCAATCGTCAGGAGTTTAGCTCTGCAGGCTTGCAAAAGATCATCCCAGCCGGATTTGCTGACATCCTCTTGTAGTAGGAGGGGCAGGGAGGGTCCTGAGACTCTCACCTTGAGTAGACTCCTATCCCAGGCACTCCAAACCACCAGTATACAATTCTGCCCTAATTGCATGTGGCCTGGGGGATGGGCTAGAGAATATAAGCCAGGGAATACGAGGGGAGGGTGGCTTCATCTATGCAGCTATAGAGAATCAATCTCCCCTGCTGGGTAAACAATTTCCAGTGCGGCCTTTCGGGGAGGGTGAGGACCCAAACTCTTTTAAGGGACCCCTTCACCTACACTTACCTGTAAATAAGTGGTAAACAAAAACTCATTGATGTCCTAGGGTGAACTTTGGGAGTATGGAGTCTTGGTTTGTCTTGGGGCCTGGAATTTTCTCCCCGAGAGAAGGAATTTTAGCAACAAACCCTTAGCACTGGAGTTACAGGTGGTTGTGACTTGATGTGGGTACAAGGAGCTAAACTCAAGTCTTCTGCAAGAGCAGCCCATGCTTTTAACTGGTGAGCCATCTCTCTAGGTCCTAGTGTGTGTGTGTGTGTGTGTGTGTGTGTGTGTGTGTGTGTGTGTGTGTGTGTGTGTGTGATAGAATCTTATGTAACTTCATCTGGTTCTGTAGCTGAGGATGACCTTGAACATCCAGTCCTGCTCTTGTCACCCTTCTCATGCATGTTAGGTGAATGTTTTACTAACTGTTCTATTGCTGTGAAGAGACACCATGACCAAGTCAGTGCTTATAAAAGAAAGCATTTAACCGGGGGCTTGCTTACAGTTTCAGGGGGTCAGTCCATGATCATTATGGTGCTGGAGCAGTAGCTGAGAGCTTTACATCCTGATCCACAGGCAGTAGGAGGGAAGGAGAGAGGGAGGGAGGGAGGGAGGGAGAGAAGGGGGCGGGAGTCTGGGAGCCATGTGCAGCTGAGGCCATGCAGAGCTAGGTGGCCTGTGCTGCTACCCGGGGCTTGGTGTCATCCGGGCCCAGGCTGCTGCTGAGGGCAGTGTCTGGGTCCGTGGCCCTATAGTGGACAGGGTCTGGGTTGACATCCATGGCTCCTGTTGCTACTTAGGGCTGCTGGATGCCCAGGATGAGGTCAACCACCTGAATCCATGCTGGTGTCCGAGGGCCATGATCCAGCCAGGGCCATGCAGATCTGTGAGGCCTGCACTTCCACCCAATACCATGATGACTTCCTGGCCAGAGCTGCCCTGAGGGCCATGGTCCAGCTGCAGCCAGGGTCTGTGTTGATGTCTGAGGTCTGTTACCATCGAAGGCCATGTAGACACCCAAGGTCTGAAGCTATGTTGGTGTCTGAGGGCCACACTGCTGCTGGGGCCAAGCTGATCTGAGTGGCCTGCACTGCCACCTGGGGCAATGGTGACATCCAGACCGAGGATCATGTCTAAGTCCGTGGTCATACTGTGGCTGCTCTCTCATATTGCCACCAAAGGTCACACAGAAACCCAGGGTTGGCCCACTCTAAACATCTGCCCCATCTAGGACCCCTGGAGCTCGTGAAGGGACTGGCCCTTGGGAACAGTACCTGTAGGATCTCCATGACCTTGGGCAGCCACAGGATATCCCAGAGGAGTTCCAGTGAGGATCCAGTGATGATGGTGTACCAGGAACCTGAGGCCTTGAACCAGACCATGACTCACTGCAGTGAACATTTGCCAGTAAAGCCGATGGGACAAAAGGGTGCACTGTGTGACACACCGGAGCCTCCAGTGCCACCAGGACAAATGAAGAGGTGTTGAGAGGTGGGAAAGGAGAAGAAGCAAAGAGCATTTGTTGTTGTTGTTTTTTTTTTTTTTTTTGGTTTGTTTTGTCCTTGTTTTTATTTGTTTGCTTGCTTTGTTTAGTTTTGTTTTAATTTTTTAAAATTTTCTTTTGGGGGAGGTGCTGCAGGGGTGAGGGGAGAATATGGGGAGACTGGGAGGTGAGTGGAACTAGGGTGATGTTCCAAAAGAATCAATAAGGAAATTATGTTTAAGAAAATCATCCAAAAAAAAAGAAAGAAAAAAGAAAAGAAAAAGAAAAAAGCTGAATGCTTGTTGGGTGATGGTGGGAGGCAGAGGCAGGCGGATCTCTGAGTTCGAGGCCAGCCTGGTCTACAGAGTGAGATCTGGGACAGCCAGGGCTACACAGAGAAACCCTGTCTTGGGGGAAAAAAAAAGCTGAATGCTATTCTGCTGGATATCCTCTGTGTTCTTTATGTGTTCATCCGGTGGACACTTGTTTTCGTGTTTTGGCTCTTGTAAACAGTGCTTCAGTGAGCTTGAACCAGAATGCTAGCATCCATGTGAAATGCTGACTTCATTTTCTTTGGCTGTGCACCCAGAAGTGGGACTGCCGGATCGATCATATGATAGTTCTATTTTTAATTGAAAGCCAATTGAGGAATCTCCATACTGTTTTCCATAATGTCTTTGCCAATGTACATTTCCATCAGCCTTATATAAAGATTCTCGCCCACCCCACAACCTGTCCAACACTTACCTCTTATCTTTTACCTGGCTAATGATGTTTGAACACTTTTCCATATGTCTGTTGGCCATTTGTATGTCTTCTTTGGAAATGTCTATTAAATCCTCTGCCCATTTTTAATTGGATGGTTTGGCTTTTGCTGTTCATTTGTGTGAGTTTCTTATATATATATTTTGGACTGGTCATGATGATGCATGCCAGTAGACAAATACCTAAGAGAATGAGAGGCAGGATTCCAAATGTGAGTCCAGCACATATGCTCAAGGTATAAAATATGATTTTACATTCATACATATACTGTGAATGATAATTGCAAAAATGCCACATCTAACTGTGCATGCTTTATGTGTGCCTCCACTCAGGGGTTTTTAGTCTGGGCACTGTTGGCATTTGGGGCTCTGTTGGCATTTCTTTGTGGTGGCACAATGATGTGCTTAACAGTGTACTTATCTTATGCTTCTTAAGCCCCAGTAGCACCTCTGTCTACTAAAGTAACTAAAGACAAATCTCCCCTTGGGTGAGAATGACTGCTTAGCACTCGCCCGTATGAAGTGAAGTCACAGAGGGACAGAGATGACATCCGTGACCCCTGCACGGGTGTGTTGTGTCACCTTTCTTCTGGACTACCAGGACTTAGGGTTAAGTGATACACTAACAGATGATGGGATGTGCTTTCTGACTTCTGCTCTCTCTATTATGTGTGTGATCATGGTCCATGTGTATACATGTTCATAAGTGTGCATGTATATATTGAGGGCATAGGTCAACACCAGGAGGTCTTATCAATATCTACCATATAGTTCAGAAAAGGGTTTCTCACTGAACTTGGAACTTGCAGAGTGGCTAGAATAGCTGCCTAGCTAGCAAGCTCCAGGGATCACCTCGATGCCAGAGCACTGGGGTTACAGATGTGCACTACTGCACCCAGTACTACTTACATGGGTCCTGGGGACCTGGACTCAGGTCCTCATATAGCAAGCACTTTACCAACTGAGCCATCTGTCTCCCCAGCCCTGTTTTATTTTCCTGTCCATACCAGACATTTCCTTTACCCTGCTTTGGGGGGTTGGATACCTAGTTGTTCTTTGTTTCATATAATCATGGAGATGGTAGGGAAAGGGGGTGCATTCCAAGTGTATAAGAATAGCTTTCACCAGGTGGTGGCGCCCACCTTTAATCCCAGTACTTGGGAGGCAGAAGCAGGCAAATCTCTGTAAGTTCAAGGCCAGCCTGGTCTACAAAACGAGTTTCAGGACAGCTAGGACTGTTACACAAGGAAACCCTGTCTCGGAAAGAACAATAGCTTTCATCTTGCGGGTTATGATTCATTAAATTTCATTATTATAATAGAAATTTAAAAGTCTATCTGCTTTCACTTTATCACCGTCAGTTTTTCCTTTGAGGCAGGGTCTTGCTTTGTTTGCCAGGAGCCTTGAACTCTCAAGAAGCTGGACAGCAGGCCGTTGTCAGAGCCCCCAGCTTTGCCATTTACTTTGTACAAGCTCCAAATGGTTTGTCTGATCAGGCACGGCGACTCTTTGAAACAGCCCCGGTACAGATGTTCATGCCGTTATTTTTGGTGCTGCTGTTTTTGTGATGCTGAGGATGAACCCAAGGTCTCCTGCATCCTAAGCACGGACATTGCACTGAACCGTGTCCTCAGATCCTTGCCATTGTTTCTCAATGATGTCATTTTCTGCACAAAGATAAACAGACCATTTGTTTACTGATAGAATTGCAGGCAAGATATTCTGAAATAATAAATATGCAGCTTCACCAAAATAGCCTTGGAAAATAATTGTTTCTTTTCCAATCATCAAAAGTCTGAAAAAAAATTAACCTTTAATAAAGAAAGTGAACCTAAAGGTATGTGATTTCTTACCACCCCCACCCCTGATTTTCTAGACATGGTCTTCTCTGTAGCCCCCGAGAGCCTGGAACTCAGTATGTATCCCAGCGTGGTCTTAAACTCAAGGTGATCCTCTTATGTCAGCCTCCAAGTGTTCAACTCATACGATTTATCTCAATATGGATCCAGACTAGTACTGGTAAACTGTTTTTGTTTTCGTACGACAAATCTCATTGTGTAACCCAAATTGACCTCAAACTGATGATTCTCCTGCCTCAGCCACAGAGTTGTATTATAGGTGTGCACTATCATGCCCAACTTACTCCTGGTATTGCTTTAGGGTGAGGTTTGGACCGTTCTGATAAATCAATATGCGTAGCTGCTGGCTTCCTTGTCAGGTGCCTGGTCAGACTGTGCATCAGGAGAGTGTGAAGGTGGGTTATCAGAAATTGAGAACTGATTTGTGTTTATGAGAACTGACTTTTAAAAACTATTATTGACATTTCCTTCCTCCCCCCCTCTCTCCCTCTCTCCGACTCTCTCCCTTTCTTCTTCCTGAGATACATTCTTGTGTATCCCATGCTGTCCTCTTCTTGGTCCTCCTGACTTCATCCCTCGAACCCTCCACTCCTTTAGAGAGATTGTATGTGTCTAGTGTTATTTGTGTGCTGTTTATTTCAGATGGTCTTTTGAACGACTTATTATTTTAATGTGTATGCGCATGTGTGTTTGCATGAGTGTGTGTGCACACGTGCGTGCAGGAGCCTGTGGAGACCAGGAAAGGGCACTGGATACTGTAGAACTTATGAGCTGCCATGTAGGTGCTAGGAACCAAACCCAGGACATCTGCAAGAGCAGCATGTGCTCTCGAGCCCAGAGGTGTGTTTTTATGTCTCCTAGGCTGACTTCAGGCTCCTGGGCTCAAAAAATCTTCCTGTCTCAGCTTGCTAAGTAATGGACCACAGGGAGTAAGCATAAGCAGTCACAGAGAGGAGCCTAACCTACAGACTTGCCAGCTCTCCTCTTTGGCCGCCTCAGTTCCCTCATCTAGGAAACTAGACGGTGAGGTTGCTATGAGTATTAAGTGATTTCTGTGCAAAGCACCCAGTGTAATGCCCGGCCTATGGCAGGGGCTGGTTACCAAACCCCGTACACGCCAGACTGTAACAGTAAAACTAAAAATAAGTAAGTTGTATTAGGGGGCTGGAGAGATGGCTCAGCGGTTAAGAACACTGACTGCTCTCCCAGAGGACTTGGGTTCAATTCCCAGCACCCACATGGCAGTTCACAACTGTGTGTAACTCCAGTTCCAGGGAAACTTGACATGCATGCAGGCAAAACACCAGTGCAAATGAAAGTAAATAAATAAAAAAAGAAAATTGTATTAACTTAAAATTTAGTTCAACTAGTTGAATCAGCGGAAAACTAATAATTAGATTTTAAAAAATTAACAGTAATTTTATGTTAGTTAGTATGTAGTTTATGTTAATTAGTAAATGTAAAGATAATTGTTTCTGGTGATATGATAGTGATTCAAAGATGATGCTTTCGCTATTTATATGGTTGAAGCATCTCAGTTGAAGCAAGATGAATTGTTCATACCAAACAGGCAGAATTTTTGTTAAATTGGTCAATTACGTGCCACCTGTCAGGACATGGGAAGAAAGGGGACTGACGGGATTGATGTGTGTAGTGCCACCTGTACTTTTTCTAATCCAACACTTTATTTTTTTGATACTTATTTAACAAAAGGGCTAACTTTTTAAAGGTGACTAAAATTAACCATACAAAAAAAGCAGGAACTGCTTTAAAAAAAGAAAGCCCAAAATGTTACTTTCTGTGGAAAACCCATAGTCCAGTGTTATTCAGACCAGAGAAGAAAGAAGTTTCAAATACAATTAGAAGAAACTCAGCTGTTGGCTGGGGATGTTACAGCTGGAGGCAGGCAGGCAGGGACCATCTGCTGATGCAGTTGACTTGCTACTACATTTCGTTCTGTTCTCAGAGCACCACATTACATTCTAGAACAGTCCTTACAGCATCAGGCATAACATTTCACACCACTGATTTTCTTTGGTTATTTGGGCTTTTTCTTATTCAATTAAAAAAATGTTTTTTAGTGCTGGGAATTGAATCCAGGGCCCCCACATGCTAGGCAAATGCCCCCTAGCCACCGAGTTACTGCCCCAGTAAAGTAATTTCTCTTCTTGCAGCCCATCTCAGGAGTTACCCCTGAATCATGTTGGCCATACCCTGGTCTGTAACAATAAGCAAATCTTCAATGCCTGAGCACTTTGCAGGCAGAGTAAATTCCAAAGGTGTGACTTGGTCAGCTTTCAGCAGGGATTCTTGGTCCCAAACAGGAATATGGTTAGCTTTTCCTTTGTTCTTATCATTCTTAGGACTAAGAGGGTTATCTTTGCATGTTCCGCTGAATGGCCATAGTTGGTTTATTGTTGCTGTTTTAAAGGTTTGTTGTGCCGTTTTAAAGCATTTGCTTTATCTATTTGTTTATTTATTTATTTATTTATTTATTTATTTATTTATTTATTTATTTATTCTTTTTTCAAGATAGGGTTGCTTTGTGTGTATCCCTGGTTGTCCTGGAACTCCCTCTGTAGACCAGGCTGGCCTCAAACTCACAGAGATCCGCCTGCTTCTGGCTCCTGAGTTCAGGGATCAAAGGCGTGTGCTGCCACCGCCGCCGCCACCACCACCTGGCTTCCTTTATTTTTTTTGAATGATATAGATATGTGTAGATATGTGCACATGAATAGAGGTGCCAAAGAAGTACAGGAGTTACAAGAGGTTGGGAGCTACATGGGCCCTGGGAGTTCAGGCCCTCCGTAAGAGTAGTGAGTGGGTTCTCTTAACTTCTGTGTCATTTCTCCAGCCCTATTGGTTCACTCACTCACTCACTCACTCACTCATTTATTCATTCATTTATTTATTTATTTATTTATTTATTTATTTATTTATTTATTTATTTATTTATTTATGACATCGTCCATACCGTGCCACAGGCTGGCCTGAAAGTCAGTATGTAGCTTAGGCTGATTTCAACTTGCAATGATCCTCCTGCCTCAGATACCCAAATATTAAAGGGTCCGCCACATGCCAACCCCCTTTTTGTAATTTTGATAGTGGATTTATGTTTGTTGATACTTTATCTTGAGAATATTTCCACACTTTTGCTAGCATTTTAGGTGACTTATCTTGGTGTGATTTTTTTTTTTTCAGAGTAAATTAGTCTTCTATTGGTTTGGAATATTTATAGTTTATAGCTTTTTAGCTGTATTTATAGTTGATTCACTAGGGAGAAAATTGGAAGACTTAAATATCTATAATAACATAAGTGGGAGTCTGCCTTTTAAAATAGAAAATTTAAATTCATCTTTTGCATTATGGTGTCAAAAGTGATGATCTTGGTCTGGGTTGTTTTCCATGTTCAAAGTTTATTACTTTCTATGCGCTGTGTAATCAGAACAAAATTGGTAGGAAAAAAATGAAGACATAGCCCGGCAGTGGTGGAGCATGCCTTTAATCCTACCTAGCATTTGGGAGGCAGAGGACAAGCAGATCTCTGTGAGTTTGAGGCCAGCCTGGTCTACAGAGCCAGTTCCAGGACAGCCAGAGCTACACAGAGAAACTCTATTTCAAATCCCGCCCCCCCAAAAAAAAGAAAGAAAGAAGACATTTTTTAACTGGAGTCTTAAACTTAGGCATCCATGTAACCCCAAGTGTCCCTTTAGCTGTGTCTATAAGATGTTATTGATTATTGCCTAACAGACACAAAGTGAATGGGTTTCTGCTGCTCCTCTGTTCTGGTTTGTTTTATGTCAACTTGACATAAGCTCAGATCATCTGTGAGGAGGAAACCTCAATTCTAAAATTGGGTTTCTTTTGAATGAAGTAGATATGTATGGATATGTACACATGAGTAGAGGTGCCGAAGAAGTACCCAATCATAAGACTGGGCTGCAGACAAGCCTGTAGGCCATTTTCTTAATTAGTGATTGATGGGGGAGGGTCCTGCCCATTATGGGTGGTGCCATCCCCAGGCTGGTGGTCCTGGGTTTTATAAGCAAGCTGAGCAAAGCAAGTCAGTAAGCAGCCCCCCTTCATGGCTTGGCCTCAGCTCCTGCCTTCAGGTTTCTGCTTTACCAGACTTTTTCTTTTGGGTCACCAAACCAGCTCCCAAATCATGACACAGAGACTTATTAGTTATGAATGCTCGGCCTAGCTTAGGCTTGTTTCTGGCTAGCTCTTTTAACTTAAATTAACCTGTTTTTATTTATCGACCTTTTGCCTCAGGGTTTCCCACTTTTCTTTCTTTCCGTAGATCTGACTTTCACTGCTGCGTGTGGTTGCCTGGCTGCTGCCTGGCTTCTCGTCCCAGGCGTGTTCCCCTCTTTCTCCCTAGTTCTTTCCTCCTCCTCATTCTTTCCTCCTTAGATTCCTCCTCCTATTTATTCTCTCTCCCCACCAGCCCTGCCTATTCTTTCTCTGCCTAGCTATTGGCTGTTCAGGTCTTTATTAGACCAATCAGGTGCCTTAGGCAGGCAAGGTGAAACAAATGCAGCACATCCTTACATCATTAAACAAATGCAGTGTAAATAAAAGTACCACACCTTTCACACAGTTAAAATTAATATTCCGCAGCATAAATAAACAAATGTAACACATTTTCCTAGTCAAAGTAATATTCCACAGTATCCTGCCCCATTTGAATTCTTGCTTTGGCTTCCCTCAGTGGACTGTGACTGGGAATATGTAAGCCAAATCAACTCTTTCCTCCCCAAGTTGCTTTTGGTCATGGTGTTTCATCACAGCAATGTAAGTATCCCTGACTAAGGCATCCTCTAATGCAGTGGTTCCCAACCTTCCTAATACTGTGACCCTTTAATACAGTTCCCCATGCTGTGGTGACTTCCAACCATAAAATTATTGCGTTGCTACTTCATAACTATAATTTTGCTACTATTATGAATCATAATGTAAATATCTGATATGCAGGCTATCTGATGTGTGACTCCCAAAGGGATCGTGGCCTACAGGTTGAGAACCACTGCTCTATAGGCATAATTTTCTTTTTGCAGTTTGCATCCTACTAGTAACCCTAGTACTTGGGAGGCTAAGGAGGGTCACCATGGCTACCCTGGGCTGTGGAGCAAACCCTCACACCCAAAAACAAACAAACAAACCAAGCTCCCCTTCAAACCACGAAAGTTCTTCTTGGCATTGCTATCCTTTGTGGTAAAAGATAAGGAAATGAAGGCAGGACAGCTGTCTCAGAACTCTCCAAGAAGGGTGATTTATAATGTACTCTGTGGAATAACTCTATGGCAGAACCTGTGGCGAAGCCTTGATTGACAGCTCTGCACTGTGCTGGGGGAGAGTGGTGGGGGCTGAAGCCGTCTTTCATCCTTTTGCTCCAGATATCTGAGACTCACCTCAGTATCTCCTTTTTTCCTTATATTGTTTGAGGGGTAAATTTTTGTCTTAACCATAAATAGCTCACATTGTTTTATTCTGCAGGTTTCCTCTTGTCTATTTTAGAAGCAAGCAGAATATAAATCATGAAAAAGAAGTGTCTCTCGTGGAGCTCAGTCTTTTATGGCTTTTTTTTTTTTTTTTTTTTTTTTTTTTTTTTTTTTTTTTGTGACAGGGTTTCTCAGTGTAGCTCTGGCTGTCCTGGAACTGGCTCTGTAGACCAGGGTGGCCTCCAACTTAAGAGATTCGCCTGCCTCTGCCTCTCAGGTGCTGGGACTAAAGTTGTGTACTACCACACCTGGCTTCTTGTAGCTCAGTCTTAAAGCCCAAAACCGTGTTCCGTGTCTGTCTCAGTCCAGCAGCCCAGGAGTCATCATAATTGGTGACACAGGCTGTGAGAAATGAAATTTTAAATTTTTTTGAATTCTTTATTTTTGATGCTGCACAGGTAGGCCATGAACCCCAGAACTGCTCCCCCAAAGAAAGACTTCTGAATACTGCCTCCAAAATATGTTCATTTGCTTTCACATTGCCTCCTGTTTAACTCTTTCTCCCCCAGAGAAAATGTGACCACTCGTATGTCAGCGGCTGTTTTACTTTCAATCTCTTATCTTTTTGTGTGTGTGTATCTGGCCCCCGAAGGTTTTCACCTCTTCAAAATAACATTTCTTGGCTGGCTTGTACAGTGCGACTTTCACCTCATTCTCATGAAAACATCTTGGAACTTTTCTTGCCGTCATGGAAATTTTATGTGAAGAAATGGCCAATCTAAGATGACTTAGGGGGAGGCTGCCATCTTTGCAGAAGGATCCTAAGATGTCTTTCTGGATCATTTGCCTTTCGATATCTCCAGATTGCCCCTTATCCCAGTGAAAACAGATAGAGGAGACTGTACTGTAATTAGCTAATTCCGTCCTTCCTGCCAAGACAGTGAAGGTTCCTCATTGTGAACACATTCTGCTGCCAACAGCTCGATTGGAACATTGTGTTTATTTATGAGGGGATCTGAGTGTGAACAATTTGGCTTCAAGATTAAATGAGGGAATAGGTTATATTGATAAGTCTGATGTAATATTAGTCTTTTAAAGGAAAATTACAGTCACAAAGGGGAGCTCACATGTAAAGTATTGAAGATCATACAGAAACAGTATAGAACTTGAGAACTCTCTTCCATTTACAATAAATAGTTCCTTGCTTTCATGCCTCTTGCCTTTTTGACAATTGGACAGATGTCCTGGAGGCAACCTAGCTTGGCGTGATAAGCAGCAGATTGGAACATGGCAGCAAAGAACTAGTATCAGGCAGTCCCAGTCAGCGGATAGTCACCACATACGCGGAACTGTGCCGGGCAGTCTAGAGGGACACAAAGTGTGTTCATGAATATATGCGTGCATACGAAGTCCCTAAGTCAGGTAAAAATAAGAATATGACAGAGCTGGGCATGCTGGCACACACCAGCATTTCCAGCAATTGGGAGGTGGAGGCAGGAGGATCAGGAGTTGGCCATCCTTAGTTATAGGGACCTCTCAAGTACAAGGCCAGCCTGGGCTACCTGAGCCCTATCTCAAAACATCAAAAAGAAAAGCATATATATAATAGAAATGGAAATAGATCAGTGAATCATAAAAAAAAATAGAATGAATGCTTGCGTTAGCAGCACATTTACTAAAATTGGAACTATACAGAGAAAAGATTAGTATGGCCCCTGAGCAAGAATGACTTGCAGATCTTTGAAGTGTTGCGTATTTTTTAAAGATTCAAATAAAACTTATTTGACAGCATATTTTAAACCTGTAGTGTATTTTGCTAATATAATTTAAAATAATATTTTATCAAAGTCATTATTTCTTGAAATGTCATTATTAAGGTCAGTGTTTCTCTTCTTGTTTTTAATATAAACTGATTTATCACCTTTAGGATTAAAATGTTTGGAGGTATATAAGAAAAGGAAATAGGCCGGGCGGTGGTGGCGCACGCCTTTAATCCCAGCACTCGGGAGGCAGAGGCAGGCGGATCTCTGTGAGTTCGAGGCCAGCCTGGGCTACCAAGTGAGTTCCGGGAAAGGCGCAAAGCTACACAGAGAAACCCTGTCTCGAAAAACCAAAAAAAAAAAAAAAAAAAAAAAAAAAGAAAAGGAAATAGAACGAGACAAATGATGAGGAAGATTTCCAAGGAATAGGAGAAAATAATGAGTATTGTTTAGAAAATCAGAGAACTGGGAAACAGAGGAAGTCCTGAGTCCTGAGTTGGATAGGTGTTGTTGGCATGGGCATGACCGCGTAAAGGATCATAAAGCCTCAGACCCATGGCAAAATGGCAAAGCCTAGCCCCTGAGTAAGGCTCAGTGATGGCAAAGCCTTTCTAGGTCTGTGTGTGGATGTTGGTATTGTGGGCAGGCATGTCCACTGTAGCTTCCCCTCAGGGAAATTATGACATGACCACTGCTCCCTCTCAGAGACTGCTCCTACTGATATTAGCTAGATCCTCCTTTGTTCAGTTGTATACCATAAACCCCGCCTCCCTGTTCATCTATATACCATAAACCCCGCCTCCCCGTTCATCTGTATACCATAGACCCCGCCTCCCCGTTCATCTGTATACTATAAACCCTGCCTTCCTGTTCATCTGTATACCATAGACCCCGCCTCCTTGTTCATCTGTATACCATAGACCCCGCCTCCCCGTTCATCTGTATACCATAAACCCCGCCTCCCCGTTCATCTGTATACCATAGACCCCGCCTCCCCATTCATCTGTATACCATAGACCCCGCCTCCTTGTTCATCTGTATACCATAGACCCCGCCTCCCCGTTCATCTGTACACCATAACACCACCTCTGCCATTTCTTTGTCCCCTCACTGCCCCTCGCTGTCAGGTCACATCCCCGGAGTTGTGCAGGGCTGTGGCAGAGAATGAAAAACTTGTCAGCAGTCCCCTCCAACCTGTAGCCCCAATTACTCGAAAAGCTCTAATTACTCGGGCATTTGAGACTAGCCTGGAGAACACAGCAACATCCCATCTCAAAAACAAAATATAAAATTCAAGTTGGCTCTAGAAAAGGAGTGCCATCCTGGTGGATGGGAGAAGGTGGGAGTGAGACCAGGACGCTCTCACTCTGAGGTAAAGTTAGATAAGGATGCATGCGTTACTGACGACATACCAATTTTGTGTGAGGATAAAGGAGAATATAAGCTCAACCTGGGGTGTGTAGTAACTATTGAAATAATAAAGATTTATATAGTATTTTCACATGTATTTGAGAATTATAACAGTTTTGAGGGGCATTTATTACAACTCCCAATACATTCGTGCCCCTGTATGATCTCCTTTGGAAAGACTGGGATTTGAACCCATCGCCACTTACAAGTAGTGTAACCTGGGACACAGTCCTCAGAATTGCCGACTCTCAGTCTTATACGTCATGCACTCTGGCTAGTGAGTTGTTTCAGGACTGCTGCATAGACTCTGCACCGCCTCGTTCTGGGGGCAGCAGCCACCCAGGCCAGGCCTTGCTGGTGCATTTCTATGAAGAGCCATCAGTCAAGACAGTCAGCTTTGCCAACGATGCGCTATCTGGTACTATAACTCAAAACTGTCACAGCACCAATGTATAAACATGTAAATGGGGATATTCTTTTTTTTTTAAGTCTTGTTAGGTAGCCCATGCTATACCCATCATGCCTAGCTTTGCAATGTGATCATAGTCTAAGAAAATGTTCATTTCTAAAAGAGAGGCAGGACCAGACTAACCCACATTCTGAAGTTTGATAATCAAACAGACCAAAATATGAACGGTAAACCTTTAAGTTGTGAAATTCTGTGGTACAGATTATTTTGAGAAGGAAATTTAAGAATATATTAATTTTCTAGTCTAGTTCATGTGGTTCCTGCAGCATAAAAGCCGACCAGTGGATTCTTAAGTAAGCCATGTAAAACCTTCCCTTTAACTCCCGAATTCTCCGTTGGGAGATAAAAGCCGTCCTCTATCAAATTAACTATAATTAGGTATGTGAGTAAGAGTGCTAATATGTAGATGTTGTTCTGGATTTTTTAGAGGCAGGCTAAGTAGAAATTATAGCGGAGACACTGTAACTGAGCACCACTGCAGTAACATCTAAGTACAATACGGCAAGGCGCCTACAGCCTAAGCACTGGACTGCTTGCTCAGTGTCTCGGTGGGTTTCAGTCTTCGTGCCGACCAGGAAGGATTTTTATCTGGAGGGAATATGTATTGCTTTGGAACTTCTCGCTTTGCAGAATTATCATATAGTAATAATGCCTTGATTTTTTCAAAGTCCATAGAATTTCTGACAGCCTACCATGGTCTCATTCTTGAAATATGATTATTAATATTAGTTAATATTCTACTGGGGTACTTAGGGAGTGGGCTGATATGGGCTTTTCAAATGAGTTAGAGCCCTGTCCTCTATCTCCTTGCTTGTTAACTCAGGGTTTCTATTGCTGTAAGAGACACCATGACCTTATAAAAGAGACTAATAAATGAAAACATTTAACAGGGGTGGCTGGCTTACAGTTTCAGAGGTTCAGTCCATTATCATCATGATAGGGAGCATGGCGGTGTGCAGGCAGACATGGTGCTGGACAAGTAGTTGAGAGTCTTACATCTTGAAGGCAACAGGAAATGGTCTCAGTGTCACACTGTGGGAAGCTTGAGCAAAAGAGACCTCAAAGCCGGCCCCCACAGTGACACACTTCCTCCAACAAAGCCACACCTCCCAACAGTGCCCCTCCCTTTGGGGGCCATTTTCTTTTAAACTACCACACTTGTTTATTTGGAAAGGTTTATTTCAGACCATTGGAGAGTTAGCAATCATGGCTGGATGGAGCATGTGGTAGAAGCTGCTCCTCTCAAAGTAGCTGAGAAGGAACAAAACAAAACAGTTCTGTTCCTTTAAATATTTTCTGAGATTTTGTTTTGTTTTGCTTTGGTTTTTGAGACAGAGTTTCTCTGTGTAGTTTTGGAGCCTTTCCTGGAACTAACTTTGTAGTCCAGACTGGCCTCGAACTCACAGAGATCCTCCTGCCTCTGCCTCCTGAGCTCTCAGTTATTTGAAAAGTTTGTTTACCAGATTATATTAGTCAAATGTTGACTTTCACTAGGGCTAGTATTGACACTTGGCCCTCTCTTGCACCTTGTAGGTTCCAGGAGAAAACTCTGGGCACTCAGGCTTGGTAGCAAGCGCCATTACCCACTGAGCCATCTTGCCGGCCCTTGCCACTTCCTCTGAGTCTTGAGTGAAGGATAGCGAATTCATTGATCTTTTTAGGACATCATTGGCTGATCCTATTTAAAACTTCCCACTGTAGGGCTGATTATAATGTTGCCTTGAGTTACCATTGTAACTTTATTCATCAACTTGTTTTGTTTTGAGTCGTCTCGACTGGTCTGTGACTCACTCTGTAGACCAGGCATGTGCCATTATATCCAGATTATGCATCCACCCTTAATGACAAGATGTCTTTTATAGTTATCATGTCACCATAGAATAGATTTTCTTTTCTTTCTTTCTTTCTTTTCTTTCTTTCTTTCTTTCTTTCTTTCTTTCTTTCTTTCTTTCTTTCTTTCTTTCTTTCTTTCTTTCTTTCTTTCTTTCTTTCTTTCTTTCCTTCCTTCCTTCCTTCCTTCCTTCCTTCCTTCCTTCCTTTCTTTCTTTCTTTCTTTCTTTCCTTTCTTTCTTTTTTTTTTTGGTTGTTCGATTGTTTTGAGATAAGGTCTCACTGTGTAGTGTCAGAAGTCTGGAACTTCCAGTGTAGACCAAGCTGAAGCTAGAAGTATTGGTGCAGGCTTGCAATCTAAGCACTTGGGAGGTAGAGGCAGGAGGGTCAGGAATTGAAGGCCATCCTCTCTTAGTGAGGTGTGTCTGGGCTACATGAGATCCTGAAATAAAAATAAATTAAAAAAAAAAGACTGGGCTATCTTTGACCTTGTAGTGATTCTCCTGCCTCTGCCTCCCAGCTGCTAGGACTAGAGGTGTATATACACTGCCTTAACCAGCTAGGATTTCCTATTTGTTTTCTTTTTTCTTTCTTTTCTTCTCTTTATTTATTTATTTTGGTTTTTTAAGACAGGGTTTCTCTGTGTAGCCCTGGCTGTCCTGGAACTCCCTTTGTAGACCAGGCTGTCCTGGAACTCATGAAGATCTTCCTGCCTCTGCCTCCCAAATGGTGGGATTAAAGGTGTGGGCCACCACTACCTGGCTGATTTCCTATTTCTAAATTTGAAAATATTTCACTTTCTTTATTTTTATAAGAACACTGTATGTATTATACTTTAAATGTTTACTATGGTAAGAGATATATCATTGTAAAATTATGAAATATGTTCGTATTATAGCACACTATTTATCATTCTAGTCACTTTACACAACTTGGTAGTATTAGGTATATTCTCGGTATATAATCACCACAGTCTTACCTCCAGAATATTTTCATCATTCTGAGTAGAAGCCACTCAAAAAGCCAAAAAAAAGGCTAAATAGAACTCTGTACTCATTAAACAGCAAGTCTCCATTCTCGCAGGCCCTGGTAACCTTTTTTCAATTTTGCTTATATATGAATTTGTCTTTTCATGTTCTGAGATATTTTATAGAAATATCTTTATTTAATCTCAACTGTAGCCCTGACTAGTCTCAGACTTGTTACAAGTCCTCCAGCTTCAGCCTCTTGAGTTGCTAGATTACAGACATGAGCTACCATGCCCAGCTTCAGAATTTCATTGGCTGAATAGTTTGTGTGTGTGTGTGTGTGTGTGTGTGTGTGTAACATTTTGTTTATCCAATCTGTCTACTGACATTTGGATTCTTTCTCTTTTGACTAGTGTGAATATGTGTGTGTGTGTGTGTGTGTGTGTCTGTCTGTCTGTCTGTCTGTCCCCACGTGTGTTGCTGGGGATAAACTGAATGCCTCCTGCATGCTAAGCAAGCACTTTACTAGAGTTACATCCTTACCTCATAATGCTGCTTTTAGATTCTGTTTTGAGTCCTTGAGTTCAGTTTTTGGTCATATATGTAGCAGTAGAATTGTGGGACTACACGGTAATTTTATGCCTAACATTTGAAAAGCTGTCAACATTTTCCACATTATAATTTAAGAGTTCAAAAATCTTTTTTTTTTTTTTTTGGTTTTGGTTTTTCGAGACAGGGTTTCTCTGTGTAGCTTTGCGCCTTTCCTGGAACTCACTTGGTAGTCCAGGCTGGCCTCGAACTCACAGAGATCCGCCTGGCTCTGCCTCCTGAGTGCTGGGATTAAAGGCGTGCGCCACCACCGCCCGGCTAAGAGTTCAAAAATCTTAATTTCAGTTAATTATTTTTTTTAGACAAGGTGTCATGTCGCTCTGGCCTTAAACTGACTATGTAGCTCAGGATAACCTTGAACTTGCTTCTGATCCTCCTGTGTCCACCTGCCAAGTGCCAGGATTACAGGTGTGTGCTAGCATGCCCAGCTATGCAGCGCTGAGATCAAGCCCAGGGCTTCATGCATGTTAAACCAGCACATACAGCTGATCTACAGCCCCAGCCTAGACTCTTAGTTGTTCAATGTTGATTGTTTATTTTAAGGTAAGGCACGTCTTAGGATTTCATAAATCACCATATGGAGACAATAGCATTTCTAGAGTTGCCCTTTTAGAATTTTCTTTTTCACTTCTTTAGATCTAAAACACTTGATCTTGATTTCCTTGGCATACATTCACTGAGAAGCTAGAAAGATTTTACATTCCAGTAGCACGTGAAACATGCTAAAAATAGATCATGTCACTTTCCAAAGAGTTAGCACTTAGGGCTCCCAAGCAGACTAAAATTCACACGATGACAAAACACTAGATTTTTCTCTTCCTTGTTAAAAAAAGAAAAAGATTTTATTTAAATTTTATTAGTGTGTGTGTGTGTGTGTGTGTGTGTGGCGTGTGAGGCATGAATGCTTTGTTGCTCGTGTGGAAGTCAGAGGACAACTGGTCTGTCTTTTCTTTCCCCTGTGTAGGTTCTGGGGCTCGAACTCAATTCGTCAGGCTTGGTGGCAAGCACCTTCACCTGCAGAGCCATCTTATTGGCTCTAGATTTTTACCTCCCACAAAATCTTTGTTTCTAAATATGTATAAACAGTAGTGGCTTCCAAAGTTAAATCTGCATTGTATCCAATCTGTTATCAATATCATAGTTTGAAAATAAATAACAATGAGCTGGGCGTGCCAGTGCTCTCTTAGAATCCTGGCACTTGGCAAGACTGACATGGGGTAGGCTTCTGAGTTCAAGGCTAGCCTGGGCTACATAGCAAGGATCTGCTTAGGCTGGGGAGAGTTGGTGCAGGAGGGAAATGGGCCAGGGAGGAATGGGAAAAGGAAGAAGAGAAGAGAAGAGGAGGAAGGGGGAGAGATGGGCCCAGGCACTCTAAACAGGAAAAATAAAACAGTACTTAACAGGTAAAGAATTTAGTACTTACTATATACCAGATCCTTTGCTAAGCACTATAAACCCATTATCTAATTTAATCCTCTCAACAGCACACACCGAGTCAAAGTTCTTACTATACTGTGCAGATGGGAAGCAAGGCACTCAGGCAGGGTAAATAGGTGTCTAAGGTAAGGTCAAGTCAAGAGTGGTAGGTTCACATTTAATTTAAATCATCTCTAAGTTTATTTAGTGACACTTGTTGGCCCTGATGACGAAGATAATGTCTTTAATTCTGTGTGGAGTTCACAGCAAGATGAGCCCAACATAGTTAACATTCACGGACACGTTTATAACAAGGCAACTGGACCTCCATTAAGGCGCTTCGAAGACCGTCCGCTCCCATATCCCGGGCTTTAGTTGGTGTAGTCCCCGGATTCACGGTTTTCTTGGTATTTTAGGTAACGGCAGCTCATATATGAGCCGATGATAACTAGATCACACAGGTCCCCGGTGCAGTTCACTGCTGGCACTTGTCACTTGCTTTTTGTTACAGCTTCTGTACTGTCTCTTCTCTCTACTGCCTTGAAACTTGGTGCTTTCTGGAAAAATATCTTTATGTCAGCCTCATAAAGACAGGAGTCTTTGAACAGTCCTTGGCAATACATGCTCAACAAACATTTGATGAATAACTATGTGAGTGCAATGCTTCACTTGAGTTTTTAAATCAGCACACCAGGTTATGGATTTTACTATGGCATTTCCATATATACTTTGTTTCTGTTGGCTTCCCCCCCCCCGCCCCCGCCACAGTCCACCCCCAATCCATTGCTTCCTCTTTATAAACTCTTGTCCAATTGAAATTGCTGCTAATTACTGTGGTTGTTGATCTCTGCTCCCCCGATTTTCCATAGCCATACTTGTAATTATATATGTCTTCATGAGTATGTTAAAGGAATACAGTGACAAAGGGCATGGATTTTGGTGTCATGCCGCCCTGAGTTTGTCCCTGGCCCCAGGACTAATTATGTATGCTTAGGCAAGGCACTAAGCATCTCAAACCTCAAGTTTCTTGACAGGAAAATGTCCTTTGATAATATAACAGTCCCTTGTGTTTTTTCTTTATACAGTTTTAATTACCTGTAATCAACTGCCATACAAAAATAATAAATGAAATTTCAGAAATAACTCATGTGCTATTCTGAGTTGCATGATAGAATCCCACACCATCTGCCGGGGATGAGGTTCATCCCTGTGTGCAGCATGTCCAGGCTGTATATGCTACCCACCTGATAGTCATATACTATCCATCCTGGTTATGAGGTCAGTGGATGATGTGGCAGTGCTGCTCATGTTACTCAACACCCCTGCATCCCAACGCACAGCAGCGATGCTGGCAGTTCAGACAGGCTTCTGAAGACTGCTCACCACTTTCTTTAAAGGAAAACCAGAATGTTCTTGACTTAAAAGGAAAGAAGAAATATGCTGAGGTTGCTAAGTTACTCAATACACCATTTTGGGAGACTGCATTCACATTGTGTGTGTCTTCGTGTGTGTGTGTGTGTGTGTGTGTGTGTGTGTGTGTGTGTGTGTGTGTGTGTGTTTTAGACAAGGTCTCATTCTGTAGTCCTGGCTAACCTGAAACTTGATTTGTATACCAGCTTGGCCTTGAACTCAAAGAGATCTACCTCTGCCTTCTGCCTTCTGCTGGGACTAAAGGTGTACACCAACATGCTCAATGATTCATGTGACTTTTACTATAGTATAATTATTATATTTATTTGATCTCTCCTGTGCCTAGATAATAAATTAAACTTTATTATAGGTTGTATGTCCAAGGAAAAGTAGCATACTCGGGTTCAGTATCATCCCCAATTTCAGGCCTCCACTGAGAGTGTTAGACTTTATCTCCAGGACGAAGGGAGGGCTGCTGTGGTGCTGACCCACAGCACCGCTGTGTGATTATAAAAGATGACACACTTGATTTGGTAACATCAGTTCAGGACTCGTAATGGTTAACCACCTTTTCCCCATTTCAAATTACTTACTGTTCAGTTGTAGAAGATACGATCAAAGAGCTAAAAGACTCTGGTTTTTAGGCTACAACTTGATAATTTGCATTATTCCACTTATGCATATCAGTGGCTAAAACACAGACTATGAATAAGGCAAAGTAAATAAAAAAGACTGCATGTGCACCAGTGACTACTATTTCATTATCATGTCTGAACTGCAGAAAGTCCAACAGGGTTGCTATGTGCTATTTGTTACTAAGGTATGCAAATAAAAATGTAACAATAATGAAATATACATAAGGCTTTGGATGTAGCTCAGTCTGTAGAGCACTTGCCTAGCATGCCTCAGCCCTGGATGCAATCCCCAGCACCACAGAACACAGGGTGTGCTGGCACAGATCTATAGTCACAGTACGCAGAAGTGGGAGGCATGAGATCAGGCGGCCGAGGACATCCTTGGCTACACACTGAGCTGAATGCCAGTCCTGTCTCAGAAAAAAGAAGGTGTATATTTTAAACTCTGCTATGACTAAAGGAATTCCTTGTGGGGATGAGTCAGACCTAAAGGTTGGTAGCAGTGGTCTTACTAATTTTATAGGTAACATGCTGTGTGAATATCAAGCTACAAAGACCTAATAGATACCAGAATTGTCATTATCAAGTAAAGTATAACTGAATTTGAAGCATTTACCCCTGGGCTTAATTCCAATGGTAAGATCAGATCTTTAAAGTGCAAATGGGAAGCAGTTTATATAAGTGATTGTATTCTATGTAATATTATAGATCTTCAGCTAAACTTCACATTTTAGTAATCACCTGGAGCAGGAAAGAACTTAATAGGAAAAAGAAGAAAACTGTTTTCTCTCATCTCTCAATATGAATATTTCTACCTTTAAGCCCCCTTTCCAGTGGGTGCTGCTTTGAGGCCAAAATAATAACATCTCCTTTCATTTAGATGTAAACATGGCGGATGGCTTAGGGCCAGGCTGGCGCTTTCCTGATGCAGTGGAAACAGCTTCCTCCCCTTGAGAAGTGAGGGGAGATGGAAACAGAGTAATGGCTGAAATCCTCTTCCGTGAGGGATGGAATTAATCTTGAGAGCCTATGAGACCGGGACAAGAGTTGTCCTGGCTTTACTAACTCCATTACATAACTAAAGGCGGGGTGGGGGATGGGCTGACTATGTCAGTGGCAGAATTTTGCTGTCTATTAGGTCTTCAGAGCTGTTATTATTCTTACAGCATGATAATCTGCTTATCTAAACGGGCAAGACCCCTGCTTAGGTCTGACTCAACTCTCACAAGGAATTTCCTTTACTCATGATGCATACTTTAAATATATGTGAACATGGTCTTTTCTCAACCATTTCCCCAGCCTGTCTAAAATTATATTGTTATTCACCAGTCATGTGCCATTTAGTGTGAACTCAGTCCATCAAGCAGCTGCTGATGCCTGCCTGACATGCATCGAGATAAGGAGGTATTGAAAGGTGCTGGAGGAAAAAAATCATTTTATGCTCAAGATAACGAAGCCGCGGCTTGAAGTGGGAGTTGAAGTAGCGGCTTCAGGAAGGAGGCTGGCAGATGACACAGAGCCAGCTAAAGACAAGGAGGACAGCAAAGTACGGTTGGAATGAAGGACACATTCAGAGAGGCAGACAAGTGTGTGTGTGTGTGTGTGTGTGTGTGTGTGTGTGTGTGTGTGTGTGTGAGAGAGAGAGAGAGAGAGAGAGAGAGAGAGAGAGAGAGAGAGAGAGAGAGAGAGAAAGCAGGAAAGAGAGGGGGGAGGGAGAGAGAGCGCAGAGGGCTATGCACAGTATCGACTGAGATAAACAGGCAAGGGTTATAGAGCAAGAGCAGCTGTGCGGGTTATATAGTTGTCAAGTTGGTTTTTTAGGGGGTTCGCTGAGAATTAGCACAACCTCTGAGTGTTTGCTCTGTGGTTAGCGGGAGGGATGTCAACACTGGAGCCACCTTCTCTTACTCCTTCACTCTGACCTTACACCAGGATCAAGTGCTCTGCAAATAGAATGGGTTCACGTTCCTAAAGGCGTTCCCCATAGACATGATAGTTCTGTTTTTCCAGAGATGGTGGTGGTGGCAGCACACACTTGAATCCCAGCATTTGGGAGGCAGAGGCTGGCCGATCTCAGTGAGATCGAGGCCAGCCTGATCTACAAAGCAAGTTCCAGGACAGCCAGAGCTGTAACACAGAGAAACCCTGTGTTGAAAACCAAAAAAAAAAGAGAGCTATTTCTGTCTAAAACACTGGCTGGCCATGAGTATAACATGTGGAGTTCATTCTACTTTTTATCTCCCCTCCCCCGCCCCCCGCCCTGAGGGGGGCAGTGCTTAAATATAAGAAACATACGTTTGATACTTTAGTTGATAATTAAAATGATGGTGGCAGTCTGATGTACCATGCTGTCAGGATCTTTTGTCAGAAAGAACAGATCGTCATTGATTCTGTTGTTCCCGATCTGTGACAACCAAAGGCTGTCAGAGTCCATTGCCCACTCGCTCTCCTTGTCACTTGTAAAAACAGTAAGGTAGCAAAGGATAACAAAAGATGTCAGGGGAACTGGCTTAGCATTGTTAGTGCTGGACTTGTCTGACCTGGGGCAAACTCTGCCAAGCTTGATTTGTTTTTTGATTTATACAGTGAAAACAGTATATCTCCTTTGCTCATATGGAAACCTGGATTGTGAAGACGGGATTATAAAGTTGTGAGCGCCTTTTAAACAACAAGGCAAAATACTCAAAAAGTCTTAGCCTTGGAGGCTGGAGAGAGGGCTCAGCCGTTAAGAGCACTTGCTGCTCTTGCAGAGGGTCCAGGTTTGGTTCCCAGCACCCATATGGCAGATAACAACCACCTGTCACTTTAATTCCAAGGGATCCAACTCTCTCTTCTATCCTCTGAGAGCGCCAGGCGTGTACACAGTGCACATACACACACATGCAGACAAAACATTCATATGCATGAGATTACATTAAAAAAACAAAAGACAAATAGTCTGAGCCTCTTCACTTCTCTTACCTAAGATCATATTTAGTCTAAGAGGAGCCGAAATGGGCATGTTCCTGCCACGTACGTGCCTCTGTTAAACGGCCACACGGGCTGACGGTGCGGGGAAGCAATTATAAACGTGAAAGAGCCACGTGGACATCACACTAAGGAAGACACATGCTTGAGATCCCGGACATAGGAATGGCTTCTCAGGATTGTTGTCACACTGTCCTTCAAAGCTGCAGGCGAAAGGGCAAAGGCTCCCAGGACTGGGTAACTACACGCAAATGCAGGGGATGGTTCTCAGGCCTCTGTAGCCAGTCTTCCAAATTTGAAAACAGCATTGCTAGGGGGCGTCTGGGTCATCTGTGGATTAGTTCTTTGTTTGTCTTGTTCTCATTAAAAAGGCCTGGCTGGCCTGGAACTCTGTGTAAACCTGACGGGCAAACCTTCAGCAATCCTCCTGCCTCTGCCTCCTCAGCACTGGGCATGTATTATGTGTCTGGATTTTTGTACATTATTGTACAATGTCTGCAAAATTAAGCTTTGTGGAAACCTGCAGGAGTACAGGTCCTGGAGACCTTGTCCAGGGGAGCGTGGATGGGGCCGTATCTGACCCCAGAGCCACCACGCATGAGCTTCTTCTCAGCCATCATGCCCAAATCCATCTGCCTTTGAGCAGGTGAAGCCCCGCTTCTTTGATGTGTGGATCTTCTGGCGGCCAGAAAACTTGAACTCTCCATAGGGCCTTGATCACATGCTCCCTATTCTGCAGCTTGGTGTGGATAGACATGATGACCTGGCTGATGTGAACCCTGGACTGTCCCCTTAGGCTTCCCCAAAACACCCTGCATACTTGTCTGGAGTCTAGACTTTGACAGCGCCGAGATAAGAGACATGAACGGTCACAAGAAAATTGTCTTCAAGGTCCCTTACGGCAACCCACGTAAGTGACAGGCTGCATACATCACCAAGGGAAGGAACCTGGTAAGCTTAACTGGCTTCAGATTTCTTCTTTTGAAATGGTCTCACCATGCAGCCCAGGTGGAACCCAAAAGCTCAGTGCTCCTGCCTCAGCTTCTCGAGTCCTGGGTTTACAGGAATGCAGCACTATACATGTGTTGTTGTTACTATTTAATGAACTCAGGCTGGCACAGCTGCTAAATATTGTTTCATATAAACCCCAGTGTTTATGTCTTTGGATATTGACCTGTACACAATGCTCTTCTAGAGGACCTGAGTTTGGTTCCCAGCACCATGTCAAGTGACTCACAAATGCCTGTAACCCCAGCTCTGGGGCATCTGATGCTCTCTTCTCAACTCCATAGGCACCTACACTCACATTTGTACAAACTTACACACACATGCGTAATGAAAAAGAATTAAAAATACTGGATCAGCAACCAGGAGCTCTGACAGCTCTTCTAGAGTGTTCTAGTCCCAGCACCCACATGGTAGCTCACAACCATCTGGAACTCCAGTTCCAGAGGAGCCGGCACCTTCTTCAGACCTCCGTGGGCACCAGGCATGCAAGTAACACACAGATATACATACAAGAAGGCAAAACACATACATAAGAAGAAATCATCTTTAAATAAAAATAAAATAAGCATATTTCTGTTGACGTTCGTTGATAGTTTAGAAAGCTTTGTTAACATTGCTTTCTCTGACCTTTACAAGCGTTTACGGTACACACACACACATACACACACAAAGATGAAGAATAAAAAAACAACAAAATGACAATGTAAGGGCTTCAGCTCTCTCTGCTTTATTCTACACAGTTTATGGTTCATTTTAATATTTAAGATTCAGATACTGGAATAATAGTTCTAGTCTTAATGCTCGCTCCCTGAATTTTTTCTTAGGTTTATCCAGATTAAATGTAAATTTGATGTTTTCTAAAAGAAATTTTAAGTGGACATATCCAGCTGTTGCATTTATAAATAGCTGCAGATGTCTACAGTAATGAAGGATTTACTCAGGTTGTTATGGCAACTAAAACTCCACAGAACCTCAAAGATAAGCTGCATTAAAGGAAGAGAGTACATTAAATGTACATTTAACCCAATTACACAATGAAATTATTGCTTACTGTCTATCATTTTAGATTTTAAAAGAGAAATTAGTTTTAGCTCAGTAAGAGAGTCTCCCACTAAATTACAGGCTTGAGTATTCTTTGAAGGGTTTGCTGCAGCAGTAGTAGAGTGTGCTGACCATTTCAATCCCCTCTCCCCCTCCCGTTGCGCCCTCCATCAGCCCTCCCTCTCTCAACCTCTCTCCTCTGTCTCCGCAGTGTTGAGGGTGGAGCACAGGATGTCAGCATGCTAGACAAATGTCCCACCTCTGAGCTATGCCCCCAGACCCAAATTGTCCTTTTGGTCCTCTTTTTACTGAGTTGCGTGCTAATTTAAACCTGCTGGCTAAGGCTCAAGGTATGCTTCTGAGTCCATGGAATATGGCAGAGATTGCACTGGACTTTAAATCTATGATCTCACCGGAAAGACTCATCCAACCGGACTTAGTTATACTCTTTGAAGGCCAGGGGGTAGGCTGATCCTTCTGGATGTGGTAGGGCACACTTATAATCTCAGCAGTCAGAGACTAAGTAGAAGGATTGCAAGTTTGAGGCCAACCTGGACTGACAGCAAAATTCAAAAATAAATACTTTGCAAACTAGAGAGATGGCTTACTAGTTAAGAGCACTTGCTGCTCTTGCAGAGAAACCAGGTTCAGTTCTCGGTACCAGCATGGCAGCTCACAACCAGCTGTAACTCCTGTACCATGAGATCTGACACCTTCTTCTGGCCCCTGTAGAAACCTGCATGCACATGGTGCCACATACATACATACAGGCAAACACGTATACACATGAAAATCAATGTTTACCAAATTAAACTGAGTTTCTCTCCATGGGAGGCCTTACCCTTTTAGAGGAGGGGGTGCAGGGGGTAGGGAGGCTGAGGGGTGGAGCAAGAGAAGGGATGAGAGGGGGATCTGTGGTTGGAAGTAAAATGAATAAAAAAATTCTTTAAAAAATAAATAAATTCAACAAACAAAACCAACAGTTTCTATACAGTGAGTCTGGGAGTAAGATTCTAGAGTCAGTGACGTTTACTTTGTTTTGGTGCTGGTGAGAAAACTCAGGACCTTGAAAATACTAGGCAGTGCTTTGACCCCGAGCCACACATGGCGGGGAGCGGGTGGCGGGAGTGGTGAGACAGCCAGCCAGAACTGGCTTCGAATTTGCCATGTGCCTCCATGGGCCTTGAGCTCTTGCCTCAGTGTCCTGGGTGCTAGGATGCAGGCATACACTGCCATCCCACTTCCAGGGGAGAGTCGAAAGCTGTAGCTTGTATTCACTGTCAGGCAGACATTTTTATAGATTTATTTATGTGCATGTATCTGTATATGTATGGCATGTGTTTGCTGGTGCCTGCAGAGTCCAAAAAGTATTGATCTACCCCCCACCCCCACCCCCCACCCCCGCGTCAGGTCCAAAGGAAACTCCACTCCCCTAAATTCTGGCACCCTCTACCATTGGATGAGTGCCAATCCTCATCACTGTCAGAAGGACAAATGACTACCTGTGGTGCCCATTAGCATACCAAAGCACATGCCGGCTTCCGTGCTCACTCAGTACCTGTGGCTTTTCTCAGCTCTCCTCACCTCTCCCCTGCTCTCAGCTTCTCAGCTGTGGGCTTTCATTCCTATATAACCTGCCATTTCAGCCGCGCTCTCTCCTGGTCCCCTCTCCTTGGGTAGTCTCTTTCCTCTTTTCTCTCCCTCTCCCCCCCTCCTCCTCTCTCTCTCCTCTCATGGCCTGGTCCAGTCTGCTGGCTCTGTTCAGTCTACTTTCTCTCCATGTGCTGGACTCTTCCAGATGTCTCTAGCTGTATTCGCCTTCTTATCTACTAGAAAAACCTTCCCCTCAACCATACCTTGGAGCAGTCATTTCTTCACTTTATACACCCTGGAGCTGGAGTTAACAGGCAGTTGTAAGCTTCCAGACATGGGTGCCAGGATCCAAACTCAGGTCCGCTAGAAGACCAGCAAGGGCTCTTAGCCAGAGCCGTCTCTCTAGCCCCAAGGTTTACTTTTATTATATATGTGCATTTGGGTGTGGGGGGATCTGTGCACTTGGAGGGAGTGTGTGCACGTGGGGGGGGTATGTGCATGTGGGGGGTATGTGCACATGGGCAGGTGCCTTCAGAGTCTAGAAGAGGATATTGGATCCCCTGGGATTGGAGTGACAGGTGGTTGTAGGGTGCCTGACGTGGCTTCTGGGAACCGAACCTGGGTCCTCTGCAAGAGCAGCAAGTGCTCATAACTGTTGAGCCCCCTCTCCAGCCCTAATACATGCATTTTAAACAACGCTGAATAGCGCACTCTAGGTTTATAGTGGAGGAGTGGTCTATCCTGTTCTTTCAACCCCGTGGTCTTCCTTTGTGGCAACTACGTTTTAAATGATCTAAATTGTTTCCTTTAGGATTTATCTCTTTCTTACTCTGAAGAAAATAAAGATCTTCTCCGAGTGCTGCTACCACTTGACCTCCCAGACCTCCTCTCCGTAATTGTGTCATAATTTAGGACAAAATAACATTTACATTGTTTATATTGTGTGAATTCTGTTTACTGCCTAGCCACTATATATTATCTTTACATTTTACTTCCTGTATAATGGTTTATTTTCCCCTGGAGTTAATGATCAGTGCTATTTCATTTGCTTAGTTTTCTGTATACTTATGATTCTGTTCCAGGCTGTGATGTAACTGTAAAATCACTCTGGAGTCAAACACCCACTTCCAGTGCTCTGGTGTGTGCTCCTGTGCGGCTTCTGATCTTGGGCTCCACCACCATGTTGGAAGTCCCTTGTGTCGTCCTGAATTGAAGTCCAGGGTTTCTGGTTCTCATGTCTTTCTCTCTCTGATTTCCTCTTTCATTTGACTGGCACATATTTTTTCATAGTCTTTTCATAAGATTCACACTTGTAAGGATTTTGCGTTTTGATTTGTACCAATCTGAAATGTCTTTATCCCCCCCCAACACACACACACACACACACACACACACACACACACACACACACACACTTGATTTCTAGTTTAATTGGGTATAGAATTTAGGTCTGTATATCATGTTCCTAGAGAATTTTTGAAGGCATTGTTCTATCATCTCTTTAATTTCCGTTGTTATTATTGAAAAAATGATAGCATTTTGAGCCCTCGTCCTATTTTATGCAACCTCTGTTTCATTTCTTAAGGCTTTTAGACTCTGCACAGTGTTTTAGGAATTGACTGGGAGAAGACAGCTGTTTGTATATAACCTTTCACATAGTGTCCTTATTTTCAGTAAAATGATTTACCTTTATACCTTACTATACTTTAAAGAGAAATTTATTCTATTTATGTGTATGCATGTGTGTGTGTGTGTGTGTCTGTGTGTCTGTGTATGTGTGTCTGTGTGTGTGTGTCTGTGTGTGTGTGTGTGTGTGTGTGTGTCTGTGTGTCTGTGTGTGTGTCTGTGTGTCTGTGTGTGTGTGCACATATGATTACATGAGAGCTGGGGGAGGCCAGAAGAGGATGCAGGAGCCCTTGGAGTTGGAATTTCAAGACACGTGAGCTCCCTTCGTAGTGCTGGGATCTGAGCTCTAGTCCTCATGCTTGAGCAGCAAGGCCTCCTAACTCTCCAGCCCTCTCTCCAACCCCAACTACATTTTTTGTCTTTGAAGATAGAGCTGTCTGGTGTAATTAGTTAGAAAGTGAACCTTTTCTTTTTGCTCTCGTCTGAGGGAGGAACAGTTGTTTGGCGGCATGGGAGGGTTGGTATCTTAGGTGTCCTCATGGGTTTACTGCCCATGCATCCTCACCCTGGCCTCAAATAACCAATGTCTCCAATTCTCTAGATTTTTGTAGTTCTCTGATGACAAACAGTGGGTTTTTGCTGTCAGCCCCCATCCTGGATACTGAGGATTAAGCTTTCTCTGCTCTACGTAAAGATCACCATTCCTTTTTTAATCCATCTTCTGTGTTTCTCTGTTATTTCAGTTTCACGTTTCAGAACATTGCTGAGATAAATGGATATGTATGTCTGCTATTTTTAGCCAGCAGTCCTGAAATGTCAACACTATCCCACCGCTTTCATTCTCTAAACCAGTAGGCAACTCATCATCTTCTAAGCCTGTCCGCATCTTCTATGAACTGTTTTTTGGTATTGTCTTATCTTTCTTTGCCTCTGTGGAACAAATGATCCCAGTTCTCCACCACACAATTGTTCTAAGTATGGCGAGCGCTGCCGTCACATGAGAACCTTCTGCAGACTTGAAGACAGTGATCAGAACTTGGCTGTCTTCTCTAAGCATGACCCTGTTCCTCTGTTCATGGTTTTTGTTTTAAGCTCAAGGACAATTAGAGTTTAAAAGGAAAACCTCAGGCCATGTAAGTTATACATCTTGGCAGCTGCCGAAAAGGAGGAATATGGAGATGAGAAAGAGCCATGCCATTTGGGTTGAGGTTGCGTGGAGGTCAGGGACATGGTGGGTTGGGCGCCATGGAGAAAGAGTGGAAAGGCCGGAGGCACCAGGGGCGGCGCCCACTCGCTCCTCAGAGGACACTGTTTCAGGTTTCTGCGGTATCCTGGTCATTAATCTCTGAACTAACTGTTCACGAAGAATGATCCCAGTATGGAAAGAGGATTCCAGCGAGGCTCCGGGCAACACAGAGGAAGACATGTCATCTTCCTTTGAAACACTGTTGTATTTGTAATGGCTCACAAAAATAAACCCAAGTCCTGGTTGGTTCTCTATCTCAGGGCTTTATCTTGTTGAAATTAAAGAAAAATGTCAGCCTTCCAGAAGTTCTCTGTTTATATTCACAGACTCAAATCATACACTGATTTGTGTGTGTATATTTGCTTTATGTAGTTTGTTGTTGTTGTTGTTGTTTGTGTCTTGCTCTGGAACTCTGAGTGACCCAGAACTTGCTATGCTATGGCCTTGAACTTGTGGTCCCTCAGCCCTTGACTCCTGGGTGTCATCAGGAGTCATAAAATGATCTTTCAGAAAGTTGGAGTAATTGGTGTCAGCCTCATTTTTAAAATAATGTAGGGCATAGGGTGAAAGGTGCTTTCTTCATAAGTAAAAGGAATTCTAAACTTCAATTTTGAGCTAATTTTAGACTTATATAGAAATTGCGAAAGCATACAAAGTTCAGAGTATAAAGTTCACCCACTTTCCTCCAGTGACAGCTAAGAAGTTGTCAAAACTAGAAAACTGACATTGGTACAATATTCCCTGAAGTGTTTCTGTCTTGGTTTTGGTTTACAGTGTTGGAGCTCTAACTCAGGCCTCACAGGCTGGGCTAGTGCTCGACTATTGAGCTGGGCCCTGCTTGATAGAATGCTACATTAGCTAATTCAGCCCTTACCTCTTTGTCTGTCCAGTGTACATGAAGCACTAATGCATGAATAGACAGAATCAAGTCATGCTTTATCTCCCCACTGACTCCTATCCTGCTCCTCCCATCCGCTAAGAGGGATTTGGTATATATCCTAACTTATACAATGGTTCTTTTTAAAAGTGATGGAGGTGCTTTCTATTCAGCTAACTATAAACAGAAAAATAGGCTTGAAAGAAAATAGCTATATACTAAATTGGCTCATTCTGAACCTGAGAGACAGATGTCACTTTCAAGCCATCCAATACAAAAAAAATAGCTGTGTATTTTGTTCAGTGGTGTGTGTGTGTGTGTTCTCTAAACCAGTGTTAATTACTCTACTTACCAGCAAGCTCGCTCTCTTTTTTTAAGGTTGTCTGATTTTTTTAATTAATTACTTTTTTCATTTATTTTACATACTGACCAGTTACTTCTCCCTCTTTTCCTCCCATTCCCCTCCCTCCCCTCTACCCACCCCACCCTCCATCTACTCCTCTGTTTCTGTTGAAAAAGGGGCAGGCCTCCTATGGAAGTCAACCAAGCATGGCATATCAAGTTGAGGCAGGACTAAGCTCCTCCCTTTGTGTTAAGACTGGGGGGGGGGGCGCGGCAACCCAGAATGAGGAATAGTTTCCCCAAAGCCAGCTCAAACAGTAGGGACAGACCCTGATCCCACTGCTAGGAGTCCCACAAATAGACCAAGCTACACAACAGTCACACATATGTAGAGGGCCTAGGTTGGTCCCATGAAGGCTCCCTAGCTGTTGGTCCAGTGTCTGTGAGCTCTTGTGAGCCCAGGCTGGTTGTTTCAGAGGTCGGCCCAGTGCTTGGCTATGGATCTCTGCATGTGTTTCCATCAGTCACTGGATGAGGCTTTCTGATGACCATCAGTAGGAGACAATCTGATTACGGGAGAAGGCCGGTTCGGGCACCTTCTCCATTATTGCTAGGAGTCTTAGCTGGGGTCATCCTTGTGGATCCCTGGGAGTTTTCCTGGTACCAGTTTTCTCCCTAACCTGAAAATGCCCCCCCTCATCAAGACATCTCCTTCATTACTCTCCCCCTCCACCCTGCCCCCAACCCACCCAACCCGATCCCTCGATCCCTCGTGTTCCAATTCCCCCATACCGCCCCGCCCCCAGCTTACCCAGGGGATCTCTTCTATTTCCCCTTCCCAGGGAAATCCATGCATCCCTCTTCAGGCCCCCACTTTGTTACCTAGCCTCTCTGAGGCTGTGGATTGTAGCCTGGTTATCCTTTACTTTACATCTAGTATCCACTTATGAGTGAGTACATAGCATGTTTGTCTTTCTGGGTCTGGGTTATCTCACTCAGGATGATTTTTTTCTAGTTCCATCCATGTGCCTGCAAATTTCATGTCATTGGTTTTTTTTTTTTTTTACAGCTAAGCAATACTCCATTGTGTAAATATACAACATTTTTCTTTATCCCATTCTTTGGTTGAGGGGCATCTAGGTTGCTTCCAGGTTCTGGCTATTATGAATAACCCTACTATAAACATGGTTGAGCAAGTGTCCTTGTGGTACGATTGAGCATCCTTTGGTATAGGCCCAAGAGTGGTCCAGCTGGATCTCATTGAGGTCTCTTGAAGGAAGGAAAAAGAGAGGCTGAGGGAAAGAGCAGGGATTGGCACGGGGGCATGAGCTGATCCGAGGGGATCTCACCTGCAATGGAGCTAGGGACCAAATTTACTTTGATGTTTCTTGCTTCATCTCTGGTGGAAACTGCTTTTTCCCAGTCACAGGGTACCCTGTACTCGGAAACCAGCGTCTCAAGTATTGCCAGTTTGATGCCCACCCGACAGAGCAAAGCTCAGCACACTAAAATAAAACATCCAACTAAAAGTTTATTTTCACTTTTACAAATGCCTATGTGAAAACGTGTAGATTCCTGTTCATAATTTGATACAATACTCTGCATCCTGATTCACGGACAGTTGCAGTTGGCTGAGCCAAGGACTCTATCCAGTAGCTCATTTGAATGTGATTAAGTTTTAGTTTCTGTAATAAAAGATGAACAGCAGTGGTCAGTAGAGAAAGGAGGCTGACACAATTCCCAGTTCCCTTCAGGTCTGAGGTTGATTAGAATTAAAGGGCCTCGAGGCTGGGGCTGTGCCTCGAAGCAGGAGGGAGAGGATTAGACAGAAACAGTGCAGTCCCTGGAGGTCTAAACTTGATGGGGCCTTGAAGGGGAAGAGAGGCTTCCCTGTGAAGCCTGAGGGGATGACGTTTGCTTGCTGCCTCCTTTGCTCTTACACAGTTCAGGGCCCAGCACATGAAAGGGTGCCCCCCACGTGGGCTGGGTCTTTCGACGTCATTTAACAGTCAAGGCATCCCCTACAGACAAACCACCACAGGCCAACCTGATCTAGACAGTCCTCATTAAGACCTTCCCAAGTGATTGTAGGTTGTATCAAGTTGGCAGTTTAAGCTAGCCAGCACAATGCTTGGATAGTTTCCAGGGGTCATGCTTGAGCAGGGCTACCTAGAAAGTGTCTCCCAGAGTAAGCTGGGAGTCTCTCTATCTAAGGGGACCAGACTATATACTGAGCCAATGTCAGAACTTGGTGGTGGCGTCATCCACATAATAGTTTTGCATGTACATAGAATGCAAGAGTCACGGGGGTCCTGAAGGCTTGCACCAAGGTTCCAGACAGCTGTCTGTGCTTGGCAATGTGTAGCAGGGTCATATTGCTCACATGTGACTCCTGGGTGGGTTGTGCATGAAGCTGTGAAAGTGAATCCTAAATTGTGGTAGGGACCCTAGCATGATGTTGGAAATGCCAGGTATGTGGGATGTTTGCCAAGAAAAGCTAAAGACAAAACGTAGAAGTGGCTGTAGAGAGAATGTGTGTATGCTGCATGTGGGAGGACTAGACAGGCACAGCTACTCAAGCTTGTTAGAGCCTGGGGGGTTTGAATGAGAACGGCCCCTATAGGCTCATAAATTTGAATGCTTGGTCCCAGTTAGTGGAACTGTTTGGGAAGGATTAGGAGGTGTGGCTTGTTGGAGGAAGTGTGTCACTGGGGGTGGGCTTTGGGGTTTCAAAATCCCACGCCATTCCCAGTTAGCTCTCTCTGCCTTGTGCTTGTGCTTCAAGTAAGCTTTTAGCTATTTCTGCAGCACCATGCCTGCCTGCTGCCATGCTTCCTGTCATGGTGGTCATGGGCTCACCCTCCGAAACTGTAAGCCCATTAAATGCTTTCTTCAGTAAGTTGCCTTGCATGGTTTCATCATGGCAATAGAAAGGTAACTGAGACATACCGCAGTGATACCAACTCAAGCCCCAGATGCCACACAGAGCTGCAGGGTCCTGTTTGTCCTGCATGGTCTGATCTTTCCTTGTAACACACTCCTTCCTTTTGGAATAGAAATGCTCACTCCATGCATCATGTATTGAAAGTACGTGATTCGTTGTTTTTAGTTTTATAGTAGCCCACAGTTAAGAGGTTGCCTGAGTCTTAGGAGAGACTTTGAACTTTTGAACAGAGTTGGGAGTTTTGAAGTTGCACTGAATACGTTTTACACTGTAAGATGGCTATCAGCCTACGGGAACCATGGGCGGGATGGGACAGTTTGAATGTGAACTGTCCCCCACACCTCGTGTGTTTGAATACTTAGCCTCCAGATGGTGATGCTGTTTTGGGAGGCTGTTAAATATGGGGCCTTAGCTTACAAGAGTAGGGCAAGAGGGATGGGGCTAGAAGATGATAGCTGGTCCTGGTTCCAGCCCAAGGTCTCTGTTAGCTGTATGCCAAGATGTGGGCAGGCTATCTCATACTCCCACTGTCACCGACAGGAGTGACACCCATTTCCTCGAATGTTGTCGTGCCTTCGCCACTATTAAACTGTGAGCCAAAATAGATCCCTCCTCTTCACCACAAGAGGAAAAAACCCTCATAACAATGACTTAGAGTCCTGCTCACAGTGCTGGGAACACAGTGCAGTGATGGAGTACTTGTCCAGAGTCCTGCTCACAGTGCTGGGGACACAGTGCAGTGATGGAGTACTTGTCCAGAGTCCTCCTCACAGTGCTGGGGACACAGTGCAGTGATGGAGTACTTGTCCAGAGTCCTGCTCACAGTGCTGGGGACACAGTGCAGTGATGGAGTACTTGTCCAGAGTCCTGCTCACAGTGCTGGGGACACAGTGCAGTGATGGAGTGCTTGTCCAGAGTCCTGCTCACAGTGCTGGGGACACAGTGCAGTGATGGAGTACTTGTCAAGAGTCCTGCTCATAAATGTCACAATGAAGACCAATATATTTCAGAGAAGTGACAGACAAAGAAAGCATCCAGGCTTCTAAAGACAGGAAACTGTGGGAAGGAAAATAGATGGGAAATGAACTGATGGAGTAAAGTCTGCTCCCACACTCTGGCACTGTCTCGGAGCTGATTAAGGTTGTAGAGAATTTCTACCCTGCCTTTAGGTGGGAAGTGCTTGTGTAGACAACCCTTTTGTCTTTGTGAATTTCTCTCCTAATTTTAGGCAGAGGAAGGCAGAGAGAGCATCCCTGCGTCATGTCTTCAGTTCAGTGATGTGATGTAATGGGGAGAAATACTTTCATGTCCCTCGTAGGAGAGTGGAGGGAGCATCTCACCTGGGATGCTGTGAAGTGGAACCCAGCTGGTTTGGACCATAGTGGGAATCCCAAGGAGTTAGCATGTGTGAAGTTTTTAATGAACTGAACAAAGACTTTCCCGAAAACAGCAGTTCTCAACATGTGGATCGTGACCCCTAGGAGGAGTTGAATGAACCTTTCACAGATATTCCGCATATCAGATATCCCGCATATCAGATATTTACATTATGATAAGTAGCAGTAGCAAAATTACAGTTATGAAGTAGTAACAAAATAATTTTATGATTGGGGGTCACCACAACATGAGAAAATGTATGAAAGGGTTGCAGCATTAGGAAGGTTGAGAACCACTGGTCTAAAGGGTCTTTATGGAGTATCAGCTACTTTACAAGTGATCAAGAGACCAAAGGAGTCCATGTTTATCTGTTATGAATGTGATATCTAGTTCTACTCATTGACTGTGGGATCAGCTGTGTTTTATGATTTAAATGTACTAGGAACATGAGTTTTCATTTGTTTCAATTTTTTTTGCAGGCCCAAATACCATTCACTCAGTAGTACATGCATGATTTGTACCATGTTCTAGAAGAGCTCATTTGAGAATTTTTAAGGAGATTTTATACGTGTGTGTATGTGTTCACTTGTGTGTATGTCCAAGTGTCCACAGAGGCCCATCAGATTCCCTACAGCTGGAGTTACAACACGTGTGAGCCATTGAGTGCTGGGATCTGGACTCCAGTCCACAGAGTCCCCAGCACTGTCAACCACAGAGCCATCTTACCAGCCCTCATTTAAGATCTTGATGGGGAGGGTGTTGTTGGTTGTTTTTGCTGTTTTAGGGGGCCTGCCACCCGGTTCCCAAATAAGTCACACAGGGAAGCTTATTCTTAATTATAAATGCCCAGTCTTAGCTTGGCTTTTTTTCTAGCCAGCTTTTCTTAACTTTTATTATTCTGTCTACCCTTTTGCCTTTGGGCTTTTACCTTTTTCTATTCCTGTTTACCTTTCATCATTTCTTACTCTGTGGCTTGCTGTGTAGCTGGGTGGCTGGCCCCTGATGTCCTCCTCCTCTTTTCTCATTCCTTCTTTTTTTTCTCTCCCAGATTTCTCCTATTTATTCTTTCTGTCTTCCAGCCCTGCCTATCCTTTCTCTTGCCTTGCTATTGGCCATTCAGCGCTTAATTACACCATCAGGTGTTTTAGACAGGCAAAGTAACACAGCTTCACAGAGTTAAACAAATGCAACATAAAAGAATGCAACACATCTCTGTATCATTAAAACAAATGTTCCACAGCAGAAACATACATTGCATGTACATAAACAAATGTAACACATGTCAAAATAATCTTCTACGTCAGAAGGTCAGAGGAGGACAACATGTGGGGATTGGCTCTTTCCTTCCACCACGTGGGTCCCAGGTGTTGACGAAGACTGTCAGTCTGGGGGAGAAGCATCCTTCTGTGCTGGGCCATCTGCTGGCCCCGTTCTAGGTAGTATTATAATGACGACGTATATGATGTGTGTAGACATGCATATGTCACCACATGCACATGTAGACAATCGCATGGGTCAGGTCTCCGCCTACCTTTTCGTGAGTTCCAGGCACTGGATGCAATTCTTCAGACCTGCGGGGGAAGCACCTTCGCTCACTGAGCCGCCATCTTCCTGGCCCTTAAATTCTTTTATTTCTTATGTGTGTGTGTATCTGCATTGCACATAAGTATAGGTGCTCATGAAGAGTAGACGAGGGCGTTGTATCTTCTGGAACTAGAGTTACAGGCAGTTGTTCTCCCACAATGGGTGCTGGGAATTGAACTTGGGTCCTCTGCAAGAGCTCTCTCCCCAGATCCATTAAATAAGCTCTTAATTGAATTTCAGAACATTTAATTAGAAGACTGTGCATTCATTTTCCCAGTAGATTAAGTAGCATGCCACCATATTTAAACATTATGTTGCTTTCTGGTTTGATTTTTTTTCCTCCCCTTGAGAGAACTAAGATGCAGATTAATAGGGAATCCATAACCAGAGAGTAATACTTTGAAATCTGCTGTAATGGTGATACACTGGTATATTTTTAGGGTTTTGTTTTTACAGGAAATTGGAATACTGGCAAACCAAAATGCATTTGCTCATGACTAGGTTGTCTGTATTTCTAATCCTGTACCTGAAACGTACAGAATTCGGTTTTTCAGGGGTTGAGAGTGCTGCTCAGTGGCAGACCACGTGTGTAATGCCCATCAACACACACTCACAAAAAAGTACAACCTTTATCTCTTATGGAATGGTGAGTTAGAAGCTGGCATATGGCAGGAGAATGAAGTTAATATTCTGCTGTGGGGAAGTAGCTGGAGGAATGAAAAGCTCTTAGGTATTTCCAGAAACAGTTTATTAGAATAGACCTGCCTGCCGAGGGGTAGGGGTTGGTTCCATGGTGGGGCACATGTGTGAGATCTTGGGTTCAGTGCCCATCACCTCCAAACACATAAACACAAAGGACCGGGAGTGTGCGTGTGCATGTATGCACGCACACGATAGAGCTTTTGCCCAGCATCTGAAGGACTGAGTCCAGCTGCTGCCAGCACTCACTCGAACTCTGCCCAGTCATCTTTTCTTGTGCTGCTCTCATGGTTAACAGCTTACAAGTGGAGCCCTGGAGGAGAGAGATCGTCTTTGGGAAGTTCTTTCACAAAAGGCTAAGATTTTCCTTTCCTATTCAGTTAGAAGTTATGACTAGGCAAAAAGCCTAGATCTTCAAAGCTGGAGACTAACAACTCTAAATTCTCAAAGCTTAGGTATTCTGAAGTGCTGTTCATTCAGACCTGTTGCTCCAGGCTTTTCAAAGCTCAGCACCCTGGAGCTAGTATTGTGGGTCCTCAGCTCTTAGCCACTCTAGGCGGCTTCTTCTGATAGCTGGAGCTCATCCAGCAGCCTCTGGTCTGCGCTTTTCCATTCTTTTGCGGTTTCACACCTTGTACCATCTCAGCTCCTCACAGCCTCTTGCTTCTGTGTCTCAGCTCCCCACCATCTCTCACCTTCCCGGCGTTTCTACAGTTCGCCGGCTCTGCAGGCTCCCTTCCCAGAAGCTCTCCAGAACTCCGCAGCTTCCCACTAGCTGCTGCTGCTACAGAGAGCGGTGTACAAGCAGCTCAGCAGCATTTACCGCTAGATAAAGCATGCAACGAAGTACTCGGGGAGAGCTTTTTATTGGGACCTAGTGTTGAACACGGGATGGCACACAGGAGGATAGTCTCTCTCAACCTGATGAGTCTGGGGGGTGGAGAAGTGGGGTCACATGTCTGGGGACAATCGGAGAGGAGATCCCAAGCAGGAATGGGGGAGGCGATCTGAGCGGTTGGTTGCAGGTGAGGTTCTCTGTAGCCATCTAGAGTTGCCACTTTACAGCGACTTCGCCTAGAGCCCTTTCAGTATGGTGTGGGAACACCCAGCATGGCAATAGAGTCTTCTGGAGCAAAGGCCACAGCCCAGCTCTGGTGTCCCATGGCTGGTTCAGTTTTCTCTGGGCACCTGCAGCTGGCTTACAGCTGCCTCCAGGTGTCTGCAGCAGAGGGTTGTGAACGAAATGTTTAAAACAGCTGTGTGAGGACAGCTGGGGGGAGGGCGGGGGAGGGGCTGTTGGGCAGCTGCCAGATCCTCATGAACACAGCAACACTCGCTGGGATGGTGGCGCACGCCTTTAGTCCCAGCACTCGGGAGGCAGAGGCAGGCAGAGCTCTATGAGTTCAAGCCTAGCCTAGTCTACAGAACGAGTTCCAGGGCTACACAGAGAAACCTTGTCTAAAAAAAAAAATAAATAAAAAAATAAAAAAAAATAAAAAAAAAACACCCAAAAAACAAAACAAAACAAAAAAAACCCAAAAAACAAAACAAACAAACAAAAAAACCTAAATAAAACAAAAGCAGCAGCAGCTCTCAAACTGCCTGTGGCCGGACCTTCAGGGAGCTGTAACATCACTTAGAGTTGTCTACAAAAAGCACAGCTCTCACATCAAAGGGAGTAAGAGAGAGTTTATTCTTGATCCAAGTACAATTGGCCATGGCCCAGGAACATGGCTTCAGGTTGCCTCACATGCCATATCCCTGTGTAGAAAGTGTCATGAAGTTTTTATTGTTATAGAACAAAGTTGTAAATCAAGGCTTTTTTTTTTTAATTGTATTTTGGGGGTGGGGGTGGAGGTTCAGACGAGGACTCACTATGTAGCCTTGGCTGGCCTGGAATTCACTATGTAAACCAGGCTGGCCTCAAACTCACAGAGCTGTACCTGCCTCTGCCTCCTGAGAGCTGGGATTAAAAGCATGCACCATGACGTCCAACCTTCAAGGCATTTTCAAACATATTGATGGAAATGATCACGTAGGAAGGCTACAGCAGAGAAAATCCCACTCGTCATTAGATGCTATCTGATGACATTTTAGCTTTTGGATTGGTGGACGCTAGTGTCCTGTTAACCTAAGAGGGGTTACCTAATAGGCAGAGGTCAGACGCAGAGGTGGGCAGAGAATGGCTATTGAGTAGATGAAGATAGTTTGACTCTGGCTCTGCGACATTCGGCTTTCCACAATTACAAAGTTCTGATGGGTCAGTCAACCTTGCAGAATCTTCACTGCAGGTGTGGCTTCCCCTCCCCCAACCTAGGAACTTAAGTTCACGCAGAGCAACCACTGCCCGACTTAGGAACAAGGTAGGCATCAATAACAACCCCAGCCTGACCCTGATTTTCACCCTTCCACTAGGTGCTGGTTCAGCTCCGATACGCTTATTGTCTGGTTGGTGTGTGGGGGTGGGAGCAGAGTGTGCGCCAGCTCTCAACCAAGCCACCACTGGCTTCCTCCTGACAATTTCGTGTACTGAAACAAAGCAAAGCCCAACTATGAGCCAGGCGTGGCGCGTGCTTCTAATCCCAGCACCGGGGCGGCAGTGCAGGAGGTTACCTGGGTCCACAGCGAGACCCTGACTCCGAACAGGAAGGCAGCAGGCGCACACAAAAACCATTACAGAGTGCTGACAATAAACAATGCAGCCGGCCTTTGCTGGTGCAGCTCATCCATCACTGACCGCCTACCGCGCCGCTGCGCAGTCTTAGGGCTCTTATCCTGGCCTGTCTTTGATGTGGGTATTGAAAGGCTGTGGTGAGAGGACCATGAGAAACAAGACCTTGATGTGTTAATTGTGTCCCAGCGAAGGCAATGTGTGAGAGGGAAGAGAAGAGTGAAAGGCTGCCTTTATATTTACTCACTCCATTATTTGCTTACCTATTCAGACACAGTCTCACTTTATATCCTGGGCTGCCGGGAACTCATGATACTCTGAGTTGGCCTCTTGCGTGATGAGAATGCAGGCATGTCCCGCCATGCTTAGTGTTACTGGTTGGAATATGACATGTCTCTGTAGGTCCATGTGGTTAAATACCTGGTCCGAAGCTGGTGTCACTGGTTTGTGAAATTGTAGAGCTTGTAAGAGGTAAGTCCAGGAAGAGGGAGGGGGTTCCAAAGGATGTGCCTTAGAGGTGATGGCCCAGCCCCAATTTTGCCTGACCTGTCTGAAGTGTAAGCAAGCAGCTTCGAATTCCTGCTGCAGAAGCTGTGAGCTGCCATGCACTCTGACATGCGTTCCCACCATGACGGACTGGACTTTCTTGGATCATGAATCAAAACAAACCCACCATCTCCGAAGCTGTTTCAAGTATTTTTGTCCTAGCGATGAGAAACATAATTAATACAGAAATTGGGTGCTGGAAAGTGTGACCATCATGAACCACCCTAACCCACCTTCATGTGCTTCATGGGCTGTGGGAACTGATGTACAAGAATGTCTAAGAGTCTCGAGCTGTGGGTTAAAGGAGCCTGAGAACTCTGTAGCAGAAGCTAATAGCCATTCTGATGGGATCTTCAAAAACCAAAATGCTGATAGAAACGTGAATAGTAAAGAAGTGTTCATGAGGTTTCCTAGGGACCCGGGGCTTTACCAGAAATTGGCCTAGAGGCCGTTCATTTACATCCTGGCAAAACATGTCTATATGGTGCCCATAGCCTGAAAGTTGAATGAGGCAAAATTTACAAGTAATAGATTAGCCAGGCATGCATTGCACACCTATAGTCTGGGCACTTGGGAGGTGGCAGCAGGAAGATCAGGAGTTCAAGGCCAGCCTAAGCTACGGGAAACCCTGTCTCAAAAAGCCAAACAAACGAAGCAACCAGCAAGTAATGGCCCACGTTGCAGAAGGGATTTCAGACAGCAGAGCATCCAAGCTGTGCCGTGGTTACTGCTCACTGCTCTTTGCCAGATGGATGATGAGGAAGACCAGCAAGCGGGGCAGAAATGGGTGAAGACAGTGCACTTTGACTAGGAAACATGAAACGGGTTCAGTTGTCCACAGAGTGGGGGATGATTGCAGCCAAGGCAGCTGTAACTGTTAGATCAGCACAATGAAGGAGAAAGTTTTTATTGGGACCGGAGCTGCTGCCACCAGGGCAAGACATCACCAACTGACGCTCCAGGGTATAGAATTAAAAACCCACCTGAAAAGCATTCATTTGAAAGGAGAGTGCTTGGGACTGGGGAGAGACATCGGTGGTAGTGTTATCTAGCATGCCCGAGTCCCTAGGTTCAAGTCATAGGCCTTGAAAAAGAAATACTACCTAGGGAAATGTTTTCTGAGGGTTTTTGTTTGTTTGTTTTTTCTTTCTTTCTTTCTTTTTTTTCTTTTTCCAAGACAGGGTTTCTCTGTGTAGCTTTGCGCCTTTCCTGGATTTCTCTCTGTAGACCAGGCTGGCCTCGAACTCACAAAGATCCACCTGCTTCTGCCTCTTGAGTGCTGGGATTAAAGGCGTGTGACACCACCACCTGTTTTCTGAGGTTTAACCAGAGGCATGCAACATTTTTCTTGCAGGCATGCAAAATACAGGAGTTGCACTCATGGAGGCTTAAACCAAGGTTTCAGAACCCCGAGGCAGGCCATGTATAGCAGGTCTGAATTCTGTTTGCAGTGTCCCAGTGGGCTGTGTATGATGCCGTGAAGGTAAGGCCTCTGTTGTAACAGGCCTTCAAGATACTGCCGGTGCCAGGAACATGGGCTATCTGCTGAGGAAAGCCAGAGGCGGACGGTAGAACTGGCCAGCAGGGGGCAGAGCTGGGTGGCCAGAGCTTGTTATGCCTGCCCTGTGATGCCTTAGAAGGTACTGGACACCGATTCCAGGGTTTGGGGTTCACCCTGCTTGAGTTCAGTCTTGCCTTATCTGATGGTTCTTTGCTATGCATCCACCCCTTCCTTTGGACTGCGCATGCTTACTTTGAGCCATTGAATATTAGAAATATGTAATTTGTTTATTTGTAATAGGAGCTCATAACTAAAGAATTTATTCTTGTGTGGAGAGATCAGGTTGTAATTTTACTCTACATGTGGATATCCAGGTTTCTATCGCCATTTGTTATATAAGTTGTCTTTTTCTTTTTCTTTTCCAATTTAACTTTTTATTAATGCTTTGTGAATTTCACATCATGCATCTCACTCCCACTCATCTCCCCATCTCTTCCCATTTGCCCTTTATTCTAGCAACATCCCCTCCAGGATAAAATAAAATAAGATTTAAAAGAAAAAAAATCTTGTCATGGAAGCCGTAGTGTGACACAGTGAGTCCCACAGTAGACCCTTTAGTCAATATATCATTACTCTTGCAAGTGTTCATTGCAGAGTCATTGGTCTGGTTAGAGGCCTCTGGTTTCAGCTATAGCACAGACATGGACCCTCTCTTTTGGTACCTGTTGTTGTCCTGTGTCATGGAGATCCTGTAACTTTGGGTCTGCAGGACCAGCCCCTTCATGTGTTCCAACAGATCATAGATGGATGATGGGATGGGCCAACTCACAGCCCTGGTTCTGGGTCTGGGTAGTTGCAGGATTGGTCAGCCTGCCAGCTCTCTCTCATCCTCAATACCAATGTGATCTAGCCTGGGCTAGGTCACCCTATATAGCAAACAACAAGGGGTAGGGGATGGTTCTCCTGCTCTCATGTCCTTGGCCCCAGCTAGCCCACACCTACACCACCAGGGCCAGCTCTACTGCGTTGCCCAGGTGAGGTGTAGGGGCCACTCTGCCTGGTGCTGTAGCTGGTGAGGGGCTGGGCCAGCTCGCCCTCCTGTCACAGGCCTGGAGGGGAGGGAGGGCTTCTCTCCCTTCTCATACCACCTTTTGGCAGGTGAGGAGTGGGGCCACTCTGTCTTTTGCTAATCTGTTTTTTGACACTTTTGTCAAAGATTAGGTGGCCATACCTGAGTGAGTTTTATCTGCCTATTTTTTTTTCTGGGTCCTCTGTTGGATTCCACTGGTCTGTGTATTTGTTTCTGTACTGGTTTTTGTTACTATGGCTCTGTGGCATAGTTTGAGATGAGGTGCTATGATGCTTCCCTTATGGCCCTTTTTGCTTAGGATTGGTTTGACTATTTAGGAGGGTCTTTTGCTTCCATTTAGATTTTAGGATTCTTTTTTTTCCTAGTTCTGTGAAGAGAGGTCGTTGGAATTTTAATGGAGAATTGCTTTGCATTTGTCCATCATTTCAATAATAAAGGCATCCCCACCATATTAACTCTGCTGGTCCGTCATTGGTATTCTTTCCTTCTTCTAGCTAGTGTCTTCTATAAATGTCTTCAGGGTTTTAAAATAGTTGGCCAGGTTTCATCAGAGGTAATTTTTAAACTGTCGTGGGTGAATTTTTTCCCTTATTTCCTTTTTGGGAAATTCATTACTGATAAACAGAAAGATACTGACTTTTTTTTTTTTTTCCTGTGCTAGAGACTGAACTCAGGGCTTTGTGTTCATTAGGGACATTCCCTACCATTTAGCTAATCTGTAATCCCACACTACTGATTTCTGTATACTGATTTTGCATCTTGATATTTTGCTGAGAGTGTTTATAAAATCTAAGAGACTTCTGGTACAGTTTATGAGGGCTTTTAAGTTGAGGATCATATCATCTGTAAATAGGAGTAATTTGACTTCTTCCTTTCTTATTTACATCCCTTTTATTTCTACTTTTTGTCTAACTAGATTTCAAGTTCCACATCAGAGAGGACAGGAGAAAGTGGATGTACTTGTCTGGTTCCTGATTTTAGAGGAAATACATTAATTTCCCCTCATTTAGCGTTCTGTTGGCTGCAGGCTTGTCTCACATGCCTTCATTATGTTCCCCATATGTGATCCTTTAACTCCTAGTGTCTTCAGGGCCTTTATACTTAAGGGAAGTTAGACTTTTCCATTTATTGGGGTGATCATATGATTTCTAATCTTGTCTTTTTAAGTGTGATATTGCATTTATTAACTTGTATATTTTGAATTATCCTTACATCACTGGAATGAAACCTTTGTATGATTTTCTTACTGTTACATTTACTTACTTAAGTATTTTATAGAGAATATTTCTGCTTTTATTCATGAGATCTCAGCCTATGGCTTTCATTTTGTTATTGTATCCTCTGGTTTTAGTATCGAGGTGTTGCTAGCTTCACAGGACAGGTTTGGTAGCATCCCATCCCTCCTTGGTCTATGGAACAATTTGGGGAGCACTGGCATCTGCCCTTTGAAAAGACTTGGTCGATTTCAGCAGCAGATTCCTCCAGGCCTCGGCGTTTCTCTGCAGACTAGTGTGCTTCAACCTTGTTATGGATCTGCCTCAGCTGTTCATAATCTCTTAGCTTAGTTTTGATAGGTATATAACCTATCTATCTAGACACATATAGTGGCTAGAAATTTATTCATTTCTTCTAGATTTTCCATTCCAGGGAGCAATATAATATTCCAAGTGATCTACAGCAATTCTCTGGCTTATTCATTGGAAGCTGTTGTAACATTTCCTTTTTCATTTCTAAATTTATAAAATTTGGTTAGAGTGACTGGGTAGGGGTTTGCTGATCTTGCTTGGTTTTCCAAGGAACCAACTCTTTGGCCTGTGCGTTGTTTACGTCTCTGTTCTTTCCTTGCTGCTCTGATTATTATATTTTGCTGTCTGATGCTTTGGGTTTGTTTTACTTAGATTTTCTTTTCTATTTTGACACAGAGTCACATGTACCCAGGATGGCTTGAAGTCATTATGTGGCTTATGCCTGGATGTTTTTGTTCTTCTGAGACCTCGGGGGCATACATTTAGGTACTTATTTGATATTTTGCTGAGTTTTTAATGTAAGCCATCATAAACAAAAACAACAAAAGGTTTGCTTTAAGACCTGGAATATGATCCATTTTAGAAAAGGTTCCATGGACTACTAAAGAAATGTGTGTTCCCTGTCTGCAGGGAAGTAGGTAACACCTGGGTCCATTTGACCCTGAGTAGAGCACTCAACTGCAGGTGTGTGTGTGTGTGTGTGTGTGTGTGTGTGTGTGTGTGTGTGTGTGTGTTTTGGGTGACTTAACTAAAAATGAATTTGGAGTGTTGAAGTCTTCCACTGTTCTTTCAGAACCTATTTGATCTTTCCATGCTCACTAGTGTGTGTCTTATTAAATTGGGAACCTCAACATTTGATGTCTACATAGTTACAATTTTTGTTTTTGTTTTTTTGAGACAGGGTTTCACTGTGTAGTCCTGGCTGTCCTGGAACTCACCTGTGGACCAGGCTGTCCTCGAACTCAGATCTGCCTGCCTCTGCCTCCCCAGTGCTGGGATGGAAGGTGTGCACCACCACCACCTGGCTTACAGTTTTATCCCATCTTGAGTTTTCTCCTCATTAGTATGTAGTTAGCGCCCTTCTTTGGCTCTTCTAGTCTTGGGCTGGAATCTGCGCTGTCAGCTATTAGAGCGATACACCTGCTTGGCTTTGCCTGCTCCTCTTCTCTTCCATCTGCTGACTCTGTGGCATCTTTACCCACAGATTTATGTCTTGGGAACACTTATTTTTCAATCTATTTTTTCTTTTCTCTGTTACTTAATTTTTGTGGTTGGTTGGGTTGTTTCTCCGCCCCCCCCCCCATGTTGATATTAGAGGGTTTTGCTGACTTAATGTCAGTCATGGTGAAGTCTTGGCTCAGTCTTCTGCGGTCCACCCATTCCTCTCGGACAGCGGATTCTTCCTTGTGCTCTCAGAACTGAGACTGTCTTGCTTCCTGACTCAGCGTAAGCACCTTCTGCTGTGCTGGCCCGGTGGTCATGAACGCATGCCCTAGTCTCCAGTCGTCCTGACATGGCCTAATTTCTGCCTCCTGTTACATATTAACTTCTTGGTTGGCAGTTATTTATTTTCAAGGCTTGAAATAATTGTTCCAGGGGCTAGAGAAAAAACTCTGGGGTTAAGAGCATATACTGACCCTGCAGAGGACCCAAGTTCTATTTGCTTGGTCACTCATGCTAGGCAACTCACAATTGCCTATGACTCCAGCTCCAGGAGATCCGATGCCTCTGGCCTCCACAGGCACTACATTTGTGTACGTACATGCATACACTTTTTAAAAAAGAAATACGTTATTCTTTTAGGGTTGCTAATGAGATAACGTGTTATTCTGATGTATTTACCTTTGTAAATGAATTGGCATTTTTCCATAACAACTTTTAATAATAGTTTTTTTGTTTGTTTGTATTTTTGACACTTTGACTACATGTCTGGAGAAGTATTTGAAGTTATAAACGGCTCTTGTGTTTGGATACTGGATTCTTTCTCCAGATTTCAGGAATGCTGAAATTTCATGGACTGTGTTCTCTACCTTGAGTGTTTCTCTCTGCTTCTCCTCTCCGTGGATTCTTAGTTTTGGTCTCTTGATGTATGTTAGAGGTCTTTGTTCTTTCTCAGCGTCTGATGTGGTTTAATCAAGGTTGAAAATACTAACTAGAAAAAAAAAATCACCATAAAAATTGGCCACAGAACTATGGGTGTATCTCAGAAGTGGAACATGTCTTTAGTATGCTAAGATCCAGAGTTCAGGCCCCAGTACCAACAACTTTACAGAGATTAATATGACTGCAGAAGCCTTGGCTCTAATCAGGAAACGCTCACTGGTCACTCCTTTTTGAAAAAATTCAACTGTTTTTTTAAGAGTATTATGCGCCTTTAATCCCAGCACTCGGGAGGCAGAGGCAAGTGGACTTCTGATTTCTGAGTTTGAGGCCAGCCTGATCACAGACTGAGTTCCAGGACAGCCAGGGATACACAGAGAAACCCTGCCTCAAAAAAACAAAAACAAAAACAAACAAACAAAAAACCAAGGGAAAAAAATTCCAAATGATGAGGGTGAGATAAAGGAGGAGAAAATGAAAGCGAACAAAACAAACAAATCCACAGAGTTATAGTTAATTTGGGTGAAAACTTCAGGTTTTGGTATGAGTGAGTGAGCTTGTTTTTTCTCACTACCTAGAAAGGCTCCAGTCAACCTGGCATTTGCTGTAGCTCCCTCGGGGAGATAAGATGGAGGAAGATACGTGCTCAAGTGTGAGTGTTGTCTTTTGTGAGATTTGTCAGCTAATCCAGCTATCCTGCCACACTGATGTGGATTAAGGCTACAGGGAGTTCAGTGTTTTGTTGTAAAGGAAGACACAGCAGGTATTATTTATTTTGTCATGTCTGTGGGATATGAAACAGTTCCCACAGCAATCATCAGCCTTTGTGGATACACTTTTCTAAGGAACACTTAATGAGATTGTTATTTCTCTCCGTCTCTCTATTGGTTCACATATTTGGATGCAAATATTCATAATATTTCAGGAATCCAGATTTAAGCTTTCCTGACAATATTGCACTTACAGTCACAACATTCTTTTTTTTTTTTTTTTTTTTTTTGGTTTTGCGAGACAGGGTTTCTCTGTGTAGCTTTGCGCCTTTCTTGGAGCTCACTTGGTAGCCCAGGCTGGCCTCAAACTCACAGAGATCCACCTGGCTCTGCCTCCCGAGTGCTGGGATTAAAGGCGTGAGCCACCACCGCCCGGCGTCTGATGTCGGGTTTTAAAGCACCAAAGAAACACAAATGACGAGTCTGATGTCCACAGACCTGTACTGCCATGTTTGGTTGGGAAACTAAAGTTCATTTATGCAAGAAATACACGTTTACTTCTTATAAGTTAAACCTGACTTTGAATTATTCAACCTGGTAAGATGGAGCTTCACATCAGTCACGGGGCACGTGAAGAAGAACGTGTCTCCTTCTCCATTTCCTGCTCTCACTGACGCAAGAGCAGTACAGAACCTGGGATGGGCCAGGCGAGGTGATGTTCACCTCTGATCCCACTACTAGGGAAGCAGAGGGTACGTGGACCATTGTGAGTTCAAGGCCAGAACTACATAGGAAGTTCCAGGCTAGCCAGAGCTACAAACTGAGAGCCTGTCTTATAACAAACAAATAAACAAGCCAAACAACCGCCACCACCACCACCACCACCACCACCACCACCACCACCACCACCACCACCACCACCACCACCACCACCACCAGTTATCATGGTCTCATGTCATCTCCGAGAGTCAGGAATCTTAGAGTGGCTAAGTCGTGTGGTGCTGGCTTAGAGTTCCTTCTCAGGGTTGCGGCCAGGCTGTGTGCCAGGACCAACTGTGGTTATTTCAGAGATTTTTTGGCTTAGAGATTCTAATTCCAAGATCACAGTTGTTGGTAACTGGCAGCTCGGATTCTCCTGTAGACCCCTCCATCCGGCAGCCTGAAGTGTGGCAGCTTGCTTCCCTCAGAATGCGTGATCCAAGAGAGAGGAGACAGCCACGAGGGCAAAAGTCAGTCCTTTGTCACCTCATCTCTATATGACAGATGCTCACTTCGGCATTTATGTGCTGCACATATGGAACCAGGTACCATGCCGGGAAGGACGTATAGGAGGGCATGAAACTTAAGAGGTGGAGTTCACGGAAGCAGTCTTGGAATCTGACAACCGCAAAGAGTAAACATAGCAACTGGTCATGCACCTCTTCCAAAACACCCTATTCTTCATTAAAGAAGCAAGTGTTTGCATTACATTCTGAGGAAGGACTCCTTAGGATGGCTCAGTGCAGAGCCTGGCTTTGTCCGCTGGCAGGTGGTTGGTGGCCCCTGTGCTTCGGGGTCCTCAGGACTCTCGTGTTGAAGGTTGGATGAGTTACAAATGGACAGTGCTGCGGAGTGCCAGGGCCCTTTAAAGGCTGGGTAGCCATTGGTGGACTTTCCCCCTTCGCACTGAGCAAAAGCGCAAGCTGCCCGGGAATCAAAGCAGAGCATTCTTTGAAGAGCGGAGAGACATCACCTACCTGTCATCTCCTGTATGTCTGCAGCTTGTGGCGGTGTTGTGTGGAGATGACCCATTTAGCGCGGACTCCGTTTAAAGCTCAGGTTGTCACAAAGGAGACCATGTTTTGCACATTCGCTGATTGCTGCATGCATTCATTCATTCATCCCGCTAGTTCTTAAATCCATCAGTGAACTGTTCAGTACTGACTTTATTTACCAGGTACTAGGAAAAAGCTGTGAATGGGAACGCAAAGGTCTCTGCTTCCATTGAGTTATACACTAAAGGAGAAAGCCAGAGCTGGGCAGTGGTGGCACACACCTTCAGTCCCAGCGCTTGGGAGGCAGAAGCAGGTGGGTCTCTGAGTTCGCAGTCAGCCACGGCTACACAGAGAAACCTTGGGGAGGGGGAGCTGGAGAGGAACCCTAAACAAACAAGATGGTTGCATATTCTGATAAATGGGTGACAGTGTGAGCAGGCCCAGGACAGCGCTGACAGTGGCAGAGTACAAAGGAGACCCTTGGTGCCACTTCATGTCCTCATGATGCCAAGCACAGGGGCTAAGAAAGGACTCGGTAGGAAAATCCCATACCACAGCAATCCTCAAGGGAAACAGGATTATTATTGATCATTTACTAGAGGCTAGACCCAGCAGTGATGACATAACTCTGTGTGCTGAATTCCATGAATTGTGCCACGTAATTCTCTCTATCCTGAAATACAGACAGCAGTTTCCTTTTACAGACTAGCAAAGGTTCCAGAGCTTGGGTAACTTGTTCAAGGTCACACAGAGAACACCAGAATGCAGATTTTATTCAAGATTCAAAGTCGGGCTTTTGGCCATAATGTGGGAGCTGATAAAAACCTTCTAAACAGGCAGCTAATTCAGGAAGAGGAACAGTGGTATGCATCGAGGCTCTGGGAGTCTGGGGCGAATGCAGTCTACTGAAGGAGACTCCTATAAATCACATCTGAGAGTAAAGATGCCAGCCTGCAGGATAAAAACGAGTCTTTGCTACTGATTACCCTGCGCCTCCTAGAGTTTGTCAAATCCCACTTACTCTGTGTGACTGAGCAAGGGACTTACCTCTGTCACGTCTCTTAGCTTGGCAAGTAGAGATGCCAGGAAATGCCAGGCCTGGAATATTACATATGACCCTGGCAAATTAGAATGATGTCTTAATATTTTTAATGAGCCACAAACTACTTGTGGGTGGTCAGGGGGTTATGTACCTTCCTTTGCCCCTCACAGGAAAGGGATCATCGTATGGTGTAAGTTTATGGGTTTAGATTCAGCTGGAAAAGCTCAGGACATAGTAGGCGCTCAGGACATAGTAGGCCTCCATCCTGACAGCCTGCAGCCAGAGGGTAGAGGCCATAAGCCGGTAGTGACTCTTCACCTTGATGTCACCTGAGCTGTGCCTTGAGTTTTAGTTGCGATAAGACACCCTTTGCTCCTGAGAACCATTCTGGTTGCTTTTTAGCAACCTTGCTTGCTGTATAAACAGTTTGGCGGAGAATGGGAGTGTGATATAGGAAACAGTTGGCTGCTGACGTCAGCACTCCAGGCTTGCGGTGCTCAGCTATAGGTAAAGCTGAGGATCCTGCCAGATGTCGTGCAGAACTCTTTAGAACGAGGTGGATGCTAATCACTGTCAGCTCTAAAACCAGCTTAGACTCTGATAGTCCAAGTTAAAGTCTGAAATTGAAGACTAGAATATGGATTTGGCACTATTATAATTTGAATAACACATACTTCTACCAAATTTAAGTCTCAAAGAAAACAATGAATAAAAAAAAAACCAACCTATAGTTTGGTTGCAGTCATTTTATGGTGACGCCATTCCACAGTTGTGACTTAACGGTGTCCCCACAGTGGGGACTGAAAACAGACTTTGATTGCCCACTTTGTCCCATTATGTAAACTCCAGCATACTTTGTGCTTTTGTTTGCTTATTTGAGACTAGTTTTTTTTTTTTTTAGTAAGTTTTTGGCTTCCTGCAGAACTGAGAGAAGAGTGTAGAGAAGAGCAAACCCCTGGGCCTTTGGGGGACACTCAGGACTGTGTGGTAACAGTCCACGTAGGCTCCTGAATTATTTTTCTTGTTCTTTTCTTTCTTTTTCCCCCTTCATTTTCTTTCCCCACTCTTCCTTTTTCTTCTTTTTCTTTTGAGAAGAGCTCTAGCACCTCTAAGGTTCTCTTGGTTGGGTCTGAGCTTTGGCCATTGTGTGACTCAGCTTCCCCGGATGTGACAGCGTCTAAGGAACTAATGTGACTGTGGGGAAGGATTTATTTTGGCTCAAAGTTTCTGGAGCTTTGGGCCTGGTCATGTGACTCTAGGCTTTGCATGGCGACACAATAGTGTAATGGGCTACAGGTAGATAGCGCAAAGTGGCCTTCTTGGTGTACGAGGCAGAATGAGAGAGATCGGTGGGGTCAGGGAAAAGCCGCATCCCTGGAGGCCGCTTCCTCAAACCGGGCTCTGCCTCCGGTCCATCCAGTGGGAACGCCACAGGAGGTGTCCTGGTTGAGGAGCCTCCTGAGCTCTTGATCCTCTCCCCCATCTTCAGGGCCGCGAGAGGGTGAGCAGGCTCTAACACACACCGTCGGGAAGGTCTTTTCCTACTTAAACCACCACGGCCATTATGAAAACGGCTGTCAGCATTTACGTACAGGGCTCTGTGTGTCCATAGGTTTTCTGCTCATTGCTGTACCCTATGGTAACAGTCCCCATAGGCTCCTGAGTTAGTTTTCTTGTTCTTTTCCTTCTTTTTCCTCCTTCATTTTCCTTCCCCACTCTTCCTTTTTCTTCTTTTTCTTTTGAGATGAGGTCTCAGCATGTTGCCCAGGCTGACTCTAAGTTCCTCCCAGCCTTCAAATTGATCCTCTTGCCTTGGGTGCCCCAGTGTCTAGGAACACAGGTACATGCTACCATTCTATGCCTAGACTATTAAAAAAATCAGTTTGTTCATTTTCCTATTGTTGAGGTTTAAATTTGTTTGGATTTTGATTAGGATGGCATTGAACCTTCTAGATCAAATTGGAAAGAGCAGCTGGGTGTGGTAGCTCACACTTATAATCCCAGCTCTTGGGAGGCTGAGGCAGGAAGACTGCCACAAGTTCAAGGTCAGCCTGGACTACATGGTGAGTTCCACACCAGGCTGGACTACAGTTTTATATGAAGAGAGTCTATCTCAAACAAAAAAGAAAGTTGGGAAGAACAATATTAAACCTTCAAATCCATGAGCACAGAAGTCTCTCCACTTAATTTCTTGTTTATTGATACACGCTAACAATCTGTTATTAATTGTTCATTTTGATCATAGACCAGAAGTGAAAACTGACACAGTTGTCTCAGTATCTATCACTCATTAGTTTTCTGTTCCCTGCTCTTGGTCCCCACCACCCCCATTTCTGTCTTCTCAAGTCTCTGCCTTTTGTAATTGTAACCAAGCATCTCATGACTCCATTTTCGTTCCCTTGTTGGCATATGAATTGAGCTTCTCTTTAGGATTCTGTTTTGGTAGTAAACCTCGTCATGCACAGGCACACTGCCATGGAAGTGCCACTGCCCCGATAACAGACACAGACGGTGAGTTTGGTATTTGTTTTTGTTTTTCAAGACAGGGTTTCTCTGTGTAGTTTTGGTGCCTTTCTTGGAACTCACTCTGTAGCCCAGGCTGGCCTGGAACTCACAGAGATCCGCCTGCCTCTGCCTCCCAAGTGCTGGGATTAAAGACATGTGCCACCACCGCCCGGCAGAGTTTGGTATACTTCTTAAGGATCTGAGGAATGGCCAGTAAGTTCTGGCTTCACCTAAGACTCCCACCTTACTGCCCTCTAACAGGAAAGCCAGCCAGTGGCTTCTCTCGGGTCATTCAAGTCCTGCAGGCATTTATTCCAACAAACAGGTGTTTTACACACCGAAAACCTGTTGTTTCTGTTGCCACCTTCAGAAACCACCTCAGAATTACCAGGGAAATTGGGGGTTCCCTTTCAGGGTTCTTAGGCTCTTTAATAAATAATTTGAAAACAGACTGGAAGGAAACTTGAGGGCAGTTTTATTAGGGTTTGAAAGAAACAGGGTGGGTGAGCTAACTGAGCTAACTGAGCTAACTGAGCTGACTGAGGAGCTAACTGAGCTAACTGAGCTAACTGAGCTGACTGAGCTGACTGAGGAGCTAACTGAGCTAACTGAGCTGACTGAGCTAACGGTACAATTTCAGCAGCTGGGGGGGGCGCGGGATGGAGGAGGGGAGAGAGAAGTCACCCCCTTTTTGATTTAGGGGACAAGACAGCAGCAGTTGAGGTTGGCAAGAAGCCACAAGGAGGAAGAGGCGGGGTGCTTCAGCAGATGCGTGGGAAGCCCGGAGTGACAGGGGGTCGGTCCGTGCTCAGCCCTTTGCCCAGAAGCTTCGTTCCCAGTAACTTGGTGGGGGTGGGGTGGGGGTGCCACAGCAGAGGCTCCGTAAGCAGATCCACTGAGGGGGCTCCTGGAAAGGATAAATCCATTATCTCATTAGGGGGATAAGATAATTGTTCCTGTCCTGTCTCAGCATGTTTTCTGGTGATTCAGATTTCCCATGGTGGGTGGACTCCCTGCCGGGCCCAGCTGTGTTAACTCTTAAGGGGAGAGACATAGTTTGTAATGTTCTCATCCTTAGAACAGGCCAGAGGCAGTTCATCCTTTTGACCAGGTCTAAGAAGGTGATGTGTACCTTTCTAGTGTTACCAGGGCAACAGGAGATCAAAAACCAACAGGAAGGGAGGGGTCCATCCTCCATGGCCTCCAAGGCTACTAATCCTTATGTAGCTACCTAAATTAGCTACGTCTATTGGATAACCGGCTTCCGCTTCTACATCAGTATTTCAGTGTGTGTGTGTGTGTGTGTGTGTTTGTGTGTGTGTGTGTGTGTGTGCGTGTGCGCGCGCGCGCGCGCGCGCGCGCGCGCGCGCGCTTTCAAGCACTCCAAGCAGGCATTACCACCTACCTGTAAACCCTTCTGAGTGTGTATCCCTCTGTGATGGAGAAGCTTCCTTACACCTCATGAACCTGCTTCTTAGCTGCAGATTCTCCAACTGGTCTCTTTTAGCCTTTGTAGAATTGAAGAGTTGGAGCCTTGCTCTGGAGTGGGGTTTGGCTAAAGGAACGCTGTGGCTAGCTGGTTTCCACTCAGACACTAACGCTTTCCACACACCAGTGGGAGGCTTCGCGTTCTCGGTGTCTCTGTGATTACTGGAGCGGCACTGTGCCCTCCTCCTCTGCATCTGCAGCTTGGCTGACTGTTTGGCAGAGAGACCCAGCCTCTGGCCCATCTCAGCGTGCAACCTGCCTTCCGTACTAAGTTTATTCATTTCTAGCTTTTGATTTAAAGTGAAAGATGTATGATTCACCCTCTCACTTGATTACTTAGAGGCCACTGTTAGGTTATTAGCCTAATTTTAATATTATTGTGTTTCTGAGAATAGTGAGGCCCAAGGACAGAGGAAAAGCAGGGGTGGCTAGTCTGGAGCACTTTCCAGTTACGTTCAGACTTCCATAGGCCCAGCTCACGGCATGCCAAAGCCATCGCAGTGGTAACAGCACCAGAGATGACTGACTGCAGATCAGCATAAGAAATGAAGATGATAATAAAGTTTGAAATGTCACAGAATTCTCAAAATGAGCCAAGAAGACAGGAAGTGAGTATGTGCTGCTGGCCACATGGCATGGGGAACCTGCTTATGTGGGGCTGTCACCAACCTTCTGGTTTTAAAAAGCACGGTATCTGCCAATACAATAAAGCAAACCCAGAAAGTCTTCATCTACCGAGAGTGGATGTGGCAGGTCCCCGACTTCCCTCCATGTCACTGCTGCCATTTACTTACATACATTTACTTACATACACTGAAGCATGTTATCAGATGCAGGTATATAAATAAGAACATAAAGGTGGTGTTGGGTTTTTTTGGCTCTTTTGTTGGGGGGCCCTGCCACCCAGCTCCCAAATAAATTCACATACGGGGGCTTATTCATACTTAGGAATGCCCTGCCTTAGCTTGGCTTAGTGTCTAGCCAGCTTTCCTTAACTTATCCCGCCTACCTTTTGCCTCTGGGCTTTTCCCGTTCTCTTACTTCTGTCAATCTTACTCTTACTCTGTGGCTTGCTCTGTAGCTGGGTGGCTGGCCCCTGATGTCCTCCTCCTCTGGCTGCTAGCTCTTCCATCTCTCCTCCCAGAGTTCTGCTTCTATTTATACTCTGCCTGCCAGCTACAACTATCCCTCTCCTGCCTTGCCATTGGCTGTTCAGTTCTTTATTAGACCATCAGGTGTTTTACACAGCACAGTAACACAGCTCCACAGAGTTAAACAAATGCAACATAAACAAAAGTAACACAGGTTAAAATAATATCCTACTACATAATTGTCCCCGATATTATGTGTTAGAACTGATGTTGTGTGTGCTGCTGGGAACCAACTCCAGGCCTCGTACATAGCAGGCAGACACTGTCCCCACTGAGAGACTGTCATTCTCCAGCCCTGAGCTCGAACTCTTACTGTGGGTCTCCCTGCCCATCTGCCTGATTTTATGATTCTTTTCCTTTATATTGGTTGTTCTGTAGTTTCAAAATTACATTTTTAGATGTAGGGGTTTTATTTGGAGGGGCTGGCATTCTCCTGCTTGGTGCTCTAAGTTTCCTGGATTTATGGTTTTATGTCTGGTATTAATTTGGAGAAATTCTCAGACTTTGCAAGTGAAGCTATTCAGTTATTCAGGTTTCCTCACAGTATCAAAGAAAAAATGTACTATTTGATTAGATAGGTTCATTCCAGGAAAGCAAGGATGGTTCAAAGTTGAAAAAATAAGCTACTAATATAGTAAATAAGGAGACTCAGAAACAGAAATCACAGACCATCTCAATGGATGTTTTCAAAAAAGCTCTGTGTCAAGTTCCACATCTCTTCATGATAAAAACCCTGAAGAAATTAAGAACACAAGCAACATAGCCCTACGTGGTATGCCATGAACAAGCTGTGGCCAGCGCGGTGCACAGGGAAACTGAAGCCAGACAAGTGTTCCTTCTCTCTGGACCTCCTCACCGAGGCACCTGAAGGCTTAGCTGAAGAAAGAAAGAAAGAAAGAAAGGAAGGAAGGAAGAAAGGAAGGAAGGAAGGAAGGAAGAAAGAAAGAAAGAAAGAAAGAAAGAAAGAAAGAAAGAAAGAAAGAAAGAAAGAAAGAAAGAAAGAAAGAGAAAGAAAGAAAAGGGATATAAATAGGACAGGAGGACGTCCAAGTCTGTATGACCCACACTCACCCCTGAAGTCTGCACCTTACTGTAAGACTTGAAACTGCTGGAGGAAAATGTAGGAAACCTTTTCAAGACATGGCTGTGGGCAAGGACCCCCTGAAAAGCATTCCACTGCCTCAGGAACTGCTTGTGTGGAGGAAGGGGCCGGGGAAAAGTGAGGACGAGGACAGGTGAACATGAGCAAAACACAGCTATGCACACGTATGGAAATGTCATGAAGACATCTGTACACTTGCCAAAAAACTTAAACTTTAGGATGGAAAATGGCCCCAAGTTCACACAAGAGGGAAAAGTGTTCCTTTCTGGGGAACTCAGTTACGAGGGTGAAGGGGAGATAAGCATTGACAAGTAAGTGATGGAGAAACAACACCATCAGGTGTGTGGCTGGGTTTTGTTTTTTCCATTTTTAAAGTCAGTGAATAAGAAAGTCCTGCTGTTACATTTAGTAGAGACTTGAAGGAAGCGTGGATGTGAACTGAAGAGATTCTCTCCAGGCAGAGGAGAAGAGGCAAAGGGTGGCAGAGAGCGCAGCATGGGCTGTGTGGCTGGGGAGAGTGGAGTGGACGAGGCTGTGAACCCTAATGGACTCCCTTTTTCTTTCTCCTATTACCCGGCAAACAGTTCCTAAAACAATTGATTTCTCAAGTGTCTTTTTTTTTTTTTTAAAGGGGACTAAGATTTTGCATTTGAAAATTGCCAAATTTTCAAGTTGGCACACAAGTAGGTTTCACTGTGGTCTTTTCCTACCTATCCAGTGTGGGGATACACGCACAGCACCGTGCTCTCTTACAATGCAGCCTGCTACCTCACTGTCTCCCCCAGGTCCCTGTCTCCCCTCCAGCTCATCCCTTCCAACGCCCAAACTAAGTGGCTTTTTATTGTTTGCAGAGGGATCACGCCCAGGCTCTGCACACACCGAACAAGGACTACCTCATTAAACCAAGCCCTAGTCACCTCCCAGATAGTCTTACCTTAATGTTGACGTCTTACATTATCACGTGACAAAACGAAGAAACCTGCATCGGTAATTACTATTAACTGAATTTCAGACCTAATCTGTGTCTCATCACTTTCCCACCGGGTCCTTTGACATTGTCTGTGGCAAACCATGTACAAATACAGACGTAGGCAAGGACTTTCTGAAAAACACCCTAGGAGCTAGAACACTCGTGGGGAGAAGGGGCGGGGGAAGGGGACGAGGGTGGGTCCAATCTGGGGTGTCCCACTGTCCTTAGTCCCGACAGCTGCCCGGTCCTTCCTCACTTCTGTGAGCTCTATGGTTTTATGAAGCCCTGACCGGATGCTCCATGGAGTGCTTTCTTTCCTATTGGGGTTTATCTGATAATGTCTGCCAAAAGACTAGGCTGTGTTTGTGGGCTTGGAAGAAAAACAAGTAAGTGACGTGCCCTTCTCCAGGAGAAAGGGTCAACTCCACCTCAGCCCTGAGTCTGAACCAGCTTATTTCCAAAGAAAAGAACTTGGAGAAGCCTGGGACACAGTTCCTTAACCGAAGGTCAGGGTTAGCGGCAACAGTGCTAAGTCATGTTGAGATGCCATGAGCGGAACCTGGGAACAAGGCTGACAAGCGCGAGTGGAAGGTGACCGCTCTCCTCATCCATCACCAAGGGTCATGGCTGACTGGGCAAGAAAAGACAAGATTACTAAGAGAAAAGCATAATGAGTTTATTTCATCCAAGTTTCATGTGACACAGGCGGCTTCTGAAATAAAGACCCGGAGAAATTGTTTGTGTGCTTTGGTTTGTTGAATAACAGACAGCCCTGTGGAAATGATCTCACAAAATGGTCTTTCTAATGGTTAGAGACCTAAGGGCCAGCAAGGTCCGTCAGTCTCTCTGTGGCTCTCTGCAGCTGCCTCCTCTAGTGTGTGTAGGGCTCTGGGATGGTCTGGGAAGAAGGGAAAATGGACCCTTCTGGGTTTTATGGTTTGATCTGAGGAGAGAAATTATAGTTTCTGTGACATACTTTGGGGAAGAGCTGTTCTGGCTTTTCTGACTCAGTTGCAGAGGTGGTGAGGAGGAGGAGAGGGAACGGGGACAGAGGGCAGGAGAAAGCACAGGGGACTTCCAAGGTCTTCAGCCTCCATCAGTTCAGAGTACCCCAAGGCACTGTACTTTGGGGTGCCATATTCTGAGCCAAACCAAAACCTTAACCCACTCTATGATTTCCCACAGAATGATCACTGAAGAATACACATGTCAAGTTGGGCAGTTGTGACACACACCTTTAACCCTAGCACTTGGGAGGCAGAGTTCAAAGCCAGCCTGGTTTACAGAGATTTCCGGAACAGCCAGGGATGTACAGAGAAACTGTGTCTTGAAAAACAAAGCAAAACAAAGAATATACTACATATAGTGGCAAAATTAATTCTATATTTTTGACATTTTCTCTCATTTTCCATGATTATTCACTACTTACCACCAAAGATTATAATTGTTTTGTGGTATCACATGGGAAAGGGAGACAGAGGGAAAACGGGGGGCAGAGCTCCTGGCTTTTCAAAAGCAGACTGTTTGTGTCTGCCTTGTACAATTCAAAAGTTTCTCAGTAGTGTCAGTGGCCTCCACTGAATCATGTATGTTCAACAGTTCATTTGTAAACACCTTGAATTCACATATTTTTCATTTATGGCTCATGAGTGTATCAAGTACTGTTATTATGATTAAATAATTTTATTACAAATCTAAAGAATTTTGAACTTTAAATTTGTATTTGTGTATGCTCAAGATTTTGACATCTTTACCTGTTAAAATGCATTGTAGCTTATCTACTTTATGATGTGAAATGCAGGGCAGGAGAGATGTTTTTCAGGGGACATGAGTTTGTTCCCAATACATAGGGTGGCTCACAGCACCATCTCCTGGCCTCCCAGGGCACCTGCACTCATGTGCACGTATCCATACACAGACACACACAAGCACACAATAATTAAAAATAATAAAATCTTTAAAAAGAACTGATGGCATATAAAAATATTCTATTAAAAATCATAAACTCTAAAGTCAGAAAGATTAGCCAAATTAACAAATGGGAATGCAACTGCTCGGCATCCAGAGTAGTCTTCCGGGAAACAGGGCTTCTACTTGACACAAATTCCAGCAATCTTAAGTGATCTCTACTTGATAAAGGAATATTCCCTTAGGAATGCTACTGGTTAAATAGTTCAGTTTTTGAAGGAACTATTTTTAAATAAGCCTTAAATATACAAGAAAAAACAACCCACCAACCTCCAGTGCAGTTGGCAGGCTGAGAAAAGCTTAATTACCCTCCTCCTCTGTAACCATCCAGAGAAAGCAAGCCGGCAGCCACCAGGGTACTCATTACCTGCTGTGAGCACAGCCAAGTGGAGTCCCCACTGCTAAGTTCAGAAACTAAAGGAGAAGGAAAGAAAAGAGAGAGGAGAGAAAGGCATGTGGACGTTGGAAATAACGGCATAGGGAAGCAGGGGGCAAGGTGGGAACCACAGCCTGGCTCCTGATGCTGACAAGATGAGGAACTATTCTAAAGAATTCTGTGGAAAATACCGAGGACAAAGCTTTTGTTCACCGTGGTTGAAATAAAATTTAAACTAAGGCTTGAGTAATTCACGGCAATTTCTGTAAATGCCTCTCCACATGGGACCAGAGAATAAAAATTACATTGTGACTTTAAAAAGACTGACAGGGTCAGTAAATGAAAATTTGAATAGCAAAAAATTATTTTTTAATTGAGAGGCAGAACTGTACAATGTGTGTGTCAGTCTCCTAAGAACTAGTGGACAGTGGCCCCCAGAGCAGCCACCCATGGCACCACATCCTGGCCATGGCTTCCGTCCGGCTCCACTGGCTTCGGCTCTGCTGCGAGACTTAGGGAGAGGCGCCAAGCTCTGTGAGGATGACTGAGAGAGCTGCTGTCTGTTTCCACATGAGTTCTAGAAAGATGTGTCCTTAAAGAAATGCTGAACGATAAACATAACCACAGCACACATCTGGGCATGGCCTCAGGGAAAACCCAGAGGAAACAGAATGGAAGATCATTCCAGAATTCTTTAGGAAGACGAGTCTAAAATGGACTGCAAACGGCAGCAACTGTTGTGGTCGCAATAGACCTGGGTCCAACAGGAGAAGAAAGGTCAGCACATGAGCAGGTGCTTTCCAGTTTCCAACGACTACAGACAGTTCTGAAAGCCATTGAGATCCTGATGTCGCTCACTGGCGACAGGTGACACCACATTCCCGTGTGGGAAGTGGTGTGTGGGAAGTGTCGTCACACAGAATTTCACTTTCAAATCCCGTAAGGTAGATATGACAGGTTTTAAAACAAAATAAAACCCTGGCGTGGTAGTGCACACCTGCAATCTAGCACTAGGGAGGTTGAGGCAGAGGATCAGGTGTCTTTCTTAGATACACAGCAAGTTCAAGGCCAGCCTGGGATGATGAGACCCCTCAACACACACAAAAGAAGTAGATAAAGGAAAAGCCATGGACCTCATCCAGCCACCTTTCTGTTTGCAGGCAGGGGTTGTCTGCATAGCAGCCTAACGTCTGGAGGTTTCTGTTATAGTTTCTATAGTGACAAGCAACTCATACCTGAAGGCTTATGGAGGACGATGTCATAACTTAGTATTACACAGGATTAGGGAAATAGAGCAACAGAAAACGCTACGCTGTTGGCTTTCAGACTCTGTTTATTGAAGATAGATTGTACCAAGCATTGTCTTTCTATGATCTTTGGTAAGCCCCAACAGTCTATAAGGATCAGATAACATCTTACCTAGTAGGAAATTCTTTTACAAATTGAAATACTGAATATTTATAATAATTAAAAATTAATCCATTAATGTTAATATAATAATAATAATGAAGTTCTTTTACAAATTGTTTCCTGGCCGGTAAAGGGCTGGAGGTGTGGCCCGGTGGTAGAACACGTGCCTGCTACGTGTGGGACCCAGGGTTTGATCTCCAGCCTGCAGCAAAGTTCCATATTTTAATCAGCTTAGATGGGGCCCCTTTGAGGATGCACATTGAGTGCACACACATTGAGTACAGACACAGCTAAAAATAGGACGAGTGTTTCCCTTTTACAGTAAGAAAAGTGTTAATTAGCCCTCATGGCATTTCATAAGGAAAATGCCAGGACTTAAAACACAATTTTTTTCAGTCAGATTACCCAAGATTCCATTCACATGTGGCTTTAAGGTTTATTTTTATAGCACCTCACTCTAACCAACTGAGCAACTGGCCGTGCAAAGTTAATTTTTAATTATGTATGTGTACGCGTCTGTGTGGGGTATGAGCACAATTGTGAGCAGTTACCCCAGAGACCAGAAGAGGGCACTGGACTCTCTGAAGCGGAAATTCCAGGCGGTTGTGAGTCACCCAATGTGAGGACCAAACTCGGGGCCTCTGGAAGAGCAGTACATGTTCTTAACCACTGAGCCATCTTTCCAACCCTAAAGTAGTTTTCTTTTTTGTTTTTCAAAATGGGGTTTCTCTGTATAACAGCCCTGGCTTTCCTGGAACTTGCTTTGTGGACTAGGCTGGCCTCAAACTCAGAGATCTGCCTGCCTCTGCTTCCGAAGCTCTGGGATTAAGAGTGTGTGCCACCATGCCCAGCTTAAAAGCACATGCTTTTAAAATGAAGGCTTCTTAAAAAAAAAAAAAAATCCCACCATCCCTAATAGCTTTTACAGATATGCAGACTTGACCATGATGTCAACTTGGCCATGATCTTTCCTTCTCGATTGTCAAACTGAATCTAGGATGCAGCAGAGGCCAGGCTGCTTTATGAGCTCCATCTATGAGTTCCGACATGCACCAAGGTGTCTGGTCCATCTTTAAAGCTATGATTAGCAGAATGCTCATCTCCACAGCTGGTTCCCAGAGGGCTTGGTTCAGAGCTCCATGAAGAGGTTGTTTTAAGTTTAAAGGAAAGCAATGCCCCCACACTTCCGGCTCTCAGGAGGAAGCAGGAGGGACAGCTAGGGTGTGAGGAAAGGAAGAGGAGCCAGTCAAGACCACGTGGTGGAAGAATGGGAAGAATGCAAGGAGACAGTCGCTGAACTGACCTGCCTCCAACAGCAGACAGCCCCTCCCTGCAGAGCCCCGTGCTTACACAAAAAAGTGACCCTGACATGACTTGCCTGGCTTCAGACTTACACTGATCAGGTTTGGGGTTGGCAATGAGCGGATCTGAAGGTCGAAAGGCATTGTGCCTTCCCCAGATCTCTGTGATGTTAGCATCTTACAGTGAGGTGGTGTGTTACCAAAGGACAAAACTGACAGCGCCTTGGCTTTCCTTGCCGTTTTACTTTCTGCAGAGCTGGGGATGGAAGCCGAGGCTCTGTAGGTGCTGGGAAAGAGCTCTGCTCCTGAGCCACAGCCAGATTTGTCTCTACTGTTCTAAACCACTTCCCTTCTTGTACGGCCTAGGCCAGTTGGGGCTCTGGTTCTCAGGGGTCGCTTGATCTTGGGGGGGGGCCTCTGATCTTTTTTAAGCTTTATTTTATTATGTATATTGGTATTTTGTCTGAATGTATGTCTGACACCAGGGAGGCCAGAAAAGGATGTCCTATCCCCTGGAACTGGATATTACAGACAGTTATGAGCTGCCAGGTGGGTGCTGGGAAATGAACCCAGGTCCCTGGGAAGAGCCATTCACAGTGTTCTTAATCATGGAGTCGTCTCTCCAGCCCTACTGATTTACCATTAGCACATTCACACAAGTATATATTATAGGTAGAGCACCCCTCCCACTCCTGCGCCCCCTCCCTGGCTTTTCAAGACAGGGTTTCTCTGTTTTTCCCTGGCTGTCCTAGAACTCACTCTGTTCAAACTCACTCAGATCAAACTCAGAGATCTACCTAACTCTGCCTCTCGAGTGCTGGGATGAAAGACATAAGCTACCAGGCTGGCTTCCTGGCCTTCTCAGGAGTCCCTTCTGTTCCCTGGACAGTTTTCACATGCCATGTGTCCATAGATGATTTTATATATCTAGATAATGTCCAGGAACCACAAATGAAAGACAGCATGGTATTTGTTACCTGAGACACTTAATTGGCTTAATACGATGCTCTTCAGCTGCACCTAGTTTCCTGGAGAGGACGGGACTTCATCCTTCCTGTTGGCTGAAGGGAGGATGTATGTACCCTGTTTCCCTCAGCCACTGCTGCTGTCAGTCGCTGGCTGGTTCCACACTCCCTTCCTGCGGCGCAGAAGGCCGCAGACTCGTGTGCAAGGGTCTAATGAGCATCTGTGAGCACCGGCTCATCTTTCAGCGCTCCTCCCCGGCAATGGGAATCCCATGCTAATGGGATTTAAGTGGTCTGCATCAGTTTGAAAGTTTGCTAATTGATTCACTGGTTGTCTCTGGGGAATGGAAGAAGAGACTGTTACTGGTCCTGTTTGTTATCAGTCCTTTTACAGTCCTTGGTGTTTAAAAGTGAGCTTGTTACTGACTCAGTAAGTGCATGCATATGTGTACAGTTATGCTAGAATAAAGTAGCACAGTCCAGGTCTAGGGAAAGGGCTGTGTGCTTAAGGTGTGTGCTTGCGTGCGTGCGTGCAAGTGTGAGGAAGTGTGAGATCCCAGGACCCTTATAAATGCTGGGTGAGCGTGGCAGCCTGCCTGCAGTTCCAGCCTTGGAAGGCCCAGGCAGTGGGTCCCCAAAGCAGGCTGGCTAGCCAGACCAGCTGTCTGGGAACTCTGGCTTTGCTTGACAGACTTGGCCTCAGTGACTAAGGGGAAGAGTGACTGTGGACGACTCCCTACACCAAGCCTCTAGATTCCACATGTACGTACATCCACACGTGTGCTCCTCCCCCATGCACCCATACACACACTGCAAACACATACCACACACACACACACACACACACACACACACACACACACACACATACACACACAGTGGGAAAAAGCAGAGACAAACAATACAAGACTTGTGGAGACCACAGTTGACTGTGTTGTACTGTCTGATTTTTTGCATGTAATATTCATCCTTTATGAACTCTGCCCAGTTTCTATCAATTGGAGAGTCAGTCACTTGAGACTTTTTGGAAAAGCAGACTTTTAAAAAGTACTATTTAAAAATACTACTTAGATCAGAAAGAACATCTGCAACGTCAAATTCCATACATTAAAAATCCCACTGTTCTGAACTGACTGTAAATAAAGGAGCTCAAATATATAAAAATGTGTACTTAAACAAATGACAGCAACATTCTAGTTTTGTTTTTTACATTTTATGTGTGCGTGTGTGTTGGCACGCACACGTGGCGCAGTGCATGCAGTGCATGCGTGGAGGTCGGATGCACCGAGGAGGCGTCTGTTCTTCCCACGTGTGCTCCGGAACTAAACTCAGGCCACCTGGATTGCGGCAGCACCTTTATCTGATGAGCTGGCTCACCAGCCCCAGACTTGGTTTTTAAAAAAGATCTTGACTAATGTCACTCTTAGTGACTTGGTGTTGTTTTTTTTTTTTTTTTTTTTTTTTTTTTTTTTTTTGGTTTTTTTCGAGACAAGGTTTCTCTTTGTAGCTTTGCGCCTTTCCTGGAACTCACTTGGTAGCCCAGGCTGGCCTCGAACTCACAGAGATCCGCCTGCCTCTGCCTCCCGAGTGCTGGGATTAAAGGCGTGCGCCACCACCGCCCGGCGACTTGGTGTTGTTTTTAAACTTTGGTTAGTTTTTAAACATCGTTGGGATTTGCCAGAAAGTGACGACATTTATTTGTAATAAATGGATTTGCTTTCAAGTAAAGCCCATCTGTATGGTGTGGAGATGCCGCCGCCGACTCACAGCTTAGCTGTGGGCCTGCAGGAGCCTTTTCTGGGGCATGTGGGGTGTTTTGGTGGAGTGTTTGTATTGTACTTCCTTCAGTGTCCCCGGTTTCTTAAAATAGACACGCCAGGTGCCTTTGTTACTGTAAGTGTCACCTTAAACGCAGTGTTGGTTAACACTGTGATGTTGTCTATCTTTGGAAGTCTCTCACATACCTCATTTATCAAGGTTATACTTTGAAGAATAACTTTATAGTTTGATGACAAACCGCTCTAAGGCCCGAAGCATGGAAGACATGCAGGTCCCAGAGAGATGCTTACTGAGGTACAATCCCACACTGTAGAGCTGGATAAGGTTCAGGGGGTATTAGTCAGGGCTCGCTGAAGAATAGCGCTGATAGAATGAGTATGTACGTTAAAGTGGGATCTATTAGATTGGCTAACAGGATGTCCTCTGGGTAGTCAACAATGGCTGTCCACACCAGACTGACTCAAAATCCAGTGATGGAGACCTAAGAACTGTTGGTTTTGGTTAGTGTTTTTTATCAAACCAATAGAAAGCGAACTAGGACACAGCAGATCACTGAGCAAGATGACTCAGTGGGTAAAGGTGTTTGTCATTCAAACCCGAGTTTGAACCCTAGGACCCACATAGTGGAGAGTCCAGACTCCACTGAGCTGTCCTCAGACCTCCACATGCATGCTGGGACACATTCACCCATATACATCATACATGTATACACCACACACACACACACACATACACACACACAGACATGTCCCGTGTGTGTGTGTGTGTGTGTGTGTGTGTGTGTGTGTGTGTTGAATGCATGTGAGTGTGCAAGTACACACACTCATGGAGGCCAGAACAGGAAGCACGGTGTATGTCCCTAAAGCCATGCCTGTACTTCCCCCTGGGTGCTCTGGACTGAATCAGACCCTCAGATTTACAGAGCAATCACCCACACCACTGAGCCAGCCTCCCCGGGGCCGCCACATGTTCTTTCAGTACTTTTTCTAAGGCAGACTGTAGTGGGTAGCTGTTCCAGTTTTGACCTGGAAGTACTACCCCTAGTGAGGTAACTGCCATGCCTACCTGTGACCTGCCCCTGGGGCGGGGCCAAGACAGGAGCCCTGAAGACCTGAGATCCAGACATGCTGGCCCTCTTGGTTCCTCGTGATCCTGGATGCTGGATGGCAGACTGAGCAGAGTTCTCCAGAGAACCCCACTGGACTGCACCTCACCTCTTCCAGATCCTGTAACCAACCTTTTACTGGCTGTAAGTTACCCCAAAATAAACCTCTACATGGAGTTGCCTTGTTAATCCCCACAATAGCAGACAGTTCACATTTCTGTAATGATTTCCAACTCGAGATGGTCAGGGCCCTGAAGAAATTAGTCTGCCAGTGAAGAACAAAGGCTTGCAAGTGACTGGCTCATTTTCCAAGCTCCCCATTGCTGTTCCTGTCAGAACTGCCGGACAAGGCACTGTGGGCGCCATGCCTTATTAGACAGCAGGTCAAGGTTTCAGTGTAGTCTTCCAGCTTCTCTCCTTCGCCTGGAGCTCCTCCTGTCTTCACACAGACTTCATTCTATGTACCTGCACTCAGATTTCCTCCCTGACTCCCTACCAGGGAGTCTCTGTGTGGCCATGATGGCTTCAACCTTGCAATCCTGCGTCACGGGATTACAGGCATCTCATCCCTATTCAGGTTTCCCTTCCTTGAAAGGAAAGCGGACATGCTGGATTAAGATCCCCCTTCATGACGTGCGTCACCTTCATGACGTGCGTCACCATGCCAGGCTGTAATGCCATCATTTATGGAAAGGTCATATTAAGACTATCTTTGCCGGGTGGTGGTGGTGGTGGTGGTGCACACCTTTAATCCCAGCACTCTGGAGGCAGAGGCAGGTAGATTTCTGTGAGTTCGAGGCTAACCTGGTCTATAGAGTGAGATCCAGGACAGGTACCAAAACTAGACAAAGAAAGAAACCCTGTCTTGGGGGTGAAAAAAAAAGGATTAAACTTTGGGGCTGGAGAGAGATGGTTCAGTGCTTAAGAACACTGGATGTTCTTCCAGAGAACCCAGGTTCAATTCCCAGTGCCCATATGGCAGCTCACAACTGTCTGTAACTCCAGTTCCAGGAGATCTGACACCCTCACACCAATGCACATAAAATAAAATTAAATAAGTTTTTTTTTTTTTTTTTTTTTTTTTTTAAAAGACTATCTTTGGGGCCAGGCAGTGGTGGTGCACGCCTTTAATCCCAGCACTTGGGAGGCTGAGGCAGGAGGATCTTTCTGAGTTCAAGGCGAGTCTGATCTGCATACCAAGTTGCAGGCAAGCTAGTGATACATAGTGAGACCCTGTCTGTATCAATCAATCAATCAATCAATCAATCAAACAAACAAACAAACAAAAACAAATATCTTTGGAATTAGAAAGATGTAGTTCAGCACTTCTTGCTCCTCAGGAGGACTAGGTTCAGTTCCCAGCACCCATTTGGGAATCTTAAAATTCCTGTCATGCTAGCCTTAGAGGCTCTAACACCTTCTGGCTTCTTTGGGTACCTGCACACCAATGGCACGCACACGCTGCAGCACACCCACGGCACACACACACTGCAGCACACCCATGGCACACACACGCTGCAGCACACCCACGGCACACACACGCTGCGGCACACCCATGGCACACACATGCTGTGGCACACCCACGGCACACACACGCTGCGGCACACCCATGGCACACACATGCTGTGGCACACGGACACATAAATGAAAACAATTCCGAATGTTTTAAAAAGTATCTTTGTATGTACATGCTGGTGGAACAGTTTCAGGGTCTACTTCATTTCCACCCTCCTTGGAGACTTCTTTTTCTTTCTGCATCCAGAAATTCTGAGAAGGAATTCATTAGTTATTAGTGTAATATAAAAATCATGTTTCTTGTTGAGGCTGTATTCCCCACATGGCTACCTGTGTCAGTCTGTTCTGGAAGTCTCTATTCTATTTTCTATCATTTTAGAATCCATTTGTGACCTAGAGGTAAGTATTTTTGTTTTAAGCTCCAGATTATTAAGGTGTTGATTATCAAGGTAGTTTACAAATTGATGGCTATTTTTCTGCCTACGTAGAAACACCAAATTTACATGACCATGTCCTTGAGGATTCCGAAGGCCGGAGAAGGAGACCAGGGTAGCCTGTCACTTAGCAGTGTGGCCGTTTAAAAACTACACTGTCTGGGTAAATACAGACAGAAACACGAAAGAGTCTCAGTGTGGAATAAGTTACTCTTTGGTATAGACACAGAAGCGTTCCTTATCTCTGTGTGTGTATGTATATATGTGGGGGGAGAGAGAGAATATGTTGAGTGTGTGTGTGTAGATGTGGGAGAGAGAAAATGTTGAAGAGTGTGTGTGTGTGTGTGTAGGTGGAGTGTGTGTGTGTGTGTGTGTGTAGTGTGTGTGTGTATATGTGCAGTGTGTGTATGTGTAGTGTGTGTGTAGGTGGAGTGTGTGTGTAGGTGGAGTGTGTGTGTATATGTGCAGTGTGTGTGTATGTGTAGTGTGTGTGTAGGTGGAGTGTGTGTATGTGGAGTGTGTGTGTGTGTATGTGGAGTGTGTGTATGTGTATGTGTGTGTATGTGTTTGGGTGCACGTACTATGTACTACATGAGGTCAGGTAGCATTCTCGGGACGACCATCCACCTCCTCTGACACAGAGCTCAGCAGTCAGGCCACACTGGCTGGCCAGTGAACCCAGGGATCCCTCCGTCTCTGCCTGCCCAGGGCTGGCATTACAGGTGTGCACAGCTGACGGCATTGCTGTGCCCAGCTTTGTACTCGGGGTACAGGGCTCAAACGTGGGTTTTCAGGCTTGCAAAGCATGCACTCTGTCAACACAGATCTCTCCTCAGCCCTGCAATAGAGCATTAACCTGTTACCGTCGGAACTATGTGATGGTCGGTGTGCTTTGCTGGGGATTGATGCTAGAGCCTTCTGTGTGCCAGGCAAGTGCTGTCACTGAGCTGTGACCCCAGCTCCAGGATGACTCGATGTAAGAAAGAAATTATAAATGTGTTACTGTTATTGATTGATTGATTGATTGTATTATCTCAGTTCCCCCAAGAGCTGTGCCTCAGCCATACTAGGAAGGGTTGGATTTCCAGCCCGTCATTATTTTCCTCTCTTAAAATTAATTTTTCAGGTTAGCATTCAAAGTATGGATTTTATCATGGCATCTTCATACATATATGTCTTTATACTTTGTTCTCACTTGCTTACCCTCTCAGTTCTTAGACATTGTCTTAACAAGTTAGTATTACAAGAAGATACCAGTATACACCCACCAAAGAACTGGGCACGGTGGCATAGTGATGAGGAAGCTGAGGCAGGAGGATCATTTGAGGCCAGCTTGGACAACATTAAGAAAACCTTGATTCAAAACTAAAACCCCTGACAAAATGTGGCAGAGCAGGTAGGTGCACACACAGTGTACTCCAGGAAACCCTGGCAGCTTCCCATAAGACTAAACACATGCTGGGAGTGGGGGCGTACACCTTTAATTCCAGCATTTGGAGGCAGAAGCAGGCAGATCTCTGTGAGTTCAAGGCCAGTCTAGAGAGTGAATTCCAGGACAGCCAGGGCTACATAGTGAGACCCTGTCTGGAACAGAACAATAACAAAAAGGCTAAACATACACCTACTCCAACCCATTAACTCCTCTTCTAAGTATTTACCCAAGAGAAACGAAAACACATCTAAGATGACTCATGAATGTTCACAGCAGCTTTAGTCCTCTCAGGGAAAACTTGGACACAGCTCATATGTCCATCATGAGAATGAACCAGCTATGTAGTAATAAAGGAAAAACTATTCTGCAATGAAAAGAGCGTGTTATTAATATGCATAACATGAGTAAATCTCCAAAACACTGTGCCGAATGGAAAGAACCTTACATAGAAGAATACATGTATTTATAAAACGTTTAGAAAGACACAGTAACCAATCTACAGTGGAGAAAAGGAGGACAGAGAGAGACTGGGAGGTGAGAACTGACTGGAAAGGAGCCTGGTGGTCAGCGTTCTGGTAGGGATTTGAGGTACACAGATACATGCATTTATTAATATTCCATGAATAGACATAAAATTTGTGCATTCTGTAATATAGATTTTAGTACAACCTGTAAATAAATACTGAATTCTAGTTAATGACATGCTCATTGAGGTATTTAGAAGGAAGTATACTGACATCAGTAAGTCACTTTAATGTGCATGAAAAATAAGGCATATTGAGTCAATCAATGGATGGAGAGCATAGTGTTAATGGCAGACTCTAAGCACTGGGTATATGAATTTCAATGGAAAAGTATGTAGTGAGTCTTTCTCTGTCCCACCAGCCAGTTCCCAAATAATAACACGGAGACTTCTTATTAATTATGAAAGCTTGGCCTTTAGCTCAGGCTTGTCCCATTAGCTCTTACAACTTTAACTAACCCATATCTTTTAATCTATGTTCTTTTATGTGGCTCAGTTACCTTTACTCTGCACTGCCCATCCTGCTTCCTCTGCATCTGACTGGCAACTCCACCTTTCTTCTTCCCAGAATTCTCTCTGCCCGGAAGTCCCTCCTATACCTCCTGCCTAGCTATTGGCCATTCAACTTTTTATTACACCAATCACAGGAACACATCTTCAGTGTACAAATATTTCAGAACAATAGTATTTTACATTTTGTGTAATTTGAAATTTTCCCCAATGGACTAATGATTAATGGAAACATCATTGACAGCAGCCCCTCGGTTACTGCATGAAGGGAAGTACAATCGCCTGCGGAACCCACGTCGTTTGCTCAATGTGTTTCTAGTAGGAGGTAGGTTTTCCCAGTGTAAGGGATGTTGTTGAGGCTCCTCTGTTCATTACACTGTTTGGTTTATATCAATGGGAAGTTAGCTTGATGTCAACTCATTGTTTAAAATTCCTTTAGCCTTGGGAAGTCTTAAATGGGAGAAATTTGCCAAGCACGGTGGTATAACTCTAGAGTCAGAGACAGGAGGATCTCTGTGAGTTCGAGGCCAGTCTGATCTATATAGTGAGTTCCAGGACAGCCAGAGCTATGTAGAGAACCTGTCTCACCTCCTCACCTAAGTCAACAACAACAGCAACAAAAGACCCACAGAAGAACAGGGTAAACATTCACTTTTTTTTTCAATGGCCAAAGTTCTTTCTCTGACCTCTGTTCCTAGAATACACTTGAGGGGTCTACCATGACTTAAAAGCCAGGTATCTGAAAGAATGGAATTTCTATGTAAACTATACTGTTAAAATAAATTAGGAAAATAAAGCACAACTTTCCCTCCTCAGAGACTTATTTAAATTTTAGTGAATGCACATATGCTGTTCAAACTAGAGAGAAGGACTCTGCAATCTGCTCCAGACTTTGCCTGGTGCCCGTGAAGAATTCAGAGAACAAGAGGAAGCTGAAAGGCAGTTATAAATACACCAGACATTAGCTGACTTGATGTCAACTCTCCAAATCACTCAGCTGTTACAAACTTACATTTAACCAGCGTCTCTAAACCCCATCCAGAGTGCATGCAGTGACAGGTCCCGGCTCACGGATTTCAGTGGCATGGCATGGGAACTCTCTGGACGACAGCGCTCACACATCCACGTTCTTTCTGGAAGTACTTCCTTCCCTGGCTCCATACCTTCCCAGCAGCACATAAACTCGGAAGTGAACCAACCCCATAACTGTCCCCCGACCTCCACACACTCCCCGTCCCCACAAATAAATACATAATATAAGGGAACACTCATTCTAAGTGAAGATGCACTGGGGTCTCTTCAGCGAGTACTGTGCTGAGCACAGGCACTGGGCAGCGCTTTCCAAAGCAGATGAACGTGCAGTGTGGAGACACAGAGGTGACGGAGGTTAGTGTAAAAGGAAAAGACGCACCTCAAAAGAGGATGCAGGAGCCAGGAAGAGAACAGCCGTCAGAGCAGACAGCACCCTGTAAGTAGGAGGGTGCCATGTACAGACACCCGGGGAAGAAACTACAGCATGGTGCTGTCTGCAGGCCTTGAGGGAACAGACCTGAGCACACAGGAGCCAGCAGGAGGAAGATCACATGGGGACACTCTGGGAAAGAGGACACAGGCTGTTCAGTTCAGTCTGCTTTGGGGAGGAAGGTGACGGGATTTCCTGTGATCTGTGATCTTGTACTTACCTTGTACTACTGTTAGTTTAGTCTTGGGTGACCTTGTAGCAGCTAATTAGAACTCACAGAAAACCTGGGATACTGTAGGTTTCCCTTGAATGTCAACCTGGTCAGTGCGAGCAAAAAATAGTTGCTGAGATTGTGCGGACAGGCAGAGCAGGGAGACTTCTGCTGTGAACCCCAACCCCGGGGCAGCAGGAGAGAGGCATTAGTTAGATCTCCACAAGAGCATGAGAGAGCCAGTGCTGTGTGGGCATCACCAAATGACTCCGGGTGGTATTCCCAGGGGCTGCCCGACAAAGGAGAACACCCACAGAAGAAATCAGCCCATTAACGCCACACAGTCCACTCAGAAAAAGAATATTGTCAGGTAGAGGGTTTGCCTTCTTTATTTTTAGTTGAATGTGCTATTTTAGACTTAAAATCCTTATGATTAAAGGAGATGGGGGTGATCAGGAATCAGCATTGCTCACCATCACCCGGGCAGACACATGCTGAGGAAACAGCACCCACCGCCATGGTCCTGTGGGCTAACTGATGGAAACGTCCCACCTTCCAGAATTTCTGTTACCTTAGGAGGGCTCTGCCTGGCCTGCCGAAACACAGCTGTGGGCGCTGTGATGTGCAGACGCCCACACTGCCGATGTCAGGAAGGATGTACTTTTAAACCTCTAATTTACCTAATAATGTCTTTGGTGATCTGTGTAGGTTTGGCATTGTAATCAAAGTGCTTCCTGGCTTGGTCTATTCAGTTTGCAGCCTTAAAATGTATACTGTCCTGCTATGCATGATACTAGCAAATCGATTGAGAAGAGCTCCGCCCTTGATATCTGAAAAGGAAGCAAATTTATTGTTTCTATGGTGTGTTCATCTATTTATACCGAGACAGCACCCAGTGCTCACAGAGCCAGCTCCACCCCCTTTCCTTATCACTAATGTAAAGCACACTGACGAGAGGCCACAGGTGGAGACCGAATAATAAACTCTTGGAAATATTTATAAGAGGGAGGAGGATGGGTTGTTGTTTAAAATACAAAGCTCTTTGCTGGGCATGGTGGCGCACACCTTTAATCCCAGCACTCAGGAGGCAGAGGCAGGCGGATCTTTGTGAATTCAAGACCAGCTTGGTCTACATTGTGAGTTCCATGACAGATAGGGCTACACAGAGAAAACCTGCCTCAAAAACAAAACAAAAAAATAATAGAAGCTCCATAGTACTAGGTAACAGTATTGTTCCATATGAAGTTTATGGCATAGATGCTACACAAAGTCCAAAGAAGTCTGTCCTAACTAATGGAGACACTGTCAAGACCGATGGACTAATGGGAATGCATGTTCATTTATTTATTGAGTCAGACCTTGGCTGTCCTGGAACTCCATATGTAGACCAGCTTAGTCTGAAACTCAGAGATCCACCTGGCTCTGCTGCCTGGGTGCTGGGATCAAAGATGTGTGCTACTACGCCCAGCACATCCAGATTTAAGAATATACTTGCTACATACAGCAGAATATCCTTACATACCTATAGAAATAATATTTGGGGTTGGTGTCTTGCCTTGGTACCCAGACCATCTTAACTAGTGTGTAGACTCCAGAGACCCTGCTGTCTGCCTTCAGAGCTGTGAGTACAGTTATGTACACCGGTGCACCATGACTTTATACTTCTCAGCTGCCTTTGAAATGAAAACCAGTTCTTACTCGGAATAGAATTACAGAGGTGACATTTTAGGCCTGGAAGAGTTTGGAGTTATCCCATTTTCTTACTTTTCCAGTGGAGGAAACAGCAGCCTGGGGCTTGGCGAGATCTCCTGAGGCCCCTGCAGGAATGAGCCTTCCTAGGTTCTCCTATTTCTGCTATCACCTCCTGTCTCCAACAAGTCAGCTCCACAGCATTTCAGGGAGGAGCTGGGAGGGAGGAGCTGGGAGGTCTGCAGTCTCTCCATGTGTAACTAAGTACGTTTGGGCGCCAGAGTCATTACGGACTCAGTTCATCTGTCCATTCTCTCTCTCTCTAATCCAGCACCAGGTCTTGTATGTGCTATGCGATGCTGTTCTCCCAGGCCTGTCTCTGCTTTGTTTATTTTCATAGCAACATAGAGAAATCAATTTTTACAATGTCAGTGATTTCTGAGTGTATGAAGTATCTACCAAGTCTAGAGGTCTCAAGAAACGAACATGCTCGGTACTAAAATTTCACTTTCTTGCTACTCTGCCAAACCTAACTCCTTCCCTCCTCCTGTGTTTAGGAGCAAACCGAGGGCCTTGTGCATAAACATGCATTCTATTGCCAAGCTCAGCTCAGCCCTGCTTCTGATAATATCCGGTGGTTCCCATGATGATTTAATATGCGTCCTTCTAAAATACTGCCCCAGACACTGTAAAACAAATTTGTATAAACATTGAAAGGTGCTTAACTACTAAAGGTCATTAGGATGCAACTGTACTTTGTAATTACATTTTTTCCCACCACATTGTACGTGATAGCACGCCTTTAATCCCAGCACTCTGAAGGCAGAGATAGGCAGATCTCTGTGCTTCTAGGCCAGCCTGATGCCCACGGGAGTTCCAGGCCAGCAAGGGCCACATAGTGAGACAGTGTTTCAAAAGAAAAAAGGAAGGAAGGAAGGAAGGAAGGAAGGAAGGAAGGAAGAAGGAAGGAAGGAAGGAAGGAAGGAAGGAAGGAAGGAAGGAAGGAAGGAAGGAAGGAAGGAAGGAAGGAAGGAAGGACATCTCCAGACATGTCTGCGGGCAGGTGTCTTTTTTCTTTTTTTTGAGGTGGTGGGGACCCAGACCTTATACAGTCTGAGCACATTCTCTACCATGAGCAACACTCAGTGAGGAACACTCAGTGAGCAACACTCAGTCCTTCTTTTTGAAGCAGAATTGAAGGCAAGATTGACCTCTCCAAATAAATACTTGGAAGCTAGACAATGCTGCTGGCCAGTGTGAGCACTAAGAAAGGACAGCCAGGGTGGTTCATGGCCATGTCTTTCGGGGGTTGCATGTGTTTGAGAAATATTTACCTTAAAGGGGAAACCTGTGGTGGTTTTTGTTTGTTTGTTTGTTTTGTTTTATTTTTTTTTGTTTCTGTTTTTTTTTTTTTACAGAGCTCAGTTTCTGATGTTAATGGGGCTGACCTTTTAGCTTTATAATGTATAGCACTGAAAAAATAAGTATATATAAAATCTCAAGTATATATTCATTGATATAAGTAGCTTTAATGAAGTAGAATGTTTTCCTTCTTGTAACTAAACATAAGTGGACCTCTAATGATTTTTCAGTGTTGTTCAAAAAATGTCTATGTTTATATAATATATGACTTAGAAACAAAATAGACAAGAGACTATTTCTATCTATGAATATGTAAAATCTGTCCTTTGGTGTTTGAAATAAAAAAGGAAGTAACAAACCCCCGTGTAGAAAACACTTCTTTTTGTACACAGGGTCTAAATTGCTTGGAAGTAGGAATGGAAAGTATTTCAAAGAATCCATCTTATGGCTTTATCTATCTATCTATCTATCTATCTATCTATCTATCTATCTATCTATCTATCTATCTATCTATCTACATCAAACAAGTAAAGCTGCACTTTTTTATTGTTTGAGGACCCTAAGATTCATCTGACTTTAGAGGATCTAGGCCACCCGAAGGCCAGCACTGCCACAGTCAAGTCACACCAAGTGACAGCAGTGCTTCCGAGAGAGCAGCATTTGACTCCATTCATTTATGTACTTAAAGTGTGGCAGTGTTTGTCTGTGGACTGTGTGCATGCCTGGGGCCTACAGAGGCCAGAAGAGGACATTGGAACCCCTGGAATGGCGATTACAGACAGCAGCTAGCTGCTTATGGATGCTAGGACTTGAACCCAGGTCATCTGAGGAGCAGCCAGGGCTTCTGCTGCTGACCCGTCTTTCAAGCCCACACCAGCTCTCTAGGTCTCCGTCCACACTGCTGGTATTGGCTGTCTCCTGCTATTTGCTACGCTCTCTACCTCTGCCAAACTTCAACATCTTCTAAGCATTTTAAGAAAAATTATGGAGGTTGGGGATTTAGCTCAGTGGTAGAGTGCTTGCCTAGCAAGCACAAGGCCCTGGGTTCGGTCCTCAGCTCTGGAAAAAAAAAAAAAAAAAAAAAAAAAAAAGAAAAAGAAAAAGAAAAAGAAAAAGAAGAATTATGAAGGAAAGCAGTTTCTGTGTTATTATCATGTTAGTCACTTGGTAATTCTCTTCCAATGACAAGCACTGGTGACAAGTTTGCATCTGAGGTGTATCAAGTATCCTCTGATGTGACCACACTTAAGACATTTGCAATTCTGATTTCTCAGAAACAGTTTCTTTCAATTCAGTCAAAACCCTAAGAAATGACTCATGCGGGTGATTCCATGTTCTGACGTGCAGACAGAGCTGACGGAGGTGATGTTTGAGATCTCACTTGAGTGAGCCAATCTTCTTCCCTACTTCGCTGAAAATATTTTCAGTCTGTCTGACAAAAAGTTAAAAAAGTACATTAACTGTAACTAACAATGTACTGCAAATGACACATTAATGAGATTAGTGGTGCGTGCCTCGTTCTCTCAAGTTGTCACAGCCTTTACCTTTGATGAGACTCGACTGATGGCTTCATTACACAAAAGGGAATATTGTCTTGTGGAACTCTCGGGAGCTGGATCACAGGGAAGTTCTCAGATCATTTTAAAATGTGGCTTTTGAACCAAAAGAACCCATTAGATCAGAGTGAAAGCGGGAAAGATGTGAAGACGATCCGTGTGGGTACCAAGAACCTTTGACTCCTCACGAGGAGGTCAATAACGTCGACGCAATGAAGGAGATGATATTCAGATAGCATTGGTAAGGAGCAGCAGCTGTGAAAGGTGACCTTCCGGCACACCTGAACACCACTAAGCCCAACTGCAGTGCTTGCCCACCATGTGTGGAGCCCAAGGCCACACCCAGAACTACAACCGGAACAAAGCAGAGCGGAGACAAGCTGGCTACAACTAGGCGTGGTGGTCCGGCCCTGAAACCCCAGCTGCGCACGAAGCTCGCAAGTTTGCGGCCTGTTTGGGCAGTGCCGTGAGACCTCACGTCAAAATAAAAATTAAGGTCAGCAAGACTAGTGCTTCTCAGCCTTCTTAACGCTGCGACCCTTTAACACAGTTCCTCATGTTGTGGTGACCCACAACCATAAAATTATTTTTGTTGCTATTTCATAACTGTAATCTTGCTACTGTTATGAATTATAATATGCGACACTAGGGAGTCATGAGCCACAGGTTGAGAACCACCGGCCTGGGGGTTAAAGGTGCTTGCAACCAAACTTGACAACCTGGGTTCCATTCCCAGGACCCACATAGTAGAAGGGGAGAATCACCTCCTGCACTTGTCCTCCGACCTCCATGGGTGCACCATGACACTTGCATACCCCACCCCCACCGAATAGATGAATGAATGAACAATTGTAATTTTTTTTTAATGAAAAAGGGCTAGAGGGCACAGTTCGGGTGAGAGGACACTTGCTTAACAAGCAAGAGGCCCTAGGTCACTGCCCAATGCTGTTAAAACAGGCAAACAGGTCACAACTGCAGTGACTTCATATTACTCATTAAGGATCATAATCTGCAATTTAAAAAAGTACCGGTGAGAGCTTGGACAGTATCTGCATGTATGAGGACTTGACGTCAACTCAGAACCCATGCTGAAAAGCACGTGTGTTGGCATGTGCCTGTAATCTTAGTGTTGGAGCCATGGAGACAGACAGAGCCCCAGGGTTCTCTCGCCAATCAGTCCAGCCAAAACAATGACCCAGACTCCAAGGAGGAGACTGTCTAAAAAAAGTAAGTGGACAGCCATCCTGAGAAAGAACACACTGTGCAGACGTGTATGTGCAACACACACACACACACACACACACACACACACACACACACACACACTGATAGAGAGGTGCTAAGGAATGAGAAAGGAACCTTGAAAACTTAGCTTCCCTCAGGGGTCTGGAGTGTAAGCCCTGCAATTCCATGTTTCTGAGCCAGGTCTCTGGCCTCACCTGACCTAATAAGAACTGCACCAGCTCCAAGATGTTCCACACAGGCAGGCATCCGGCTCTCAGACTATAACACGTGTCCTAGATTCTGAACCCAAATACTCTCACCCACATCTCTTCCTTTCCACTGGTCTACAACATTTATTCTTTCTTGGACAACTTAAGAGTCCAAGGTCCATCATCATAACCACACCCTTAAAAAGATATGCAGTTCCCATGTCTTTTCTTCACTTTACTGTGCCCCCCAGTAAAACCCCAAATCTTGGCAAACAAGGAGTCTTTACTGCACACGCACTAGTGCGGGACCATGGATGGGAATAACTCCGTACGCACTGAGGGCATCTCGAATGTCACCAGTCACTTAGCGCTGTCTACCTTCTCCAGGGATCGGTTAGAAACGAAGATTCTCAGGCCTCAGCCAGGCCTGCTGAGTTAGAACCTTGGTGGGAGGGTCCACGACGATTTAACCAGATCCTTAGGTGATTCTCCTGCAGGTTCTGAAAGCTGGTCTAGCTTCACACTTCATTGAGAAACCTCCTTCGGGTTTACAGTTCCTGTTCATATACATCTGAAGAAGAGGTGCCTGGCACAGGCCCCTGTGAGGGTGCTTAGTCACACTGCTAGATGGGATCGCCCTCACTTCCCTAACAGCAAATAGAAGAACCCACCTGCACGTATGCCAGTTGCTTGCCAGCCCGCCCGCTCCTTCCCTCTTCTCCCCCCCCCACCCCATTTCTTGAGACAGGGTTTCTCTGTGTAACCTTGGCTGTCCCACTCTGGAGACCAGGCTGGCCTTGAACTCAGAGATCTGCCTGCCTCTGCCTCTCAAGTGCTGGGATTAGAGATGTGCACCACCGCCCGGTTCCTTCCTTTGTCCATCCTAGGCACTGCTCTTCATCCTGTCAAAGGCTGGGATTTCCATGTATAGACTGAACTTCATCCTGGAAGTACCACTTCTGGCTCCACAGATTTACTTAATATAGGCTTTTCATATGACTACATTTCTATAATATGTGGTCTGTAGTACGGCCTTCGGCTACCATATTTTCAAGGTTCATCTACACTGTTGTGTGTATAAGTGCTTTGCTCCTTTTAATGGTTAAAAGATATTCCACTCAGAGGTTCTGGAGAGATGGCTCGGCAGCCTAAGAGCGCCTGGGTGTGATTCCCAGCTCCCATAGGGCAGCTCACAACCATCTGCAACTCCAGTTCCAGGGGATCTGATGCCCTCTTCTGACCTCTACTGTACCAGGCACACACATGGTACAGATATACATGCTGGCAAAGCACCCCTACTCATAAAAGGATATTAAAAAAGTATTGTTCTCTGTATCTGCTGCATTTTATTTTTGCTGTGATGCACATCCATACACAAGCCTTTGTGTGGATGTGTGCTTTCATTTCTAAGGCATATACCTAGGATAAGAAATGCCGAGCCATAGTAACAACTTTATATTGAATTTCAGGGTGCTGCCAAAGCAACCGTATCATTCTGTACCCACTCAGCAATATACAGAGCCCCGGGGTCCGATGGCACACTAATGCTTTCTGTCACCCTTCTCTTCTAGGGGAGAGAGGAGCAGCTAGGGATTGAACTCGGTCTGTGCACACTAGGCAAGCATTCTACCCGCCCCCACGCAATTCATTTTGAATTGGTGTTTTTTTTTTTTTTTTGAATTGGTGTTTTTATATATGAGGATCAAACTTAATTTTTTCCCCGTCCCATCTTTTCAGATGGTTTCCCTCCCATTAAGTCATCTTGGCACCCGTCACTGAAGACTTTGCTTACATGCTATTAGTTAAGGATTCCTTTTTCTCCCCATTTGACCCCTGACAGTCTTTCCCTCCTACAATCAATCAACTCCCTCGACTCTCCTCTTAAGTTCCTCTATCTTTTCAACCTTCTTTGGGGGTGGGGGAGGGCGGGGGTTGTTACTTGTTTTGAGACAGGGTCTCACTGTGTAGCCCTGGCTGGCCTGGAACTCCCTCTGTAGGTCAGGTTGGACTGACTCACAGACCGCCTGCCTCTGCCTCTGGAGTACTGGGATTATTCGCTACCACGCCTGGCTCTTTTTAGTCTCTATAGGTTCCTATCTTCTAGCAAGCTTTAAAAATACCGAGTTTTCAGTTACAGTGGTTACAGTGTAAAAATACCGAGTTACAGTTACAGTGGTCTAACAAATTATGACAAAACTCAGTGGCATAATAAAGTCATTTATTATACTATAGTTTCTTTTGCTCAGGATTTCAGATGGGCACAGTGGAGTTCCCATCTCTGTTCTATGACATCTGAAGCCTCAGGCGGAGCTCTGTGCACTTACACGTCAGGTAGCTGATGATGGCTGCTAGCTGTGGGCAGGGGCCTCAGTTCATATCCATGTGACCCTGTACATGCCGTTTCTCCAAGTTGGCTGGTTTGGGCTTCCTCACAGTATGGCTTCTGTGTTCCAAGAACGAGCAATCTAGGAGAGAGAGGAAGAAAGCAAGAAGCCAGGAGAGCCAAAGAGCCTACTTTTGCCCTAAAAGAGAAAGAAAAAAGAAAAATCGTCCCCAAGTCTTGGCACATGTAAAGGAAGAGTAACAAACTTTATGTGAAATGACAAGGTTCTAAAATAGCGTGGGGCCTGCAGCTAGGACTCCATGGCAAAGCACTTGAGTAGCATGCCCGAGGCCCCGGGTTAGAGCCATGCATGCAAATACAAAATGTGGGATGAGAAACACCGCTGTGGCCTGCTACACAGAAACAGTCTGCCACAGCCTTCTGATCACAGTTCACCACATGCACACAGGCCCCACTTCCCCCCCGCCACAGTGTCTCCCCAAAACTCATTCACAGTGGCGTCAGGCTCAGGCTTGAAAGTCAAGACCTCTCTATGTGCTAGTGAGAGGCCATGATACAGTGCCTCGTCTACAACTGCACTTAACCTGGAAACTGGCACTAACAAGGCAAATACTCCTGCCCCACTTTCCACAGCATATAAAACGGCACAGAGCAGCCTTCCCGCTCCAGAGGAGAAAGCCGTTGTCTCGATTCTCCCTCTGTGATTACAACTCTAAAGAACATCTGCATGTTTGTGATTCCTGACTTCTAACATCTGAGCACCTCTCTGAAAATCCAGTTAATCACTGCATAGCTTTATGAACTATCTCGTCACTGTTTCCAGCTTAACTCTTGTTTTCTACATTAACTCACATCCTCAAACCTCTTGTCCTGGCTCCTGTCCTCCACGGAGCTGCTCACAGACTCAGGGACTCCCTCCCAGTCCTCCAGCCATTCACTCACCTCGACACAACTGTCAGAAAGTTCTCCAAAATATACCCTTCTCCTCCTCTCCCTCCTCCTGCCCCTCCTCCTCCTGCTCTTCCTCCTCTGTCCTTCCTCCTTCTCTGTCCTTCCTCCTTCTCTGTCCCTCCTCCTGCCCCTCTTCCTCCTCTGTCCCTCCTCCTCCTCTGTCCCTCCTCCTGTCCCTCTTCCTCCTCTGTCCCTCCTCCTGCCCCTCCTCCTCCTCTGTCCCTCCTCCTGCCCCTCCTCCTCCTCTGTCCCTCCTCCTGCCCCTCTTCCTCCTCTGTCCCTCCTCCTGCCCCTCTTCCTCCTCTGTCCCTCCTCCTGCCCCTCTTCCTCCTCTGTCCCTCCTCCTGCTCTTCCTCCTCTGCCCCTCCTCCCCCTCCTCCTGCCCCTCCTCCCCCTCCTGCCCCTCCTCCCCCTCCTCCCGCTCTTCCTCCTCTGTCCCCCCCCCCCCCCCCCCCGGCTTCTCATGCTTACTCCTGGTCCCCCACTTCCTCCTCTCTCCCATGGATTTTCACAATGTACTTACTTACCTTCTTTCTTTCTTGCTACATTCTGATTTCCTTTGGCACAGCAAATCGAGGGAATATTTTAGTTCATATCTCACGGTGGTACTTCCCTGCTCAAAGTTTTCTGTGACTTCCCCCACGCTCTTATAGCCTGTGCCATGCTAGTCTGAAGTGGTTCATCCCGCCTTTCCACTGACTCCTAACTCAGTCTTTGGCATGGCTGGCCACCCAGTCTAGGGAGGCACCACTATAGACAGGGTCACCTCACTGTTCCTTTCACAAACCTTATCCCTTTCCAGTTGAATCCTTCCAGTTGACTTGCTTACTACCTGTCTACCTAGCCGGATGGTGACTTCTTCAGGGATTAGCCTGTGATGTCCACCACTACCTATCCAGTGCCTAGCAGGGAGTCTGTCAGATAACATGCACGCAGTCATTTACTGGATGTGACGGGAGGATTCTGGGACAAAACACCGCAGCACGTGTGGTGGCATGTTAAAGCATCCCTTCCGAGTTCTTACTGAGGGTAGCCTTGTGTTCTCTTTCAGTAACTGCCCTTCCTTTCTGGCTGCTGCCTTAGCCAGGGCCACCTCAGATGAAGTCCTCCAGAGTGACCTTTCTGCTCACTATATCCCGAAGGAGACGGAGGGCACAGAAGGGACTGTGGGTAAGCACCTTTCTCCATTACTTGTTTAACTCACTACACTGTCTCGTGGGTGGTGCCCTACAGGAAATATCTGGGGCATATTAAATTCAATCGCATACACCCACTGGTGACTACACAGTGTTAGCCAGGAGTTGTTTCTTAAAAATCAATAAAAAGAGGCAAGAAGGAAAAAAATCCAAGTACATATCTAAGTAAAGTAGGACATGGAAAGTACTGGAAACAAGAAATTGACATTGATGTCTAGATAGACGGTAGACTCGAGAAATAAGAACACACACCAAAAAGTTGGCTCAGTAGCATGGACCTGTAGCTCCAGATACTTAGGAGGCCCGGGTGGGAAGGTCACTTGAGTTTAGGTGTTCTAGACTGGCTTAGGCAAGGACCTTGTCTTAATTAAAAAAAAAAAAAGTTTGATGCACAATAAAGTAAGAGGATGAGAAAACCAGAGTTTGAGGAAAAGCTGTTTAAAATGTCTGTTTAACCAGGGCTGCATCGCCCCAATGCACCTATCTATTCTAAGAGGTTTAGCTTATCTTGAATACAGGTAAAAGCATACGAAAGTTTTAAATAGTTATAACAAAACTCATCAATCTTGTGAAGCTTTGTATCTACTAAAACATGGAGCTCTGACAGATACATAATGTTATTTGTCTGCATTGATTATTGTGTATCTTTGCTGATAGCTCAACATTCACACCCACACTCACCCCTGGCACCAGCAGAATTGAGCCCGAGGCCTTGGACATGATGCTCTACTGAGTCACACACACAAACGCATACACGCATGCAGGCACGCATGCAGGCAGTTTTGAAAGGGTCTTGCTGAACTGCCCAGGCTCTTCTCCAACCTCAGCACCCCAAGCAGCTGGGTTACAGGCATGTGCTGCCACATCGGCCAGCTCCAGTTAATGGGCTGGGCTTACACACACTTGAAAGCAGTTAAAAAACTATTTTTATAAAATCAGAGCATTACCACCCCACCATGCACTTCTGGTTTTGGTGCAGGGGATGTAACCTGAGGTATCTTAAATGGTTAAGTATGTTTTCTACCAACAATGTAACAGCCCTAGCTCACTACTCCAATTTTTTTTTTTTTTTTTTTTTTTTTGGTTTTCCGAGACAGGGTTTTTCTGTGTAGCTTTGCACCTGTCCTGGATCTCGCTCTGTAGACCAGGCTGGCCTCGAACTCACAAAGATCCACCTGCCTCTGCCTCCTAAGTGCTGGGATTAAAGGCGTGCGCCACCACCGCCCAGTAACTACTCCAAAATATTAAGGGTAATATTTTATTGGTATTTATTAGCTTTGAGATAAGGTCTCCACTGTGTACCTTAGGCTGGCCTTCAACTCACGACCCTGCTTCAGTCTCCTGCTGTAGTCTCCTGAGTGCTGGGATCCCTCACAGCGTGTGTTACCTGCCCAGCCCATCTGTTCTACTCAAAGCATTTGCCCATCAACATGGCACATCGGGAACAAAGCGTTTGCTATAAATAGAAAGGCAGTCCAGAGACTGTGCGGCATCCCCTTCTTCCTGTCTCTCTCTCGACTGTGACAGAAAACTGTCAAGGAGGGAACTGCGCCTTGCTTTTTTTTTTCCCCTGAGAATTACTGATTCACCTGGAACCAAGCTGTCCCGGAGCCACACTGAATAGAATTCCTTCTACAAAGCACAGTCTTTCCTCTGAAGCTGATGCACGGAGTGAAACCCTTGTAATGAAGGGATGAGAGCTGCAGCCCTGCCTCCGTGCAGCGGGGGGAGGGGTGACTCAGCCCCAGCTCGGCACAGTGACATTAGCGACTGACGAGTCATTTACAGCTGTGAGGAGGCGGACTGCTACTTGGATGGTTTTCACTTTTTCACGCCCCTTATTTTGTCTTATTTCTCCACCTCAAGTGGCTATTATTTATATCCTAGTGTTCTGTGGCACTCCCGCTGGAGACTCAGGACCACAGTACTGCTCCCCAGGCTGGCTCTGGAGAACTGTCTGCGCCCCACAGGTGACAAAAGTCCCACGGAAGGATTTTTTTTTAAATGATGTCACTGGTCACACTGTTTGAATTGTTTTCTGGGTGATCACTTAGAAATGTCTCCATGTGGCTGGGAAGTGGTGGTGCACGCCTTTAATCCCAGCACTTGAGAGGCAGAGCCAGGTAGACCTCTGTAAGTTCGAGGCCAGCCTGGGCTACAGAGAAATGTCTCCATGCTGTTGAGATTCTCAACTATCAGCAAATCCCTTATCCGGTGAACACAAATCACTGTGTGAACTGCATAAGGGTCTAGAGCAGTGGTTCTCAACCTTCCTAATGCTGTGACCCTTTAGTACAGTTCCTCATTTTGGGGTGACCCCCAACCATAAAATGATTTCATTGCTACTTCATGACTGTTAACTCTGCTACCGTTATGAACCATAGGAATCTGTTTTCCAGGTCTCAGGTGACCCCGTGAAAGGGTCGTTCAACCCTTGAGAACTCTGCTGGGATACTGCTGGCCCACACATTACAGTGGGGGAAGCATACTGGGTAGAGCCTATAGCATGCGCAGTGAGGTCCCCACTGAAGGGCCTTTTAAAACCTCTTCTGGGTTGTTTCAAAAAATCCTTTTTTTTTTTTTTTAAAAGAAAATTTTTATTCATTTTAATACCAATCACAGATCCCCCTCTTCCCTCCTCCTGGTCCTCCACCCCCCCCCAACCCACCCCCCATTCCCTCCTACAAGAAGGTGAGGCCTCCCATGGGGAGTCAGCAGAGCCTGGTACATTCAGTAAAGGCAGGTTCAAGCCCCTCCCCCTGCCTCAAGGCTGTGAGAGGTGTCCCACCATAGGTAGTAGGCTCCAAAAAGCCAGCTCATGCACCACAGATGGATGCTGATCCTACTGCCAGGGGCCCCTTGAGCAGATCAAGCTACATCACTGTCTGCTTATGCAGAGGGCCTAGTCCAGTCCCGTGGAGGCTCCACAGCTGTTGATCTTAAGTTCATGAGTTTGAGGGGAGGGATTTGATGCAGATATCCCATTAAGGGCTAAGTATTTCAAGTTCTCTTTCTCTGCATGATGTCTAGTTGTGGGTCTCTTTTTTGTTCCTATCTACGGCAGGAGGATACTTCTCTGATGATGATGAACAAGGCACTAATCATGCAAAGGGCCTAAGTCCAGTCCCATGGAGGCTCCACAGCCATTAATCCAACTTTCATGAGTTCCCTCCAGTTTGGTCTGGTTGTCCCTGCATGTTTCCCCAGCATGATCCTGATGTACTTGCTCTTCTCTCTCTTTGGACTCCTGGAGCTCTGTCTAGTGACTGGCTGTGGATCTCTGCATCTGCTTCCATCAGCCATTGGAGAAAAGTTCTGTGATGACAGTTAGGGTATTCACGGTCTGATCTCTGTGGCAAGCCAGCTCAGTTCAGGCACTGTCTCCACTATTGCTAGTGGCCCAGGCTGGGGTCATCCTCGGGGATTCCTGGCAACTTCCCTAGTGCGGGGTTTTCTCTGTACCCATGAGGTCTCTCTCTATCATGGTATCTCTTCCATTGCAATTTTTTTTTTAGTTTCATGTATATTAGTATTTTGTCTGCATGTACTTCTCTACACCATGTGCTTACAGTACCCATGGAGGCCAGAAGAAGGTGTTAGATCCCCTAGAAATGGAGTAGAGACGGTTGTGAGCTGCCTATGGGTGCTGGGAATTTAACCTGGGTCCCCTAGAAGAGCAGCCAGTGCTCCTAACCACTGAGCCATTCTTCCAGCCCCTTAAAAATGTTTTTTTGTTTTTTGTTTTTTGGTTTTTTTTTTGGCTTTTTGAGACAGGATTTCATTTAGCTCAGGCTGGCCCCAAACTTACTCTGTGGTAGAGGCTGGCCTTGGTCCTGATCCTCCTTATTCTACCTCTTTAGTGGTAGATTACAGTCTTGGGCCTCCATGCCTGGCTAAATTACATCTTTCAAAATTAATGGTAAAGGGCTGGGAAGGTGGTCCATTCAGGAACATGCAAGCCTGAGGACCTGAGTTCAGAACCCCAACTCTGTAAAAGCTCGGCATGGCCTGCCTCTGTAAGTCTACGTTGGGCAAATGGAGACAGGGAACTCCTGGAGCTCACTGGCTCTCTGTAAGCTCCAGATCCAGAGAGACCTGTCTCAAACAGCAACGTGGCACACAACAGAAGATTCTTGACACTGACCTCTGACCCCCACACTACACACGGACATGTATGTATACATGCAACACACCACACACAAAAATAAAATAAAAATTAATAAAATTAACAGTAACAGAAAGGAAGACTAGCCTTCTGATACTACAGTATACTTTATGGTCAAAGTAATTTCTCACTGTGGAAGAACAGGAGGACACCAGTGAAGGACAGACAGACAAGGACTATGTAGATGTGCTAAGCTTTAGCGATTCATCTAACTGAGCCTCTGCTGTATGCTAGGTGTGGTACCATGCTTTTTCAAGACAATTACAATAGTCTATCTGCTTTAATAAAATTTACCTTTGTGAAATATTCTGGAGACATGGAATATCCAATAAATGCCATCAGTACTGTCTGTTGATACAAAACGTGGTTCAAGAGTTATGCTAGGGGCTGGAGAGGTGGTTTAGTGGTTAAGTGTGTACTGCTTTTGCAGACAACTTGAATTCAACCCACAGCACCCATATCAGGGGGCTCACAGATATCTCGAACTCCAGCTCTGGGGATCTAAGAACTCTGGTCTCAGTGCTCACATGCATATAACCCCAACCCAGATACATAATTAAAAATAAATCTTAAAAAATAAGTTACGGGCTGGAGAGATGGCTCAGAGGATAAGAGCACTGACTGCTCTTCCAGAGGTCCTGAGTTCAATTCCCAGCAACTACATGGTGGCTCACAACCATCTGTAATGAGATCTGGTGCCCTCTTCTGGCCTGCAGGCATACATGCTGTATACATAATAAATAAATCTTTTTAAAAAGGAGAGAGAGAGAAAAGATAAGTTACAATAGCTGTGAACAAAGTGAAATACGACCACAGGGAGTGAGTGCCAGGGAGACAGGGGGAGACTGTTGGCTATTCGGCCTTAGAGAAGCTGGGTAGGGTGCCACAGCCCTGGAATCCCAGCACTTAGGAAGCAGAGGTAAGAGGATCAGCTCAAATCTGAGCCCAGCCTGGTCTACATAGGGAGTTCCAGGCCAGCTTGGGCTATAGAAGCTCTGGACAAGAGGGGCTGCGTGGGCCATACTCAGTCATCCAACCTTTGAAAGACAAACAATTTTACACTTTAAGAACATTTATTATTTTATGTGTATGAGTGTTTTGCCTGCACATGAACGCCATTCGTGCCTGGTACCCTTACAGACCAGAAGAGGGAATTTGAACCTTTGGAACTGGAGTTTCAGATGGTTGTGAGCCGACATGTGGGTGCTGGGACCCAAACCTGGATCCTCTCCAAGAGCAGTATTTCTTAACTGCTGACCTATCTTTTATCTTTTATTTTACATATGAATGTCATGCTTGTTTGTGTCTGCTGCCCAGAGGCTGGAGGGCACTGAAGCCTTGTAACTGAATTCGGCTCCTCTGGAAGAGCAGCCAGTGCTCTCAGCCATGGAGCCATCTCTCCAGCCCGACATTTACGTTTCATTAGCTCCCATACTGAACAGTGTGGGTGTACGTGACAGTAACATATTAACCAAAGGATAATCAACACTTATATCATCAGCGGGGATTCTGAGAACATGTCAGTCATTTCCCCCAGTCCCGATCCCCTTGAAGTTTCCAGGTGGATCTCTGTAAGTTCAAAAGTTCAGGGCCAGCCTGGTCTACAGAGTGAGTTCCAGGACAGCCAGAGCTACACAGAGAAACCCTGTCTCAAAAAAACCCAAACAAACAAAAAAAGCAAACATTTGGAGTTGCTTAAAGCAAAAGAAATATTTGGCTGTTTGTTGGCTTGTTCATTTCTTGTATATAACTCCTCAGGGAATATTTGCTCTTTGAACTTCATTTCTCTTTCAAATATATCCTTGTTTTTCAATAATGTACAATTGGGAAGGGGATGCTGGGTACAGTGATGCCTGCCCATAAATTAGAGCACCGGAGAGCCTGGAAGCGGGCTGTGCTAGCGAGCCTGTCCCAGAACAAACAAGCAAACAAACAGAAAAATGTTCAAGGGCTCAAAGCCTTCAACCACGACTGCTGTATATTAATAATAAAGAAAAACAGAATCAAATCTTTGAGACTAGCTCTCTGAATATAATCATGAAAAAAGTGGAGCTGGAGGATCCCAGTGCTCAGGAGGCAAATGAGTGAGGCCAGGTCAGCCTGGGAACAGAGGGAGACCCCGTGCAGAAGAGGGGTGGGGGAGTCTGCGCTGGATGTGGCAATCTGCAACTTGGAAAGCTAACCCCAGCGCTTGGGAGTCTACAGCAGGAGGATCCTGAGTTTGAGGCTAGCCTGGGCTCTATAGGAGGATTTTGTCTCATAAAGATGCACTGTGTGCACAGTGCTCCTGACATGTATGGCCCCGAGTTCTGTCCCCAACCCTACAAAACAAAGGGAAATGCTATAAGAATTCTGCATGAGAGGAGAAACGGAGTCAGACTCAAGGCTAAAGCATGGCTGGAAATAAGGAAATGGAGTCCGAGTTCCTTCTATGCTGCGGGAACACACAGTCTCTCTTTGGGATTTCTGTTCTAGGCTAGAGGAAGCAGCTGGAGCCATTGCCCGTCTACCACACACTTCCTCAGGCTGCCAAGCTGTGTCTGGCTTAGTAAAGCAACTTTCTGGAGTATTTTTTCAAGCTGAGACACAGAAGGAACATCTAAAGTACTGACAACCTGATCTCTTGGTTGCGTAGCTACAGACTGAGTGGACAACAGCTTGAATAGATGGTAACCTGCCTGTCAAATTCAAGGCCAAGGCCAGTTTGAGCTACACAGCAGGACTCGGACTAAATAAATAAATTAAATTAAAATAAATCCTGTCATGGTGGCGCACGACTTTAATCCCAGGACTCTGGAGGTAGAGGCAGACCATCTCTGTGAGTTCTAGGACAGCCTGGTCTACAGAATGAGATCCAGGACAGCCAAAGCTACATAATGAGACCCTAATAATAATATTTTAAAAAACCAAAATAGTACACTTAGGCAAAGACTTCTATATACACACAGATAGAATTCAGGTTGTTCCCCCAAATAAGCAAACTTTTAACATATTAGTTACCCTATTGGCTAAACTACTGCCTAAAAATTTGAATAATAAATATTTCAAAGAAAATATATAACTCAGTTCCCAATGATGGTCCCTTGGTTATAGTAGAGAGAAAATCTAGGAGATCAGGAAAAGGAAGCGAGAGAGAGAGAGAGAGAGAGAGAGAGAGAGAGAGAGAGAGAGAAAGAGAGAGCGTGAGCCAGCAGTCTGCCTCCTGTTTTCATGTGCCTTTCTGGTTCCAGTCTTCCTTCTGAGCCTAGAAGGCTTGACTCCATGTGATAACCGTAGCAGCCATCCACAGGGAAGGGTGCTCTGGCCTAGAGGGCCGAGGGCTGGAGATGTCGCTGTGAGCAAGCCTGGTCTGACTGGGGTCTTCTCCGGCCACAGAGGGTGATCTTGGCGGCAGCTGAGGGACGCAGAAGCAGTGCTCCTTTCCCTTGAGCTGAGGAGCACATGACCAGGGGGACTCCTTCTGTCCTTCCCAAGCATGTCACGTGGCTCTTCATTAGGAGTCTGTTTCCTCCACAGAGATCGAGACAGTGAAACTGGCCCGCTCTGTCTTCAGCAAACTACACGAGATGTGCTGCAGCTGGGTGAAGGACTTCCCTCTGCGCAGGCGGCCTCAGATTTATTATGAAACGTCAATCCATGCCATCAAAAACATGCGAAGGAAAATGGAGGACAAACACGTCTGCATCCCTGACTTTAACATGCTCTTCAACTTAGAGGTAAAGGGCATTCGGAGTGGGTGGGACATGGTCCTCCAGAAAAGGACTGCTGTCCTGTCACTCATAGGCTGGAGGAAGGCTGACCGCATTAGAAAACAGAACTGTTGTGTTATTTTGAATAAGTTCAAATCATTCTAAATTGGGAACATTGTTATTTTTAATAGGTTCACATGGTTCAAAATTGGGAGAGTAAAAATCTCTTCTGGACAGCCAGTTCCTATCCAGGAAAGCAAGGGAAGTTACCAGTTTCTTTGGAAGCTTCTAGGGCTATTTTATTACCAACCAAAGAAAACCATTATATCGAAATAAGGCTTTTTGAAAAGGAGAATATTTCTGTAGTGAAGTCAAGTGACTTAGTGAATTCTTAGAATACCATGTTGTTGAAGCAACAAAAAACACAACATAAAAGAATAAATTTAAGGCTGAGACACTTGATTTCATGTGATTTTCTTTTTAAAATCTGGGTCTCTGAGATAGGAAGTAGTTGGAATTGCATTCCGCAAATCTCTGTGACTGACAGATGAGATCCATATGAGCCTTGTCAGCTTAATAACCAGTTTCTCGCTATCTTCTCCTTCTCTATTAAATGCATTATGCTAATGCAAACAAAGGTGGGACTGTTAGCTCTGCCCGTCACTCACCTTTTCTTTCCTCTTTTAAGTCCATAACTTGAAAACTGCAGTGTAGTAATTTATACCCAGCATACTATTTCCTTCACTTAGCAGCAAACTTTAAACTTCAGCTAGAGCAGTGGCGACAGACTGGCAGTTGGGGCTGAGACAGACAGCAGCCGCTCTCCTTGTCCCAGTGCTGTGACGGGACAAATGTAACTCAAGGGCCACCGCCTAAATAGTCCCCATAAAACTACAGCTACTTGAAGGGTATGCAGGACGGTGACCTGGTTGGTTTTCCTTTTGTCTCCAAATGTGAAAACTAGTCAGAAGCCTAAGAAAGACTCACCCTGATGCACTAAAGCAGGTACCGAAGGCTATTAAGCTATGTTTGTTTAGAACTTTGCAAATTCTCATACCTTTTCATCTGATAACTTCATTTCATTTAAAATTCATCACAACAGAAATACAGCAAAGTCATAAATATGGGTTTGAAACAAGTGTTTCAGCATTACTAAAACCATCAGAAATGATCTAAAAATCATTAAAGGAAATGTGTCTCAAAATCTATTCAAGATAATGTCTGAGTAATACTTTGTGACATGCAGAAAGGCTAATGACATAAAGCGGGACATTTCATTTCATATATAGTATGGACCTTACGTTAGAAATACAGAGCCAGGTGTGGTGGTATACACCTGTAGTCCGGTACTTTAGAGGCTAAGACAGGAGAATGGCTACAAGGCAAGACCCTGTGTCAGAAACCAAAGCATGCACACACACACACACACACACACACAAAATGTCTGTTGCTGGGCGGTGGTAGCACAAGCCTTTAATCCCAGCAAGCGGGAGACAGAGCCAGGCAGATCTCTGTGAGTTTGAGGCCAGCCTGGGCTACAGAGCGAGATCCAGGAAAAGCACCAAAGCTACAAAGAGAAACCCTGTCCTGGAAAAAAAAAATTGTCTCACATACCCAGAGCCCTAATTAACACTATTGCCAAAACAAAACCAAGCCACAAATATACAGAGGGTTATCTATGATAGTGGGGTTACAGTGGTATTTATTTTCTTCTTTATTTTTATTATTTTAATAAATTATCGTTATTACATTTTTTTCCTTTAAGAATCTACATTGTTTTAAAAGAAAGTCTGTGCAGGGCTGGCAGTCAAACCTAGAACATCATACATGCGGAGAGTCCATAACTAACATGACCTGGACTTCATACTTACTTTTCCAAAGACTCCACCTGGCTGCTGTTTTCCCTGATGTTATACTGAGTTGTTTGAAACCGTGTATTACTTTAGTCCACATATAAATTCTAAGTGTCAGGATTATTTCTAGACAATTCTGTTTAGTCAACCTTCAATGGCACTATAGATTGTTTTGCTTGAAATGCAAGACATATTAGAAGTAGTGCCTGTAATAGATATGGACTTCACCATTTCTGAGAGTTACCGTTATTCTCAGGACGTCTATATGCAGTGCTTTTGTTAGAGACAGTTTCAAAGCACGGAGATACCTGTGTTCTATCTCTGTCTGACAAGGGTGTGAAGGCAGGACAGGAGAATGAGGCATCCCCTCAGCACATCTGAATCCAACCTGGGCTACATGGCACTGTTGCAAAAAATAAAAAATTAAAAGAAAAAAAAAACCCAAAAACCTAAAGCAAGCAAGCAAAAACATCCCCCAAAGAAAAGATTTGTTCAGGAGTTGATGACAAAACCCAGACTCCCAAGAAAAGAGAATGTGAAGACTCACAACTGAAGTCATCAGTTACTGCTGCCTAAAGGGAGCTGAGTAACCATTGACACTTGAGTGACTCACAGATCAGCAACAGATCTGAGATTCAAACATTGAGCTGAAAATGGGAGAGCCAACCATGTGGCACTGGAGAAGGAAGTCAAGACACAGCAGAAGGCCGGGGCCGACGCTGGCAGCTGCCCTTCAGGAGATGGGACACTGAAGCTTCGAATGAGCTGAAGCCAAGTCTCCAGCCACACGGGGCACTTGGTTGGTTAACGAGTTTGGAGACTCCGCTGTTTATGGAAGGAACTCAGGGTGGCCAGGACCAGTGTGGAAAGAGGCATAACTTGTGTGTTTTTATCTCCATGTTTTGGAAAGCCAGTTATTTTCTATTATTCTCTGGTATTTTGAAAAAGTACTCAATCCAGAACAGTCTTTGCTCACTTCTTCCTCATACCTTCTTTCCTCTTCCTCCTCACAACCTCTAACTATGATTTTGAAGCAAATGCATGTGGGTGGTTTCCATGGTACAAGACAAGTTTCACAGAGCGCGTGCTCCAGCCTGCACTAATTGGGCATGATGTGTTCCAGGGCTGTGTGTGTAAACACAGATGCCCTAGCATCCCAGGTACTCAGCAGCTCATCGGCGTGTCAGCAAAGGGAAACATTAGTCTCATTATCTGAATGACGAACGCAGTAGAGGATGGACGTTTCCAGGGCGTCGTCTGGTTGGGTGGTACTGTGCCCCATGCCCTAACGGTTTTGTGTCTCTATTGACAGGACCAGGAGGAACAAGCTTACTTTGCAGTGTTTGATGGCCACGGGGGAGTGGATGCTGCCATTTATGCCTCCGTTCACCTACATGTTAACTTAGTGCGCCAGGAGATGTTCCCCCATGATCCTGCTGAGGCTCTGTGCCGGGCCTTCCGTGTCACGGATGAGCGGTTTGTGCAGAAGGCAGCCAGGGAGGTATGCCCACGTCCTTGTGAACACCAGCTGAGTTCCAGCCAGTCTCTGTGGGGGAAGGGCTAGTCTGGCCTTTTCTCCTTCTGGGTACACATTATCTAAACTATACACGCAAGCATGCACATGCACGCAAACACACAAACACTCACTTCAGCTACTTTCTTGGACTCTGCTTGATTCTTAATCCAGTTCCCTCCTGAGGAATAATTTTGTGGGGCACAATGATTCCCTGTAAAGAAAACCCAGACTGTGGTTTTCTGGCCCCTGTGTATAACTGCTGCTGGATTTGGCAGGTGAGTTTTTGCTTCCTTCCCCTACTACCTGTCAGCTTTGAACTTGGCCCCTCTAAGCACTCTTGCAGACAGTATCTAGTGACGGTGAACTGAAAACAACATTGAAACAGAAAGTGGGACTGCTCCCATGCATTGCTTTTGCAGGGGTAGGCAGTGGTCACTGTGTGTCTCCAGGGAACATCTATCTGGAGAAGGAGACTCCTTAGACGACCCTTGAACTGACTCTTTCTTAATGGGAAGACAAGACAGAACTCACGTCCTATATTGCTCAGGCTCGTCAGACCTAAGCATTTTACTCTGAATGAAACTGAGTTCTGTATTAAAGTCTAAAAGTAAAACAAACAAAACCATATGTATATCATACTGGGCAATGGAACCTAATTACCTATATCACTCTATGTTGGATTTTGAGAAAAAGGTACATTTCTTACTTTTCAAAACTAATACGTATTAAAATATACACAAGAAGTTAACACTGCTGCCACATGACTCCAACGTGGACTTCTAAAATGAAAAGATCAGAACAGTGTTTGATCCATTTCCCTGCTCCTACAATTATGCTGCAAAGCGGTAGTGAGGTTTGGGATTAATGAAAGAATAATCCAGAACTACATGGTAAAAAAGAGAGAGAGACGTCTCTACCTTGAGCCCTAGCTTGGATTAACACACAGATGACCTGGTAACAACTAGGATCCACAGGCAGAGGTGGGGTGGCACAAGAAAACCCAAGCTGACCTCCGCCCTGGGGGGCTGACCTCAGCCCACTCTGCTGGCCCTGCCTGTCTGGAGGCTGCTGGCTCTCAGCTTGGGGACAAGGTGAGCCTTGGGGGCAGGGTAATCTGTATTCAGCCAGTGTGAGACACGGATCATTTCATCTTTTTTCTTCAATCTTCCCTGCCCTTCTCTTTCCTGACCGCGTTCCCTCCCTTGCTGGCCATGGTGCTGTGTCTCAGTCCTGCCAGTAGTTGTCCCATGACTCAGGGTCCTCTCAGGGTTGCCTTCTCCTCCTTGTGCTTGTCCTGCTGTTTACCGCTGGGAAAAGCAGCTTTTCCTGTGGAGAAGCAGCCCTGCCTCCTGCTCTCTCCAGGGCATATGCACTCAAGTGTCTTTATCCTGTGTTCCAGAGGGCTGAGCTTTTGAACATTCTGTGTGGGAAGACATTTTATTGGTGGGTGAGGATTTATAACAAACTTTTCCTATATAGGGAAAAAGAGAAGTTGTTTCTCTCATTGGATACAAGGAGCCCTTCACCACCCTGACGCACTCGTTCTAATTTGGGCCAGGTCCTTAGTAACAGAGTCATGCTCATTTGGTGGTGACTCATGTCAAATGGAGATGTCATTTTAGTATAGCAGGATCAAGAGCTCTAAGTACTGTGGTAGCTACTGCAGTGAAACCCCAGGCTGTTAGTTCTCCATGCACTGTTTCCAATCAAAGCTCCCTAAAAATACCTCGGGAAGATTGTTCTGGTTTTTGTTTTTAAAGGTATATAAGCATCTTCTTCAGTGAGTATATGCTGTCTTGGCTCCATAATATCCAGAGACTGGGAACATTTCTTCTGTACCAAGCAAATACTTTGTGTACACACACACACACACACACACACACACACACACACACACACACACACACACTCACATGCGCACGCACGCACAGAAATGAGACAGACTAGACTGGAATCATCTAAGAAAAAGGCAGCCTGGGAGTGGTGGCGCACGCCTTTAATCCCAGCACTTGGGAGGCAGAGTCAGGCGGATCTCTGTGAGTTCAAGGCCAGCCTGGGCTACAGAGTGAGATCCAGGATAGCCAGAGCTGTTACACAGAGAAACCCTGTCTCGGGAAAAAGGCGGCCAGGTGTGGCAGCATTCGCCTTTAGTCCCAGCACTTAGGAGGCAGAGGTAAAAGGATCTCTGTCGTGAGTTCTAGGCTAGCCAGGGTGATAGTCAGACCCTGTCTTAAAAAATAAAAAAAGAAAGGGGGTAGTGGTGGAATGGACTTAGGAAGTGAACTAGGAAGAACAAAGATTTCAAGTGCCCTTGGACAAGTTACAAAATATGCCATGTTTTTAAACTCCCACTCATATAGTGTGTGTGTGTGTGTGTGTGTGTGTGTGTGTGTGTGTGTGTGTGTGTGTGTTTGTGTCTGGGGCGTACATGTATGCCACAGTATGCATGTGGAGGAAAGGACAACTTCAGGAAGCTGTTCTTTATGTCCACCATAGTGTGTGTCAGAGGTTGACCTACGGCCATCAGGTTTGGCAGAAAGTGTCTTTACCTTCTGAGCCTTCTCACCTGATCCAGTTCCTAAAATTCATTAGTTAATTAATTTATATTTTATGAGTATGGGGTTTTTTTTTTTGTCTGTCTGTATGTCTGTGCATCACATGCATGCAATGCCCATGAAGGCCTTAGACTGCTCGGGACTGAATTACACATGGTTGTGGTCACTGCCATGTGCTGTGTGAATAGAACCCGAGTCCTCTGGAAGAGCAGCCAGTGCTCTTTTTTTTTTTTTTTCCAGAGCTGAGAACCGAACCCAGGGCCTTGCGCTTGCCCTACCACTGAGCTAAATCCCCAACCCCCAGTGCTCTTAATCACTGAGCCATCTCTCCCCAGTCCCCAAGCCCAGTTTTTAAAAACAACTTGTACTTAAAACAAAACAGATAATCATTCCTGTCCAGTGTATCACCACAGATCAAGTGGACTTGTGTGTATAAATGCACATAGAATTCTCTGAACCAGGCATGGTGATGAACATGTTTCATCTCAGCAGAGGTAAGTAGACCTGTGTAATTTCAAGGCCAGCCTGGTCTATATAGCAAGTTCAGGCTGCCAGGGCTACACAGTGAGACCTTATTTCTAAAATAAAATAAAATACTCTGAGAACCATGAATTTGTAATGTGAAATATCACTAACAGTCTCTCAAATGCAGCTTGTATTAATCATAAACTGCTTCTCAATGAGAATTTGTTGTCTTTTACTCTCTCTGACTCTGGTCTTCAATTACTTTCAGAGCTTGCGATGCGGGACCACAGGAGTAGTCACTTTTATCAGAGGCAACATGCTCCACGTGGCCTGGGTGGGCGATTCCCAGGTTATGCTTGTAAGAAAGGGCCAAGCTGTTGAACTAATGAAACCACACAAACCAGACAGAGAGGTATGTATGATCTGTTCTAATAGAGCATGTCAGAACGGCAGTTTTGTGGTTACTAATTAGGATTCTTTGAGTGTTGTTACTATTATTGGCTTTAATCTCAGCAACTGTGCCCTTCTCCTAAAGGAGAAATACAGAAAGCCTTTTCACAGAGATGGCAGTATATCTGTTTACTGTAAAGTGGATGAATAAATCCTGAATCCAAGTGTTTGCTTTTTATCGTACTGCTCTAGGATGAAAAGCAGCGAATTGAGGCCCTTGGAGGTTGTGTAGTTTGGTTTGGTGCCTGGAGGGTGAATGGAAGTCTATCAGTCTCCAGAGCTATAGGTAGGAAAAAAACATTCATTTTGTTTCTCCAAAATCCTCTAGCTCTCTGTCTTATATTAACTTTGATATGAAGGAACTTGAGATGCTAATTTATATGCTCAGAATGCTTATCACTGTTTAAAGTAACAACTGGATACCTTTTTAATTATTTAAGTACACCTGGCTATTTATACATTTAAATTCGTTATAAAGTAAGAATCATCTCATGGAATATAGCGTTTATCAGTTTCTATTCTTTGAATAGATGCCTCCAAGTTAGTGTACAAATCTGCTTGAAACAAATGATTTCATTCCACGTTTCCAGAAAACAGAAGGGTCTCTCCAAACTTCATACTGTTTCCATCTTTACCTCTTCTTTGGTGAATTATAAAATGACATGCACAGAATTCTTAGAAACACACTTTTTATACAAAACTATTTTCTAAATATGGGACATATAATTTTTTTGAGAAAGGGTCTCTCTATGTAGGCCAGGCTGGACTCTGCCTTAAGTGCTGGTATTAAAGGTGTGTACCACCACACCTGGCCCAGAAAATATAATGTCAGATAATCTTCTGTTCAAGTTCATATTTTCTTCTCCTCTCTCTCCTCATCCATGCTAGGGAGAAAATCTAGGGCCTCATCCATGCTAGGTGAGGGCTCTGCCCACCCAGGTCCACTCCCAGGCCTTTACAAGCATTCCAGAACTGCTCTCCCTAAAACGTAGACTGTTTAAAAGGGCAAAGCTGCTTATTCCAGAGATGGCTGAGGAAAATTAGGTGTACCTTCAAGGAGCTGGCTGTGCCTGCTTTTGTCCTGCTGTGTGCTGCAGGCTGCATGGCTTAGCCTCACTTCCCAGCTGTTTTTTCCTTCAGCACACAGACTCACATGTAAGCCTTCTGAGTCCGTTCAGTGCTGCTCATGTGTCTGTGCTTAGGGCTGACTGCTTGGGATCACCAGCTTTTGAAAAATAAGCATGTATTTCATGGGTAGATAAGCAGATATGCATGCATACATAAATAACCCTTCAATCTTTACCTCCCCAAAAGAAGTAAATGGACATAGAGCTAGAATAGACAAAGTCCATATCGAGACACCAAATTTAGTTTCTTGTTACCAGAGATCTGGTTTAGTTTGATCCGTGAGTTGAACTCTTCCCACTCTTTGAAAAGGTGCTGCTGGCTAGCTGTGAAGTGCCCCAGATATGAGCATCAGGAGCTGAATGAGACGTCCAGAGCTAAAAGAGTACAGATAGCTCATGAAGAACAGTTACCTCACAATGAGGGAGCTATTAGGTGCTCTGGAATAGGGTGCCAAAAGGGGGAATTCTCGATCTTTAAATACACTCTTATATACAATTATTTTTGACAACTAGAGCTGGTCAAGACCTCTTCATCTTCCTTCAGACAGTGTTTGTCAGGAGACTGACATGGATCTCTACAGAGACATCTTAAGTTGATGCTGGCCTTGATTCTAAAAAGAGAATACAAGGTGAAAGTGAAGCAAAATGTCTGAGTAAATGACAACCTAAGATGGAATAGGGTCAACATCCCAGATAATGTGACTTTTCAGTTGGCGAGGGTGATACACTACGTTTAGGGAGGAAACCCCAGGAATGGAAAATATTTTTAGGAACAACAATGGGTACAAGAGGCAAGAGCAGACGGTGGAGTGGTCAATTAGGAGTGTCCCTGCAGGCCTGTGATGGGCTTCAGATCTGACCCAAAGAGTCTAGATTTACTAGATGAATAAACAGAGGCCACACAGCCAGGGTTGTCTTTTCAAGCACTTGTAGTGACAGCATAGAATACAGACGGGTGTAGAAGAGCTTAGATGGAGATCATGTAGAAGGCTGTGGGTACAGTGCTGGAGACGAGGACATCTAAAAAGGGAGACACGGAGGAGGGTATAAATCGGTGAGACAGATGATCGTTTGTGAGGAAGAGGAAAACTAACTTCCAGGTTTCTGACTTGTGAGTAGGAAGACGATAGAGCATTTGTAATAAAGAAACAGCAGTTGGCAGGGGGTGAGTTCAATTGGACATATTTTCAATCCTCGGTACTGATGTCTTGGAAGAGATTTTGTATGTACGTAGAAATACAGATCTGGAGTTGAGCTGAAAGTTGAGCTGGAGACAAGGGTTTATAACTCCTTCCATCTTGGCAACAGCCTTTATCTCTCATGCACACCCACAATGTTGAAACTACAGGCATGAATCACACTGCCCAGAGAGCACTTACTGTGTGACGATGCCGAGATGAGGCCTGTGACCTAGGGTAACACAGTGCTCTCTGCCATTCTACAGGCTACTTATCTTGGAAAGTGAACTGTCTCAGTACTGGTTTGCTCCTTTGTAAAGTAAGAGTACCAGCACCCAGTTCCTGATTCATGTGTGAGGTAGTGGAATATGTACCACATTCAGAACTGAGCCCAGCACATTCTTAGCCATGATGGCTGCACTATTAAATCAAGGAACAAACCAGGAAAAGATGAAGGACAGACAAGTGCACTTTTTCAGATGCCAGGAAAAGAGGGCTTCTGGGCCTGAGCAGTCAAGGGCTGCAGAGGTCCTGAGAAATGGGTTTTAAAAAGAAATGAATTTCGGGGCTAGAGAGATGGCTCAGCAGTAAAGGCACTTGTTGCTCTTGCATAGGTTTGATTTCCAGCACCCACGTGATAGCTCACGACTGTCTGTTAATTCCAGTTCCTTCTTCTAACACATTCAGGCGCCAGGTACACATCTGTACACATAAATAAGTTTTTAAAAAGAAATGGAATCTCAAATAAGAAATAGCTGGTAGTATCTGAGAGAAATGTTTTAAGTGGGTAAGTGTAAGAATATACTAATTAAGACATGGGAAGACAGACGTGGTGGCATTTGCCTGTAATCCCTGCACTTGGGAGGCAGATAGGATCTGGAGTCAGTGTCAGCTAATCTAGGCCTCATATTACGGTGTGAAAAAGACAAAGGAGGACTGAATATATTTGCAGGAAGAGAGTAAGTAGAGAATTGAAAATGAGACCTTTGCCTGAGCTCCAGAGAGACGGGACCAAAAATAACTGACTATGGTAGTGCATAGAGGTCAACTCCACCTACCCCCCATGCCAAAAGTGGTGGTGGTGGTGGCTGTGGGCTTTTCCTTTGGTTTTGTTTGTAGGAAAACTGAGGAAATTCAAATCTTACAACTGTCTTTTAAGTAAGAAATTAATGAATGTGCCAAGATGACCAATAAGGAAGATTTGGGAGACTCACTGGAATGGGCTTTAAAAAGGACAGGAAAGGGGATAAACAGTTCAACTCCACTTAAAAAACAAACGACACTCAAAGCTTTGACAACGTAAATCTTTCCAATTGTTTCACCCCATGAGCCTTTCATTTCTGAGTTTCCTAGCATATGGAGAGAGGAGGCTGAAGCCAACAGGCTGCCGTCTCCACCAGGAGATGGGTATTTGTGCCCTCCTACCAAATTTGGGGGCGAAATGCCATGAATCTGACACTCAACACTGGAGCGGGTGAAAAGCCAGAGTTCTGGCACTGTTTCCTCTGTGCAAATCTTTGTATGTTCTGTTCTAAACCAACAGCTGCACTGGTCTTTTAATTGTTAGCGCTAAAACACGATTTTTTTTTTTTTTTGAAACAGTGTAACTCAGATCACATTTATTTTTAGAAGTAGAGTTCAGAAAATAATATTTGAATCAGGTAGAATAGGGGAAATTAAATAAAGTGGACCAGTGGGAACACTGCTCTTACCTTTTGAAGTTATGATTGGCTTCAGTAGTCTATTGGGATATCATAGTGATAAATGAAATCAAAACCATGCTTTTAGGATTCCAGCAGCTGGGAGGTTGAGGCAAGAGGATGAGACATTCGGGGCAGCCTTGCTACAAAGCAAGGTGGATGCCAGCCTGGGCTATATGAATGAGACCTCGGCTTTAAAAAAAAAAAAAAACCCAAAACAGTGGGCAGGATAGTGGATGAGAGTTACACGTGTGAGAACAGTGAAGCTAAGAATATGTAGGGTCAAAAGGCCTCTGTTTCTTATTTACAAATATATTAACCTAAAAAATTATATCCAGGAAATACCCATTTTCCTAATATCTAGTTATTCGACATACTGGATACAGCATATGGCCCAATTTATAGCTTATCACAGGGTTCCTATTGAACTGTTTGAGCCTATCTGACATGTCTGAAAGAAATCTGAGGTAAGAGGGCACCTGTAGCAGATACCAGAAATAATGAATTACTTAGTAAGGCCACTGTCTTAACTTCGTATCTGTTGTGATTTAACTTTTGTATCTGTTGTGATAAAAATGTCCTGACAACAGGAAACTTAAGGGACAAACATAGTTAGTTTAGCTCACAATTCCAGGTTATATATAGTTCATCACATTGTCACAATCACAGTAGTATGAACTTAAGACAGCTGGTCATATCAAGAAGAGAGGCTTCTAGTACTTAGCTAGCTTTCTCAGTCCAGGACCTAAACCCAGGGAATGGTACTGCCCACAGTGGGCTGGGTCTTGTCACTTCAGTTAACCCAATTTAAAAAAAAAAAATCCCCATAGGCATGCGCACAGACCAGCCTGATCTAGGCAATCCTTCACTGACAGTCTTCCTGAGGTAAATCCAGGTTGTGTCCAGCTCGCAACAACTAACTATCACAGCCTGCTTCTTTCTAGTGCACTAGAAGGTGTAATTAATGAGAACTGTGTAGGTAACAAGTGGGGTAGTTAGGATTTGGAGCGAGGCAGTCTGATACCATGCTGTTACTCTAAACACTAAGTTATAGGGCACTGACTACTTCACATATCGTTTGGTGGCACTTTTCCAAGTATCGAAAGAAAAATAACCGATGAAAACAATGCAGGAATCTGGTCATTTCTGTATCTTAAAGTTCCACCATCATGGTGGAAGATGGGTGATCTCAGCAGCCATGAGAGAAACCTGTAGGCTTAAGGCCTCTGGTGTGTTGGACATCACTCCCTAACACTGTCTTGTGTCTGCTCATGTTGTTAGTAAGTGTATGTGGTCAGGGTGAGCAATCAACATGGGTGGGTCATCTGTGAAGACAAGAGGACACTTACTGTGGACTTTCTGTGTGTTCTCCAGATATTAAGTAAAACAGCATCAAAGAGAAGCCAAGTGGACCAGAAACAAAGTAGTCCATACCTTAGCTCTTTTTGTGTGGGACTGTGGATAAAGCCCACAAGTTTCCCTGGCTTTAGAGTCACACATGGTTTTTAAATCTCTTGTAACTCAACCCTTTCTCCATGTTCACAACAATAACCTACTTACTGATTTCTCAAAAAAAAAAAGGTGACAGAAAATTGTTTATTGAGGAAAACAGCCAGGACTTAGGGTTTCCCCTCAATGTTCTCAAGTTGCAATTAAATCAAACCTAATCACCAGTAAGAGAACAGATCTACTGAACCAACAGTTCTCCTATGTATGACTGATATTTTTAGTACATCAAACAAATTTAGATTTGGTGTGACTTGTTGCTTTAGTCAGCAAAGCCTAAACTGTAGCCAGAGGCACAAGGTCGAATGTATACAACTGATGAGGAATTGAACCTTGCAACTTATAGTTTTTAAACTGGGATTAAAGTATAACAACATCAAAGTAACACAGAATTGAAGTGTTTCAATTACAGTTTTAAATAAAAATTTCTCATCAAGTTACAATCAATCCATAGTACTGACCACAGGCATTCTAAACATTTAGGTGAACCACAACCTGCCTTCTGATGGCCTTCCCTTCTAATTCCCACAGGAGATGCTGAACATAAGCCATATATCTGTGGAGATGCAGACTCTGCCTCAACTGTTCTGGATGGGACTGAAGACTACCTCATTCTGGCCTGTGATGGCTTCTATGATACAGTGAACCCTGATGAGGCAGTGAAGGTTGTATCTGACCACCTGAAGGAGAATAATGGAGACAGCAGCATGGTTGCCCACAAATTAGTGGCATCAGCTCGTGATGCAGGGTCAAGTGATAACATCACTGTTATTGTGGTTTTCCTGAGGGACATGAACAAAGCTGTAAATGTTAGTGAGGAATCAGATTGGACAGACAACTCTTTTCAAGGAGGGCAAGAAGATGGTGGGGATGATAAGGAGAATCATGGAGAGTGCAAACGCCCTTGGCCTCAGCACCAGTGCTCAGCACCAGCCGATCTAGGCTATGAGGGGCGTGTGGATTCATTCACTGATAGAACTAGCCTGAGCCCAGGGCCCCAAATCAACGTGCTGGAAGATCCAGACTACCTAGATCTCACACAAATAGAAGCAAGCAAACCTCACAGTACCCAATTTTTGCCACCAGTTGAGATGATTGGTCCTGGTGCACCAAAGAAAGCAGATCTTAATGAGCTAATAATGGAGGAAAAATCAGTCAAGTCTTCATTGCCTGAACGGAGTGGTGCTGGAGAGTTTCTGGCTTCTTTTAATTTGGGTTCAACAGGGCAACAGATATGCAGAATGGAGAGCTTGTCTCCTGTCTGTTCTGGGTTGGAAAATGAACAGTTCAAATCCCTGGGGAAAACAGCGTCTAGATTGTACCATTTACGCCACCACTACTCCAAAAGGCAGCGTGCATTCAGGTTTAATCCAAAGTTTTATTCATTTCTTTCTGCTCAAGAGCCTTCTCACAAAATAGGCATTAGCCTCTCCTCACTTACTCGAAGTGGGAAGAGAAACAAGATGTTAAGAAGTTCTTTGCCATGGAGGGAAAATAGCTGGGAAGGATATAGTGGAAACATGAAGATTAGAAAGTGTAACGATATTCCATGCCCAGACCTTCCTTGGAGTTATAAAATAGAAGACTTTTCTTCAATGTAGGCTAGCTAGCTCTCTCAAAAAATACAACTATAAGAGTAGAAACAAGGTAGACATTTTTAACGTACATGTGCTTCATTATGAATCCATTGATGGCTCAATCCTTAAATGTACATAGATCTCTAGGAAATTCAAAATAGTGTTTTCAATCTTAAGAAAAGTATTGGCGGTTTCACTAGCAAACTCATACAACTGGTCCCTGTGATGTGTCTCTACCTACATACAGCCCCCTCTCCACCATCCCTTCACGTCACTAGTGGAAGCTTGAAAGTTATTCCAGTCAGAATATATGGTATGGAAATCGCAAGTATCTGGTCTGATGTGCCTAATCTAAAGGAAACAGTGCAGAATTAAATTTTGGGGGGAAATGCTCCTCAAGATCCCGGGGACCATGAAGCATTCCTCCCCAGTTGTTTGGGTGAATGAAAGATTAAAGCCACACAGGTCTTAACTGCTGATCAAGGACTCAGTGACCAGTACCAAAGTGTCATATTCTCAGACTTGGGAGGCAGTATGCAGTAAGATAACTTGTTCATTTTTCATAGAAAATGAAAAGCAACTATGAATATATTTATGAAAATATTTCACAAGGTTTTAGTTATCTGAGAGTTTCATAACCTGTTATGGTGCTGTTGGTGGAATTTTGTTACTCATTTTAGGAGACCTCTGTCAGCTGGCTGTAACCTAGGATCCTGTTCTTCATAGTACCTTCATCTCAAGAATAAAAGTGGTTTAAGAGATGATGTCAGGTACGACCGAAGACTCAAATGCCATTTAAAAGGAGTTGTGAAAATAGCACTTCTATATTTTCTGCTTTTTTTTAAAGTTTACAGACAGCAAAGGCATATATAACTATAATATAAAATGTAGTTTGAATAATGAAAATGATAGTTTTAACTTCTCTAAAATTGTTTTCCCCAAGGGAATGAAGTAATTGGTATAAAGGAGGCTGAGTGTGAACCCAGAGGCCACGTGCACAGGAGAATGCAGATTACTGAGGGCCAGGGCTGTTTAGTTATAAGTGGAAGACGAGCCAGAGTCCAGCTACCCGCTTCAGACTACAGTGACAGGTCATGTGCTTCTCATTTCAATACTTATAGTTTATAGTTTTGAATCATCTACTTTTTGCCATTTCTACAGTTTCAAACCAGAAACATGTCTTCACCGAAAGACAGCAAAAACGCTCTTCGATTTGTCCAGTGAGGCAGCCTGGTTTATCTCAGTCATGAATGTTCCCATGTTCCCTACCCCATCCCCCATGAGCTAGCCAGGCCAACAGGCAGGAGCAGCCGCTGGAGCGACTGCTCGCACAGTGGAGGCGCCACTAAAGGTTCCTGCTGAGGCACGGCCACCCCAATCATATTCTGTGGAACTCCACAATTCATGTTGCTTTCTCCAGACCCACAGAGGATTAAGATCCTCAAATTCCAGAGACATAGATGACTAACATATCACAGGTATTGGCAGAGCTACATCAAACCATTAAAGACCAAAACCCAGCTTCTCTTCAGCAATGGTCAAACTATTAACCTACAGCTTTTATTTTTCAAAATGTGAGTCTAAGTGGAGGTTTCCAGTATTTGTTTTTTGTTGACCTTGGAGTCATTTATTCTTCTCTTAGTCTCGTGACCGCTGAGAAGGAATGAATATGGCTCCACCTCAACAGTATTAGGACTTCATCATCTTTCTGATGCTTGCCCCATCAATGGACCAGTCTGTCATGTCTGTCATTTTTTGAAGCCCAGATCATGCTGACAACCCATCAGGTGCAGGGCCAGTTTCAAACCAAATTTCTAAAGAAAAAAAAAAAAAAAAAAAAGCCAGGCAGCAGACAACAGGTGTACATCATATCCCAAAATAGCTAAGTACATTTAGAAGAATTTCTGTGGTTATCTATTAGTAATGTTTTTGATCAGAATAAGGAGAAAAAAAAAATGAGGTGATAGGTTTTTGATTAGTGAGGTAAAAAAATGAGTGGATGAAGCTAGGGCAAACAGACCCATTTGGATTTTGTAGGTCTGACTACACAGCAGTGTTAACTCCATTTCTCATATCATTAGCTCTCTAGAAAATAGAGAAAAGTACTCCTAGTGTGGTCAAGTTAATAAACCAATATTGTAAAAACTAACTCATTTGTTCACAATGTGCGTATTTATAAGGTAGTTAGGTACCATTTGTACGGTAAGTCCTTTAACATTCTATAATATTAAAGTAGTGGTTATTGGCCTGATACATGCTGCTGTTGGTTCTATAAACCAGACGAGAAGCAGTGCTTTGTGAAATGCAGTGTTAAACCTTAATGCCACTGGTGATAGGAAGTAGTTCCCTTCAATTCAAATCCTCTGCCCTTATTTGCTGCTTGCTAATGTAAGCAATAAGTAACCCTCTAACTAATGGTATCTATACATTTCTGTAACTTATATTTAATGATGGTGTATCTGGTGACTGTAAAAATATTAGACAGATATAAAGTATCTATATAATATATATTAACTGTAAATGCTGAGGTATAGTCTGTGAATTATGTGTTTTGTACCTCTATTTCATTGTGCAATTTAGTGGTGGTGAAAGTTCAACACTCGATCCTTAGAGTGGCAGTATCCCTTTTTCATTACCATGATCTGCATCATTTTGTTTGCTTGCTAAACCAGTTTTGTTATAGTAGGAAATAGCAAAACAAATATAGACAAGAAAGTGTAGTATCTGATAGGAAAGCAGACTTCAAGTCACCAACTGAGGTTACTATTCCTTGTACATTCACTGTGAGTCTCAAAGGGCATCAGTCCCTAATTTCAAAGGTTTCCTTTTTCACTTTTTTTAGGTATGTACATTGGAAAGATATCTGAGTTTGGCAACATTACAGCACCAAACACTGGAGCTATTAATTTTATTTATGTCTGTACAACAGAGGTCAGACAGAAAAACATGTATATACTTTTTCTTTACCTACAAGTGCCATCCATTGTCCTTGAAGTAATACAATTAGAGTCCATGTTGCATTTAATTTAAGTAGGAGGCACCTTGAAAGTAACATCTTTTCAAAGGACAATGTCAGTAACGTCAACACAAAGTCTACTCCTGACCACATTTATAGTGGTCCAGCGTCGACACTGCATTCTCATGACCACCACACTCCACTGCTAGAACACTGTGCCAGTAGGAAGTGCAACATCCAGGGGGCAGATGAACAGGATGCAGTTCAGTGTTGCAGAGAAGCGGCTTGCTTCATGTACTTCCTCCCCATCAAAGGCTTACTGAGGCTTTGTGAGAAAAGGGCCAGATGATTTTAAGTTTTCAACCATTTGCTCACTCAGTGAGCTTTTTCACCTAAGGCTACAAAAGAGGATACTACAGTTTTGTTGAATCTTTGGAAAAACTTTTCTTTGGGTCACAAATTACTAAAAGATTTTTTTACCTTTCAAAAACAGGATAAAAGACAAAACCCCCACTCTTCTGTTTTGATCTATACAAAGATGGTTGTTTCTTTAAAACAAACAATACGCCAGTATTATACAGACAAATAGTACTGATTTAAAAAAAAAAAACCAACCCACTGTTGCATCCTCCAGCAGCATTTGGTCTAGTTAAGCCTGTTTATTACATTAACTAGAAACCTGAGCAAGGGCAGGGAGTCCAGTGACCCAGCAGTCGCTCTTGAAAAGGAACTACTCTATTATCTTTGATGTATTAGATAATGCAGATACATCATTGTAATCTCTCTAGGTGCTCTGTGGTGAGAGACAAGCTTTCTCTTATTCATGACATTTCTCTGCAAAGAATTCTCTCTGGAGTGAAGTGAGTCAAGTTACGATTTACAGACCCGCTCCACAGATCACTTCTGAGTTGAGCTGTAATCATAAGTGATCTTTCATGTTTTATTTATTAAAACTGTTTATTCAGGTAAGGAGTATGTCAAAATTTTGCCAATATCTTAATAAAACTCAGCAATTAAAAAACCACTGGTTATTTGTCTTATTCATAAAGTATTAAGTTACTTGGTGCTTAAACTAGGCAGATTCCTCAGCCTTAAAACCCCCCACAATTTCAAAAAAAATGTATTTCTATGTCCTGGAATTCACTATGCAGACCAGATGGGCCTCAAACCTGGAGATCCACCTGCCTCTGCCTCCCGAGTGCTGGGATTAAGGGTGCACACCAATACTGGAGATGGATGTTTTCTTTCCCCTTATAAACATGGAAAGCTGCAAGTCTGTTGAGTGACGCTATTTAACTATTAACTATAACCATCCACCCAACCAACAAAAACCAGGGGAGAGGGCTTTCTTCTGGTGCTCCCTACTGGTTTAACTGGGATAACCAAAGGGGGCCTGTATAAGAGACAGTAGGGGAGGTGAACCCACCCTGAGCTAAGCAATGACTCCTCAAATCTTCCAGTGACATTATTCTTACATCTTTGCACCCAAATGCCCGAGCTTTCTCTTCCTGCCATTGAATTTCAGTCTTGAAAGAACGAACCAGTGAGTGGTGGCCCTGTCTTTCTGGTGGGTTTGATGAGGAATAACTACAGGAGAGTGTACAGAAAGAAGTGAAGCCAGCTCTGCAGGCCACGGCATCTAAAGCAAAGCCATGATTGACAACCTGTGTGTCTCCACCCCCCAGATCCCCCGGGAAACACAGATAGTTACATTATGATTTATAACAGTAGCAAAAGGAGTCATGAAGTAGCAATGGAGAGTAGCAATTTTACGGTTGGGCATCACTACAACATGAAGAATTGTGTGAAAGGGTCACAGAAGTAGGAAGGTTGAGGACCACGGAAAGGGATGGACCCAGTTTAAACACCGTGACTCCTTTACCAGTGAGACTTATTTCACAGTCACAACAATCCTAACTTCTCTGTCATTTAGGCTTTAGCATACCTTTATAAAGAAAAAAACAGTTCTGAAAGGAAGATTTACTTGAAGGAGCTTGCTTTGCAGGGATGAAAAATAACATTTTGATTAATAGTTATTTATGTTTGAAAATTTCTAAAATTTGATAATTAAGACAAACATCTCTTTTTGAAGTAACAGCATGCCATATAATTATTCTAAGTGAATCACTAGTATAACAATTATTTGAATTAAGACTTTACTAATGTTACCAAATTATCAGAAATGACTGGGGTTAGGGTCTCTCAAAGGTAAACCATTTGCCAACATGTGTGGCCTTGGCTAGGTCCAAGCACAGGAAAGAAAGACGCTGAGTTGACTCTAAGGTGCCACCTGCCCCTCCCCCACCATTAGCTTTGGACCTGCACCGGGTGCCCGTTACTGGAAGAACAACTAATAAAGGACACTTCTCTGTGCTCTAGGAGCCTGCTTTTGTTTGGCCTCAGAATAAACTTATCAAAGAACTTTTACTTGTATTTCAAATAAATCAGTTTCTTTTCGGACTCTTCAAAATGTTCAAATATTGTTTAGTAACAAAGGGTTCCTCCTTGAGCAGCTGGGTTTAGTATTCTTCTTAGCTTAGCTGTAGGATGACACCCCACCACAGACTCTCCAGGAAAAGGTGTCTTGACCTCATGGTGCAAAAACCAGGTCCCACACAGGTTCTATCCAGTTTTTTGTTTGTTTGGTTGTTGTTATTTTTTCTTTTTGGTCCCTTTTTGGAAAATGGAGAAAGTGTGCTGTCAAGAATGATCTAAGTTTGGAGAAATCTTTTTTCCAGGTGAGAAGTCAGCTTAACTGGATATGAAAAGGCCCTGCCTTCACAGTGCGGGTATCATAGCTACCACACAGGGGCAGGAGAGCCCATAAAGTTGCTAGGGACTCCCCAGTGGAGGGAGACTCAACGAGGCAAGTCTACACTGCAGTCTCCTAGAGGCACACGAGGAGGAGACACCAGCTGCCTATAGTACTTGGGCTGTAGTTTTGGTTGGGCAGAGAAGCACCAGGGGCTCAGCCTGCTCATGTGTCAGCCAGAGGAAACGTTTTCACGGAGCGCTGCAATGGATAAACGGCCCCCACTACTGAGTGGCTAACGTCACTTCCCGTCTGCTCTTCAGCTTCTTCAAGAAGCGTTTGTCTTTGTTTTCTTGTTGTAAACTCCTGTACATATTGATCAGAAGTTGATCTGCTTTTTACAGTTCAGCATATACTTATACATGACTCAGCACAATGAATTGTGACACCAACTTCCTGAATTTAGGCCAAACTCACAGGTTTAGGGCACAGTCTTCTACAAGATGAACCTGCTTCAAAGACCAGCTTCAAGTTCAGGATCCCCAGGCCACCCTTACACTTGACCAGGTGGCTCCAAGTTTGGGGGTTTCCACCATTAAGCTGAGGTTTGGTAACTCACTAGAACACTGCACAGAACTCGGGAGGGCACTGTGATCATGGTTTCACTCTGAAGAAAGCATGCAATTTCGAACCAGCGAAGGAAGACACATTGGGGAGGTTCTGAGGGTCCTAAATGTGATGCTTCTTGTAGCAGCAGGTGACCTTCCTGGCACAATGATGTACATAGTGCTGCAAACCTGGCACACTCCTTCAGGCTTCTACAGCCCCCAGTGTGTGTGTGTGTGTGTGTGTGTGTGTGTGTGTGTGTGTGTGTGTGTGTGTGTGTGTGTGTGTGTGTAATGCCATCAGCTACCTAGTCTCTAGAACCTTATCAACATACCACACCATTGGCTTTCTAGTGTTGTCAACCCCATCCTCAGGCATCTTGTTAGAATAAACTACCAGCTTCCAACCACAAATGATTCCCGTCACGTAGGAGAGTCCAAGGATTTAGAGGCTATTTCCCAGAACATGGGTCAGAACAGCCGTCTATATTATGACATATCTGACAGTCCTACTCATTGGCATAAAAGCTCCTTAAGAATGAAGACTGCTCCCATAAAAGTCTGATCAGAAACATGCTAGACTGGAAATGACCTACATTCTTGAAGTAGGTAGATGAATTCCAGTGAACAGCTAGGGGAATGTTACTTGGCAAAACAAACAGAAAACTAAGAACTGAGTCACACAAGATGGATAAACGTAATTGTGCTTTACTTACTACGTGACTGTACATTGTGAGTCTATTTATGACACTATGGAAAAGGGAAAATTAAAAGGACAAAGAACAGTGGTAGTCAGAAGTCTGGGGGAAGTGTTACTTACGAAGGGCCACCACAGGGAAATCTTGGGGCTGAAGACTGTCATGATTAACTACAATGAATCAAAGAACAATACAGAGTGCAGAAAGAAAGGTGCTAAGGTAGTCTTGAAGTCGAGAACTTTAAATAACTGAAAAAGTATTTTGACATGATACACCAGCTGGGTGTCAGGGCATGCATCCAGCTACCTAGAAGGCTGAGGAAGGAGGATCCCTTGAGCCAGCCTGGGCAGTATGCAAAACCCATTTCAAAAACACACAAGTGATATTCAAGGTGGTTTATTTTCCTCGTAAAGATATAGGTCAGATATATCATTAGTAAATAATAAATAGAAAAACAAAGAAAGAAAGGAGGGAGGGAAGGAAGGAAGGAAGGAAGGAAGGAAGAAAAGAAGGAAGAAAAGGAAGGAAGGAAAGAAGGAAGAAAAGAAGGAAAGAAGAAAGAGAAAGAAAAGGAGGGAGGGAGAGAGAGGGAAGGAGGGAGGAAGGAAGGAAGGAAGGAAGGAAGGAAGGAAGGAAGGAAGGAAGGAAGGAAGGAAGGAAGGAAGGAAGAAAAAAGAAAAAGAGCGAGCAAGGGACAGGCATGGTAATGCATGCTTTTAATCCCAGCACTCAGGAGGCAGAGGCAGGCAGATCTGAGTCCAAACCAGCCTGGTTTACAGAGTGAGTTCCAGGACAGCCAGGGCTATGTAGAGAAACCCTGTCTTGAAAAAACAAAAAAGAAAACAAAAAATTAGCTTGTTCAAGTAAAATAGCTAATACCCTGTAGCTAATGATTCAGGCTTCACATGGTTGGCTATTATAAATAGGAGCAAAGTCTACAATGAGCCCTGTGGGACTGGACTGATGTAGGTATCGACCCGCAGTTTTTCTCTAGAAAACAAAACACACACACACACACACACACACACACACACACACACCAAAAAAAAAAAAAAAAAAAAGCTATTTTATCTGGGTATAAGGGCATATGCTCATAAACTTAGTATTCAGGAGCCTGAAGCAGGAGGTTTACATTTCCAGCACAGCTTGGGCTACCTAAGGACAGGCTAACAGAAACGTCTACATGCACACTTACCCCAGGCTGAGGGGTGATGACACTACAGTACTAGTGAGCACACATATTTAGTTTCTAATATGATTTTCATATAAAGGTTGAATTATAGCTGAGCATAGTGGCTTATGTCTTTAATCCCAGCACTTGAGAGGCAGAAGCGGGATAGATCTCTGAGAGTTCAAGGCCAACCTGGTCTACAAAGAAGATTCCAGGCCAGGTAGGGCTACATAGTCCCACTATGGTAGGGAAAATACAAGGTGAGCTTTTAGCATCCTTTGATTAAAATATAAGAATGTAATAATGGGACATATTAGAGCTAGGCATGGGGACACACATTTTTAATCCCAAAATTTGGGTGGCAGAGCAAGTAGACCTCTATGAATCTGAGATTAGCCTAGTCTACACAGAGTTCCAAACCAGACAAAGACACAATGAGACTGTCTCAAAACCAAACAAATTACAAAGAGCAAGACGAATGTAGAACAAGGATGCAGCTCAGTTGCCAGCATACACAAAGCCCTTGGTTCAAACCCCAGCACTGGTTAGGCATGGTGGCACAGGCCTATAATCCCAGTATTCCTGAGTAGAAGACTGGAGGACCAAAAGGACCAGAAAGTCAATGTCATCCATGATAAGACTAGACATACTTTGGCTTCAAAAACAAAAAAAAAAAAGTACTGCAAACAAGATTCATTACATGATCATTGCTGTGGTAAGGTTACATATTGTACTAAAGGAAAAGCTGGGTCAAGGCTAGATGGGAATTCTCACATTTTCTTAATTCTTAGAAAACTACAATTATCTCAAAATAAAAAAACAACAACAAAATAGGACAATCTTTAAGCTTTATTTGTGTTTTGTTAAGCAAGATAAATTGTAAAAAGCACTGTGTCCAAACTTACAAGCATCACACAATCTCCCTCAATTTCCCACGTGGGGACAATGCAGAACTTGTCTGTCTCAAAGATTACTGAGGGACTCAATGAATCAAGCTGTCAAAATTGTTCAGAAACAATATGCTCACATACACATCTTTAATGCCAGCACTTGGGATGCAGAGGCAGAGGCCCCCTAGTCTACATAGTGAGTTCTGGCCAGCCAGGGCTGCACAGTAAGGGTGAAGATAGTGAGAAGGCCAGCAGCAGCACTACACCCGAATCAGGCAGCTCACAAGAACCTGCAACTCCAGTTGCACAGGTTGTAAAGTGCTCCTGGCTTCCTCAGACACCCAAATGCACACACACATAAATGAAAACTAAAGAATCCTTACAATAAAAAGTAAATCCTTAAAGAAGGTTTCAAGTAAAATGAAGGTACATGGCTCCTGAAGAATGACACCTGAGGTTATCTTCTGACCTCAACACACATGTGCACCCGTAGACACATGAGCACACACGAACACAAAACAGACACACCTTATATTGAAAGCAGTACAACAGAAAAACTAATAAAAATTACATCCAACGTAAAAGAGAAACCGTTTTTTAGGAGAGGTAGGGAAGACTGACTACTAGAGAACAGGGGTGCAAGAGGACAGGGCAAATGGAGCAGTGGGGGTCTACTCTAGTGCCGCTGCCCCTTCTCCCTACCTGTCTTCGGGCACAGCCAAGGATGGCACAGAGCACCTTGCTCCTGGCATCATCAAAACACTGGCTATGCCTGACACTACAGTTTACAATGTGTTTGCCCAGATGCCAAGGCTTTGGGCTCCTTTCCCAGCACTAGCCAAACACCAAAAGCAAAATACCACCTCCGTGGATACTTTGGTATGTAGGATTGCTAGGGAATAGGGCAAGGATTATTCCTTCCATTGGGCACAGTAGAGCACACCTTTAATCCTAGCACTCCGGAAGCAGAGGCAGGCAAATCTCTGTGAGTTCAAGGTCAGCCTAGTCTACAGAGTGAGTTCTACGACAGCCAGGGCTACGCAGAGAAACCCTGTCTTCAAAAACCAAAGACAAACAAACAAAAAAACAAAAAAGAATTATTCTTTCTATAGATTCTACTGTCATTTATTTATTTATTTATTTTGGTTTTTAAAAGGAAGTCTAGAATAGAAGCCCGACCCTTTGAACAATATGCCATTGTCTCCACTGCTAAGCAGCCACTCCAATAAAATAAAAAATGGCCTTCTAGTCCCACTTTCAATAAATAGCAGAGGCACATTCTCTCAAGTTAACTTTATTAACAAATAATAAAGCTGTTTTAAGAAAAAAAGTCAACTATGAGTCACAGCATTGAGCAAGCCATCAAACACGGAGTGAACCATCATCACTGAACAAGCAGGGAGAGCACTCTCGTGGACATACATCCATGCTTCTTCAACAATCTCTTGCCAGCTTAAAGTGCAGCTTTCACAAACACGTAGTAGCTCAAACACAAACGCGGGAGCACAATGGCAAAGTTTGGCAATCATTTGGGGTTGGGGCTAATGGGAAATATGAGAGAAAGCCTTACACACGGTTTCATGTTGATGTAAGACTGCACTACACGTACATCTTTAGATGCACTCACTGAAGTCAAAGTCCAGCCAATGGAAATAGTTTCAAAATATTAGCTGCACTACAGTAGTGTGTCAGGAAGCAGAAAAGATGGAAAGAAACTTTAAGTGACCTTCCATGTCTTCACAGAACCAATCCACAGTGAGTTAACTCATTTTAAATGACACCTGTAAAGGTCAGACAACTGAATGAAGGTGTGCCATTAACCAGTGTGCCAGCACTCCAACAATCGAGAAAAATAAATAAAAATTAGGCTAGCATCATATTTCAAAGAGAAGAGTCAGTCTAGTGTTGCTATAGTTACTCAGGGAAAGTATCTACTGAGTAGAATCTGTTCATAAGCAAATTTTCTGTTCACTATTATACAGGCCCTAATTAAACTACAAACTAATGAAAACTTAAAACACAGCCATCTAAACCATGAGCCAAAGAAAGAAGAGCACTGATGCTGAACGAGTTACGGAGTCACACACTGCCTCTGGGTGCTTTCTGGCACTTCGCAGGCTCTCCGTACTGCAGACAAGCTGCCTCTGTTAATGCGCTAATTTGCTAAATTAACGGAGCACTACACTGTTAGTTCATTACATGAGAAGGAACTTCCCCCGCTTCATCCTTCCCCTGTACTATTACTGTCTCTATACTAGAACTGTGTTCCTTCTTACAGGTTCAAAGTTACTATTTCAGGTAGAGAAGATGAACAAAGGACACTAAATCTGATTATCTGACTGCTGACAATTTTGAGCACCAACTTCCACCAAATTTCAGGGCCCAGGTAGCTTGTAACTTGGTTCTCGTGTCTGGCAATTACCTTCCACCGCCTTCATCGGTACTGAAGTGGAGATTTTCAGGGTCAATTTGTTCACCATCAGGAAAACTGGAATGTGAATCTAAGAAAAAATTGAAAGGGAAAAAACAAAAAAGAATGTCAGAAGACATGTTTTCTTGGCCCAGGTCTTTCGTGATCTTACCAAATGTCTTACAGACTGATAAAGATGTGCTGGGGGGGAGAACAAGCCTCTGTCTTCAGAGAATTTGTGATTTAAATTGAATGTGAGTAAGAGGGAAAAACAAAACAGGTACAGACACCCACAATTAGAAGAGGAAAACCACAGCGACACCTCATCCTTCTGGAACACTGCCTGAGGAACAGAGATGGCGACACTCCAGCCTCAGAGTCCATGGACACAGATGTTCCTCACACACTTCAACTGCCCGCGACATCACTGCAAAATCCTACTTGCACTCAGCAAGGTGCCTCAAAGCCGGACACTTCTTTAGAAGCAGAGGGAATTGCTGAAGATGTCAGAGTATGGGAAACCATCAAATACTTGCCACTGTACTGAGAAGGGAACCCCCAGCATAAGCCGGGTACCTCACAGTGCACTTTCCTTTAATACTGTATCTGTTTACTTAAATTGTCATTTTACAATTAGTTAGTTAAATTCTTAGAATTTACTAAACAACCTGTTTAGTTAAATTCTTAGAATTAACTAAACAATCTGTTTGGTTAAATTCTTAGAAATGGATTTGATGGGACACATCTGTAAGCCCAGCATCCCTATGGCAAGATGGGGCAGAGACAAGAGTCACCCAGAATCTCGAGGCCACCTAGTCTGGAGTCGAGTGCAATGGCAGAAACAAGGAGGACTGCCACAAAGTAAAGTGGAGGGAGAGAACTGACTCCCTGCAGTGGTCTTCTCATCTCCATGAAGTCGCTGACATGCACAACCCCATACTCACATACACATGACTTTTTAAAAAACACAGGGCTGTCCTAGAACTTGCTCTGTAAATCAAGCTGGTCTCAAATGCAGAGACCTGCCTGCCTCTAAGTCAGGAGTGCTAGGATTAAAGTCACATACTACCACTCCTGGCACAAATAATTTTTTTGAAGGGAAAAATATTAACAGATTTCTCTTGTTCAGTTTTTTCACTAAGAATTACTTTCTGTGGGAATATGAAGGAATAAAAAACTGATTCCAGGATTTGTATGCATACATAAGAAATAAAAGGGGTTTTTAAAGTTACAGCATGTGGGGGCTGGAGAGGTGGCTCAGAGGTTAAGAGCACTGGCTGTTCTTCCAGAGGTCCTGAGTTCAATTCCCAGCAACCACATGGTGGCTCACAACCATCTGTAATGAGATCTGGTGCCCTCTTCTGATATGCAGTCACACATGCAAGCAGAATACTGTATACATATAAATAGATCGTTAAAAAAAAAAAAAGTTACAGCATGCTAGAAAATAGAAAAATTTCTGAAGAGGTAAAAATACAAAACAAAAACTAAAAACCCCATTCACATGAAACTTCCGCAGAGACAGGCAATCCTTCCTATCACAGGGTGTGGGTTGAATATTTAAGTGCTATAGCTCGTCCTCTGTCCCTGCTGAAAACTCTTTGTTCTCAAGTATCCTCGGCCACAAGTACACAACACCAGGCTGCAGGCTTTTCCACACAGGAAGTGGCACTCAGGCGACTAACTGGCCAAACAGCCTGACAACTTCCTCGGTACTTACCGTATCATCTACCATAGAGTATTCTCTCATAAATGACAGTAATTTTTTAACAAGATGTAAAAGCAGCAGAACAGAGTGAGCAGAGGCAGCAGCAGAGGCAGAAAGAGCAGCAGCAGCAGCAGCAGCGGCAACGACGCTTTTATGAACCTGTGTAAAATGACAACATGCTGCACCTTCATCGGGGGGCTGAGCCAGGAACGGGTCATTGAAGGAGCCCATGCTCGTGTGCTCTTCCTGCTCCTCGTTCTCGGTGTCACATTCAATGTCGCTGTCGCTGCTCATTCCTGGCCGGCAGAAGGGAGAACACGTCTGGTAAGAACCCACTGTCTGGTGACAGCAAAGAGAAAGCTCGTATGTACTGAGCTGAGACCCCTATTGAACAGGAGCCACACAAACGTCAATTCTCTGCAGCTTTTTAGAAGCATCAACTGTACTCTGTTCCTCAATAGAACTAAATACCCTAACCCTTGAAGGTTTTGTGAAGCCAGTATTAATTTCAGTATAGTGAGAAAAAGTTTTCCACATTAAAAACTTCCTTAGCAAGTTGTAAAAACAAAACAACAACAACAACAATACCCCCCAAAACAGGCACTCTTTCAATCTGGTTTATTATAAGGACCAATAGTCTCCAGCCACAAATATTCACAAATATAAGCATACGTAATAGAAATGCATAGAAAATTCCAAGATTTCTAGTAGTAAATGGTTTCAAATCTATTTGTCTTTCTCATTTTTGTATGTATAATCAATTTTGACTGTAGAGACTCAATTATATATTTTTCATTAACACCTAGTAATTCTACACAGGGTGTAGTATGTCACTTTATACCTATTTATAATATGTAGTGACCAGGACAGTTGACATATCTACCAGCTTAGCTGTGTATCATTTATCTGGGTTGGGAACATTCAAATCCTCTCTACTAGCTATTATAAAATATTATATTAATCATAGTCGACCACACTTATCCTACTGAACTTTGGAACACTAAGTTATTCCTGCTGCTCAACTGTCTTTATGTCCATTAAGTATCCTCACTTAATTCTCCATCACCACTCAACCCTCTTCCAGGTTCTGGTAGCCACTATTTTTTTTTTTTTTTTGGCTTCAAGATCAACTTTTTAACTTCTATATATAAGTGAAAACGTGTTATTTCTTCTTTTTGTGCCTACTTTAATAAAAACAATATTTAATAAAACAATACTCTCCAGTTCAATCTATGTTCCCGCAAATGATGTGATTTCGTTGATTTTTAAAGCTCAATAGTGTTCCATTGTATATGGTTTCCCTGTCATATATGGAATACACTTTCTGTCCCACTGGACAGTGGTGGTGCACACCTTTAATCCCAGCACTTGGGCAGCAGAGGCAGGTGGATCTCTGAGCCTGGTCTAAGCAGCAAGTTCCAGGACAGCCAAGGCTACCCAGAGAAACCCTGTCTTGAAGAACCACACACCTCCTTGTCCCTTCTGTGGCGTACGCCGAGCCTTCAGTTTGTATTAGAAGTTAACAACTGGGGCTGGGCACCCACCAGGCGGCTCTCTGCACTTTCAGCGGTCATGGCTTCCTATGGATGTCTCTGTCTGCTGCAGGAAGAGGCTTCTTTGATGAGGTATGGGTATGTAAGAGCTACATTTATCTTGTAAGAGCTACATTTATCTTGTAAGAGCTACATTTATCTTCAGTTACAAGAATAAGTATTTAGAATGCAGTTACAATTGTACTAGTTTAGGGGCGTGGCAGTAGGACTCTAGGGCCCATGGTCTTACCAGCCACAGATGCTGGCTAGATTTACAGTACTGAGCATGAAATCCCCCCAGTAAGAGGGCCTGAAGTCCAAATAGACAAATGTTGGTTACCCCGGGATATGAAGTGCCACTACTGTACCATGTCGGCTATCTTGCTATCTGGTCATTGTTGTGGTTGTAGGTGTCACAGCTAGAGAGGACTATCCATTTTTTTTTCTCCCCTGGTAATGCCTTCTGGCGCTATAAGCGTCTTCAGGGAGGAGGCTTCCAGGTCAGCTCCAGTTCCATTCCTCCAAGTCTTCTTTCCAAAGTGTGTGGTTTGCAGGGGTTTTATTGTTGTTGTTGTTTGGGTTTGGGGTTTTTTAGTGGGGGTGGGGGAGAGAATGTGTGTGCGCATGTGCATGTGGACTCTGAGGATCAAACGCAGGTCATCAGGCTTGGCAGCAAATGCCCTTACCCACTGGGTCATCTCACCAGCTCCAAAAACTAAAATTCTCTTTGAAAGAACACAAAATGAAAAACACAAGTCTGCCATAGGTACAAGAAAAGAGTCAAAGGGCCGTAGAGGATGGAGGAAGGGAACCGACTCCCTCAAGTAGACTCCTACGTTGATTCCTCTGACCTCCACAGGGGAGCCATGGACACATCACATACAGTACACACAAACAAGCATAATTTTAAAAATTAAAAAAGAAACAGCAAGGAACTTCGTGCTTATGGCAGGCTTGTTAAGGGAACAAAAATGTTAAACTAAGGTCAACAGTGTCTCCAAATGCTTACACACACCAAGCATGCGCTCTGGCTTTTAGCTCATGGGCAGCCTTTAGGTTTGGGATTTAAACCCAAGGTTCAAATCTCAGAATTTACCACAAGAGCTGTTCAGGAGCTACAGCTCTATGGATAAAGCGAATGCAGACATCTTGGGAGGGAAGGCTCTCACCTAACAGCAATAAACTCTGGACAAAATCATGGCACAGCTTCTTAAGGACTCCGAAAACTGAACAGGGGTAGGAATACTGCTGCAGTCAAATGCTGAGGCAAACTAGCCAACTCAGGTTTCATGATGTCATATAAAAATGTCCCACTGCATCAGCCACAAATGTCCACGACACAATCTAGAACCCAGAAAGTGCATCAGTAATCAATGCCACAGTGACACAGACACTGGGTTCTCTAACAAATGCTCAATGTCAAAGAATTCTGAGGAAGTTTCTAGGACAGATCACAAGAATAACTGGGGAAGCAGGAGTCTCAAAAAAGGTGTGCACACAATGCAGCTGGGCAGTGGTGGTGCATGCCTTTAGTCCCAACTCTCAGGAGGCCGTCAGGCAGATCTCTGTGAGTTCGAGGCCAGCCTGGTCTACAGAATGAGTTCCAGGACAGCAAGAGCTGCTACACAGAGAAACCCTGCCTTGAAAAAACCAAACCAACAAATATCCAAACCAATGCAAACAATGTACATGAAGCAAGAAAATGTTAAATTTAAAATTTTTTCCACCAAAGAAAACAGTAGGGGGGCTGGAGAGATGGTTCAGTGGTTAAGAGCACTGACTGCTCTTCCAGAGGACCTGGGTTCAATTCCTAGCACCCACATGACAGCTCACAACTGTCTGTAATTCCAGTTGCAGGGGACCTGGCACCCGTGGCAAAACACCAATGTGCACCCGTGCATGTGTGAGCACACACAAACAAAACCTGTATGTTTTCAAGCAAAAACCTGTATGTTTTCAAGCATCTAGGTAACATTTATTCTTCGGTGTTCAGAATACAAAGTTTGCACCTGGACATTACTAAACGTCTCCACTTTTTTTTTTTCTTTTCTCCAAGACAGGGTTTCTTTGTAACAGCTCTATTTGTCCTGGAACTTGTTCTATAGACCAGGCTAGCCTTGATCCCAGAGATCTGCCTGCCTCTGCCTCCTGAATGCTGGGATTAAAGGCACACACCACCACTGACTGGCTTCTCCACTTTTCATAAAGAACACATGCACATGAAACATTCTTGCTCTGAAGAGGAATATACAAGTATTCCCTTTTTTGGTTTGTTTTTGAGACAGTCACAGTCTCATTCCATTGTCCAGTCTGGCCTAAAACTAACAACAGCTCAGTGTGACCTCAAACTGAGGTAATCCCCCTGCTTCAGCTCCCCAAGTACTAAGATTACAGACATGAACCAATGCCAAACAAGAAAACAAACCCTAGCTCCATCTGTGAAACACTACTCCCATCTTGTGGCCCCTCATGGAACTGGTTCCTGAAAACACAGACTGATTCTCCAAATTGCAGTTAGACACTTGACCTTTTAGTACTATTCCCTCACTGATGGTGCTTGAGACATTATTAACTATAAGATGTTTCAGAAATACTACAATGCAGGGGGGGGGGGGACGACAACGGGGACGGGACACAGACACCTGTAGTTGTAACAAATTCTGAAAGGCTCTATGTCAGCCAGCCGAAGCCAGATGGACAGATGGAGACATCTCTCTTAACAATCAGATGCTTGAAATTCACAGAGAAGCAGGCAATTTGTTTTTTATCTACTAATAATTTACAGCTGCCCTTCTCACCTCCTTCTAAAGCAGTGGTTCTCAACCTTCCTGATGCTGCCACCCTTGAGTACAGTTCCTCATGTTGTAGTGACTCCCAACCATAAAATTATTGTTGCTACATGGTACAAACACTATGTCATGCCCTTGAAGAGTGAAAAATCGCTCTTATGGGTTTGTTTCTCAGGAGTCAATGTCTAATACTTCCTGACCAACAAGAGGAAGTCTAAGAGAAGACCTAATGGGTTACTGAACCTTAAAGGACAAGAGGTATTTATATTCTTGTTAAATGTATTGTTTTTTGCTTCAAGAAAAATGTTGTAACGACATGGATGACCGCTTTCCTTCCAGAATCATTAAGTTTGCTTTCAATATTGCTTGTGGTTAAACCATGGTACATATGCTTATATATATGTGTATATATATATATGTATGTATGTATGTATGTATATACTTATATACATATATAGTATATAAGGTGTAGCCTATTTCAATAAACAGGCAGCCATCCTGATTCCCCCCAGACTGGGTCAGTCTCCTTCCCTCGCCAACTCCATGCCTCCTCTTTGGGACCTGAATCCTGCTAGAGCTGGACTCTGGCAACTAATGTCAAATACATGCAATATTCTTAATATTATTTTTTTTTTGAGACAAGGTACCATGTAATCTAAATTGGCTCTGAACTTGCTATATGGTAAATTCAAGGATGATACCAAATTTATGATCTCCTTCCATCTATAGTTTATGTAATGCTGGGAATTGAACCCAGAGATGTGTTCAAGCTCATCCCTGGCCAATGATGGTTAATCTTCACTGTTGACTTACTGGATTTAAAATCCCCTAGGAGATACATCTATGTGTGTGTCTGTGGAGGTGTTTCCAACTAGGTTTAACTGAGGAAAAAAGAGTCACCTGAAACATGGGCAGTACCATCTCACGGACTGGGGTCTTGGGAAGAACACAAGTGAAAAAGCCAGCTCACCAACACTCATCTCTCTGTTTGCGGCCTCCTTCTCCCATTGACAGTCTTTCTCTACTATGAGCAACTGTACCCCTCAAACTAGAGATCAGAACAATACTTCTTCCTTTAAATTACTCCATCAGGTATTATGTAAAACAAGTAGCTAACACTAAAATATTTCCCTCATAAGTACAAAAATGTGAATTCATTCCCAGAACCCATGAAAAAAACCCAATATAGTCAAACTGGTGAGAAGCCATCATAAAGGAGGAAGACAGCTGTGGGAAACTGAGAAAGCCCTGAGTGAATGTGTATTGTTTGACGTGGGTATAGCCCATGCCTCAGACCTACGGGATTGGCATAGTCTTCTCCCTGGGCTGAGGCTCACAGGTATGGCAAAGCCTTGCCCTGGTCATAGTACAAATGTTGATAGTATACCCAAGAATGAGAGCTTACAAACAATTGACCAGTGTGTGGAAAGGGTAGCAACTACAGCTTCCTCCTGGATGTCTGCAGCTGGAAACTGCTGGCTGACTGACACTAAATCCTCCTCCTGTACATAATAAATGGACTGAAGTTCCAGGTTGATTTGTAGTTGGAGCCATTCCATCACAGTGCACATAACCCAACTTTTCCCTCTGTGTATCTGTCCTTGTTTTATTCCCTGTATTTGTGCAGTCTCCAGGACCAAGCTGTGTGGAACCAGCAGACATACCTGCAGAATAAGAATGAGCCCCATAGGCTCATATGCTTAAATACTTGGTTCCCAGTTGGTGGAACTGTTTGGGAAGGATTAGGATATGTGGGCTTGGAGGAGGGGTGTCACTGGGGGTGGGCTTTGAGGTCTTGAAAGTACCATTCCCAGTGGGCTCTTTGCCTCTTGCTTGTGGATCAAGATGTGAGCTCTGAGCTGTTCCTGCTGTCAGGTCTTCACTTTGCCATCATGGACTCTAACCCTCTGGAATCATAAGCCCAATTAAACTCTTTGTTTCATAAGTTGCCTTGGTCATGGTGTTTTATCACAGAAACAGAAAAGTAACTAAAAAATTCCCAAGGTTGTCGTCTGCACACATGTGCAACTCCCTACCACATGCATTAAAAAAAGAAAGAAAACCCCCAAATGCCACCATACACCTGCCCTGCTCCAGGACAGCCAGAATCAATATGCTAGCACCTATACACCCACTCGAGACAACAGCTCATCAATGACTGAAATTCAGGAAGAGGAAAGTCATGGTTTCACTGGGAGAAATCAAAATTTCTTTGAAAGCTGTTATTCTTTTCTGCTAACTTATAAAATATAGCAAGGGCAATAGACATAGCATTGTCTTAAGAAACTTCTATTGATAAAAATAACCAAGTATCTCATTTGTTATCAGATAAACAATCTTGGAAAAAAATCTTAAACATTATAACTGAGGTAAGTTTGTAGAGCTGAATTAGATTGTCATAGGGAACTTTATAAATAGTTAAAGTGGGGAATTCTCCTGTAAGAGCAAAGGAAGCCTGGAGAAATGACTCAGTGGTAAAGAGTGTGAACCTCTATTACAGAGGAACTAAGCTCAGTTCCCAGGACCCACGATCAGGCAGATCAGCCTGTAACTTCAGCCCTAGTGGGACCTAACGCTGTTGGCCTCCATGGGCACCTACTGGTACACATGTGTGCATACCCACACATAGACACACATACATGCACATGATGAAAATAAATTTAAAAAATAGCAATTTGCAGACATTAATCAAAACTGACTTCAAACAAAAGATTAACAGTATTCTAATTAACTAATTAATTGTTTTGTTTAAGATTTTGAGTTTCATTTATGTGTATGTGTCTACATGAGTGTATGTCATGCACGTGTAGGCATCCCTTGAGGCCAGGAGAGCCTGTATGAACTCCTGGGATTGGAGTTTCGGGCAGTTGTAGCCACCAGGCATTTACTCTGGGAACCAAATTCGGGTCCTCTGGAAAGGGAGTAAGTGTTGTTAATGACTGAGTCATCTCTTATCTATCCCCTAATCAGCTGTTTAGGGGGCACGTGTCTCTTATAATATTGTGTCTCAGTCGTTAGTCAAAATTCAGTGATTGGCAAGTAGGTGTACATTATTGACTAAGTATATGAACTATCTGCAGTTCTGGAGATTTTGCACTTATGTATCTGGTAAGGTATGTTCTCTGTCCTCTTTTTTCCCCCTTCCTTCATTTCTTTTCTTTTGGTCATTTTTAATTTTTCTTCTTCTTCTTCTTTTTTTTGAGACAGGGTCTCTATATAGCTCTAGCAGTTCTAGAACTATGTAGACCAGGCTGGCCTCAAACTCAGAGAGATCCACTTGCCTCTGCATCCCAAGTGCTGGGATTAAAGGCATGCGCCACCACACCCAAACATTTTTTAAAAAACAAAAACAAAACAATGAAGGTTTCACTATGTAGCCCTAGCTGGACTAACTCGATATGTAGACCTGTTTGGCCTGTACCTCAAAGAGATCTAGCCACTCCTGCCTCCTAGTGTTGGGATTATTGATGTATACCAACCACCATGCCCACCCAAGACAGACCCTTTTATGCAGTAACTTAACCCATTTTTGCTGTTCTCTGTATACAATGTCCTTGTAAGTCATAAAAAGTGGCCAATTAACTTGGTGTTCAAAGACGCCTGTTACATTTCCGTGACATTTTACTAAGCAATCGCTTCCTACTATTACAGTCACTGAGAACTCGGGGTCTCCTGCTCGCCGACCCTGACTGTTCTTGTCACTCCTCACCTTCCTCGGGGGCAGCTGATGCACCTTCAGGCAGTGCGGGCTGTAACTCCCCAGCTTCCGAATGACTTTCCAAATCTGCCATCTGCATTCCTTCCAGGCGACCTCCTTTTGCGTTAGCCCTCAAAGAGGGAAAAACATATTTTCAAATGTCTAATAAGTGACACAATAATCTATATTTTCTTTTTTTTCTTTTTTCTTTTTTAAAATTTCACTTAAGATTCAGAATAAAAGGTTATGAAATGGCAGATTACCAAATCCTGTTTATGATAATGTGTGGATAGTTATGCAAAATGCTATCAGTAGGGGACAAAGACAAAGTATGCAGGATCTCTCTGCTATTTCTTAAATGGTTTGTCAATGGCTATCAATTAAAATAAACAAATCAAATAAACACGACTGTTGAAAGGCTGAGAGAAGCATTAGTAAGAAATCAAGGTAAACTACTGGTGACGACAGCCACAGTTGCTTAATATACACAACAACAGAGAAGGCACAGCAGACGAAAAGCTGAGAGCGGCAGGGCTAAGTGAGGGCAGAGACAGAAACAAGGACATTTCCTCCACTTACTGTTTTTCCCATTTTCACTGGGAACTCCTTAATTATTATTTACTTTTTTGCCTTATTACTACAAGTGAAGCAAGGAGGAAGAAAGACACAAGCAGGAAAGCATCCCTATGAAGCAGGCGGACATTGTACTCCTAACTAGCTCATTGTGGAGGTGGGAATGAGAACGGCCCTCATAGGCTCCTGTGTTTGAATGCTTGGTCCCCAGTTAGGGGAACAGTTTGGGAAGGATGAGGAGGAAGTGTGGCTCTGCTGGAGGAGGTTTAAAAGCTCACACCAGGCCCATCCCTGTCTCTCCTGTAGCTTGAGGATCAGATGTGAGCTCTCAGCTACTGCTCCAGCATCGTGCCTGTGTGTGTCCCACCATGGTGAGCATGGACTGACCCTCTAAAACTGTGAGCAAGCTCCCAATTAAATGCTTTCATTTTATAAGAGTAGCCTTGGTTATGGTGTCTAGTTACAGCAATAGAATAGTAATTAAGACATTCACCTTCTACTTTAATATCTTTTATTTTTTTCCTTTTTGGGAAAGCAATGAACTTCATTAAGGTTGCTTATAGCAGCATGGGTGAGGGTTTGTTCAGAGTATGGGCACCTTACTACCGAAGACTCTTTCTCTTCCTCATCAACTATTAACTATTTTTGAACTTGAAGGAGTGGGGGGTGGGGGTGGGCGGGTGGCCACAGTCTGTACCTCCCACTTCCATGACAGAGTGTTGATGTGCCCAATCTTGTGTAGATAATTCAACTGCTGTGAAAGAACTTTGAACTTTTACACAAAATTTTATGTTCCATATGTATATACACACACACACACATATATATATATAATGTTTATGATTAAATGATACAGATACCTCTATAATAAACTAAATATGAAGCTAGGAGACAGAGAGATAGACCAGTGTTTGAAAGCACTAGCTATTAGAAGACCCAGGTTTGATTCCTAGCATCCATATGGCAACTTACAAATGTCTGTGACTCTAGTTCTGGGAATCCAATACTCTCTTCTGGCCCCCATGGGCACCAGACATACATGCAGACAAAATGTCTATATATATAAATACTTTTAAAGGTAAAATAAATAAATAAAAGAAAGCAAGCTAGTTGTATCTTTAACTTGAAAGAAATGTGTATATCAGGCTAGGTGATAGGGAAGGTAAGTTTCCTAATTGCCCCTCCCCTAGACACCCCCTCTCCACCCCCAATACTAGGGACTGAACCATGATAATGGCAATGTACATGCTAAGATATGCTCTACCATTGAGCTGTATCTCTAGGCAATTTTGAAAATTTTATTTTGAGCCAGGATCTTACAAGGTTGCCCACACAAGATCCCCAATGTTCAATCCTTTGGCCCTTAGTCTCCTCAGTAACTGTGATATAAGAGTTCACCACCATGCCAGGCTCTCTAGTGATTTTCTTTTCTACTGTTGAACCCTGAATTAAAAACAAAATTAAACCTCTGCCTGTCCTTCTGGATTTGGTAATGAGCCAAACATAAGATGCTGGTCTTCCTATAAAGACCTTTCCAAAGTCTCCACGGAAAACTATTCCATTATTTAAATTAGAAACATATTTAATGTTTATGTAACAGATCAGCAGATGAATATTGATGGCTCAACTAACACATCCATAGACAATACATTCTTTTTTGTTTGTTTTTGTTTTTCGAGACAGGGTTTCTTTGCGCCTTTCCTGAAACTCACTCTGTAGCCCAGGCTGGCCTGAACTCACAGAGATTCCGCCTGTCTCTGCCTCCCCCGAGTGCTGGGATTAAATGCGTGCACCACCACCGCCCTGCTGACAATACCTTCTTTAATCACTTTTTTTGGAATGGTTGTAAATTTAATTGACATGATGGGTTTTGAATAAAGATAAAGATGCCAATCACCATTTATCTTTTCTGGAAATTCCAAACTAGCATTTTAGAGAATGATTTCAAAAGATAGAAAATGAGTGAGATCAAAGCAGTGTTTTAAAAACAGGTAATGAACCCAGGCATGTGGCTAATGCTTATAATCCCAGCACTTGGGAGGCTAAGCCAGGAGGATCAAGAGCTGAAGATCTAGCCTGTGCTATATGAGACCCACTCTCAAAACAAACAAACAAACACAACAATAATACTCAATACAATTACTGGAAGTACTTTACTCCACACAAACCTGTGACTCACTTACGACACATGACCCAGCACACACACCGTGGAAGGATGCACAACAGATTAAAACAAGGCAACACATAAAGTTCAAGCACACACACATCTCCCACGGCAAAGGCTGCTCAAGTTTTCCTGCTGTCAGTGAAAAGAACCCTAAGCTGGCTGTGCTGGCTCCCTCTGGAAAAGAGCAGTCAGCAGGGGGACTGCCGTCCCAGGCAGGGGGGAGGGTGGGCTGGAGAGGAGAGCGCCAGAGGGTCACAGAATGACATCATTTTTAAACAGAGTGACATTTTAATGCAATAAAAAACTTAATGCACACCTCAAACACTAACAAAGCAGAAATAATTTAGTTCATTATAATGTAGACATCAAGCTCCAAACAACGAGAGTATTACTTACCCCAAGGCGACCATTTTCCTCCTTTTCTCAACAGTAGGTAAGCCGTTGAAAACTGCAACCACCACAGCTTCAGAATCCAAAGCTTTGCATTGTCGGTCTTCACTTTTGGGCAGAATATCCCCAATGAGGCCATGGGTCAGGGCTCGGGGAGAGCTGTGTCTGCTCCCAGATTGAGAGCTTCCTGGGGAGCCTTCAGGAAAGGAGGGAGAAGACAATACACATGAAAGTCTCTTAGTGTAGAAAATTACTTTATTTGCATAATTTTCTTAATTTAAAAATTTTAAATGTAAGAGTAGTTTTGTCTGCATGTATGAGTGTGCACCGTGCGTGCCTGTGTTAATGGAGGCCAGAGGAGGGCATCAGGTCCCCTGGAAGTAGAGTTACAGATGGTTGTGAGTCACCATGGGGGTGTTGGTAATCGAACCCAGGTCCTCTGAACGAACAAAAAAGTGCTCTAAGCCATGAGCCATCTTTCCAGGCTACTATATGTACATTTTAAACTGTGAAAAACTTAAAAAATATATATATATATATATCCCAATCTTTTTGACTAATTACTTAAAAATTGACAAGTCCAGAAAATCTAGTTGAAAACACTGTTCTGATTTGAGATCAAGAAACTTCAAATACTGGAGCCCAGAGGCACATGTCGGCAATCCCAGAACTAGGGAAGCTGAGACAGAAAAATCAAGAGTTAAAACTTTCTTAAGTACAGATAAATATATAATTAAAATCTTTTTTAAAATTCAAAAATAAGACAAAAGAAAAAAACAAACTCGTAAAAAATAAACAATAAAAGGTTCCACAAAATCAGAAGTTGAACTATAATTTTAGCATCTTTGGTGCCTTTCAAGACTAAAGCTACAACACATCAATTCCCCAGCATGTGCCCAGTAAAATCCGTATTACAAATTCCCCAAACTTACCTTCATACACAGTCTGGCAGTCCCCCTTTGAAAGGCTACTTTCTCCAGAGTCCATTGCTCTTCGGAGGGACAGACTGCCTGCTATGGCCCGAGCTGACTTGGGTGAATTCTTCTTATTTATGGCTGTAAAAACATTTAGAAGCATTTCTGAATATGGTAAAATGTCACATAACTCACAATATAGTCAGAGAAATGTCTAATCCTCACTACACGTGGACGGTTTTCTGTCTACAATGTCCAAAATAACAGGGCACTCTGTGGTCCTGATAGGTTATTTAGCATTCTGTGACAAAAATAATTTTGTTGATTGTGAAACAGAATCTTAATAAGATTAACTATAATCTCATTTTTAGGAAGTTGTATTAATTAAGACAATGAAGTGTAAACAAAAATATAACCCTCTAATGCAGTGGTTCTCAACCTTCCTAATGCTGCAACCCTTTAATAATTCCTCATGTTGTGGTGACCCCAATCATAAAATTATTTCGTTGCTACTTCATAACTGTAATTTTGCTACTGTTATGAATTGTATTGTAAATATCTGACATTCAACCTCCAAAACGGTCATGACCCACAGGCTGAGAACTACAGTTATAATCTAAACAATTGGAAATTGGGCTTGATTAGATCAAAGGGATAATCAATGCTGAATTTGAAACATAATAATTATAATTACTTCAAAATATTTGTGACCAAATAAATTATAACCAAAGTAGTAGCAACAACAAAACATATAGCCTAAAATAAAGGGGGGGGGGGAGGGACAGGACGGGGACAAGGGAGAGGATATGACACAGGATGGGATAGTAATATCACCACCACAGCAAGGACTAATCAGCCATACAGGCATATTCAAAAAATTACAAAATAATAAATAATAAAAAGACAGCAAGAAGCAGGAAGATTATGAATTCAGAGCCAGCCTGGGTTATGAAAGACTCTCTCAAAAAACCAAACCAAAACAAACAGAAAAGCACAACAGATTTATTGACGACAGGACTAGCAAGTTTGCCTTTGTCCTAACAAAGACTATGATAAAAATCACAGAATTTCAAAATAAACTTTAAAAACTATTCCTATCCCAAACAACACACCCCAGAATTAAGCAGCCCCAAAGACTACACAACTCAGTGAAGTCCTGTACATTTAGAAGAGGGATCCTGTGGAGCCTCGCGTTAAACTTTATACTTTCAGTATTGAACATATTTTGTGCACTTATCTTACCACTAAAACCAGAAATCTATGACAGACTTAGAACTTCAAAATTAGTTTATATCCTCTCATAACCCTTGATGTTTTCATTTGCAAGTTTTTATAATAAAGTTTAACATAAAAAAGAAATCTATTTCTTTTACAACATCAAAAGACATTGTATTCAGAAACAGATTTAATGAGATTTGCATATCAAAAACTGCCATCCATTACAGAAAGAAAATAAGAACAGCATGAATGGCAGTTTTGTGTTCAGACTGAGACAATATTCTTCAAGTAACACTTCCAAAATTAATCTACAGATTTAACACAATCTATATAAGAATGCCTTTTTTTATTGTTGTTGTTTAAAAAATCATTATCTAGCTGGCGGTGGTGGCGCACGCCTTTAATCCCAGCACTCGGGAGGCAGAGGCAGGTGGAATCTCTGTGAGTTTGAGGCCAACCTGGTCCACAAAGCGAGTTCCAGGAAAGGCGCAAAGCTACACAGAGAAACCCTTTCTCGAAAAACCACCCACACTCCACCCCCAAAAAAACCCACCCTCATTATCTAGAGTCTGGCGAGATGGAGCGGCTGATTCAGGCACTGTGGCCAACTCTGACAGCCTGAGCTCAACCCCTGGAACACACAACTGAGAGGAGAGAAACAACTCCTTTAAATTGTCCTCTGACCTCCACAAGCTCCTTCCTAAGTAAACGTACATCATAGTAACAGGTTCCTAAAACTTCTATGAAAATGTAAGGGATCTAGAATGACAAAAGCAATCTCCAACAGAAGACTGCCTCCATACCCACTGCCAGGGGTGACTCCAGAGCCTACCACTGATCCTCAGCTCTGGAGTCAGGACTAAGTGGGCATGGCTACTCTCCTCTGACAGCTCCAGGGCTTAGCATCAATGTAAATCTCTTTAAAAACTCTAATGCTGGGCTGGAGAGATGGCTCAGAGGTTAAGAACACTGGCTGTTCTTCCAGAGGTCCTGAGTTCAAGTCCCAGCACCCACATGGTGGCTCACAACCATCAGTAATGAGATCTGGCTCCCTCTTCTGGCTTGCAGGGATACACGCAAATAGAACACTGTATACATAATAAATAAATGAATCTTTAAAAAAAATTAAAGAGAAAAGAAAATAGTTAAAAAAAAAATTCTAATGCTACCTCAAAAACAAGGAAAAAGAAAAGACAGGAGCAAGTAAGCGGAGAGGGGCAGCGTTGCAGTGTGGCAGACCTGAAATCCTAGCACTGGGGGGCTGAGACAGAAGGAATGTCCTAACTTCAAGGGCAGCCTGAATGCACTGCAGTGAGCTCCAGGCCAGCCTGCTTTACAGAGTGAGAGCCAGGCTCAAACAAAGGTGGGTGGCTGGGGGATGAGCACAGGATCATGTTGTAGGCAGAACTAGGATATATGAGCCCCACAGTCAACACTGCTATGCCTCCCTCCCCACCGCCAGAAAAAAAAAAAAATGAACACACACAAGAAAACCCAAAAACAATTGGTACCAGCATATGGACAGATTATCTATCAAAATTGAGAATCCATAAGCATTTCACATTTATGCTCTAACTTTAACAAGGATGCCAAGACAATTCAATTGGCAACGTGAAAAGGTGTGGTTCTCCTTCTTCCTCGGGGATTGTAGGTCTGCAAGGAGGAGGGAGCTGAAGTGGGGAGCAGGATTGGGTTGGCTGTGGATACAATGGAGACAGCCCCCTGGGAGATAATTTCAGTGAATCAGTTCAACGTTATTCCAGACTATAGAAAATATATAAGATTAGAAAATATATTAGGGAGTCTGGGGACAAACCCTAATTTACATTAGGTGGCATGCTTTTATCATAAGGTTTCCTATGTGGCAGCAGGGTGCTATAGCAAAGCTCCTAGTACAAGTCTTAATTACCATAGGTGCAGCAGGCGGAAGGCTTCTAGTGGGAAACTGAGCCAAGGGTCACCCTAGAGATAAACCAGGCATCCAGACTTAGAGACAGCTTTCAGGTAAGGTCAGTCCTCCAGGCATAGAGACATTCTCCAGGTAAGGGCAAGTAAAGACCATCAAGTCTCACGAGGGAGGGAGTCCCTCATGTTACTGAGCTTTTGAGAGACCTGCCAAGCCATGATAGACTGAAACCTCTGGCCATCAAGGGCTCCCAACAAAGAGGGACAAGAGGAAGCATTACAGCCAACATGGAGAAGCTGAAATCACATGTCTGGCAGAAGCACAAAATTCTGCAGGTTTTGAAAATAGTATGACACTGTGGCAATTCCTCGAAAAGTTAAAGATGGTTTTTCCATTTATCCCAGCAAGTCCACTTCTAAGTGTGCACTCAAAATAAAGTATTATCTACATGATAACATAAAACATGTTCACAGTCACATCATTGATCATAGTTAAAAAGTGCAATTTAATGTGTTATATATCAACTATAGTGGATGAATAGCATGTGCAGTATATAACAAAATATCTTTGACCAGCAAAAAGAATGCATTATTATTAACTCATAATTTAACATGTATGAAGCTTGAAAATATATGGAAGATGGGGAGAAACACACATAAAAGACCTCATTTGGTCAGGCATTATGGTATATTGCTGTAGAATAAACCTCTTGTACACTGTAAAGATTTGTCACTCGAATTGTTTTAATAAAATGCTGATTGGCCAGTAGCTGGGCAGCACACACAGGCAGGGTGACAAAACTAAAAATGCTAGGGAGAGAAGGACGGAGTCAGGAGTCGCCAGCCAGATGCAGAGGAAGCAAGATGAGAATATCGTACTGAGAAAAGGTACCAAGCCATGTGGCTAAACATAGATAGAAATTATGGGTTAATTTAAGTAATGTAAGAGATCATTAGTAATAAGCTTGAGCTACCAGCCGAGTATTTATAATTAATATAAGTCTCTGTGTAGTAATTTGGGAAGCGGATGCTGGGAATTTGGGAAGCAGATGCTGGGTATTTGGGAGTTGCTGACGGAACAGAAACTTCAGCTTATATATGGCACTTAACATGGGGCCGAAATTTCCACATAAAATCTGACAATGCTTAAAATAGGATTCTAGACACACAAGAATGGAGTCAAGAAGCCGGGCGTTGGTGGCGCACGCCTTTAATCCCAGCACTCGGGAGGCAGAGCCAGGCGGATCTCTGTGAGTTCGAGGCCAGCCTGGGCTACCAAGTGAGCTCCAGGAAAGGCGCAAAGCTACGCAGAGAAACCCTGTCTCGAAAATCAAAAAAAAAAAAAAAAAAAAAAAAAAAAAAAAAAGAATGGAGTCAAGAATAGCTTCTGGGTAATTACTTTTCCTCAGTGGGTTCTGTTTGCTAATAGCAAGCAGAAGCATGGCTCCTTTAAGATGTGGCTTCCTAGTTCCTGCTGTCAGCATGGTCAGCTCTTTTGAGAGGTCTTGCTAAAAGCACTTGAATGGGGTTTGTGCGTGGCAAGCTTCATGCTACTTGGTAGTAGTGGTAAGAATAAAAAATAAATAAAACACAACCAAACAAACAAAAACCCTCTAAAGGGTTTACAGTGTTTTTAAAAATAAACATAGGCTTGGGAGAGTAAAGAGAAGCTATAGACAATCGTAAAAAATAAATATATAGTTTTGGGCTGGAGAGATGGCTCAATGGTTAAGAACACTGGCTGTTCTTCCAGAGGTCCCGAGTTCAATACCCAGCAACCACATGATGGTTTACAACCATCTGTGATAATATCTGGCGCCCTCTTCTGGCCTGCAGGTATACATGCAGGCAGAACACTGTATACATAATAAATAAGTAAATAAATCTTTAAAAATATATATATATAGTTTTAAAATAGTGAACCCTTAAAAAGGGAGTAAAGTAATATGAAAAAAAGCCACATAAAGATGGAAAATACACAGTCTGGATACTGTATGCTATTGTGCTGTCTTTGAATTGTTTGACTGTTGAGGAAGGAGCAACAGCTGCTAATAGACATTTGATTATAAATGTTACTGGATTAATCCAACCTATTTATTTTGAAAATGCCTTGACTTCAAAATTCAAGTCAAAAGATATGTTACACTGGAGAAGAGGTTATGCTTTTATTTCCACAGGAAATGAGAGCCCCCAATCAACAGGAAGTAATCTAGAGGACTATGCCCATATTCTCAAAAATAAATTACGAGTATTTGTCATAGTTTAGAGGGTTGGTTACAAGTTGTTATCGGTAATAGAAAAAAATACTGAACAAAGATTAGATTCAGGGATCTTGTTGTAAAAAGAAAATGGGGATATAGAAATGATAGGATTAAAGGGTAGATTATTGAATCTACTTTAATAAAAAATACAACTATTAATCTTACGTATTTTACATTGGTATGAATTTTGGTTTAATGATACAAATTTAAAGTTAATTTTGTTATACTGTATGTATATTTCTACTCTTGTTTAGGGTATTATGTTTATGCAGCTCATTTAAAAATGTAATATAATTAAGAAATACATATTAATAGTCTTCTATAATAGCAAACTTATACTAATGTTAGTTAGGTTTTCAAGGTCATACAGAGATATATTTCAGATAAACGGGCAATCTTCAAACACTTCAAAGATCTACAGAATATGGCATTTAAAATGTTTTAAGAACTTACACTTTTCTCGACAGTGAGACAAATCTGCTCCTGGCAGCACCAATTACTTCAAAGAGGATGATGGTTTTCTTTGTGACAAAAGCTAGCCGTGTGGGCAAAGAAACTGCCCCTGCCTCAATTGCTGACAGTTACTATCCAAACTGGACAAGTAGAACTTTGCCAAGACCAAGTGAGACAGTCCTTCAAAAATCCTGCTTCACAGGAAAGTCTGTCAGACATGCTAGGCCTGTAGGCCAGAGTTGGATGTCCCAACATTGCAGAGGAACTTTGAGTGACTGTCCAGGCAGCCTGATATCCCTGTCATTAGGTAACATTTTACCCTTCTGGGGTCTTTGATGGAGTTGAAGACTAGATAGATATAATTATAGTTTTCCTTAGTTATAATAGAAGGTAAGTTAGATACAAAACTAAACTCACCAAGATAAATAAGTATTTTCTCTAATTTTTTGCCAATGCAAATGGATTAGACAGTGTTACTGTACTTCTTACTTAATAACTTTTTGTTGTATATAATCTTACTATATTAAAGTTAAAAACCTTCCTTTTTAATTAGACAAAAAGGGGGAAATGCTGTGGAATAATCCTCCTGTAAACTGTAAAGATTTGTCACTTGAATTGGTTTAATAAAATGCTGACCAAGCAGGAAGTATAGGTGGAGCAACTAAACTAAGAATGCTTAGAAGAGGAAAGACAGAGTCAGGAGTCACCAGCCAAATGCAGAGGAAGCAACATGAGACTATCATACTAAGAAAAGATACCAAGTCATATGGCTAAATATAGATAAGAAGCATGGGTTAATTTAAGCAGTATAAGAGATCGTTAGTAATAAGCCTGAGCTATCAGCCTAGCATGTATAATTAATATAAGCCTCTGTGTGATAATTTGGGAAGAATATGTTGGGTATTTGGGAGTTTCAGGTGGGACAGAAACTTCCACTTACAGTATATAACTGTAATCCCTGGACTGGGTAAGCTGAGGCAGAAGGATGAGTCAGGAGTTTGAGGCCAGCCCGGGCTGCATAGCAAAAGTCTATCTTGAAAATGAATACAAAAGAAAATTACAACAAGATTCTATTTCTATGCTAACTGGGAAGGCTAGTTCAAAAAAGAAAGAAAAGAGAAAAAAACAGAAAATAATAAGTGCTGGTGAACATCTAGAGAATTGGAACCTGTACCCTGTTAAAAGTGGTGGTGGCACACACCTTTAATCCCAGCACTCGGGAGGCAGAGCCAGGTGGATCTTTGTGAGTTCCAGGCTAGCCTGGTCTACAGAGTGAGATCCAGGACAGGCACCAAAACTACACGGAGAAACCCTGTCTCGAAAAACAAAAAACAAAACAAGTGTGTGTGTGTGTGTGTGTGTGTGTGTGTGTGTGTGCGCGCGCTACAGAAAATGACATAGCATGTCCCCCCAAAACCTGGCCCCAAAATCTAAGGATAGAATAATCTAGCAATGCCACTGAGAGTTTTAAAAGGGGACTTGAAAAGAAAAATATGTATGTTTAGAGGTAAAAGATACAAACAATGCAATTGTCTAAAGGATGAATGAATAGATAAACAAAACGTGTTCTTTATATACAATACAGCACAATTCTGCCATTGGGAAAAAAGAAGTTCTGCAAGATGCCATCATATGGATGAACCTTGGAGATATACAAAATAAAGAAGCCAGTAAAAAAAACCCCAAGTGTCAAATGCTGCAACAATTCCAATCGTATGTGATACCTAAAAGAGATATTCAGAGGCAGAAAGCAGACAGCAACAATCCTCAGGCCCCAGGAGTAGAGAAATGAGGGATTGTCGATAAATGGACGCAGTTTTAAAGTGAGGAAAACCTCTTGGAGATGGATGGTTGTGAGGGACGCACAGCACAGCAATTCCAAAGTGCTAATGCTGCTCAACTGTAAGACTGAAACAGTAAATTTTAGTTTATGTACACTTTGCCAAAAATTTTATCACATATGCTTCCCCGACTAAAGGTTAAAAATGTCAAATTTTACATTATATATACTTTACCATGATTTAACATACCTTTTTCATAGCATGTATGACTTGGAAAATGAATACACATAGGCAGTGCCCAATACCAAACTCTCTCTCAGTTCACACAGCCCCTCACATTCTTCAGTTCACATACGACTTTTTAAAGAAAGCTTTGTTTTTTCATCTCATATATAACTGGTGTGCTCTTCCACACACTTTTGATACTTCTCAAAAGTATAAAGCATTGGTAGTAACACTTCTTTTTAGAATGCTTTCTTAAAATTTTTAAAAATAATTTATTTTTATTTTATGAACATTGATAGGTGTTTTGCTTGCATGTATGTCTGTATGAAGGTGTCAGATCCCCTGGAACAGGAGTTACAGACAGTTGTGAGCTGCCATGCAGGTGCTGGAAATTGAACCTGGGTCCTCTGGGAGTACAGCCAGTGCTCCTCACCACTGAGTCATCTCTCCAGCCCCAGTTTTCGAAATACATCCTCTAGTTTTTCACTTGTTTTAATGGTTCTTTTCAATTTCCATTGTCAGCCTCTCAATCCCTTTTCTTCACCAGACCTCTAAATGTCTGATTAGTGCCTCATTGCCAAGACTTCTCTTCTCCATTAAAATCACCAACACTGTTGGGTATGGTGGAGCACGCCTTTAAACCCAGCAGAGGCAGGAATGTTGGTTTTAAATAATAAGTGGCGCTGTTACCATGTGAGAAAGGTCACAAGGCACGACAAAACCCAGTATCAGAGCTTCATTGTGGAGGTGGGCAGAAGAGAGTGACCAGGCCTATGGAAGACACATGCAGAGGGGGGAGGAGGAGAGAGCAGAAGAGAGGGGAGGAGTCTGTGATGGACTTTTTAAGAATTCTCCCGCACATGTGCATGTGGGCTTATGGAGCTATGCCATGCATGCGCTAATTGCGTGACCACACTGTGTGCATTTGTGCAATCACGCAGCGCACTGATGACATAAGATGTAAGACCCCCTGCTTAGCTACTGAACTGCACATGTGCGGTCATATAGCTGGAGTGGCAGAATCCTTACATTCCAGACGTTTTGATTATTAAAAAAAAGGTGGGTGAACAGAAATAGGGACGTCGTTTCTCCCAAAAAAAACTGCTTCCAACTGACTTGGTGGATGTCGGTTGACTCTTGGGGGGGTAGGAAAGGGGGCTTCTGAGGTAGACAGGTGTCCTGGACCTGTCCATCACCCCTCTCGGCCTGGGACTCTGGCACACAGCTCACACCATCCTTACCCTCGGGATCTCCTGCTCCATCTTCCTGAAGTGCTAGGATTAGGGTCACCTACACACACTAGCACACGTGGCTATGACCTACTGCTGCTGCTCAGTGAATGACAGCACTCTCACTAAGTTGCTTAGGCCAAAAAATATCCTCCGTTTCTGTCTTTCAACTATGCAGCCTTTTATAACTAAAATTGTGACAAAGAACTGAATCCTATTGGCCTAAGACATGTATAGTATGCAACAGAGTAACTTTTCTTTTTGCATCCACAACAGTACTGGTCACATACTCAGGATGGGAAACTCAGTCCAAGAGGGCTGCCAGGCTCTGAGCAAGTCCACCTACTGAGGGCTTTAGCTCCAGATTATACTATTAAATTCACACCAGCTACTCCAGTGGTTAGTATTAGATCTTCCTCCACAATGCAGCTTTCTGAACAAATAAACAGCTCAAACTCCTTACTGAAGTCTTATCAGATCTCGAGTTAATCCCTGTTACCTGACTTCATCTCTCAGTCTGCCCTGCCTTATTCACCACACCCACTCAAGCGGGTCTCCCTTCAACCCTTCAAAGTGAGTCTTGTGCCAGTGAATTTGCATTTCTGTCCTCTTTATACAGAACACTGCTTCCCCAAGGCATTTGAAGGGTTCAGCTCAAATATGTTCTTTATAGAGACTTTCTCTGACTAGCCCCCCAAAAATAAGACATTCTTAATCTACTGTTTCATAGTAGTAAGTATTCATTAAAATTATTTTCACACCTTACTGTCTGACTCTTATCATTATAATACAGGATCTACAAGGATAATGAAGTGTCCTTTAATGCTAAGCATTGACTTAGCAATCAAAAATCCTTAGTTCCGAGTTCTTGGATAATCTTTTTGTACACCGTGAAGATGTGCCTCTGCCAAGGCACCTTCTAATTGGTTTATTAAAGAACTGAGGGGTTGGGGATTTAGCTTAGTGGTAGAGCAGGCCCTGGGTTCAGTCCTTAGCTCCAGAAAAAAAAAAAAAAAAAAAAAAAAATAGAGCTGAATGGCCAATAGCTAGGCAGGGAGGATAGGTAGGACTTCCAAGGAGAGAGCAACACTAGAGGTGGATTCACAGGCCGGACACGGAGGAAGTAGGATGCACGGTACTGAGGAGAGGTAATGAGCCAAGTAGAGAATGTAGACTAATAGAAATGGGTTAATTTAAGTTATAAGAGCTAATTGGGAACAAGCCTAAGCTAAGGCCAAGCTTTCATACTTAATAATAAGTCTCCGTGTCAGTATTTGGGAGCTAGTAGCACAAAAAAGTCCAACTACAGTTCCATCATATAAAAGAAAATATTAGATTAGATTAGAAAGGTAGCTCAGCTGGTAAAGACACCATTTTAAAGATGGACGACATGAGTTCAACCCTGGGATCCACACGTGGAAGGAGAGAACTGACTCCACAAAGTTATCCTCTTACCTCCTGAAGTGCACCATGTTGTACTCTCTCTCTATCTCTCTCTCATACATACACACACACACACACACACACACACACACACACACACACCAATTCCTTAAAAAAGAAAACTGTCACTCAATTTTGGATGGGGAGAAAAAGGCTATTTTAACTCCTAAGAAGGGTGGCAGAGATGGCTCAGTGGTTAAGAGCGCTTACTACTTTTGCAGAGGACCTGGGTTCAAGTCCTAGCACCCATACAGTTGCTCACAACAATCTAAAAATCCAGGTCCAGGGGATTCAAGACACTCTTTCTGGCCTCTGTGGGCACCAGGCATATACATGTTACACAGGCACACCTGCTGGCAAAATATCCATACAAAAAAATATATCATTTTAATTTAAATCTGTAGAACAGAGACATTGATAGATTGTTAAGTGAAAACAACCAGTCATGTGATTTCACAAAGCACAGGGGAGAAATGACACTATAGGAACTTCTTCACTTACGGTTGCGTATGTAACAGCCAGCGACTGATGACTTTGCTAGGAGCTCCATTCCCAAATCCTGTAATCTACCAGAATTTTCAGGTCCACAGGTAGCCAGAGCAGCCTGGTCAGCACAAAAAAGGTTTGTCTGTATGTCTCCAGAAGCAACACCAGTGCCTTTTATATCAGACAGTGTGCTCTTCACATCACTCTTCATACACCGAACTTCTGCCATTTGAGTTTTGAGTCTTTTCAACATCTTTAGGTCAGAAGGTACTCGCCACATTGCCTGCTGCTTCCTTTGCTCTTTATCTTTTCGAGAATATGATGCTTCAAAAGAAAGCAAGTGAAAAACCATGTTCATATCAATTTTAATATTCATGACCTCATTTGTTCCCACAAATTTAATGTGTCAAATGCAATAAAGTGTTTTATGGTATCACCAAAGAACAGGCATCAAGCCGGGCGGTGGTGGCGCACGCCTTTAATCCCAGCACTCGGGAGGCAGAGCCAGGCGGATCTCTGTGAGTTTGAGGCCAACCTGGACTACCAAGTGAGTTCCAGGAAAGGCGCAAAGCTACACAGAGAAACCCTGTCTCGAAAAACAAAAACAAAACAAAACAAAACAAACAAACAAAAAAAAAGAACAGGCATCGAGACTAGGAGATGGCTTACATCAGGAATTCTCAATCTTCCTAATGCTGTGAGACCCTTTAATACAGTTTCTCATGGTGTAGTGACCCCAACCATAAAATCATTTCATTGCTACTTCATAACTGTAATTTTGCTGCTGTTATAAATTTTAATGTAAATATCTGATACACAGGATATCTGATACATGTGGGTCACACAACCCACAGGTTAGATGCAAGACTTTGCTGTTTCCTTTCATTACCTGCCCCATGTCCTTCTTGCTGTTATCCTTATTTTAGCCGACTGGATTTAAAACTCAGGTTGCTTCACTATTAATTTTCCATAGAAAACTAAACATTCCAGAACAGAGATGTTACTGTTAATACAGTCTGTATCCTCTCCAATGACATACAATATTTAAAAAAAAAAACATTATTTTACCTATCTATTAGATCTATTTATAAATCAAACTGTAAAATTGTTCCTCTTAAAGCTTTCTCAATTATGTTTATTACAGAGCCAGACTTGACCTGCTTCATTTGGACTTTGTACATACCACCAATTATCATTTAAGCCCATGGTTCTCAACCTGTGGGTTGTGACCCTCTAGAGGGTCGCATATCAGATATGCTGCAAATCAGATATTTACACTATGATACATAACAGCAGCAAAGTTACAGTTATGAAGCTACAACAAAATTATTTTATGGTTGGAGGTCACCCTAACATGAGGAACTGTATTAAAGGGTTGCAGCATTAGGAAGGTAGAAAGCCACTGATTTAAGTGAACCTCCACACAAAGTGTATTTGAACCACAAATGAAAAGCAACTTCTAGAACCTAGTTGAAGATAATCTTTCAAACCAAGGGGCAAGACTTGCAGAAAGTATGCTTTAAGAAAAAGAGGAAGTGGCCGGGCGGCGGTGGCGCACGCCTTTAATCCCAGCACTCGGGAGGCAGAGCCAGGTGGATCTCTGTGGGTTCGAGGCCAGCCTGGGCTACCAAGTGAGCTCCAGGAAAGGCGCAAAGCTACACAGAGAAACCCTGTCTCGAAAAACCAAAAAAAAAAAAAAAAGAAAAAGAGGAACTGATTCTGGCTGTCACCTCCAGACCACTGCAGTGGCTCAGGCTTTGTTTTCTATACAAAGGTTCTATGATTTTGTTCAGGAAGTGAGCTCTGCGGCTTTGAGGTATCACCAAAATCCCTGTCTATACCACTGGTTGGATACAATACTACAATTTAGAAAGGTAAGGGAGAGGTCAGTCTGTGTTGTTACATACTAAGGATGTTGTAGAAAGCATTCATTCCAACAAAAATGCTGCTTCTCCAACCCTAGGAATGGGAGGCTGGGGGTAAACCTGGGTGCACAAGTGGGCACACTAGACAAGCACATCACCACTGAGCTAACAGCCCTAACTGGTTTTAAACTGTGACATTAATGGGAAATCACTGTCTGTAAAAACAGCTCTATCTCAGATTCAAAGAGCCTAGACTGGACTATACAAATCTCTGTCTTACTACAAAGCCTATTTTTCTTTTAACTATCTTTGGCATATAATACTGTGCATTAATATACATTTTCTCAGGTTTTGATGTTCATTTGTGTGTGGGTGGGTGGGGTGTCTTACACTAGGTATCTTATGGTTGGCGTGGAACTCAGCATATAGACCAGGCTGGGCTTGAACTCAGACTCATTGCCTCACAACTGCTAGAATAAAAGATGTATGTTACCATGACCAGCCCTTGTTTGATTTCTTGAAATGGGTCACACAATAAAAGTCCAGGCTGGCCTTGAAAGCACTATGTAGATTAGGTTAACCTTAAACTCAGAGCAATCCTCATGATTCAGTCTTTATTATGCTGAGGTAACAGGTATGCGCCACCACGGCAGTGATATGCATTTTTCATTTAATGAATAATTAAACAGACTTTTTTCCATGTTCAACTTAGACACATTTCCCCTTGAAAGGCAAGTCTGAAAAACTGAATCCATCCACAAAGAAGACAACTGTACTTCTCTGTATGGATCAAACTATCAGCTGGGCATAATTAGAAATTTCTTTAGTTCTCTGCAGTGTTAGGGATCACAAACTGGGATTTGTGTGTGCTGGGTGATTACTATCCTCTGAGCTACACACCCTAGCCTAAACCATTTAAAAGGCATTTAAAATTCGTTTTTGACATAACTCTTGAGCAATGACAGGGGAAATGAAGGGGGAGAACTATAGGTACAGCTCACCTAGCATGACAAGATTCTGAGTTCAATCCCAAGTGCAAGAGCACTCGTGCACATAGGCACACACACACACACACACACACACACACGCACACGCACACGCACAGGGTGGTAGATTGGTTAGAGAAACATACTGTGTTCCAATACTCAGATGAGACACACAGATAGAAACTCGACAGTTCTTCCAGAGAACCAAAGGAAAAAAAAAAAATGACATTATGATTTTACCTGTGGGCTGCAAAAGTGAAGTAGACGGACGAGGCTGTAAGCCCCACAGATTTTCCATACTGCTCCGGTCCTTAAGATCCAATAAATGTATTAAGATTAAAGGATCAATGTCTAATAAGCTACTGGTAGCGGCAGAGCATAAATGGGCTCTTCTTGACATTCTGCTGCTGGCACCCACATAGCTGTGGCTACTACCTACAAAAGAAATAGAGAAAACATACTATATGTATCTGTCCATGTTTTAGTAAATCCCAACTAATGGTCGAGGACCTGTCTGCACATCTGTGTCTTAGACTGTGTTCATAATAAAAAGCACAGAGGAACCATACTGCCATACAAATGAACATCACAACAATCACTAAGACTCAAGAGTAATCATCAACCTCATCTGAAGCACCCAGCAACCACATGGTGGCTCACAACCATATACAGTGATATCTGGTGCCCTCTTCTGGCCTGCAGGCATACATGCAGGCAGAACACTGTATACACAATAAATAAATGAACCTAAAAAAAAAGATACACAACTCAGTGCAGGACAGGATCGAGGCAAGTAAAAGTTTTCATTCCCATGAGAAAGTAAAAGAATTCTCATCTTTCCATATGCTTAATGTTTAGTTCTGCCAGTTTTAAAATAGTAACCATATCAAGTTTGGTGACACATGCCTGTAATCCTAGCACCTAAGAGGTAGAGGTTAAAGGATTAGAAATTCAAAGCCATTTCTGGCTACATAACAATTTGAAAACCAACTCAGGCTACATGAAAACTTGCTCAAAAAAAAAAAAAAGCAATTAAAAAATATATATATTAACCATTATGGCCAATATGCAGTGGTTTTTTACTATGGTTTTAATTTGGCATTTCTTACAAAAGAAAAACCAGAGTTTCAGAAATGCATGGGACCCTCATAAACGTAGCAACACATAACTGAGTCAGTCACAAAAGAAGAAAAAAATGCAAAGAATTATCTGAAGAAATAACTGAAGAATCCCAAAACATGATGAGAAATAAGAAACTTTTCATGGGCTGGAGAAATGGCTCAGAGGTTAAGAGCACTGGCTGTTCTTCCATAGGTCCTGAGTTCAATTCCCAGCAACCACATGGTAGCTCACAACCATCTAGAATGAGATCTGGTACCCTCTTCTGGCCTGCAGGGATATGTGCAGGCAGAACACTGTATACATAATAAATAAATAAATCTTTAAAAAAAAAAAAAAAAAGAAAGAAACTTTTCATGAGCCAGGTGTGGTGGCTCATGCTTACAATCCCAGCATTCAAGAGACTGCAACCCAGAACTGCTGTGAGTTGGAGGCCAGTCTAGGCTACTTGAGTTCTAGGCAGGCCTAGGCTACAAAGTGAGATCCTGTAAATACATACATACAAAAATAATAAAATATATCTATTCATTCAAAATGCTCAAAAAACTACATAATAAGCTGGATGCGGTGGCACATATCTTTAATCCCAACAGGGGGAGGCAGAGACCGGCAGATATCTGTGAGTTCAAGGCCAGCCTGGTCTACATAACAAGTTGCAGGCTAGCTGGGACTACATAGAAAAACACTGTTTCAAAAACCAAAACTAAAACAGTAACAACAAATAGATAACAAGGTCAAGGCTTAATCCTAGCACTTGAGAGGCAGAGTCAGGCAGATTTCTGTGAGATTAAGGCCAGCCTGGTCTATATATTGAACTCCAGGCCATCCAAGACCACGTAATGAAACCCTGTCTCAAAAAAAACAAAAACATAAAAAAGGAACAAATGTTCTGAGTCATAACCTTATCAATGTCAATTTGCTTTAGAAACGTATTGCTGTGTGTGCACGTGTGTGCATGTCTGTGTTTAAGTATATGTGTGTATATGCTATAATAAGGTTATACAGATCAGAAGACAAACGCACTTTGAAACAGGGTCTCTGATTTTATGTTTTGCTGCTGTGCAACTGAGTGGCCCAGGGGTTTGGGAATGCTGTACACAATCCCACTCTAGCTTCTAATCACTGAGTCATTTTCTCAATTTTTAGAAAAGTATGAATTATAGAAAAGGTATCAGGGAGGTGGTAGTGCATGCCTTTAATCCCAGCACTCGGGAAGCAGAGACAGGTGGATCTATGTGAGTTCGAGGCCAGCCTGGGATACAAGAAAGGTGCAAAGCTACACAGAGAAACCCTGTCTCAAAAAAAAAAAAAAAAAAAAAAAAAAAAGAAAAGAAAAGGTACAGAATGCTTCTATATATTTCATACCCATTTCTCTTTTAACGTTTTTCATTACTATGATACATTTATCACCTGTGCACCTGTTTCTGTAACTATAAAGTAAAATTTGCCAGGTGTGGTGGTCTACATCTATAATTCCACCACTGGAAAGGTCAAGGCAGGAGAATCAGGTTACATAATGATATCCCATGCCAAGAAACAGAATAAACAAATAAATAAATGAGGACTTTAAAAAATCTGTCTCAGGATTTTAGAAATAATTATGGTATACAAACAGTGCTTCGTAACAAGCCTGGTACAGAAGAATATTTTATAGATGTTAGTTACTCTTCTTTTCAGTATCCTAAGTACTGCATTAACACCATGAACCATTTACATCAGTGGTTACCCTCCACTAAACTACAATAGTCAGAATGACTCGTGGAGCCTGGCCTCTATACCTGGAGGCCCTGCAGCAGCTGCATCTTCCATGAGTTCTCCCTCTTCCAACTCCATGTTGTTATATTCTACATCATTTTCTCCAGACCTGAGAAGAGACAAAATCCATCATGTTCAGAATAACTCATAATTCTCACAAAGGAAATGCAATTAATATCTGTATTGTGTAAGATGGCTCACAGGTAAAAGGTGCTTGTGGCCACGCATATGGCGCAAAGACATACACGCAGGCAAGGAAAGCTTATTAGAGAGAGAGAGAGAGAGAGAGAGAGAGAGAGAGAGAGAGAGAGAGAGAAGGAAGTACCCTAGGAATATTCCTAAAGGTACAGAAATAAAATGAAGAAACATCTATTTTTTAAAAAGTATTAATATTAGTAATAAGAAAGAGAATAAGGGGCTGGAGAGATGGCTCAGTGGTTAAGAGCACTGACTGCTCTTCCAAAGGTTCAGTTCCCAGCAACCACATGGTGGCTCACAACCACCTGTAATGAGATCTGGTGCCCTCCTCTGGCCTGCAGGGACACATGCAGGCAGAATGCTGTATACATAATAAATAAATCTTAAAAAAAAAAAAAAATTGTTTAAAAAAGAAAGAGAGGCTGGGCGGTGGTGGCGCACGCCTTTAATCCCAGCACTCGGGAGGCAGAGCCAGGCGGATCTCTGTGAGTTCGAGGCCAGCCTGGGCTACCAAGTGAGTTCCAGGAAAGGTGCAAAGCTACACAAGAGAAACCCTGTCTCGAAAAACAAAAACAAAAACAAAAAAAAGAGAGAGAATAAGGGTGGGGATGGTAGTACACAACTTTAATTTCAACACCTAACAGGAAGAGGCAGGCGGAGGTGGATCTCTTTGAGTTGAGGCAAGCCTGGACTACACACAGATTGAGTTCCAGGGCAGCCAAGCTTACATAGTGGCTCTCTGTCTCAAAATACACACTCCCCAAAAGAGTGAGCATAAATTGTACTTACACCAAGATTAATCCTCTTTCCCTCTTAATTCAGCCCCCAAGAAATTCCACTCTAGACTAATATAACCAAGAGCATATGCCTTTCAATGTGCTGGAAGGGATTAAGACACCACCAGCATTTCTCATTCTGTCTCCAACTACCTAACCTGATGCCAAAGGCCAGGTATGTGTGGCCAAGAAGACTTGCACCCTTATATCCAGACCTGTATTCAGAAGAGTGTCTAGAAGCATCCAGAGAATGCTCACATTTACATAATGCTTACCATGCTTTACTCATCCAGCAGAGACATCAGGGCTAACAAGACTAGCTAAGAGCTAAGGCACTTTCTCCCAACATACAGTTAGCTCAGTTTCTAAAGCAGGACAGTAAAGCATACCTTTGTCTGAGTCTAGGTTCAGAGAGCAGAGGTTGATTTTGCATTTCTTTCCCCACTAAGGAAAGAAGCGGGCAATAAAACACTATCAGAAAACATACAACAGCCAGTCTAGCCTGATCAGCAAGCCCAGGCTTGGGCCAGTGGTATAGCTCAGTGAGTAAAAATCATTGACTGTGCAGCCTGAGAATCTGATTCCATCCCTGGGACCCAGAATGGAAGAAGACCAACTCTCACAAGTTGAACTCTGACCTCCACATGCCTACGTTTTACACACACACACACACACACACACACACACACACACACTTACACTTTCTTTTTAATTTGTAAAACAATTGTACTTATTTTATTTGTATGAGTGTTTTGCCTGTATATATATATGTCTGTGTACCTCTTGAGTGCTTAGTGCCCACAGAGGCTAGAAGAGAGCATCAGAGTCCCTGGGACTGCAGTCACAGACAGTTGTGAGCTGCCATGTGGGAATTGAACCCAGGTCCTTTGGGAGAGCAGTCAGTGCTCTTAATCATTGAGCTATCTCTCTTGTCCAATAAAAAGTTTTTGTTTTGTTTTGTTTTTTTTTTAATAAAGAAATAAAGCAAGAATAAAAACTCCTGGCTTAGGCCTAGTTTATATTTAGGTTGTATCTTAAAAAAAAAAAAAGAGTGCTGAACATTTCCACACGTGAGAGTGCTCACACGGACACTCACATGGTCTCTTCATCAATATCGTTCTCTTCTGTGTTGCTTGTTGCTGTGGAACTCGCAGAGGAGCTGCTGCCATCCAGGTGATTCACTTCATCTTCCCCAGCAAGATCAAGATCCAGATCTCCATCTGAGAGCTCATGCTACAACAAGGCAACATTTCTTTTCACTCCTTTTTTAAAATTCTGAGTCAAAAGTCTTATTATGTAGCCCAGGCTGGTCTTAAACTCATGCAATCTTCCTATCTCAGCCTCCTAAGCACTAGGATGTAAGCAAATGCAAAACAAGATCTTTGTTCTTAATGTTTCTATTCAGTTAGTCATCCCATCTAGGACATTAAGCAGAGATCCACCAGTACAGATCCTATATCTATACTGCTAAGTACTCTAGAGAAAAGCTACACAACCCTACTGACTAGTACCACTATTGATTTATAGTTATCAATTTGAGCTAGGTCCTCAAACTAACTAGGAATAATTCACATATTCCATGTCAGCTTCCAATAATTTCTCCTCACGAAGTTACATCTTAAAGTCAGGTGTAACGGTGCATGGTTGTGATCTCAGGCTTGGGAAAGTAAGAAAGCAACAAAACCAGAAATCCAAGGTCATCCTTTGTTTCAGAGTATTTTTGTAGCCCACAGCCAGTTTGGCCAAATCTATCAATCTATCACCTAAGTATCCCCTCCAAGTTTCTTCATCCTTATAGCCCTGCCCCCACCTGCACAGAACAAAAACCCCTCTCCAACTTTCAGCACCTTATCTACAAGTTCTACCATTCATTTTACTCAACCTATCAAAGTGGACTATTTCAGTCTGAGCCCTATTTTCTTTCTTTCCTTAGCTAATCAATGCTTTTAACCTTATGATCAATCTCTCCTCATGAGGGCATCCTCATTGAAACATAAAACCTATGTCTCCCATCTTAAAAGTACCAACTACAGAAAATCTACTTTGTACTCCTAATCTTAACTAAAAACAAACAAAACCCACTTAGTCAGTTCTTATTCTGGCTATTATTTGGTTTGTCAAAAACTAACAGTATCCCAAATCATAAGCCGTCTTATCAGAACAGATAAAGTACCTACCAGTTAGTAAAGGAAAAAAGAACATACTAAAAAAAAAAAGTCATTTTATGATTTTTTTAATGTACATTGGTGTTTTGCCTACATGTATGTCTGTGTAAGTGTGAAGGATTCCCTGGAAGTGGAGCTACAGGCAGTTGTGAGCTGCCATGTGGGTTGCAGGAACTGAACCTGGGTCCCCTGGAAGAGCAACCAGTGCTTTTAATTACTGAGCCATCTCTCCAGCTCCCAAAAGAACATAGTTTAAAAATCTACAATTTAAACAATTTCTAGACCGTGTGTCACAGTTTCAGATAATGGTCTTTCATAATTAACTTTTATAACCTTGCAATGTTATAGGAGTATTAAATGTACAGAACATGTATATATCAATAATGAAAACTAGTGGACAAGTTTTTTAGGACATTGTCTCCTCTATATTATTTTGTGGAGACTACAATCCTACCATATATATTACCAATCTTAATTTATTATTACATGATAGTCTTCATTCTGAATCTTCTCCTCTTCCTCTTCATCTTCTTTGGTCTCTCTTACAGAAGCTGAAGTAGGACCACCTTCCAGAAGCATTTCAGAGCATGAGCCAGCCTTCTTAGTTCGTGTCTCAGGAGTATCATCATTTTGGGGGCTAAGATGATTATCTGGTGGTGACAAATCTCTTGATTTCTGAGTTCGGGACAGCTCAATAGTCAGTCTCTTTTAAAATAAGAACAGTACAAATCAATATTAAGTGTAAGAGTTGTCTCAGTGGCAAAGCAAACAATGTTTACATTAAAAATTAGTTACAAGCTGGGCCTGACAGCACATGTCGTTAATCCCAGCAACCAGGAGAGAGAAGCAGGGTAATCTCCAGCCTGGTCTTCGTAGTTTAAAAAAAAAAAAAAAAAAAAAAAAAAAGCATAATGTTGGGAGTTGAAGAGATGGGGACATGCTAAGGGGACATGTAGAAAGTGGTGCCGGAGGAGACAAGTAGAACACAAGTGAGATGGCTCAGAGGTTAAGAGCACTGGCTGAACAATTAATAAATAGGACCTCTCGAAACTGAGAAGCTTTTGCAGGGCAAAAGACACAGTCAATAAGACAAAAAGACAGCCAACAGAACGGGAAAAGATCTTCCCCAACCCCACATCTGACAGAGGATTGATCTCCACAGTATATAAAGAACTCAAGAAACTAGACATCAAAATATTGAACAGTCCAATTAAAAAATGGGCTAAAGAGCTAAACAGAGAATTCACAAAACAAGAAATACAAATAGCTGAAAGACATTTAAAGAAATGCTCAACATCCTTAATCATCAGAGAAATGCAAATCAAAACGACTCTGAGATACCACCTTACACCTGTCAGAATGGCTACGATCAAAAACACCAATGACAGTCAATGTTGGAGAGGATGTGGAGCAAAGGGAACACTCCTCCACTGTTGGTGGGAATGTAAACTTGTAAAACCACTGTGGAAATCAGTACGGCAGTTTCTCAGAAAATTAGGAATCGAACTACCTCAAGACCCAGCCATCCCATTCTTGGGCATATACCCAAGGAATGCTGATTCATACCATAAAGATACATGCTCAGCTATGTTCATAGCAGCACTATTTGTAATAGCCAGAACCTGGAAACAACCTAGATGCCCGTCAACTGAAGAATGGATAAAAAAAAAAAAAATGTGGTACATATACACAATGGAGTACTACTCAGCAGAGAAAAACAATGAAAGCATGAAATTTGCAGGCAAATGGATGGAACTAGGAAAAATCATCCTGAGTGAAGTAACCCAAACCCAGAAACACAGTCATGGTATGTACTCACTCATAAGTGGATTCTAGATATAAAATAAAGAACAATCAGACCACAACCCATAGAACCATGGAGGCTATATATATAGCATGGGGGACCCTAGGACGACTGTGGCTTATAATAAATTTCAGTTTTACTCAATTATTGAAAAAAAATAGCCAAATGAATGGATACACATAAACTATGAACCAAAGGCTGAGGGGCCCCCAGCTGGATAAGTGTGACAGTTGATTGGCTTGATCAGTTTGGGAGGCAACTAGGCAGTGGGACCAAGTCCTGTGTTCATTGCATGAGTTGGCTGTTTGAAACCTGGAGCTTATGCAGGGGCACTTGGCTCAGTCTGGGAGGAAGGGACTGGACCTGACTGGACTGAGTCTACCAGGTTGATCGCAGTCCTCGGGGGAGGATTTGCCCTGGAGGAGGTGGGAATAGGGGGTGGGCTGGGAGTAAGGGGAGTGGGTGGGAGGGGGGAGAATAGGGGAACCCATGGCTGATATGTAGAACTGAATGATATTGTAAAATAAAATAAATAAAATTTTTAAAAAAAGGAAAAAAAAAAAAAAAAAGAGTACTGGCTGTTCTTCCAGAGGTCCTGAGTTCAATTCCCAATTCCCAGCAACCACATGGTGGCTCACAACCATCTACAGTGAGATCTGGTGCCCTCTTCTGGCCTGCAGGCATACATGCAGACAGAACACTGTATATATAAAACAAATAACTTTAAAAAAAAAAAAAAGAAGTCAACTATTCTACTTTTGAATCTTTACATCCAAGACAGCTTATAGAAGACAATTACCTTAGTTACTGAGGGAAACACAATGTTGATCTCAAACCAGTGTGGCACTCCACAACACAACACTGCATAATAAAAATATTGTCTATCTATAGTGTCTAACACAAGCTCCTGAAATGAAGTTACTACAAATAAGGAATAACATAGTTGATGCTAATTAAATTGAACTAATGTAGCTAAACATGGCTACACAACTGAATAGTGCAGAATCTAGAGGCTCAAAGGGTGGAGAAAAGGATAACCAGATTTTCACCACAATATTAAAATGGATAGCAAAAATCAAATTCAAAAAGCAGCAGGCCAAAAGGACAATAGGCTGTGCTAAAATTAGAACAGATGTTATTGCCTTACCTCTTTAAGATTGTTTATTTGTTGAATATAACCAGTCTGTGCAGCTTCCAACTGAGTAATGTACCAGTGCTGATCGCGGCATTTTTGAAAAAATGTTGGTGAGCGTACCTGAAACCTTAAAGAACAGTTCTACATGAAGAATAATCCAAACAGTGAATCTGTGAATCATATAAACTCTACAGCTCCCATTTGATGAAGAACCACTTCAAATGAATTCAGAGTTTCTATTATCCACTATTCTCGTGTGTACTCATAAACCATAATGACATATGGCTCTAAATGTCAGTTGTCTTATAAACTATATTTTTTTGGTCTTTTTGTTTGTTTGATTATTTGGTTTTTGTTTTTTAAGATTTATTTATTTATTATGTATACAGTGTTCTGCCGGCATGTGTCCCTGCAGGCCAGAAGAGGGCACCAGATCTCATTACAAGTGGTTGTGAGCCACCATGTGGTTGCTGGGAATTGAACTCAGGACCTTTGGAAGAGCAGTCGGTGCTCTTAACCACTGAGCCATCTCTCCAAGCCTGTTTATTGTTTTTTGAGACAGGATTTGTCTGTGTAGCCCCAGTTGTCCTGGAACTCACTCTGTAGACCAGTCTGGCCTCAAACTCAGAGATCCACCTGGCTCTGGCTCCCCAGTTCTGGGATTAAAGGTGTGCGCCACTGCCACCTGGCTGTTTGTCTTTTTTTTAAAGCCCTCTGAATATTTACTAAAAACAAACCTCTTTCTTAGAGTCAAACATGATTCCTCCTAGTGAAGAACATATGTAGTATATGTGTAACTACATTTTTGAGGAAAGAACCACAAGGCAAGAAGTCTATATTTCTCTCATCTCTTCTGGCCCTTCCACTTGCCATTCTTGTGTTAGCTACTGCCACACTTGAGAACTTAAGCGTGCTCCCAAAGCCCAAGCACAGAAGGGTGTTCCCTTTAGTGCATTATCAGAAGGTATTCATGTCATTGGAGCATACCTTTGAAGAGGGCACCAGACACCATACTCTTCCAAATCTAGGCTATAAAGTGACTGGTTTGCCTCATGAAACACTTCTACCATAGTGTGGTAACATACTCCAAGCAATGGGGCTAATCTATCATGGACTGAAAACTCCAAAATTGGAGAACCAGATTCTTTATAAACTGATTGTCTCAGGCACTTGTTACAGCAACAGAAAACAAGCAATAAAGCAACTTGAAGGGAGATGGAACAGGTTACAGTCCATTATTGTTGGGAAGTCAAGGCGGAAATTGGAAGTAATTACACCCACACTCAAAAGCGGGAAGAACAGAAGCTGCATGAACGCTGCACTCAGTTCACATTCTCCTTTACAAAGCTCAGGACTCAAACCAAGAACAGTGTTACCCTGAACTGGCAATCTTCCCGTCTCCTTGAACACAATCAAGACAATCCCCACAGACATGCCCACAGGCTAACTTAGTCTTCACAAGCTCTAGTAGGTGAGGTGAGACTGCCTTCCCAGGTGAGTCTACAATAAAAACTAACCATCAAATAGAAACAATTTAGTTTTATGTAAGATTTTACACCTAAGCCGGGCGGTGGTGGCGCACGCCTTTAATCCCAGCACTCGGGAGGCAGAGCCAGGTGGATCTCTGTGAGTTCGAGGCCAGCCTGGGCTACCAAGTGAGTTCCAGGAAAGGCGCAAAGCTACACAGAGAAACCCTGTCTCGAAAAACCAAAAAAAAAAAAAAAAAAAAAAAAAAAAAAAAGATTTTACACCTAATGTAAGAAAATACTAATAGTCAACTGCACCAGAACCTACTTCTGGTCAATGATACTCATGTACAAGAAGGCAGAACCTAACACTAAATCACTACTTTAAGTGCAAACTGCCTAGTTAGTATTCATAGGCAAACATGAGAAAAGCTTTGTAAGTATTTTCTTTGACTGGTGGATGGAGTCATTCCTGCACATTAGTTTTCACTATTGTGCCATTAAGATAAAAAATAGCAGGAATTTTTTTCCGTTTCTCTTTTAATGAACAAATAAATGTATAAAAAACATATCTAGATTATTTAGAGTTACAGAAAAGCCAGATGTGATGGCACACACCTTTAATGTCAGAACTTGGGTGGCAGAGACAGATGCATGTGAGTTCAAGGCCAGCCTGGTCTACAAAGCAAGTTCCAGGACAGCCAGACCCTGTCTCAAAAACAAAACAATAAAGAAAGGGCTGGAGAAATGGTTCAGCGGTTAAGAGCACTGGCTGCTCTTCCAGAGGACCTAGGTTCAATTCCCAGCAACCACATGGTGGCTCACAACCATCCATAATGAGATCTGGTGCCCTCTCCTGGAGTGCAGGCAGAACACTGTATACATAATAAATAAATCTTAAAAAAAAAAAACCACCAAACCCAAAGGTACAGAAAAGCCCTAACTTTCCAATAAGTATGTAAAAAACTGTACCAAAATCTTAAACAAAATTAGCAAAAAAAAAAAGTAGAAAGGGGCTAAATGGGAAGAGGAAGGGAATAAGCAAGGAGCAGGAGGGTTCAAAAAAAAAAAAAAGGTAGGGGGTAAATATGATCAAAACTGTCATACATTAAACACATGTATGAAAATGTCATTATGAAATCCATTATGCATAATTAATATATACTAATAAAAATATTAAGGGGAAAATTTGTCACTTCGTAGGTTGGTAAATTATGTTTGAATTGTGACTATAACATGGAATGGCAACAAAGCATTTCCTTTGGCAAATTAAAAAATAAGACTATTACCTCATAAGAAAAAAACAAAAAAAGTGACAGTTTTCTTCTGTTTCTCCTCCCTCCCTCCTCCCCTCCCTCCCTCCCTTTCTTCCTTCCTGTCTTTCTCTTTCAGACAGTGTCGCACATAGTCTTGGCAAATCTTTAATTCCCTAGGTAGGCAAGCATGAACTTAAACTCCAGACCCTCCCACCTCCGAATTCAGATTTAGGTTATACGTTCTATCAACAGGCTCAAGGCAATGTAATGGGTAGAGCATCACTCTGTGACTCTTCACATGAAGTCAAGTACAGAATTTTCTACCTGTAGCATACTAGCATTACAAAATTTCAGATTTGGGGGCATTTTGATTTTTAAGTTAGGTATACTCAAACTATAAGCCATCTTTAAAATCTTTTTTTTTTTTTTTTTTTTTTTCTTTTTGAGACAAGGTCTCTTGTAACTCACACTGGCTTCAAACTTGTTATTCCTATTCTTTCTGGTTCTACATCTCAAATTACAGTGATGAGGCATCAGATCTGGTGATATTTTCCTTTTTCATGGAATCAATAACTAGGTGTCAAACCATTTTTTCACTTTTTATATTCATCTAACTACATGGAACACCTGAAATAAAAGTGATAGTGTGACGTTCAATTATTTATGTTTGTTAAATGAATAAACTTTGAAATTCTTGATGCCATTATTCTCCCATAATTTAAGTCACAACATCAAGTATCTCAAACTACCTTAAAATCACTGTATCATTTTGTCGGTTCAAGTATCCTTCATTTGCAAGTAAGTCCAAACGGAAAAATCGATTATAGCCCCAGCATTCTCCAACTTCAAAGTCAGATGCAAATTCTCGAATGATATTTTTGGTAGGATCGTTGCAGGACTGATGAACCATTTCTACACGATATTCATACCTAAAATACAGACAACACCATTAGTACAGTCAAAAGTCAAAATAAGTAATTCTACAAAAATAAACTTGGTAGTCCAGCTGATCCTTTCAGAAATGATATCATTTACAGAAACAGAAGAATTTCAGATGGATCACTGCCTTAGTCAGGGTTACTATCACTGCGATTAAACACCACAACAAAAGCAAGCGAGGGAGGGAGGGAGGGAGGGAGGACTTATTGGCTTACACTTCCATATCACTGTTCATCACTGAAGGCAGTCAGGACAGGACCTCAAACAAGACAGGAACCTGGAGGGAAACCTCTCTAGGGAAAAACTCTACTCTCTCCTTAAATTCTCAGCCAGATATGGTCGTCCACACCTGCAATCTCAGCACTTGAGAGATGAAGACAGAAATATCATGAGTTCAAGGCATCCTTGGCTATATCAAGTTTAACACCAGCCTGATTATGACTCCCTCACTTGAAAGCAACAACAAAAGAGGGGGAAAGTGTGCTGGAGAGGACTTTCTTCCCTAAAACAGAAGTTATTCTGTGTTCTAGTTAGGGTTACTAACTAGATGAAACATAACATAGATGCTATGATGAAACACCATGACCAAAAACAAGTTGGGGAGGAAGGGTTTACATGGCTTGCACTTCCACACTGTCGTCTACCACTGAATGAAGTCCAGACAGAATTCAAGCAGGGCTGGAAACGGAAGGGAGAAGCTGACGCAGAGGCCATAGAGGAAGCTGTTTACAGGATTACTCTTCATGGTTTCTCAGCCTGCTTTCTTACAGAACCTAGGACACCAGACCAGGGATGACACAACCCACAATGGCTAGGCCCTTCCCCATCAATCACTAATTGCCCTATAGATTTGCCTACATCCCAATCTTTTGAAAGCATTTTCTCAATTGAGGCTCCCTCTGTTCCAATAACTCCAGCTTGTGTCAACTTGACATAAAACTAATTAGCACACTCAGTCAATACTACATGAAAACAAACCCCAAACTGTCTCATGTAGAAATTTTCACTTAAATATCATATGCATCTGTATGCTCACACACAACTTGAGAAAGAGATTAAGGCTTGAAAAACTTATGAAGTGTTCTACAGACCCTAGCTGATATTCAAACCTACTAGACTGCTATCTAGATTGCTATATACTGATTCATGCTTTGTATTCTACATTTTGAGAGTTACACTACCCCACTGCTAAACCTTGCACTGCAAAATTAAATGCCATTTCAACATTTAATAAAAGAGAATTTAGAACCCAATATGCTTCCTAAAATGTTAATTAACAAATCATATTTATCAGAAAAGAAGAATCACATGTTGTTAGACAGTGTCCAACAAACATACACATACAAATTCCAATCTTTTCTAAAACAATGTGAACTTCTAACTCTTGAATTGGGCGCTGGAGGTGTAGTGTAGTAATAGAGTCCTAAAACCTGGACTCAGTCTCTAGTTCAAAATAAATAAATGATTTAAAGTCCTAACATCTGTTTGGTTGGTGATAAAATCGTCAAGCTGAATCCAGTACCAAAGACAGTAAGTGTGAAAATATAGACAGAAAAAAAAAATCAAAGACAGAAATTAAAATCCTCTTAGGACTTAGAATCTGGAATTTTAAATTTTAAAAATTCAAATTTAAGACGCAAAACATAAATTCCTCAATAGCAAGAACTAAGAGGCAGAGCCAGGCAAAGTGGTGTATGACTTTAACCCCAGGACTGGAAACTGACCCCAGATTCATGAAGACGATGTAAGCGCTCTACCACTGAGCTGAATCCCTAGTCCCAAATATTAGCTCTTGGGTTATAATACAGGTAACTTCCATGTCTCAGATATGGAAAGGAGCTATGACTAAAACACCAGTTAACAGGCCAGGCCACTTCCATTCTATAACATTCAGTTTGACCCTTCAATGGCAGAAGGATCTTCAAGGTTAGCCAATCCAGAATTTCTTGTATGTGTGAGACCACAGCGCGTGTGTATGGCAGCTTGAGGGAACCAGTTATTAAGTGCCCATTTAGCATTCGAATATTCTGTATTTTCAAAGTATCTGTGATTAATATCTAAATTAATTCCATTCTGATTCTAGAACACATTTTAAATCATTTTAAATTCATGAAGACATGTTTCATGGCCCTGAACATGGTCTATTTTGGGAAAGGTATGGTGACTGGTGTTGGTCACTTGCTGGAAAGAACACTCTCTAAATGTCAATCAGGTTGGCAGACAGCTGTATTAGTTACTTTCATCATCACTGTGACCAGCATACCTGACAGAACTTAGAAGCAAACATTTTGATTCATGTTCACTTCATAGCTGACTTGCCTGTGTGCTTTGGCAGCAAGACTATGCAAAGAGGCTACTCAGTTCTTGGCAAACAGGAAGCAGACTTTTTCAACATACAGACTCTTTCAACATAATATGAATATGCAATCAGCTTTTGGCTGTTATCTTACTGTTATCATTCATTTACTACTGCATATAAACCCAAATATTGTATTATTATAAGGGGATCAACAAAGTAAAATTTATAGTATCCAGTTTCCATATTAATAGATAGGCCAATAGACACCCCCCCCCCAAAAAAAAACCTTCAAGAAATGAGAATCGGTATTACATTATATTTGTTAAAGTAAAATTTCTCTTAATGTTAATAATTTTTAAAATTTATTCATTCAATTTCCATTTCCAACTCGTATTTATAACTGGAGGGTATTTTTCTTATTATTACTTTACAAAATCTGAGTATGATGTTCTCTGGTAATTCGTGTTTCGTATGCTTGTAGTTCATCAAGCTTCCTGGGTCTGTTCATTTCAAGTTTCTACCAAATTTAGGAGGAAAATTCTCATTATTTCTTCAATTTTTTTCCTAACCAACTCCAAATTCCAGGTCTCAAATTAAGTCCCTGAAGGAAAGACTGAAAGAGTCTATGTTAAACTTTTTAACACTGTCCTATCATTTTTGGAATTAGTTTGTATTATCATTTTTGGCTAATAAGTCCTCAAATGCTTATTTCCTTTCCAACTTTGAATCAGTAAAGCTATCTAGTCTATATCAGTTTGATTCTTATAAATTTCCTATGTCTCAGCTGGCAAGAAGGCTCAGTGGCTAGAGGTAACTGTGTGAAAACTTGACACCTGAGTTTATTTCCCAGATCCCACACAGTGGCAGAAGAGACCCGGTCAGCTTAGAGTTGTCCTCTGACCACATACTCTAAATAGAAAGTCTTAAGTCTCTAACTTTTGCTGCAAATGAAACATTGAGCTAGATCATCAGGTCATTCTTCAATGACAGGGAACCCAGGGATCAGAAATAACAAAGACAGGAAAGTGTGGGATCAGGAAGTGTTGTATGGTATTTTGTTTGTATTCTGACAAATGTAGCCAGAAGTTTCTCCTGTCCTGCCCATGCCCCATAGTCAGGACGAATCTCTCCCACCCACATTCCACAGCCACTTGGTCCCAAGTAAACACACAGAAGCATATATTATTTACAAACTGTATGGCCTATGGGTCAGGCTTCTCGTTAGCTAGCTCTTATAACTTAACTCTACCCATTTCTATTAACATGGCCGTGGTTTTACCCATCGGCTGGCATCTTGTTGCTCCTTGGGCAGCCAGCTGGCATTTCCTCTCACTCTCCTCTCTTCTCCCATCTTTTCAGTTTGAATGTCCTGCCTAACCTTATTCTGCCTTGCCATTGGCCAAACAGCTTTTATTCATCAACCAATCAGAGCAACACATATTCACGGCATACAGAAAGACATCCCACAGCACTTTCCCTTTTCTGTCTAATCAAAAAGGAAGGTTTTTAACTTAGTAAAATTACATATAATAGGATAGTTATCAAGCAAGAATTACAGTTATAATATCTAGTCTTTGTATTTGGCAAAATTAAAGAAAATACTCTATCATCTATCCTATATTTGTGAGTGTAAGTTTCATATCCAATTTATCTTTTGTCATAACCAAGGAAAACTATAATTATAACTATCTAGTCTTCAACTACAAAGACCCCAGAAGGATACAATATTACCTGAGAAGCAGAGTAGCCAGCCACCAGACTTCTTACCTCTACCAAATCTCAGACCAAATAGGGCATCCTGTCTCTATGAATCCTCAGACCACATGGGGCCAAGATCCTGTCTCCACCTGCCTTATATTCCTGTCTCCACCTCCCTAGTGCTGGGATTAAGGGCGTGAGCGTTCCATGTGCTGGGATCAAAGACTTGAGCCTCCCATGTGCTGTGATCAAAAGTATGTGCCACCACTGCTTGGCCTCTATAGTTAACTAGGAGCTAGCTCTCCCCTCTGATCTCCAGGCAAGCTTTATTTGTCAGAACACAAACAAAATATCATACAACAAGGAGGTCTTGCATAAACTGATGCCACCCAAGTTTAAGACACACAGCATCAGCCAGGTGTGGTAGCATAAGCCTTTGATCCCAGTACTTGGAAACAGAGGCAGGTGGATCTCTGTGAGTTTGAGGATAACATGGTCTACATAGTAAGTTCTAGGACATCCAGGGCTGTGTAGAGACCCTGTCACAAAACAAAACAAAACAAAACAAAACAAAACAAAACAAAACAAAACAAAAATTAGTATAAGAAGCAAGAAGTACATACAGTTTACAGGGGGAAAACCAGGATAGAATCAGCAGAAAGTTTTCATACAATGGGGCAAAGTCAGTAGTAAGCTAATCAAACAATGTTGCATACATAAAAGAAACAAAGGCTATCTCCAACGTGTCACAGACCCTGGTACTGATAACTCCAGCTTCTACAGAGGGAAAAGCCAGGCTCCCAAGAACTCAAACCTTTGAGGTCTGTACCCGACCCCAGACTGGACCTTGCCAGTTCTGCTCCTGGGCACAGAACTAGCATTCCTTTTGTTCTTTTATCAGTGCCTGTGAGGAAGCCTTGGGTTGGCCTGGTTCCCAACAAAATATAGTTGTAGGTGTCTTAATGTCATTCTCTTGTAATTCTAAAATCTGTATCAGTTGCAAATTTCAATTCTCTTCATTTACTCTATGGTCTGTTTTTTGTCTACTAGTATATTTGAACACCCTACATTGTGTATTTTACTTTAATGGATTCCCTTGTAATTGTATCCACTTTCCTAACTCCAGGATGCAGTTAATTACCTAGAATATTTTTTTTTATTCTTGTGAGTCTTGCTCTCATTTGTAAGGTGGGCTGAGCTCAGCATTCAGTTTAGACCTTATCGTTCCCTATTACTAAATAAAAGCCTTCCTCAGTACACCTGTGCCCTGGATATTACAAATTTCTCTCCTTGTGTCTGGAGCCCCATCATCTCTGTGGTCTACCCAATGTCTGGAGCCTGTCATCTCTGTGGTCTACACAATGGAGTCCTGTCAACTCTGTAGTCTACAAAATGCACCCTAGCTTTGTTGGTATTCTTGGACTTTCAGCTACTCTGCCAAATAAAGGGATCCTACCTTATTCCACCTCACTTCCCCCATCATATATTGCAACCCCGAACTCTTGTGGCTTTAAGGAAGAACAATCACAAAGCTACTCTGAGTGTTTCTTATCTCAGGAAAACTGCTTTCACCAGCTAATTTATCCAGAAAAAAAAAAATGTTTTATGTAATGCTAGAACAGAAAGTTTGTACCTTATTCTTACTATTCTATTTTTAGCTGTAAGTAGATGGTTCATATCAACCTAAAAGATCTTTATTAAATGTACTAGTGTAAAAATTGTCTAGTAAATGTAAACTACAGATATGGTGTTGCACACTTATAATTCCAGCACTCAGGAGGCTGAGTTAGGAGGATCATGAATTCAGGAAACATTAATGTAGTTCATTGAAGAGAAGTATAAGCTGAATAAACCCTCTCCTGTCTCATTTGCTTTTTGGCCATGGTGTTTCATTGCAGCAATAGAACCCTAAGGAAGACATGAAGGATGTAAGTTTATATTAAAGTAGTTAATTAAATCAACTACTTGGCCTGGCAGTAATGGTCCACGCCTTTAATCCCAGCACTCGGGAGGCAGAGGCAGGTGGATCTCTGTGAGTTCGAGGCCAGCCTGGTCTATAGAGTGAGTTCCAGGACAGCCAGAGCTATACAAAGAAACCCTGTTTCAAACCCCACCCCACCAAAAAAATCACTTACTTGGAAGTTTCAGGTAAGCCAGCTGATAGTTCCAGAAATACAGATAAGTAATAGCCTCGCACAACTCCATTTCCATCCTAAAGTAGGAAGAGAGGTTATGCAAAACACACTACACATCAACTCCAATATAAAAATTAAAGCAACAATGAAGCCAACAAACAAAATTCAAACTAATATCTGATAACTGGGTTGAGAAATATATCTAAGCTAAAAATCCAATGAAAAATTTAAAAGCCCAGATGTTAGTCTGTATCAATTTTAAACTTTTATACATTAAAAAAGTAAAAAATCCACATTAACAAATTAAGGAAACTATTAAAAACTATAAAAATATTTTTAACATATATTACTCTTTACAAATCAATCTGGAGAAAGAACAAAACCTCAATGAAAAAAGACAAATGACTATTTTCACTACAAGTGGATGAAAATGAGTATCAGCTATCAAAATGAGTACCTCATGAATATTAGGGAAGTACTCCACTGAGCTACATTCCCACACTCAAATAGGAATTTTTAAAATAAAGGGATGATATTCAGGATAAACAGAACTCCTACAACAGGAAAAGAAATAAACCTTACTAAAAATGGGCAAAAGACGGGAGTAGTTATGTCTATAAAAATATGCAAATAGTGGACAAGCACATGAATAGATGCCCTGCATCACTAATCATTAAGACACGTTAACTAAAATCATAATGAATATGACCTCACTAGTATTAGGACAGACACTTTTGAAAATGTAGAAAGAAGAGCTGACAAGTCCATGAAGAAAATAAAACATTCCTGTACTGTTGATATTAATATGCAAATGGTGCCAAATGCTGTTTCCTTAAAAAATAAAAACAGAATTATTCTATGACCCAGTAATTCCACTTCTGAATATTTATCTACAAGAAAATCTGAAAATGGTCTCTTAAAAGAGATGAGTGGCATCTGTGTTAACAGCAGCTCTATTTACAGCAGCCAAGAGGTGAGGGTAGCCTGAGCTACATAGTAAGACCATCTCAAGAAAAAGAGGGAGAGGAGTAGAAAGATGGCTCAGTTGAAAAAAAAAATCAGTGAACAAAATATGAAATACACATATACTGAGGTATTATTCATCTTTATCAATGAATGAAAATTCTATGCTACCAAACAAATAATAAAAAAAAATGACGAACTTCAAGGACATTATGCTCATTATGCTGAGTCTAATAAGGCCAGCCATAGTAAATTACTACATGATTCATTCCACTTATGTATCACAGGAGTCAAATTCAGAGAATCAATGTGGAACAGAATCTATTAGAGGCGAAGAGAAGTAGAAAACAACACAGACCTATTTAATGGTGAGCAGGTCAAGGTTTGTTTAGTGTTTGTTTGTGGGAGCTGAGGACCGAACCCAGGGCTAGGTAAGTGCTCTATCACTGAGCTAAATCCCCAACCCCTATTTAATGTTTGGAGACAGGACCTCATGGACTAGTGGAGGCTAGAATGTAGTTCACGCTAAGGTTCAGGCTTGATTCAAACTCAAAGTCCTGCCTCTGCTTTTGTTTGGTTTTGAGATGGGGGTCTCAGTACTTAGTCCTGGCTGGCCCTAACTCACACTTGGACAAAGCTGGTCCAAAACACAAAACTCTACCTGTCTCTGTTCTGCCTCCAAATTGAAACATTCCACCATGGAGAGTTCCTACAACTCAGCTAGGGGGTGCTGGTGCATACCTTTAACCCCAGTACTCGGGAAACAGAGGCAGGCATATCTCTGTGAGTTCCAGGCCAGCCTGGTCTACAAAGAGAGTTCCAGAACAACCAGAGTTGTACAGAGAAACCCTGTCTCGAAAAACCAAGGTTCCTAAGACTCAAAAGTAAAGAAAACTTACAAGTCTCAGGAAACTAAAACCTTAAAAAAAAAAACCCACACGCCTTCTCTCCATGGTTAGTGATGCAGTGAACAGTGATTCTCCCACCATTCAGCTGCCTGCAAGGGAGCTCCAGGGATGCAGCTTCTGCAATTTGATGCAGCTACTTTTGAGTGATCCATGCTCTTGCAAGTAAAACCTCATCTACACATCTCTAAGTAATCCCAATAAACTCACTGGTTCATGCGCTTCACTTTGCTGAGTGTTTGTAAACCTCCAGCTCAATACTAATTTTGTCTGCTCCCTCAGTCAGGCAACCCTAGTTTATCAACAGGATGTTGTAATCTCCTGATTTGATGATATTTTACTATTTATCTGTTGCATCTCTCTATCTGCCACTTGCTGTTTATTCTTTGATTTTTGCTTGCTATATCATTAATAATTTCACCCAGTCTAAGCCAAAAGTCCGGCTATGCACAACACACAGTTGGCATAGTTGGCAAAATTCAGGAGATGCCCTTTCAGTTTCAAAGGAGCAAATATTCCAGGGTTGCCGAGGAAGGAAATACCTAGCCGGGAAGACCTCCTTTCCTGTGTGTCAGCTTGTGAATGGGCAAAACAGACTGGTCTTTGCAAAGGGTGTCTAGCAAGTTGAAAAGCTTTTGAGCCATGTCATGTTGCTCATGCTTTGTGGGGGAAGGGGGAGAGATGGATAAGCAGCTAAAAGAACCTGGCTGCTCATCCATCCAGAGGACCAAATTCGATTCCCAGCACCCACATGGGGGCTCATGAAACACATAGGTGCACCAGCATGCAGATAAAACACCCATATACATAGAAATAATAAATCCTCAAAAAAATTTAAATTACAAAAAATTAATAGGACAAATGATGTGACTATGACACAAAGTGACAAATACACAGATTTATCCATCACTGGATGTGACTCTAGTCATTTCTTCTTTGTTTCTTGTGTGTGATAAATTATCTAGGATAATTCTGTGTATTTGTCACTTTGTGTCATAGTCACATCATTTGTCCTATTATTTTTTGTAATTTTTGCAATTTTATTTAAAATTTTTTGAGGATTTATGGGCCCTAATTCAATGGGATTATATATAGATCCAAGAGTTCATAATACTTAAAATTATAGCCTTCAGAAGAAAAGCCGGTAAACAAACTGGGAGAGGAAGAGAGATATGGGTGATAACAGTAGGTACCCAAATGGGAGAAGGGAAACATCTCAGTATGAAAGCTTTACAACATTAAATGAAAAAGAAATGACACAGAAAATGACTCTCAATAGCTATCCACACCACAGAAGTAAACACAAGACATTTCATAAGAAAAGAACACTAATTCTTGCCAAAGGAACATATCTAATGTCAGACATCATGGTTTATAGCTGTAATTCCAGAATTCAGAATGCTACTGCAGAAGAATCATGAATTTTAGGTTAACTTAAATTACACATTAGGGATTAGGCCAGCCTGAGCTACATAGCAAGACCCTGTCATAAGGGGAAAGGGGGCGGGGAGGTAGATGGAGAGATGGCTCAGCAGTTAAGAACATGCTGCTCTTGCAAAGGAACCAAGTACAATTCTCAGCATTCATGTGGGTGCTGGGAATTATGGTAGGTCATAACCATCTGTAACCCCAATTCCAGGAGATCTGATACCCTCTTCTGGCCTCCAAGAGCACTATGCTTACAAGGGGTACACACACACATACATATAGGCACTCACACATACACATAAAATTTTTTAAAGAAAACTTAATTTAAATATTTAATTCAATCTAAAATTAATATTTGATTTAATTTAAAATTCAACTCTCAGTTAAATTCAATCAGCATATTTTTAAATGTGTTTTAGTACCTGTGATTTTCTTTTGGGGTACTGCATATTGCATGGCAGATAAGTACTCTGCAACTGAGCTACAAGATAACTATCTTTTTTTTTTTTTTCCGGTTTTTCAAGACAGGGTTTCTCTGTGTAGCTTTGCGCCTTTCCTGGATCTCACTCTGTAGACCAGGCTGATCTTTACAAAAATTTTAATTCCTAGCACCTACATAGTGGCTTACTACCATCTGTAATTCTAGTTCCAGAGTATCCAACATCCTCTTCACCAGGCACCACTGTGCTACACATACATACAAGCAAGCAAACACTCAAACATACAGAATAAAATAAATTAAAAAAAAATTTTAGCTGGGTACCATGGTAGTACAAGCCTTTAATCCCAGCACTTGGGAGGCAGATGCAGGTGGATCTCTGAATTGAGGCCAGCCTGGTCTACACAGCGAGTTTTCCACGACAGTCGGGGCTACACAGAGAATTCTGCGTTCCCTACCCACCAAAAAAAAAATTTTGGTGTTTTTTTTTTTTTTGAGCTGAGGATCGAACCCAGGGCCTTGTGCTTGCTAGGCAAGCACTCTACCACTGAGCTAAATCCCCAATCCCCCCCCCCAATTTTTTTTTAAATATCTTTCAAAATTTTTTTATTTTTTATGTATGAATGTTTTGCCTGCATATAGATCTGTGTACTACGTGTGTGCCTGGTGCCCTGGAAGTCAGAATAGAGTGAAAGTTCCCTTCATATTGGAGTTATAAATGTTGTAAGCTACCACACAGGTGCTAGGAATCAAACCCTGGTCCTAAAAGCAACAGTGTTCTTAACTGCTGACCCATCGCTCAAGCCCCTAAAACTGTCTTCAAAACATATTTTTCTCCCTTTAGACCAGTAATAAAATTTAGTAATGTTGGAGCTTATATATTTATATTTAACATATATTTTTACAAATTTAGTAATAAATGGCATAAATAGAAAATTGCTAATTTCCATACTCCTCTATTAAGTCAACTAGTATAGTTCAAAACAATAAAGAAAAGTTCAAAATTGAGTTGACAATTTAGAAATATGGAAAACTTACTGGGTAAACTTTTAACCTCCAGCAAAGTCCTGAAACTTGAAGAGGCGGGCTGTAAACAGGATCTGCTCTCTGGCGCAAAGTGCTAAAAAGAAAGAAAACCAACCAAATTCCAACATCAAAACTATTATGAAATGGCAACAAGCAAAACCAAAAACTAACTACATACCTTAAGCTCATATGTAAAATACTGAACAACAGAAGGTGGCTGAACAAGTCACACTGTCACTAAATAAGCATGGATATACTTACATTATGAATTAATGATACTGAAATACTCAGCAGTATCTTTTAAGTTGTATTAAAACCCAACAAAAACTCAAAAACTGCCATCTAAGGGAAACTCAATATTCCAAATTTAACTCTGCTTCAGTAAGCATTCTTTACTACTTCAAAAACAAAAACATGGGAAATAACTTAATGGTACAACCTGTGTTCAACATGTGCACAGCCCTAGCTCAATATTAAGGACCCAAAATGATTAAGCAAACAAAACAGACCACTTCTGAATAGCATAATTTTTTTACTGGAGAAATAAGAATGTGTGTCAACCCTTAATATTTGTAGGGAAAACTCAGCAAGGCTTTTAGCTACAAAGTTATATCATTAAAAACAACAAAATGGGCTGAGGAGGCAGCTTAGGCAGTAAAGATCCTCAGCAAACACAAAATCAAGCCCCAGAACCTAAGTTAAAAACTGTTAGGCATGGTAGCTTGCACTGGCAATCGCAATACTGGGGAGATTGAGACAGATGCATCCCTGGGCCTTGACGGCCTGCCAGCCTAATGCATCTGCAAAGATTCTAGGACATTTACTGTTCTTTCAGAATACCTAAGTTCAGTTTCTAGCACCTACATTGAGTAGCTTACAACTGCTTGTTATTCCAGCTCCAGGAATCCGACACCCTCTTCTGGACTCCTTGAGCACCTGCACTCACACAGGGTATACTTACAGACACACACATACACATAATTTAAAAATAAAAAAGATAGCCGAGTGGTGCTGGTGCTGACGCACGCCTTTAATCCCAGCGTTCACGAGACAGGGGCAGGCAGATCTCTGTGAGCTCGAGGCCAGCCTGGGCTACAGAGTGAGTTCCAGGAAAGACACAAAGCTACACAGAGAAACCCTGTCTCAAAAAACTAAAAAACAAAAATAAAAATAAAAAAGATAGCCAGCACCTAAGGTTGTTTTCTGACCTCCACACATGAAGCCACACAAATTATACATACTAAACATACACACCAGCGCCAGCACCAGCACCACCATGGGGGAAAATAAATGGCTTTTTAGTTATCAGCACCTATTCCCATTATTTCCTAAAGATCTCATATCTTTAGTTTCCTTTGTCCTGTTCTCTCAAAGTCTTTGTGATTTCATATATTTACTTCTAAGGCAGTATGATGGTGCATTCCTTTAATCCCAACCTGGTCTACATAGCAAGTTCCAAGGCTAGCTGGCTATACAGTGAGACCCTGTCTCAAAAAGGGGGGCGGGAATAGATGATAGACAATTGACTAAAGTTTCTAATTCTAGAGAAAATTAGCAAAGTCAAAAAAAACCCATGTAATTTAACAAAAGAGACTCTGTATTTCTTACAATAATGGCCTTTTTTGTTTGTTTGTTTGTTTGTTTGTTTTTTGAGACAGGGTTTCTCTGTATAGCATTGGAGCCTGTCCTGGAACTCACTTGGTAGCCCAGGCTGGCCTCGAACTCACAGAGATCCACCTGCCTCTGCCTCCCAAGTGCTGGGATTAAAGGCATGTGCCACACCGGCCGGCACAATAATGGCCTCTTGTCCATAACTCTTCATTTTTAGCATAGAAAAACAGGCACCCAGCAGCCTTTTTTCCACAATTTTTATTTCTTTTATACAAAAACAAAGTGTGCTCTCTTTTTAAATTATTTCTTTTGGTACAGGTGTGGTGGTACACGACTTTAATCCCAGCACTTGGGAGGCAGAAGTATGTGGATCTCTGAGTTCAAGGCGAGGCTGGTCTACAGAGTGAGTTCCAGGACAGCCAGGACTGTTACAAAAAAAAAAAAAAAAGATCCAACAAAGAGGTCAGGTAGAAAATGTATGCCCAACTTCATGCACAGTCCCTTAAGATACTGCATGAAATAAAATTGCCTTTAAGTTATGTGCTATAATATATACATGAAACAGAAATACATTTTGCTTTAGATTGAACCTTATGTAACCAAGATATCTCATTATCTATGTGCATTTTTCTCCCCGTTTTTTTGACACAGGATTTCTCTGTGTAGTCCTGGCTGTCCTGGAATTAGTTCTGTAGATTAGACTGTCCTCAACTCAGAGATTTGACTGCCTCTGCCTCCAGAGTACTAGGATTAAAGGTGTGCACTCCCACATCCAGCTCTATGTGCAAACATTTTAAACTCTGAAATCCAAACATTTCTGCCCTTTGAGATGAGAAATGAATCTCGGCAGGTACACTCCAAACCAGCTCTGCTTCTAATAGGAAACTTTGGTTAAGGACTTCATTAGTTCACTCCTACCACATAGTAAGACCATCTTGGCTCTTACTTTGCACACACACAAGAAAAAAACCAGTGTTCTCAAAACCTCTTACCTGAAGTTCTCTAATACAAAAGTAGCTGAATCATAAGATGGTACCAATTCACTAAAAAGAAACAAGATGAAAACATCAATTACCTTAATTTACAATTTCCATTTAGTTAAAAAACAAAACAAGATCCTTGGTATTATTTTGAAAACTAGAAGGCAGTAGTACCTATAAAATATTTCCAAGTCTTTATTAAGCACAGCATTAAATCAAAGCAGTTCATAAACCATAACAAGTTTATAATTAGAAATAATTAGAATGGAGATTGAGCAAACATTTACTTCAAGGTTATTCACTAGCAAATACCCACTATACACTTCAGTTATTTTGTATAGTTAGTTGTAGGGATCCTCAAGCATGCTAGGCAAGCACGCTATCACTAAGCTATGGCTCCAGCTCTCCTATACTTTTATTAGAAGATTAGAATATATAATCGAAGGGAAACTGAGATGGCTTAGCACAGTACCACATTCTTGGCAAGGTAAGATGACATCAAGTAGCTTCAATTCCATATAACCTTCTCTAAGTCTAAGGAGAACTAACCTGGAAGCAGAGGATGAGCTGAAGGATAATATATCTTGCTCCTAATCACCCTCAGATCATGTGGATAGCTTGTGGCATTGTCATTGAAACATCACTTAACATAAAGCTGAACTGTACACAGTATTATAATATGTAGTCATAATTTCAGTATGATTATAAAGTGAACAACATAGACTGAAAATCATTTTCACCATACCTTCAGATAGACTGTACCTACAGTAATTTGTGGTTTGCCAGGTGAACATGTTTAGTACAAATAAAAATTATTCTAAAATTTATCTAAGTAAGTTGATATGGTAACCATGCATGCAGCTCATAGAAGGTAGAGGCAAAAGGATCACAAGTTCAAGTCTAGCCTCAGTTAAATAGCAAGTCTGAGGTTAGCCTAGGCTATATAAGGTCCTATCCCCAAATCAATAAAAGAATGAATTATCCAAACAGATGTCATTATTTTCCAGAGTAGGAAAATGCACTTTTTATCCAAACTGATCTTGTCAAGCACTTCTATCAAGTCCCCAGTCAACGGCTGGCACTTCTTAGAATACTCACATGCCACACCTCTACATCTTTGTGCCTAATAAATCTTGACTACTCCTTCACAAGAAGTCAAATACCCAGAGGCCTGCTCTAATGTTTCCCAATTATGTACTCTTATCACCCAACATACAAAACCCCAATTAGCAAGACCAATGTAACTAATACCTGGAAATCTTTTTAAGAGACCACAAACTTAATGAGAACTCTAAAGAGATCATCTCAAAACAGTCTTCAAATTTCAACCAAAAGTAGTATGTTTTTGGCTATCACCCTAGATAATATATAATTATACAAATTGGTCAGTTTACCTACCAATTCACTATATCCTTCAAAATGTAAAGACTTCAAACAATCCTGTTGTCTGATCTACATGCTGTTTCTTTTGCTATGTGCTTATTCCAGTGATATGTGCTGTGTTTGCTATAACCCAGATCCAGAGCCCAGAAAATTCATATCTATCCCAGGACACTGTGATATTTCTACATATCTTATGGTTTCTACCGCTGTGATAAACACCATGACCAAAAGCAACTTGGGAAAGAAAGAATTTAATTCAGCTTACAATTGTACTCCATCTCTGAGGAAAGTCAAGGCTGAAAACTCAGGGCAAGAACCTGGAAGGCAGGAACTAAAGCAGAGACCATGGAGGAGTGCCTTATTGTGCTTATTGTCCTGCTGCCCATGGCTCACTCAGTCTGCTTTCTTATACCGCCCAGGAACACCTGCCAATGGGTGGCCCCACCCAGTAACCTGAACCCTCTCACATCAATCACTAACCAAGAAAATGTCCTGAAGATCTGCCTAGAGGTCAATGAGACAGAGGAATTTCCTCAACTTAATTCCCACTTCCCAGATCTCTCCAGATTTGTGTCATGTTGACAAAAACCCACCAGCAAACTACATGTGTATTTCAAGTAGTATACATGTAAGTGCTGTGGAACTTCCGTAGACACAAGCATGCAGTACACAGCACAGACCAGCCTTGACCTCTGTTCTCAGCACTGCCTTAGCTTTTCACTGGTTCCCTTATTTCTCCTCATGAGATTCCTCTGGTCATTATAAACAGATTCATGTCACGGTAGTGTCAATTCATCTGTTCTCACAGAATATGGGAGAGTAACCTCAAACTATCTCTATCCAGGCAATCTGCAAGTAACATATCTTTAAATGTTTAGACCACTGACTTGAGCAGAACACCAGAACAAAGGGAAGGAGAGGGGGGACCCAAAGGCATCCACCGTATGGGCTCCATAAAATCTAGGTTCCCTTCCCAACTTGACCATTTCTCCCAGATATCTGAGATGATTATGAACTGACAACCTCCTCTATTTTTATGTCCTCTCTGAGGATACCTAAGCTGTCTTTTGATTACAATGCCCAATAATAAATAACGCTTCAAATTCTGGCTGAAATAACTCCCTTGTCTCTCCAATGTATTATTTTCATTCATAAACACATAGACTATTCTTTTATGAGTTTTGTTTATGTGATAGAATCTCATGTAGTCCAGGATGACCAATCAGCCCATTTCAACTTCCAAGAGCTGAGATTACAGGAGTGTGCACCACCACGCTCTGTTCTATAAAGTAGTCTTAAAAGAAAAAAGCAAAACAAAACCACCAGTCTGCTAGGTGACTTTTCCAGGGGAGATGCAATGTTATGCAGCAATTTCCTCCAATTTTGAGGTATTTCATCTCCCAGGAAAGTGTTTTAAAACAAAGAATTCAAAATAGCTTCAGGAAGTCCCTGAAACTGTCCAGATTTACTAGGCCTCTCCCTCCCAAGAGTAAACAATAGACCCCTGAGAGTCACTCTCAGAAAGGCCAAACTGTAAAGAAGATCCTTAGAGAAGCCCAGCTTCCTGGAAGGAGAAGAGACCAGCAGAGCTGTCTGGACGAGATTCAGATCAACTACGCCACCTGACCTGGAAAAGACACAACCCAACCCATTGAGTTGTGCATTGTGCTCCAGGTTCCCAGGTTTGAGAGCTGTCACCCATGCTGGGGTGGGCTTTGGTGATACAATTGTCACTGAGTCATTTTTGCTCCTTTAAGTAACCCCTTGCCCATATTCCTGTAATTAACCCCAGTAAGACTCACTGGGTCACCAAGCTGGACTTTGGTAGTAACTGTACTTAGGTCTGTCATGGGCTTCCTATCTGGGGAAAGTGTGTTGCATCTCCCTAGGGTAAGTCTTGCTACACAACACGGCCCCAACAAACAATTTGTCCCTAAAGTCTTTTCCACTACATGAGTTCTGCTTTTCAGAATGTCTGATACATATGTCTCTTTTACACACAAAAATGAGTAACAAACATTTGATATACTAAACAATTCAAGGTGGAATACTTACCCAGTGAGCTTTTGTTATTCTTCTGCGTTTTCTATGTAATACCTTCAACAGTGCCAGGCATACAGTCATAAATATTTCACTGAATTAACAGTCTTTTCTACTCCACTCTAATGATCATTAGCAGATGGAAGTAAAAGCCATCCAGTCTCATGACCATAAAAGCACAGTAAGATTGCATTGCACATCTAAACTTTGGTCTGTACCAATATCAATGAATGCTGGTGTTCCATAGTTGGTCATCTTATTTGCTGGAATGAATTACTAGAGAGAAAGAGACTGATTCTCAAGCAAGGAAAGTTCAACATTTAATTATTAGGCTGGAAAGCATTGTTACTTGCTTGGTAAGTTGCCCAAAGTGGTAACAGGATGAGAATTTACCTGTCAATGGTTCCCAAACTGTAGTGGGGTTTTACTCATTGTATTCAAACCACATTTTCTGAGGACTGCAAATGTAGCCTGGTTGTAGAATTTGCCTAGCATTTGGGAAGCCCTGATCTCAATCTCTAGCACCAAACAAATAGAGGACTAGAGTAATGAGTCTTGAGGCCAACCAGAGCAACACAACAAGACCAAAACAAAGGGACAAACAAAAGAACCCTTCAAGTGCCCATTTGTACATACAATGTTATCCTACATTGCAGAATGACATCAAGAGAAGTCACTGTGGATAAACGAGGCAAAGTTGTGGAAGCAGGGCCCTAATACAAGGAAAGTGATATGCACATGAGAATTAAAAGCACCATAGACTCATCTCTCTCCTTTCACGAACAGAGAAAATGTCCTATGAAAACAAGGCCAAGGCAGCTGTCTGTAACTTAAGAGGACTTGCAGACTCTTGTTTGCATTATTATCTTGGATTTCTTGCTTTCAAAACAACGAAAACATAAATTTCTGTTGGCTTAGCAACCAGTCTGTTGTATTTTGCCATTGCTGGCTCAGCAAATTCTCTCTCTCTCTCTCTCTCTCTCTCTCTCTCTCTCTCTCACACACACACACACACACACACACACACACACACACACACACACACACACACACAGAAACTTCATGTCAAGTAATCTCAGTGATATTCTACTAGTGAAAATTTTTTAAATTGACAACTTTCTTTTAAATAATTTATTTTTATTTTATGTGCATTGGTGTGAAGGCAGCAAATCCCCTGGAACTGGAGTTACAAACAATTGCCATGTGGTTGCTGGGAATTGATCCCAGGTCCTCTGGAAGAAGAGCCAGTGTTCTTAAGCACTGAGCCATCTCTCCAGCCCTAAACTGACAACTTTTAAAAGGATCTACTTTTTTAAAATTCTGTGTACAGTGTGTCTGGGTTTATACACACATCTGCAAGTGCCCTCAGAGGCCAGAGGCATCTGCTCCCTTCAGACTGGCGTCATAAGAAGCTGTGAGCCATCTGATATTGTGTACTCAACTAGGCACATCTGGATGACAGTGTTCTCCTAACCGCTCGGCCATCTCTCCTCCCTGCTATCCTGAGTTTTTGAGGTAATCACAAATGATCTTTACACTGATAAGACCCACTTAGCCGGGAGGTGGTGGTGGTGGTGGTGGTGGTGGTGGTGGTGGTGGTGGTGGTGGTGGTGGTGGTGGTGGTGGTGGTGGTGGTGCACGCCTTTAATCCCAGCACTTAGAAGGTAGAGGCAGAGAGATCTCTGCTGAGTTTGAGGACAGGCTGGTCTACAGAGTGAGTTTTAGGACAAAGAAATAGTGCCTCAAAAACCAAAACTAAAAAGAAAGAAAGGAAGAAAGGAAGAAAGGAGGGAGGGAGGGAGGGAGGGAGGGAGGGAGGGAGGGAGGGAGGGACAAAGAACAACTAATCTAGGATGGGAGGGGGAAGAGGAAGGGGAGGAGGAGGAGGAGAGGGAGGAGGAGGAGGAGGAGGAGGAGGAGGAGGAGGAGGAGGAGGAGGAGGAGGAGGAGGAGGAGGAGGAGGAGGAGAACCACCACCACTACTAATCTAGGATGGGTGTAGTGTATGAATTTAATCCCAGCACCCAAGAGGCAGAGGTAGATCAGCCTGCTCTACACAGCAATTTCTAGGCCAGCTAAGGCTATACAATAAGACCTTGTCTCTGGGGTAATAAAAATTAATTTTTAAAATAATTTAATGACACAATGTCACTCTATGTATGCTGCTGAGAATTTGAAGATTCAGCCCAAGCTGAAAAATCAAAAAAGGTACCAAGATTGTAAACTTTTTCTACTAATTGCTTCCTCCTACTTCTTTTAAAATCTGGAGATTCTATGTCACCTACATAACTTTTTGGTATTCTATGTACTTTTAAGTTTTGATTAACAAGATACACATTAATTTAAAAGGCAAATAAGAGAATGAATAGGGCCTTTGAGGGGCACAGCAGTAAAGGCACTTTCTGCCAAACCAGACCGTCAGAATTCAATTCCTAAGATCCAAATGGTGAAGAGAAAGAAGAGACTTTTCAAGCTGTCCTCTCGCCCTCAAGGGCACCACAGCTGAGGGTACCACAGCGTCCAGGAACCACTTCCTACCCCACACACAAAGGAAAGGAAGGAGAGTAGACACCCACGAAGTCAGTAAGATTAGTTGTTTTCTGTGGAAAATGGAGCTCCAGTTAAAGAAAACTGTGTCTAATTCCCTTTCAGTTTCCCTTTACAAGAAAAGCATGAGCCCATCACATCCCTAGAGTTATGCTCTCTCCTTTCCACCCAGCAGGTTCTGGGAAATCCAATTCAGGCCGTGTAGTCAAAGAGCCCCACTGAACCAGCTCAAAGGCCTATCATGGATTTTGGGAACAGATTTATGAGTTCACTACACTATATTACTTTTAAGTACCTTAAAAGGAGATGGTTAGCTAGTAATGTTGGCACACACCTGTAGCCTCAACACTTGGGAGGTGGAGGCAGGAGGATCAGGAGTTCAAGTCCAGCCTCAGTTACATAGTGAGTTTAAATAAGACTACCCTTGTTTACATGAGACCACTTCTTAAAATGAGTTAAGAAAAAAGCTTATTCAGCATCCCTTGGAGCCCCTTCCATGCTCCAGAATATTTTCTCATGTTTCCTTAATTAATATACATTTCATCTGTTTAATAATAAAAAAAAAAGAAGACAGAAAAGAAAAGGAAGAAAAAGAAAAATGGCTTATTGAAGTATATACCTTTATATACAAACTTAAAATGGAAATACAATTTTAAAACTGTCATACCTGGTAAAGTCTGGTGGAACAGGTGTGGTAACAAAGGATGCCATGGGTTTTCGGTGAACTTGCTGAAACATCATTAGGATCTCTGAGCTCTTAGATATCAGCTCACTCTTACTGCAAGACCGCAGCTATGTGAGGAAAAAAGAGTATCTCAACCAACAAAAACACTGTTCAATGGCACTTCAAATTTTTCAATGAAAAGGGCCAGGTGTGGTAGCCCACACCTTTAATCTCAGGATTTGGGATACAGAAGCAGATTTGAGTTTTATACCAGACTAGTCCACACCACAGTTCCAGGCCAGTCTGGTCTACATATCAGGATCCAGGTCAGTCAGGGCTACACAGTGAAATCTTGTCTCAAAATAAATAAAAGAATTTTCATTAAGAAAATTTGAGGCCAGGTATGGTGGTGCATACTTTAATCTTGTTGCTTGGAAGGCAGAAACAAGCAGATCTTTGTGAGTTCAAGGCTAGCCTAGTCTACATAGTCAGTTTCAGAGCAGCCAGGCAACTAATGACTGTTGAGAAGAATTAGCCTCTCCAAGGAATGAGCCCCCTAAACTACTGTCCAATACAAAGTTCAGACCTGAAGTTGATAGACCCCAGACCCAGGGTACTACCTTCTCGAGGGGGCGCCCCAAGAACCCAGACTCCAGTCCAGTTGATGCAACAGCACAAGGTTTTTATTGAAGCGGCTGTACAGTCAGGCAAACTCTTGTCCTGGGAGCAAGAGTCACATCTTACTGCAGCCCCATGGGGGCTTTTAAAGGAAAAACCCACAAAAGCCGTAAGATTACAATTCCCATACAATTTCGTTTCACAAGATCATGATCTGATCACAGAGTGGGTACAGTCACGTCTGCATGTACATTCTTCCTGAAACCTCAAGGGGGGTATCAGGGCAGGAATGGAGTTTACACAAAAGTCACAGTGGTCCTTCCTGGAACACTTGCAACTATCCCAGTCACAGTTGAGCATATCTCTTAACAGAAATCTTTTTACATTGTTACATTGTTACAGGGGTGATTGAGTAGTGATTGAGTCAGGTGGCCCTTGGAACTAGTTTTCTTTTTAGTTCCTTATTTCCTGGGGCTTGAGGGTATAAGCCTGAAGGGTTAGGGTCTTTCAAAGTCATACACACAAAAACCAAAAATGTACTACACACACACACACACACACACACACACACACACACACACACACACACGCACGCGCACATACACAACAATAAAAATGAAAAAGGAGTTACCAATATGGGGAAAGCTTGGGAGGAGAAGGGATGAAACATGGGAGGGGTTAGAAGAAGCAAAGGAAAAGGGCTAATAATTTAATATATACATATATATTTTTTTTTTAGACACAGGGTTTCTCTGTGCAACTCTGGCTGTCCTGCAACTCGCTCTGTAGACCAGGCTGGCCTCAAACTCAGAGAGATCTGCCTGCCTCTGCCTCCCAAATGATGAGATTAAAGGTGTGTACCACCACTGCCTAGCTTGTTTTTTTTTTAATTAATTACATTTAAAGAGTATTAAAAATAATATTAAAAAAAAACAGTGGATAATTACAAAGCTAATTGTGGTGATATATTGTGTACCTAATAAACTTGCCTAAGGATCAGAGGACAGAGCTAGCCATTAGATTAGACACAAAGGTCAGGCAGTGGTAACATACACCCTTAATCCTATCACTCATGAGGCAGAGATCCATCTGGATCTCTAAGTTCAAGGCAAAACTGGAAACAGAGCCAGGCAGTGGTGGCACATACCTTTAATCCCAGGAAGTAATGTCTGGGCAGAGAAAGTTATATAAGGCGTGAGAAAACAGGAACTCACTCTCTTTAGACTGAGGATTTTATAGAGGTAAGAACTAGCGGCTGGCCGCTCTGCTTCTCTGATCTTTCAGCTTTCACCTTGATATCTGACTCTGGATTTTTTATTAAAAGACCACCCAAGATTCGAACAACATCAATCTGGTTATTTAATGAAATTAGACTGGAGAGATGGCTCAGAGGTTAAGAGCACTGGCTAGTCTTTCAGAGGTCCAGAGTTTAATTCCCAGCAACCGCATGGTGGCTTACAACCACCTATAATGAGAACTGGTGCCCTGTTCTGATATGCAGGCATATATGCAGGCAGGACACAGTACACATAATAAATAATAAATTTACCAAAAAAAAGATTAAGAAAAAAAGGAAAAAAGAATGAAATTAAGAATAAAATAGGCATTGGTGGTGCACACCTTTAATCCCAACACTCAGGAGGCAGAGGCAGGTGGATCTCTGTGCAGTCTGTTCTACAAAGCAGGTTCCCCCAGGACAGCCAGGACTATTACATAGAGAAACCCTGTCTCAAAAATCTAGAAAGGAGCCCTATGTTCACCCCACAACTGAGCAGAAAACTGAGCCTGCTAGCACATTTGCAATCCCAACATTTGGGAGGTGGAGGATTAGAAATTTAAGGACATCCTTCAGTTACATGACGAAATTGAGGTTAACCTATGCTTACATGAAACTCTATCTCAAAAAATCTTTTTAAAAATTTAAAAATAGGGAATGGAGAGATTGTTTTGCAAGTAAAAGCAGTTAAGAGCATTTATCGCTCTTGCAGAAGACCCAGGTTCACAATTTTCTAGTACTCCAGTTACAGGGGATCTCACTCTCTCTTCTGGCCTCCTTGAGCACCAAGCACACATGTGATACATACATAAGCAGAAATTCTCACATACATATAAAATAAATTTAAAGAAAAAAATTTAAGTTTCAAAGCAGGTTTGAAAAATTAAGAAACTTTAGAGAATCTAGGTTTGCTTGCATTTTAACAATTAAATCATTAAATTTATAGGATTTTAATCAACTTTCCCTATTTTAGTGTTAATTTAAAAAAGCATATATTTTCACACTGATATAGTTAAACTACTTTATATATTATATATTATATACTATATATTAATGAGCAGATACTCCTTTAACAACAAGCATTTCTAATTATATATGGCCACTAGAAATGCTGATATCAAGCCGGGCGTTGGTGGCGCACGCCTTTAATCCCAGCACTCGGGAGGCAGAGGCAGGCGGATCTCTGTGAGTTCGAGGCCAGCCTGGGCTACCAAGTGAGTTCCAGGAAAAGGCGCAAAGCTACACAGAGAAACCCTGTCTCGAAAAACCAAAAAAAAAAAAAAAAAAAAAAGAAATGCTGATATCATACACATATCTCATACACACAATCCTATCAGTTCCTGAAATATTAAGTCAGAGATAAAGAATGAGAATTTTTTTTTTTTTTTTTTGGTTTTGTGGCTGGAGAGATAGCTCAGCAGTTAAAAGCACCTGCTTATCTTGCAGAGACCTGGGTTTGATTCCCAGCACCCACATGGTGACTCACAATAGCTTATACCTTCACTTGCAAGGGATTCTACCTCTTCTGGCCTCTCAGGCACCAGACATGCACGTGGTGCACATATATACATGCAGGCACTCAGACATACATACCATATAAAATAAATCCTTTATAAAAAGGAATGAGAAATTTAATATAGTAAAATATGTATGGCAGTTAAAAGACTATGGGTTTTGAACTCAACAAAATCAGTCTGAAGTTCTAGCACTTTACACTACAATTTGGAATAGTATCTATCACTGCTTGTTTCAACTGGCTATAAAGATCATGAGGCAGCTTTGTAAAACTATGTATTATTGTGGGCTGATCTGTATCTCTCATCATCTACAATTTTATATGATGGAGGCCTAAACCTCTAGTTCTCAGCTGTATTTGAGGATGAGTTGATTAAGCTCAAGCGAAGCAACCAGAGTTCTCAGCACACAAACATCGATGAGGACATTACCCACCGGCCAAGGGAAGAGACCTCAGGAAATATGAAACCCACTAGCACTTTGGCCTTGACCTGCCAGAATCTAGAATTATGACAAGATTCATTTCTGTTGTTCAAGATCCCATTCAGTGGGGCTCTATCATGGCAGCTCTAACAAACAAATACAACTTTAAAATTCTCTATGGATGATACTCAACTTACCCAAAGGGCCAGGTGCTACAAACTGTCACCAACCTATAGAGCTACTAGAGGTGGCAGAACATTAAGATGTGAAGCCCGGGCTGGAGAGGTGGCTCAGGTTAAGAGCACTGGCTGTCTTCCAAAGGACCTACATTCAATTCCCACATGGCAGTTCACAACTGTCTGTAACCCCAGACCCAGGGGATCTGGCATCCTCACATAGACATACAAGCAGGCAAAACCCCAATGCACTAAAAAATAAATAAATCTTTAAAAAAAAAAGCTGAAGCCCAAGGGATCAGAATTAGACCATGTCTTAAGGGAGTGTTGGACCCCTGGCCATTCTCTTCACTCCTAACTGTTACAAGTGACACAAGTTAAACAGGTCTCTTTGTTGTTGTTGTTTTGTTTTGTTTTTTTCAAGACAGGGTTTCTCTGTGTAGCTTTGGAGCCTGTTCTGGATCTCGCTCTGTAGACCAGGCTGGACTCCATCTCACAGAGATCCGCCTGGCTCTGCCTCCCGAGTGCTGGGACTAAAGGCATGCGACACCACGGCCTGGCATTAAACAGGTTTCTTGCACCATGATATACATACTGCCTTGCTATAGCCCCAAAAGCAACAGAGGTACTAGACCATGGTCCAAATCCTCTGGACAGTATGACGACAATAAGCCTTTCTTTCTTTTAGTTTGTCAAAGTAACAGAAAAGAAAGCTAATATAATCCTAGTTAAGACAAACAACAAAGAATTGCAAACAATATGGATGGCAAGTAAGCATAAAAAAGATTCTCAACATTATTTGTCACAGGTAAACAGAAGTTACAGCCATTAGATACTCTCATGAGAACAACTAAAATTAAGAAGATTTGTTCCATGTGCTAGCAGTATTGCAAAGGAATCCAAACAATACTGGTAGGAACATAAAATAGGCAACTTTAATCAGAAGACCATTGCAATTACTTAAAAAATAAAGGGCTGTACTTGGGGCTGATGGCTCAGCAGTTAGTAGCATGTACTATTCTTGAAAAGGACCAGAGTTCAGTTCCCAGGACCCACAAACACCTGTAGCTCCAGTTCCAGAGGGACTCAACCCCTTCAGGCCTCTGCACTCACACACACACACACACACACACACACACACACACACACACACACACAGATATACTACACACATAATTAAAAACAAAACAAACTTTTTTTAAAAATTAAAAGTAATTTTAATTAAATAATTAAAAAATAATTTTTGAAAATTACTTTAAAAAATTATTTCCAGACATCTACCATTTGATTCAGCCATCTGTATTAAGTGGACATAACAAGAAAATAAATATATATCCATGGAAAGACTTGTACAAGAATGTAACAGGCCCAAACAAGCCTTTGTTGTTATAATCCACCCAAATGAACATAATCAGTTGAATGGAAAAGCAAATGTGATGTTTATAAAAAGTGAATACTAAGCAATAAAAATGAAAGAATTACTGATGCATTCAGCACCATGAATGCAACCCAAAAATAATTTTGCTGAAAGAGGTTAAACATAAAATGAGTGTTTAGGAGTCCATTTTTTCATATAATTATAGAAAAATATCAATTTACAACAGAAACCAAATTGGAAGTTACATGGAGACAAGGGTAGATGAACAAAATACAAAGATGTATAAAAATAAATGTGTATGTTCACCATTGTGACAACAGTGATGATTTAAAAATGTACACATTTGTCAAACGTATCAAATCACATACTTTCAACACATGTATTATGGTTAACAGCAGTTGTTTAAAACAAAATGCATAAATCCTCAGACACTCAGTACACTGCAGCTGGTCTAAAATGACCCTGTTCCTCCAGCAGAAGGCTGCCAGTTAGGGATAAACTCTTTGTCAGGGATAAAACAGACTCTGGACTATTGTGCAGCATATGGGACACACTCCTATGATTCTAACACTTGGAAGGCTGAATCAATGGGATAAGAGGAAGACCATTCTGTGCTACATGGCAAGTTCCAGGACAGCATGGGCTAAGTATGTGTCAAGATCCTGTCTCACAAAAGAACAAACAAGAATGAGAGTCCTGAGAAGAAAATAAATATGCATGTAGTAAATCTTACTGGTCAGACTGTCAATCAAATATAAAGACAAAATAAAAGTATTTTCAGACATGCAATAAAGTTAATACTGATTCGCTATCCTGGCAAGCTACTGGAAGTGCAAAACCAAAGCAAATGCTAACCCAAGAGTCCACCATAGCCGAGGAAACCAGGAAGGAAAGATTCAACACAGGAAAACACAAGCATTTCTAGGCCAGTGAGGTGGCTCACTAGTAAAAGTGCTTACCACTATGACCCAAGTTCAACTATCAGAACCAATGATGGAAGAGCACAGAATCCCAAAAGCTGGGATTCTGTACGCTGACCTGCATTTCTGTGCATGCTGGCAAGTTTATGCCAGCATTCAAACATACATCACACACACACACACACACACACACACACACACACACACCCTTTAAAACATAAGCATTCCAAAAAATAAATTCAAGACAAGTGAATGTATTAGATATTTATGAGATGACATGTTTTATTTATTCAATTATGTTTATTAACTGCCCCCAATAAATTTGATAAGCAAAGAATTTTTCCATTTTGTTTACTGTTATATCTCAAACATCTAAAATAGGGCTGGAGAGTCGGCTAAGCAGCTAAAAACTATGTACTGTTCTTGCAGAAGTCCAAAGTAAAGTTCTTAGCACCACAATGGGTAGCTCACAACCACCTATAAGTACAGCAGAGAATCTGATGCCCTCTTCTGGCCTCCACAGGCACCTGCACTCACAGGCACATACCCACACACATACATATAATTTAAAATATTTTTTTTAATCTAAAATAATACCTATTATCTAAAACACAACAGGTATTTCCTTAATACTAAATTTTAAGGGAAAAATCAATATATTTAGGTAAATGGCAATAAAAGTATTTCCTTAATGCTAAATTTTAAGGGAAAAATCAATATATTTAAGTAAATGGCAATAACCATCTATCTTAAAACTACCACTTAAATCATATGGAGAAATTTTACCTTTTATAAATTTACAAATGTCTATGGGCTATTCCCAACAAAAAGTAATTCCAGCCAGGCATAATGGTACATACTTTTAATTCCCAGCACTCAGGAGGCAGAGGCAGGCAAATCTCTTAGAGTTTAAGGCCAGCTTGGTCTACATAGTAAGTTCCAAGTCTTAAAAAAAAAAAAAAGTAATCCTATTTTGACACATCATCATAAACCTCACTTAGAAATCTTAAGAATCAGCTAATACCTACTCTATAAAAATCTCCACCGCCACATCTGACAGAAGATTGACCCACATCTGACAGAGGATTGATCTCCACAGTATATAAAGAACTCAAGAAACTAGACATCAAAATACTGAACAATCAAATTAAAAAATGGGCTAAACAGAACCTGGAAACAACCTAGATGCCCGTCAACTGAAGAATGGATAAAAAAAAAAAATGTGGTACATATACGCAATGGAGTACTACTCAGCAGAGAAAAACAATGAAAGCATGAAATTTGCAGGCAAATGAATGGAACTAGAAAAAATCATCCTGAGTGAGGTAACCCAAACCCAGAAAGACAGTCATGGCATGTACTCGCTCATAAGTAGATCCTAGAAATAAAATAAAGAACAATCAGACTACAACCCATAGAACTATGGAGGCTATATATATATATATAGCATGGAGGTCCCTAGGACGACTGTGGCTTATAATAAATTTTGGTTTTACTCAATTACTGAGCAAACCTCAATGAAACATCTCACTATTAAGATAAGAATACATATCAAGCTGATAATAGAAAAATTAATTAATTTTAAAAAATAAAAATAAAAGAAAAAATTTGAAATATTAAACAAACATTTTACTAAAGTTAAAAAAAGGAAGAACTAGGGACTCATCATTCCTCTCCACATTCTATTCTTTCCCTTGTTTTATATATTTAGAATTTTTTTATCGGTGGATTCTGCTGGAGGATCCAATGCAGATAAGCACTGGCGGGCTCCTGTTGCAAATCTCCCTCTGGAGCGATGGAAGGATCTTTCTACTAGCATGTGGAGGAGACCCGATCTAGTGTTGGTGTGGCCCCGGAGTTTGGTTTATGTCTTTCCTCAGGACAATGAGGTTCCTCTTTGGATTCCTGAGCACTGAACGTGCCCTGTGGCTGCTGCTGAAGCCCAACATGACAGAGACCTAATGGGTCTCCATGAAAAAATCTACCCTTCTGATGCCAATAGAGATTGAGAACCCAATATGGCCAGCTTTGGCAAGCATTAATGAAAGCCTAGGAACTGTAGCCATGAGATTGGATTCTCCAGAAGAGCTGCCAGCTAAAGTCATGCTGGGATCAAGAAAAACGGGCCTTGGCGGTTCGTGTTCCTGGAGTTGTATCCATGCCAGTGGATGTCCACACAATCCAGAAGAGAATCTGACATTGCTGCTGTCGTTGTTGCTGTCATAACAATGGCGCACACCGCTGCTACTGTTTCTGGGATTACCATTTCATAATTGCTTACTACAGCTAGCACAGTGGAGACCCTAGCAACAAAAGTAGCTACCACAGTTAGTTAATCTTTCATTCTATTGGGCATGATAAATTTAATTCAGTAGTTATATACATCTCGATTGGCTTTAAAAATTATAAACTTATAAACTCAAGTTCCAGTTGCTTTTGGGATACTATCTTACAAGGACTCCAAAATACAGTATGGCTCGTTAAGAAAGGGAATGGCTCAGTTGCCTTTAGCTTACTGGCTATGGGTGAGATAGGACCTCTGTTGGTCTTTTCTGTATCAAACACACAGATTGCAAGCCCAGTGCCACTATGAGATCTTTGGCAGCAATTAACCATGCAGCTCACACACAAATGAGCCAGTATGATAATGAATATTCAGAGATGGGTAATGCCTGGAGGGCACTCACCAACCTAAGACAAAGCACCTGTGTGGCATGGGCAGGTGTCTCCATGACAGGTAAGGTGACCTGCTGACGTCCCACGCAACCCAACTCAGAAGCTCATTTTTTAATAAAAGGGGGACCTGCAAGGCCCTGGCCTCCATTTTGGGTAACTGTTGCCTTGCTTGCGGACCTTGACCTTGATATTCTCCCAATGCTAATTCCCTGCCAGATTCCACCCTCCTGAATGCTTAAGGGAAGTTATTTGTCTGTGTATCCTGAATAATGGGCATTAACAGCTTAGATGCAAGATTGTAAAACATCAGTAGCGAACTTCTGCCCTCCAGGGTCCTCCCATTGTGCTGTAAGCCTGTATTTAACCTCCTACCCCCTTCAAGAAATGACATTCGACATTTAATATATATATATAATTGAATGAATACTGCGAATGTAATCTATGAATACCACAAATGTGATTAATATCATGAGTGTAAGTAATGAATATCATGAGTGATGAGTGTAATTTAAAAAAAAAAAAACCCATTGAAGTAAACAAAGGAAAAAAAATGGGCTAAAGAGCTAAATAGAGAATTCACAAAACAAGAATCACAAATGGCTGAAAGACATTTAAAGAAATGCTCAACATCCTTAATCATCAGAGAAATGCAAATCAAAACGACTCTGAGATACCACCTTACACCTGTCAGAATGGCTATGATAAAAAACACTAACGACAGTCAATGTTGGAGGATGTGGAGCAAAGGGAACACTCCTCCACTGTTGGTGGGAATGTAAACTTGTACAACCACTGTGGAAATCAGTATGGCGGTTTCTCAGAAAATTAGGAATTGAACTACCTCAAGACCCAGCCATACCACTCTCCATACCCAAGGAATGCTGATTCATACCAAGGAATGCTGATTCATACCACAAAGATACTTGCTCAACTATGTTCATAGCAACACTATTTGTAATAGCCAAAACCTGGAAACAACTTAGATGCCCGTCAACTGAAGAATGGATTAAGAAAATGTGGTATATATACACAATGGAGTACTACTCCGCAGAAAAAAAACAATGACAGCATGAAATTTGCAGGCAGATGGATAGAACTAGAAAAAAAATCATCCTAAGTGAGGTAACCCAAACCCAGAAGGACAAACATGGTATGTACCCACTCATAAGTGGATTCTAGATATAAAGTAAAGAACAATCAGACTACAACCCACAGAACCATGGAGGCTATATATATAGCATGGGGGACCCTAGGACGACTGTGGCTTATAGTAAGTTTTGGTCTTACTCAATTACTGAGCAAGCCTCAATGAAACATTTCACTATTACGATAAGAATTTATGCCAGGCGGTGGTGGCGCACGCCTTTAATCCCAGCACTCGGTAGGCAGGTGGATCTCTTTGAGTTCGAAGCCAGCCTGTACTACCAAGTGAGTTCCAGGAAAAGGCGCAAAGCTGCACGGAGAAACCCTGTCTCAAAAAAAAAAAAAAAAAAAAAGAATTTATACTGTATCAAGCTGATAATAGAAAAATAAATTAATTAATTTTAAAAAAGGAAAAAAATTTGAACTATTAAAAAAAAAAAAATCTCCACTACAGCAAGCAGATCTTTTGCTGTCAAAGCTTCTATCCCCTCCTCTTCAATTCCCCCAGCAGAAGGCTAAGGGAAAAACATTTGAAGCAGGAGATTTTTAAACCTCAAAGCTTACCACAAATTACACACTTACTCCAGTAAGGCCACACCTCCTAAGCCTTCCCAAAGAGCACCACAAGTGTGGACTAATTCAAATGGCTAAGAATATGGGTCATCTCATTCAAATCACCACACCTTGTGACCAAAGTCTACTGGAAACAAAGGCAGGATTGCCAAAAGTCTGAGGCCATCGTAAGCCACAGTATGAGACCCTACCTCAATCACTCAATAAATGAAAGAATGAATGCAATGAAAGAATGAATGAAGATAAATGGAATAATAAATAGACACACAGACAGACAAATAGGGATGAAGAAAAGATGAATATGTTATTTTTTGAGATGAAGTCTAGGTACTATGTGCTCTAGGAGGGCCTCAAAAGCTCTATATAGCATAGGCTGGCCTCAAACTCATGGTCCTTTTGCCTCAGCCTCCCATGGTCCTTTTGCCTCAGCCTCCCAAAGGTTACAGCTGTGCATCCCATGCCCAGCAAAGACTATTTCATTCTAGCTAATATTTAATGCTCACTCAGCAGCACATAAACAAATGTATTTCATCACCTGATGCTCTACCTCCTGAAGTAAAGATTCCAACAGCTCTGTTTCTTGGGTAAGAGATGTCTTCTGACCTGTTTGAAAGGAGCAAAACAACAACATTCAGGTTCACTATAGACTTAAGAATGAGATAACTTCCTATGAACATACTCAGTAAAAAGAGATCCACTGCAACTGAGCAAAACTTCATTAGTTACCCCTAATGACTTTCCTAAAGCTTTAAGAAGCTGAATATGGCCGGGCAGTGGTGGCACACACCTTTAATCCCAGTACTCGGGAGGTAGAGCCAGGCAGATCTCTGTGAGTTCAAGGCCAGCCTGGGCTACCAAGTGAGTTCCAGAAAAAGGTGCAAAGCTACACAGAGAAACCCTGTCTCTAAAAACAAACAAAAAAAGAAGCTGAATATGATTTTGTTTTACTTTCGGAGACAGGGTTTCTCTGTGTAGCTTTGGAGCCTGTCCTAGAACTCACTATGTAGACCAGGCTGGCCTTGAACTCAGAGATCCACCTGCTTCTACCTCGAAAGTGCTGGGTTTAAAGGTGTGCACCATCACTGCCCAGGAGAATGTACTATTTTTAAAAGGCAGCTTCGAAAAAAAACACTGGAGGTAACCCTATTTTTAGACAAAATTCAATTTAGGACTACAAAATTTATCTAAAAAGTTTACAGGGCTGGGTGGGGCTAGAGTTTGGTAGAATGCTTGTCTGGCATGCACAAAGCTCTAAGTTAATGCTCAGCTGGGTATAAACTGATATGTCTAATTTCAGAAGCACTCAGAAGGTAGAGACAAAAGGATCAAAAATTCAAGGTCATCAGCAGGTACCACACACCTTTGATCCCAGAACTCAGGAGGCAGAGGCAGGTGGATCTCTATGAGTTTGAGGCCAGCCTGATCTACAGAGTGAGTTCCAGGACAGCTAAGGATACACTAAGAAACCCTGTCTCAAATAAAACAAACAAAAAGAATGAAAGGTCACACTTGGCTATATAGCCAATTTGAGGCCAGCCTGAGTTATTTGAGACACTATCTAAAATTAGTAAATAAGAAAAAAAGAAATGTACAGTGATAGTCTTGGGTTGAATCTATGGTATCCCAAAACAAATTAAAATAAACATAACAATGAAAATGTGCTTTAAATGGAACATTTTTTTTTCTAGACTTGATGTTCCTTTTGGCAGACACAGTAACAACTTCATTCAGTTACTCTGAAATTTCTCCCCCAAATTTAACTTTGGATTAAAAGAGGGATGTAGTTAATAAATTAGCAAAATGTTTACATTAAATTACAACAAAAAGTCTGTCTATTAAGAATTAAGGTAGGCCGGGCGGTGGTGGCGCATGCCTTTAATCCCAGCACTCGGGAGGCAGAGCCAGGCGGATCTCTGTGAGTTCAAGGCCAGCCTGGGCTACCAAGTGAGCTCCAGGAAAGGCGCAAAGCTACGCAGAGAAACCCTGTCTCGAAAAACCAAAAAAAAAAAAAAAAAAAAAAAAGAATTAAGGTGATAGTTATGTTGCGTGATCTGCTGGGGGGCCCCCTGGTGGTAGGATCAGAATCTATCACTGGTACATGAGCAGACTTTTTGGAGCCCACTACCAATGATGGGACAGCTCCTGTAGCCTTGAAGCCCGGGGAAGGGCTTGGACTTGCCTCTACTGGATGTGCCTCACACTGCCTTCTTGTGGGGGGGGAGGGTTGGGAGGGGGAAGCTGTGGGGGCAGGAGGAGGGAAGAAAAGGGATCTTTGATTAGTGTGTAAAATGAATGAAAAACATTTCTTAAGGAAAAAAAAAAAAGAATTAAGGTAGCCAGGCAGTGGTGGAGCACACCTTTGACCCCAGCACTCAGGAGTAGTAGGTGGATCTCTGTGAATGAGGTCAGCCTGGTCTACAGAGCAAGTCCGAAGACAGCCAGGGCTACACAGAGAAACCCTGTCTCAGGAAAAAAAAAAAAAAAAAAAAAAAAAAAGAAAGAAAGAAAGAAAAGAAAAAAAGACAAAGTCATTCCACAAGCCTAGAGAAAAAAAAAAAACTATAAAATACAGTAACTTTTCATGATAAGAAAGTAATTTAAGCCGGGCTTTGTTTGGCACGCCTTTAATCCCAGCACTCAGGTGGCAGAGCCAGGTGGATCTCTATGAGTTCGAGGCCAGCCTGGTCTACAGAGCGAGATCCAGGACAGGCACAAAAAACAACACAAAGAAACCTTGTCTTGAAACCCCAAACCACCCCCGCCAAAAGAAAGTAATTCAAGCTTGGCAGTGGTGACACAAGCCTTTAATCCCAGCACTCAGGAGGCAGAAGCAGGATGATCTCTGAATTCGAGGCTAGCCTGGTCTACAGAGCTAGTTTCAGGACAGCCAAGGCTACACAGAGAAACCCTGGCTAAAAGGATAAAATTCTACTGCACAGGCATTAGACCCGGTAAGGGCAGCAGTGTATGCCTGTACCCAGGGCTGGGGAAGGGGAAAGGGAACAAGGAGATCCTGGGAACTCAGGGATCAGTCAGGACACCCAGAAAAGAGCATCCCAAGCTCAGTGACAGATATTGCCTCAAAAATATAAGATGGAGGAGCTGGAGAGAGAGTCAGTGGTTAAGAGCATGTACAGCTCTTGGAGAGGACCAAAGTATGGTTCCTACCACCCTTTGTCAGGGCAGCTCACAACTACCAACTCCAACTCTGGGGGTTGGGAGGTGGGGGATCTAATGCCCTCTTCTGGATTCTTTCCTGCACTAGCATGTACACATATACACACATTATTAAAAGTAAAATAAATCTTCTTTTAAAAGTTAAAAATAATAAAAAAAAAAAAGGGACAGAGAAAGATACCCAACTTTAACCTTCAACTACATATGCACACACGCGTTTTTGTATTTACACACACAAGCATAACCCCAAATACACACATACATTCCTTAAATTTTAAAAATCTATAGTGCTGACATAATTGATGTTTAGTTAATTAAAGAAGTTAGGCAAACTTACAAACAAAAAGCAAGGCTACATGCAAGAATACATTTGGTTATTATTCAAAATCACATTAAAAGTGAAAAATAAGCTGGGGGTGGTGGTGCACGCCTTTAATCCGAGCACTCGGGAGGCAGAGGCAGGCGGATCTCTGTGAGTCTGAGGCCAGCCTGGGCTACCAAGTGAATTCCAGGAAAGGCGCAAAGCTACACAAGAGAAACCCTGTCTCGAAAAAACCAAAAAGTGAAAAATAAGTAGTTTATTCGCTTTAATATCATTATTTTAAGCAAACAGGAGTAGTGGTGCGTTTAATGCCAGCACTCAGGAGACAGAAGTAAGTGGATCTCTGAGTGTGAAGCCAGCCTGACCTACACAGTGAGTTCCAAATAAGCCAGGACACAGTGAGAGACCTTGTCTCCAAGAAAAAACTGAGGGGTAAACTCTTTCTTTTATCGTGGGGCCATTCAGGCCACAGCATGTGTGTGGCAGTCACAGGGCATCTGTGGAATCAGTTCTCTCCTTCCACCAAGCGGACCGTGCAAACTGAACTGAGAGGATCAGGCTTGGCAGTCGGAGCCTTTCCTGGCTGAGCCATCTTGTCAGACACCAACAGGAGTCTTTTCTTTTTGGGGGGATGTGGGGTGACAACATGGGTTTTTCTGTGTGTAGTCCCAGCTATCCTGGAACTCAGAGATCTGCCTGGCTCTGCCTCCCGAGTGCTGGGATCAAAGGCATGTGCTATCACTGCCTGGCAGGAATCTTTTTTTTGTGTGTGTGTGTGTGTGTGTGTGTGTGGGTGTGGGTGTGATGTGTGGGTGTGAATGTGGGTGTTTGTTCAGAGGACAACTATGTATGTAGAGTTGATTCTCCCCTTCTACTTCTATATGGATTCATGGGCTTGAACTCAGGTCAGCAGTCTTACTTAGCAAGCACTTTATGCAGAGCCATCCTCCCAGCTGATTTGACTTTATGAGAAGGCTTTTCATGGTGTAGCCCAGAGGGATCCTCATGAACCTCCTGCCTTAGTCACTTGAGAGTTAGGTGTGTGTCAACATATCTAAGACTCATTTTCAAGTCTTACTGAGTGTGGTAACCCACACCAGTGATCACACTTGGAAGCTAAGGCAAAGGATCACCAAAGTTGAGGCTAACCTGAGCTACACAGTGAATATGAGGCCAGCCAGGACCACTCAGTGAGACCCTATCTCAAAACCCCAAGACAAACTAACAAAATATAAAATAAAATCTCCAGTTTAAACTCCAGCCCTCTGTGTAGTCTATTAAAGGTAAAGGAGTCTCAAAAGAATGTTTTTTGTTTTTAAGGCAGGGTTTTATATACCCTAGTCGAGCCTTGAACTCACTATGTAGGGAAAGCACATGACCTCAAACTCCTGATCTTCCTGCTTCCAATTCCCAACTTTAAGATTACAGGGGGCTGGAGAGATGGCTCAGGGGTTAAGAGCACTGACTGCTCTTCCAGAGGTCCTGAGTTCAATTCCCAGCACCCACATGGTGGCTCACAACCACCTGAAATGATGCCTTCCTCTGGCCTAAGGGACACATGCAAGCAGAACACTGTATGCCTATAAATAAATAAGAAAAATAAAAAAATAAAAAACAATTATTGCCAGGCGATGGTGGCGCACGCCTTTAATCCCAGCACTCGGGAGGCAGAGCCAGGCAGATCTCTGTGAGTTTGAGGCCAGCCTGGGCTACCAAATGAGTTCCAGGAAAGGCGCAAAGCTACACAGAGAAACCCTGTCTTGAAAAACCAAAAAAAAAAAAAAAAAAAAAAAAAAAGAACAACATTACAGGCATGCGTCAACTCTCCCATCTCCAAATATATCTAGAAGCTTAAAAAAAGTAGGACCATTCATACACATGACTGACTGCAGCTGGGGACCTAAGAAAATCTGATTTTCTCTTGCATGAACATTTATCTAAGTGATACTGAAAAGCAATGGCTACAGATTTCTTCTAATTGCTCCACTGAGTGAATGAAGAGTATCGTTTAATCATACACACACACATATATTTGAGACAGGGTTTCTCTGTGTAACAGCGCTGGCTTTCCTAGAACTCACTTTGTAGACCAGGGTTACCTCAAACTCAGAAATCCGCCTGCCTTTGCTTACCTAGCACTGGGATTAAAGGTGTGTGCCACCATGCCCAGCCTAAAGAGTGTATGTTAAAACTATCACATTAAAAATTAAAAAAATTTAAAAAGAAACCCTGAAGTCAGATTGTATAGATTAATAATATGAAAACATCCATGAACTAATATATGAATACCCAAACTGAAAGATATAGTCAAAATCTTAGAAAGAACACAAAGCATAAAATATTGTTCATACTTTAAAAGATTTTATATATATTGGGTTATAATGAAAATTATAAAGCAAGTTTTGTATTAGTAAAACACTGCATAAATTAAGACTACAGCTTAAGCCAGGTCTAGGCCAGATTGGTTGAGGCTACACAGTGAGACCCTATCTTTAAAAAAAAATCAATGAGGCGCTGGAGAGATGGTTCAGAGGTTAAGAGGACTGGCTGCCCTTCCAGAGGTTCTGAGTTCAATTCCCAGCAACCACATGGTGGCTCACAACCATCTGTAATGAGATCTGGCGCCCTCTCCTGGCCTGCAGGCTAACATGCAGACAGAACACTATACATAATAAAGAAATCCTTTCAAAAAATGAACAAACAAACAAACAAAGAAGAATGAGGAAACCTTTAAGAAACCCAAAGAATAAGCAATGTGATTAAATATAATTTAGATTTAAGGTAAGACTTTAAATCTAAAATCAAACACCTAGAATTTAAAACTCTCAGAAAAAGCTGAGACAATGGCTCATATTCACAAACATCAGTGTTTTACTTTTTTTGTTTTGGTTTTTTTGAGACAGGGTTTCTCTGTGTATCCCTGGCTGTCCTAGAACTTGTTCTGTAGACCAGGCTGGCCTCCAACTCAGAGATTCACCTGCCTCTACCTCCCAAGCACTGGGATTAAAGGCGTGTGCCACCAATGCCCGGCCTAGTATTTCACTTTCAATGACCACAGAATAAAAGAAAAAGGGACACTGATAGCGAATTGTTCTCTTAGTTGTGGGAGTCAAAAAAAAAAAAAAAAAAAAAAAAAAAAAGCTACCTACTAATGAGTTCACAGACTATTTAGGATTTTCACATAAAAGGTGTGAAAAAGTTTTCTCTTTGATCATTTCTCAACAGAAGTCAGACTTGTAGTCGAGATTATATAACATGGAGTTGCCTAAAATCCTAAGATTCCTTCCTAGTCATAACAACTCATCAATTGACTCCTCAAAGACGGACACACAAACAAGGTCGGGTACCATGTCCTCCAGCGGACTGAACACACTCACCCATGAGTGTTATGAGCTTGTTTTTCAGCTGTGTGTCTAGTCGTGCGATCATCATCTCCACCGCATTCCGAATTTCCCGAACACGCTCATCCTTTGCATTTCTTACAGCTTCTACATTTCTTTCCTAGAAGATAAACAAGAACATAATGCAATCATTGTGATTACTCTTAAAATCAGTTAATTACCTCTTTAAAATTCATAAACAAAATTTTAATTGTTTGTACTGCATAGGTAAAACTGATTTTTTTTTTTAAAAAAAAATCCTGTAAGTTTGGGGTCAACAAGTTGACTTGGGAGATAAAGATGTCTGCCACCCAGTCTGACAACCTGAGCTCGATATCCCTGGCATCTACGTGGTGGAGAAAGACCCAATTCCTTCAAGTTGTCCTCTGACTTCCAAACCTAGGCCATATAAAGGTGTACATACACACATACATACACAGTAAATGTTGTCATTTACTAAAATGACAAAAAAGAAGTTGTCAATTCAACTAAATCCATTTTAAAGATTATTAAAAACAAACAATTAGGGCCTGGTGAGGTGGCTCAGTAGGGAAAGGTGCCTACCACAAAGCCTGATGACCCAAGTTCAAACTCAAAGACCCGTATGGTAGGAGAGAACCAACTCTTGCAAGTTATCCTCTGGCCTTCACATGCATGCACTCACACACCTACCTATATGTGCAAACAAACACAAATAAATGTAATAAAGCTCTCAAAATAAAGAATATAATTAAGTTTCTTATAATTTAACAAATATAGTAATAAAAAGGTCTTTACTGTAGGTGCAGTTTTCCTGTGTGTGTCCCAGCAGTGGCTCCCAAATAACCACAACTGCCTGGGTGTGCTGGCACACACCTATTATCTCAGTACACGAGAGGTGGAAGCAGAAAGACCAGGAGTTCAAGGCTAGCTTCAACTACAGATCTGAGACCATCTTGGGCTGCATGAAACCCTGTCTCAAACAGACAAACAAAATTTAGGTAACAAAACTAGTCCCAATCACACTCAGATAAGAAACTACTTTATAAAAACAAAAGGGTCTAAGAGATGGCTTGGCAGGAAAAGGCACTGCCCACCAAGCCTAACAACCTGAGTTAAATCCCCATGAGCCATACAGGGGAGAGAGCTGGTATCTGCAAGTTGTCCTTTGACCTCCACAAGAATGTCAGGATACGTGACTACATGCTCACATACACTAACACACACATTTAAAAAAACAATTCTTGGGAAATGGCTCAGTGTCTTAAAGGAGTTGCTGTACAATACTGATGACCTAAGTTCATTCCTCAGAATCCCCAAAGTTGTCCTCGACCTCCATATACGTACCATAGCAAAAGTATGCCCACACAATCACACACTCACACACACATTCTCACACACACACACAAAGAAATACATTCATTCTGAGAGAGAGAGAGAGAGAGAGGGAGGGAGGGAGGGTGGGAGGGAGGGAGGGAGGGAGGGAGGAAGGAAGGAAGGAAGGAAGGAAGGAAGGAAGGAAGGAAGGAAGGAAGGAAGGAAGGAAGGAAGGAAGGAAGGAAGGGGCAATTCTACAGCTTTAACTGGTCCCTATATGCCATAGCTCTGGGTGCAATTCCTCTACTGTTTGAAGCTGACTGAGACTTGAGGTTTATCACCCCATCAAATCTTTAAACTTTGAAAATCTTGATTTGAACATAGAAGTTATATAAGAATATATACCACAGAATCAAAAAAGGTTATCAATCTCATGTAAAAGTAATCTTACCACTTCTTGAACTAAGCTGATCAGTTCCATAAGACGTCGACGAAGTTTGGCTACCTCTTCATTCACTTTAGTGACATGTTGTTCATAAATTTCTGCCAAAGGTTTAAACATGTGTCCACCATGCTACAGAAATCATATGAGTAGTGTGAGGAAGTTTCATACACTGCAATTACATTTTCATTCCTCTTTAACATTCTATGGACAATGAAAAACTGGTAAATTATTTTCAAAAATTTCATCTTTTAATATCACCTTTATTTTCTTAAAATAAGCCAGTGCTTGCAAAAAATTATCTAGAAAACGTAGCAATGCCATCAAGAATCTAAATACTAGACATTAAGAAAATAACGGAGCTAGTTATGGTAAAACATATCTTTAATCCCACCACGTAGGAGGCAGAGACAGATTAATCTCTGAGTTAAAGGCTGGTCTGGTCTACACAGAGAATTCTAGGACAGCCCACAGAGAAACCTTGACAGAGTTATCTTGTTTAGCAAAAGCATCCCACCATGGTCTCCACACACACAAAAAAAAAAAGTGGATTTCTTTTTTATTTTAGATTTTATTTTATATGCATGAATGTTCTGCCTGGATGTATGTATGTATACCACATGTATGCCTGGTGCCCCAGAGAGATTAGAAGATTTTGGATACCCTGGAACTGGAATTACAGATGATTATATGGATTGAGTTATGGATGCTTATAAGTCATCAGGTGGGGCTAGGAATTGAACTCACGTCCTCTGTAACAGCAACAAGTGCTCTAAACTGCTGAACCAACTCTCCAACTATATGATGTAGAATTTTTTTTTCTTGAGACAGGGTTTCTCTGTGTAGCCCTGGCTGTCCTGGAACTCACTCTGCAGACCAGGCTGGCCTCAAACTCAGAGATCACCTGCCTCTACCTCTTGAGTGCTGGGATTAAAGGCGTGTGCCACCACAACTGGCTGATGTGGATATTTTTCCACCACCCCGCCTGATGTGGATGTTTTTAAATGCTGATTCTGAGAATGTCTCTTGAGCTTCTTATAAAACTTGCTTCAACATCAAATTGTGGTAACTTAAATTCAAACTCAGACAAAGCTCTCTGGACTGAGCACTACTCAACCAGCTCAGCCTGCCATGCTCTCGGTCAATACACTGCCCATAGCCACACAAAATGACCAGTCTTATAGTTAACCTGAGACTTAGGCAATTACTGATGTAGATAAACTTTTATTTCTCCCACTAAGAATCTATTGTTTTAGTCTAGGGTTAGAGCCCATTGATAGAACACCTTTACTAGCATATGGGAGGCTCTGAATCTCCAGCAGTGACAAAAACAAAAACTCTTATTGTGTTTAATCTCAACCTATTTATGTTGTTATACTGAACATAAATGTTTTAATTGGCTATTAAGTAATGGAACACAGCTGTTAAGCAACTTCTAGGAGGCTACTATGAATGCTTCAGACTTAATAAAGGTAAGTTGGCTTAAAAACCTTTTAGCTAGGGCTGGAGAGATAGCTCAGAGGTTACGAGCACTGGCTATTCTTCCAGCAGTCCCAAGTTCAATTCCCAGCAAACATATGGTAGCTTATACCCATCTATAATAAGATCCGGTGCCCTCTTCTGACATGCAGACAGAAACACTGTACACATAATAAATAAATCTTAAAAAAAAAAAATGTTTTAGCCAGACACACTACACGCCTATAACCCCAGCACTAGGGAAGCTGAAGCAGAAGGACTTGAAGTTTAAGGCCAACCTGGCCTACATAGTGAGATCCTGTCTCAAAAAAAAAACAAACATCTTTTAAGCCAAGCAAGGGATTGCATGCTTGTAGTCCCACCTCTGGATGGAGGTTAAGGTGGGGGTAGGCAACAACCCTGGGAACAGTGAGGGCCTCTAAACAAGATTAGAAAGACAAACTAAATAATACTTCATTACTTCAGAAGCGTCTAAAGTCTGAAGATCAACTGACCAGTACTCAAATCAGAGACACACTGGTCCTGGGCTGAGGATGTAACTTACTGGTGTGGCACTGGCCCAGCAAGCATAAGGCCCTGGGTTCAATCACCAACACCACAAAAAAAGTAAGGAGAAAAGAAGAAAGGAGGAAAAATAAAAGTTAAATGTGAATATATATTTTATATACATTAAGCTATGAAAGCAGTACCTATCCTATATCAACACTCCTGACCAAAGAGGCTCTTCTGGAATAGCAGGAGGTGCAACACTTCTAAAATGCATAAAACAGGTACATTTTTCATCAAAGTAAAATGATACTTTATTCTATCTAAATCAACTAATGCTATAATGCCTTCTAGTATCTAAACCAAAGAGAACATGCTGAGTTTGTTCTGCTCACCATTCCTCCCCAAAGTGCACACTGATGGCAGATACACTTCTTACAAGTCCAGCAAAATACACTAAGTTTCTCATGGTGATTTTCACATCTATACAATATGAAAAGAAAAGGTAGTTATAAATTAAAACTGAAATATAATTTCCAAGAAATTTCTAAGCTAAGGCAAACAGATGACTCAATTTGAAATGGTTATAGCATCATAAAAAAGGTAAAAGGTATTCAACAGCTTCTAAGAATTAGGCTAAATAATTACACATGGACAAAAATGTTAAAGTACTTTTTTCATTAATCTAAACTTTAAACAAGCAAATGACAGATTCCTTTCTAAATAAACTACATTCCCCACTTCCTGTCATCACTATATACAATAAATGCTATCCCATTACTGCCTAATACAAAGACTAACCTTCAGGACAAGAGCACATGTATGTATATGCACAAGTACTTTCCTGCAACTGGCCAATAATAACAAACAAGAGATATCAACTGCACAATGTCAATACTAGGTCACCACTATAAATGAACAATTCAATTAAAACTTTCTCTTAATACAGATGCTCACATATAAAACAATGAAGTTCAATTCTGCTACAGACTTAACTGTGCTCTCCCCAAAATTCTTATGTTGAAGCCATAAGCTCCAAAGGGACTCAAAAAGAAGGCAGCCAGTTACAAGTCAAGGATAGAAGCTTCACTAGGAACCAACCCTTCATCAAGCGCCTTGATCTTGATTTCCTGCCTCTAAAACTACAGAAGGGAAAAAAATTCCCACTGTTTAAACCACACAGTCACCTACCGTATCAATACAGTCTTCCCTTACATGGCATATTACATAACACCAAAATCTTGGTATGATGGCACACATCTGAAATACATTTGGGAAGCTAAGGCTCAAAATTACAACAAAACAGAAGATTGCCAGATTAGGAAACTGTAGGACATTTATTCCTTTTATGAGAGGCACTAATAAAAAAATGTAAAAGTCCAACCAAAAAAAAAATCCTTTTCCAAATAGTGATATCTCATCATTCTACAGAGGTCACTGATGAAATGTGTTATTATATTTAAATCACTTTTTGGTATGACCACCACAATGCTAAAAGTAACAGCCTTAAGAGTCCAGTTTAGCAAGCCAGGCACGGTGGCGCATGCCTTTAATCCCAGCACTTGGGAGCAGAGGCAGGCGGATCTCTGTGAGTTCGAGGCCAGCTACACAGAGAAACTGTCTCAAAAAAACAAAAAGAAGGGGGAAAAGCGCAGTTTAGCTAGAACAGTAGTAGAAATAACACCCAGTCTTATTTAATTAAGGACTAGCGAGGCATCAACTGAGCACAGTGGCACAAACCTGTAATCTCTCCCCAGGAGACTGAAGCAGAGGAAGGCTAACTACAAAGGGAAACTACAAAGTTAGTTTAAGGTCACTCTGGGATACACAGCAAAAGCCTGCAGCGGAAAAGAAAAAAGAAAAAAAAAAAAAAAAAGAAAGAAAGAAAGAAAAAAAAGAGCCAAACAAATAAGAACAATCCAATTTAGCTACCTCTCATTTCTGTGGGTCATACCTTTTCTTCTTTTTAAAAAATGACTCATTATTTTTTATTACTTTAAATTACGTATACATGTATCTGTTTGTAGGTATGTTCATTTAAATGCAGGTGCTCATGGAAGACAGAAGCATTGGATCCCCCTGGAGTTGGAGTTACAGGGAGTTATGAGCCACATGACGTGGGTGATAGGAATCCAACTTAGGTCCTCTGCAAAAGCAGTATGCACTCTTCACCACTGGGCCATTTCTCTAGCCCCATGGTCCTAGCTCTATAAAATAATAATAATAATAATAATAATAATAATAATAATAATAATAATGTTAAACTTAGTATTTTAACACACTGTGTATAAATAGTTACTTTAAATTTGACATTCCTGGAATCTCTCCTAACTTTCCACTTTTGATCTGTTCCTAATAACCCTATAGATATGACCAATATTTGTAAACATGTAATATAAAATGACTCATTCTTTTCTATCCAAAATTTGCTCCCATTGTACTTTCTAACAAGACTGTACCACTGTATTATTGCTGTGTTCCTGTCAATCAGTTAAAAAGAATTAACCTATTCATTTGCCTTTGTATCTGCTAATCTAGCACAGTACTTTTGTGTGCCTCTGTGGGTGAGAGGTCATGAAATAGATGTTAAATAAACAACATAGAAAGAAAAACTTTAGGTATTGAGCCACAAATGAAAGAATTTAAAAGGTTAACTAATATTAACTTTCTCACTTATAGAAAAAAGAGAACACTATCAATATAGTGTCATTAGACCTTGAAGTCAGTGAGTATTTTCACATACATGTGGCCCTAGGTTCAATCCCCAGGACCCAATACATACATACACAGACATTCTTGAGCAAGTACACACCAAACCAATTATAGAAGTGTATGCATACGGATACATAAAGTTTCATTAAAACAGCACATGGCATAACCTATTAATTCCTGAACCAAAGGACGGAGCACATACTTGTCCTTCTCGTTCTCTTCGTGCTTGGTGAGACTGCACAGTTGGAGAGTATCAAGCTGCTGTGTCACCTCCTCTGCCCAGCGACAATTCACTAGTTCCCGGAGCTGGAGTGGAGCACTGAAAAGAAAATCCATACATGTATATGTTTCAGCACAGACATCCAAGATTTTTCTAAAGTAAGTATTCCTCAAAAGACAGCACACTATTAAAACAATAATAAAAGTCAGGTCTGAAAAAGCACATCTGTAATTTTATCACTAAGGCTACAGAACTGAAGAGTAAAAGGCCAGTTTGGGTGAAATAATGAGTTCCAGGCTACGCAGTGAGGCATTCTGTCAAAAGAGCAAAGAGGCAATGAAAAATATGCTTTGTAACTTATTTTATCACATTCATACATCACACACACACACACACACACACACACACACACACACACACACACGACAAATGCACTATCCAAACAATAACAATGATAATTTAGATGATAAATTTTTAATTTCTTAGCCTAAATTGGACGGTACAAAATGATAGCCATGGGCCTGGCGTACATAGTTCAGTGGCAGCATAATATGCTATTAGTATGAGTTAATTCCTGGGTTCAAGTCATAGACCATCAAAACAATGATAAATGAATGGCAATCATTGGCCAAATATGGCTATTTCATTTTTAAAAAATGGTAACACATGCCTATAACCCCAGCACTCAGGAATCTGAGACTAGAGGATGAGTTCAAAGCCCACCTGGGCTACATAGCAAAACAGTCTCAATAAACAAATAAATAAAATGTCACTAGTCACATTAGACACAATTGAAATGTTCCATAGCACATGCAGCTGGTGGCCACACTAGACTGTATGTAGCAGAGTACAATCACTATAGCAAGTTCTCATTTACAGTGATGCTCTTCTTATAAACTAATATGAAAAAGCAAACAGAAGAGTAAAAGCTGGCACAGTTGCCTAAATAACAATAAATAGAAACAAGCTAAACATTTCTCAATATAAACATAACCTTAAAAAGAGAGTTATCAAACAGATGCTTAAATGACTTACACACACACACACCATCAGTGAAATATTCCCACTGATTTTAGGAGGGGGGAAAAGCAAATTATAAAGCCAGATATGGAGCACACGCCTGTAAATACTATCACTTCAGGGCGTGGTGTCAAGAGTTCAAGTTTATCCTTATAGGTGGAGGTCAGCCTGGGCTACATGAGAATATATCTCAAAGAGTAAACAAATGACAAGCAAGAGAATCATAAACAGTAAGTTACTATACTTGTCTGCTTTAGGAAAAGGTATATAATTGCTGGGCGATGGTGGTTCGTGCCTTTAATCCCAGCACTCAGGAAGCAGAAACTGGTGGATCTCTTTGGGTTCCAGGCCAGCCTAGTCTACAGAACAAGTTCTAGGACAGCCAGGGCTATACAAAGAAACCCTGTTTCAAAAAACCTAAAAAAAAAAAAAAAAGGTATGTAAGAATATACTCCACCTCTTGCATATAAGAATAACACGCCTGTCCATTTCTTCTGAAAGGATTCTTTTTGTCCAGTAGATAGTCTCACACTATAGCTCAGGCTAGCCCCAAATGCATGGCAAACCTCCTGCTTCAGCCTCCAGTGCTTGGGATCACAGGTGTGAGCTACCAAGCCCCAATTACACTTTTTGTTTAAATTCGCAAGTTAAGAAGTCACACAGCCGGGCGGTGGTGGCGCACGCCTTTAATCCCAGCACTCGGGAGGCAGAGCCAGGCGGATCTCTGTGAGTTCGAGGCCAGCCTGGGCTACCAAGTGAGCTCCAGGAAAGGCGCAAAGCTACGCAGAGAAACCCTGTCTCGAAAAACCAAAAAAAAAAAAAAAAAAAAAAAAGAAGTCACACAATAAACTATGTAAGAAAAACAAGGGCACAGCACTACAATCACACATAACACATTCAACCTACAATTTGGCCAGGCATACAGACAGATTCTGCACTTGTGTTTCCAAATCTACTCATCACTTTTTATTCAACTTTATCCCTAAGGAACAGCAATGTGGAAAACTGCAGGGGTGGAGGGGGAAGGGGAATTTGCCTGTGGACACCCCAGGGCATCCTCTGACCCCATGGCTTTTCTCTCTTTTACCATTTTCCATATATATAAACAGCAAAACACTTACCGACAATGAGGACACTGAGCTCTCTGCTCTGTCAGCCAGCGCTAAGGAGGCAAAATAATTAAATTCTGATTATAAAAACACCATTACTTTATATATCTAACCATTATAAACTACATTTAATGAGTTTAACTCTCTAGTGCCTAAATTTATTTTAGAGATACAGAAATAACAGGCAATCTACTCTCTCTCTCTCATCATTATCATTACAGGAACAAATTTTCAAAGGGACAGAATTTATCCCAAAATAGTTAAGAGGCTACTCTCCCATAGGAAAGCAAGTGATTCTAGAGCTAGCTAGATCTCACAAAGATGTAATCTTTATAAAAGTAATGCCATCACTCCACCCTCAAAAAATAAGCCACAATGATTTTTTTTTTCTAACTAATTACAAACCACAGAGTTTAAGGTAGTACTAAATTTACTTTGTAAAAAGCAAACTAATTTTAAGGTACACATTATGGACATGTAAATCAGACCTAAAACATGAGTAAACACTAGGGCCGGTCCTCCTCAAGTCTTATATATAATGTTTGGTAATTTAAACACCCAGAAATTCTGGTTTCCTTACAACTATAAAAAAGTTTCAAGCTGGCGGTGGTGACACACGCCTTTAATTCTAGTACTCGGGAGGCAGAGGCAGGTGGATCTCTGTGAGTTCGAGGCCAGCCTGGTCTACAAAGGGAGATCCAGGACAGGCTCCAATGCAACACAGAGAAACCCTGTCTCGAAAAACAACACCAACCAAAAAAAAAAGTTTCTGGAGACAATAACGTCTCTACAAAACCCTAAACTGGATGACTCAGCAGGTAAAGAAGCTTACTGGCAAGCCTGAAGACTTGAGTTTGAATCCCAACTCTCCTCACCTATATGGTAGGAAGAGAAAACTGACTTCCATAAATTGTCTTTTGACTTCCATATGCTGTCCACCCATACACACACCATTAAGTAGATGTAATAAAAAGCCCAAATTTTTATTAATTTCATGGGTTGACTGAGGGAGCCAGATAAGGGTGTTGAATACCCTAGAGCTGGAGGCAGTTGTGAGCCCCTTGAAGTGGGTGCTAGGAACTCAGATCTTCTGGAAGAGCAGCAAGTTATCTTAACAGCTGAGTCATCTCTCCAGCCCATAATTTCATCTTTTAAATTACTCCTGAGGCTCAGTGTGGTGACACATGCCCCTAATCCTCGCACTTGAATGGTAAAAACAGTAGGATCACAAGTTTGAGGCCAGCCAGGACTACACAGCAAGACTGTCTCAAAACCATCAACAACAATTATTACTGGATGGAAACAGTTGTAACCCATACATAAAACAAATACTTGGGGGCTGGAGAGAAGAGTATTAACTGCTCTTCCAGAGTTTCCAGGCTGGAGTCCAAGCTCCTACAAATGTGGTTCACAACTGTAACTCTAATGTCCTCTTCTGGCCTCCTCAGATACCAAGCATGCAAGTGGTGCACAGAAATATATGCATAAAAAACATCCATATACTTAAAATAAAAAATACACTTGGGTTGGAGAGATGGCTCAGCAGTTAAGAGCACTGGCTGCTCTTCCAGAGATCCTGAGTTCAATTCCCAGCATCCATATGCCAGCTCACAACCATCTATAACTGTAGTCTTATAGAATCCAATGCCCTCTTCTGATGTGCAGATGTACATGCAGACAAAACATCGATATACATAAATTTAAAAAGAATACATCTAAAACAGAGAGATATTAAGACTGTAAACACTTTTTTTTTTTTTTTTTTTTTTTTTTTTTGGTTTTTCGAGACAGGGTTTCTCTGTGTAAGCTTTGCGCTTGTCCTGGATCTCACTCTGTAGACCAAGCTGGCCTTGAACTCACAGAGATTCGCCTGCCTCTGCCTCCGGAGTGCTGGGATTAAAGGCGTGTGCCACCACCACCGCCACCACCACTGCTGCCACCACCGCCACCCAGCTATGTAAACACATATATATTTCTATATTTCTATAAACGTGTTAATGGCTATAGTGGATGTTCTTAATTATCAACTTGATTAAACTGAGAACCACTGAGGAGACACACTTCTGGCTATGACTGTGAGGCTATTTCCAGAGAGGTTTAAGGAAGACAAACCAAGCCTAATGTGGATGGCACTATGACATGGACAGGGACCCTATATAAAATAAGAAGGAAAAAGGAGAGTGAGCTTGGCACCAGCATTCACCTGCCTCACACTCCTGCTGACATGGCTGGATCTGCTTCTGTCACCATAACTACCCCACCATGATGGACTGCATCCTCAACCGGGATGCCAAAAATATGCCCTTCCCAATGTAAGGTGTTTAAGTCAGGTGTGCTGTCACAGTACTTAAAAAAAACAACACTAATGTAAGAGTTTCAAACTTTGTTTTATCTGGCAAATACAATGTGAGGTAAACAATCCTCCACAGCCTACTCTCACTTTGATCACCTATAAAAGATAAGCTTTAACATTAAGTGAGATTCCTAAGGAAACCTTAAAGAACAAGAAAATGCCGAGTGGCAGGGGCAGATGCCTTTAATCCCAGCACTCGGGAGACAGAGCCAAGCAGATCTCTGTGAGTTCGAGGCCAGCCTGGTCTATGGATCGAGATACAGGACAGGCACCCAACTACACAGAGAAATCCTGTCTTGAGAAAAGAAAAAAAAACAGAAAAGAAAAAGAAAAACACTCAAGCAATTAGAATGGCTGGGGATGATGGGCATCGAAGAAACTCCATATGGAGTTTGCTTTCTTTATGGCAAAAGTTAGTCATTTGGTCAAGAAAATGTTCTTGCCTAGACTACTTGACAGTATGTTGTATAAATTGAACATGCAGGACCCATAGGAAGGTGCTGTGGGCCGCAGGAATATATCCTAAGAACTCAGCTGGTTATGGCAAAGTCACTACCTGGAGGGATCAAGGAATTCCTCCAGAGGAAGCCAAATCCCAAGGAGCTTTTGGTGTTATTTGGCTTGTTATATATCAGCTGTATTCTGTTATGAAAATCATGTGTGCCTTCATAGTTTTTCCAATTGACTTTCCCCTAAGAAGGGCTAACAGTGTGGACTGATCACTCTCTGGACATACACATTCCAGGTATTTGGAGAACAGCCTCAGGAAAGGCTTCCTCTGGAATCAGATATCTCCTTTGACCACTTTCAAGGACTAGCAGTAATAACAGTTCACATGCAAGTCTCCTGATTTAAGATAAATTCCACAAGGAGACACCACCTAGGTCAGGTGGACGTTAAGTAATAGCTTTACACAATTTAGCTCGGACCCTTCTTTCTTACAGCCTTACTAACTTTATAGACCTCTAACTCCTTACCTAACCACTTCTAGGAATATTTAGATAACCTTCTGAGCTGATAGCTATGCTCAGCCAGAACCCCAGTTCAAGCCTCCCTGTAATTATCATCATTGGCAGCATCCAGCCAGGTCCATCCCCAGATGGAGGAGAGTACCTTATCAGAGATACCTCTGTACTCGCCAAGAACAGACTTAAGCATCCAGGCTACCTGTTTGAGAAGGCCTGGCAGATGTGCCAATTAAGCTTTACTTCCTCCTTGCCCAAACCTTACCTCTAGTTCCAGATCTCCCTTTAACTATCACCAGAGGCGTCTAGCTGTACACAGGTTGCCTAGCGACTGGGCACACTTTCCCCCACCCTGCAGAAAAATGGCAGATAGCTTGGACAGATATGAGCCACAGGAAAAAAGAAGACAGTTTTATTTTCTCCCATTGACCTAGCAACTTATAGATTCTTAACATTTTCTACTAATCACATTTAAGACTATAGTTGAGCACATAAGATCCCTCTTCTTTTTATTACCCGAATTTAGCCTTTAGTAATTCATTTCCCCATTGGTCACTTCCCTTTGGGGTTGCAAATGATAATTAATGGTTATTGCCCCTCTATGTGATTCTTATCACCCCAGGGCTTCCAGGGTACAGAGACAGAGAAGAGAAAAGAGAATGGAAGAACTAGATGGGTAAGAACTTGAGAGGAACAAACTAAGATGAGGAAGAACTAGATTGAAGGACTAGAAGAGAGTACTAGAGGAACGAGATGGAAGATGAGGAAGAGCCAGATGGGGAAGAACAAGATGAGGAAGAACGAGATGAGGAAAGAGAAGGAGATGGGAGAGGAGATGATATGGGAAAGAACAAGATGGATGAGAACTTTGAAAGGGCAGAATTAGATGAAGGAATTAAGATAGAACCTAGAGAGGACCGCAGATAAGTATAGAGAGAAATCAGGCAACAAATGAGCTAAATATGAGAGCAGAATATAAGCTTGTAACTGACACAGAATAATAAAGTATATGGACTAAGGAGTTTCATGTACATAGATTCATTTCTTTTCATCAAAGATTAATTATCAGCTGGTTGTAGATTCTTCCCGGACCCTGGGAGGGGACTATCGAGGGGCTGGACCCCCATAGTCCTCGTTAGGAAGGTGACCACTAAACTTTGCAAGTGAGATGATCCTTCAGGTTCCTGCTTCACAGAAGAAACTAGCAGACATTCTATAGGACAAGGGGAGAAGTGACTGATTAACTTTGCCAAAATGGGTGAAACAGTCCATAAAATTTCTGCCTTCACTATAAGCTATGCCACAGACTCTAGGCCTGTAGGCTAAAGACAGATGCCCCAACGTTACAGAGGAACTTTGGATGATTGTCCAAGTAGCCAGACGTTTCTGTCATTTTTAGAAATATGGAAGTTGCTTGCAATGCACTTCCTCTTTCCTTAGGTAATATTATATCCTTCTGGGATCTTTGATAGAGTTGAAGACTAGTTATAATTTTTCCTTAGTCATGATAAAAGATAAATTAGATGCCGGGCAGTGGTGGCACACGCCTTTAATCCCAGCACTCAGGAGGCAGAGGCAGGTGGATCTCTGAGTTCAAGGCCAGCCTGGTCTACAGAGTGAGTTCCAGGAAAGGCGCAAAGCTACACAGAGAAACCCTGTCTCAAAAAACCAAAAAAAAAAAAAAAAAAAAAAAAAAAAGAGTTAAATTAGATATAAAACTTTAGACTCACAAAATAGGACAGATGATAGAATTTTCTTCAATTTTTCCAAATACAAACAGACTAGATATTGTCTGAAATTCTTGCTTGATAACTGTTTTATTATATATAATTTTACTATGTTAAAATTAAAACCTTCCTTTTTGATTAGCTAGAAAAGGGGAAGTGCTGTGAGATGTCTTTCTGTATGCTGTGAATACGTGTTGCTCCCATTGGCTAATAAAAAAAGCTGCAATGGCCTATGGCAGGGCAGGATGGAGCCATACAGGAAAATCCAAGAGAGACAGTGAGAAGGAGAGTGGGAGGAGACGCCAAACCACTGTCCAAGGAGCAACATGTAATGGGACACAGGTAAAGCCATAGAACACGTGGTGATACATAGATTAATAGTTATGAGTTGAGTTAAGTTGTAAGAGACAGCTAGCAAGAAGCCTGAGCCAATAGGCCATAGAACTGGTAATTAATATAAGCCTCTGCGTAATTACTTTATAAGCATCTGAGAAACGGACAAACATGGGACATGGGACTGCAGGGTTGGAACAGGAGAAACTTACAGCTACAGGTCAGCTTGGCTACATAGTGAGTCAGAGGCCAGCCTGGGTTACTTGAGACCCTAGCAAAGATAGCTAGGATGGGAAGAGGGCAGAGCAAACAGAAAAGAATCCTTCTATCTTAATAAAACAAGGTTTCTTTGGTCCTCAAGCACAAATGAGGCTGGGGTCAGGTTTCTTCCTCTGAGCAGACCACTCATCTACTAAAAACAGAGCTTTCCACACCTCCCTTCAAGAAGTGGTCCCAGCTACACCTCTTCAGTTTCATCCTATGATCCAGTCAATTAAGCCTTTAAATGTTTCCTTCTCTATTCACCATATTCATCAAACTTTGCTCAACTAGAAAAATCCCACTCACCATTGAGATTTTAGTTTCTATGGCACTTCCTCTCCTAAGCTTTCCAAGAAGTCCACAAATGTTTCCTTTTGGTTTTTTTGAGCCAGGATTTTGCTATATACCCCAAGCTAGTCTTGAACTCATTATGTAGTTCAGGCTAACTCCAAACACTACAGATTCCTAACTCAGCCTTTTGTGGGCAAGAATTTAAACACCATGCTTGGCTACACTATTTTACATACCACTGCTGTGGTGGTTGAAGGTAATTGGCCCCCATAAGCTCATAGGGAGTGGCACTTTTAGGGGCTCTGGCCTTGTTGGAATAGGTGGGACCTTGTTGGAGGAAGTGTGTCACTGTGGAGGCGGGCTTTGAGATGTCATATATGCTCAAGCCGCACCCGGTATCTCAATTCATTACCTGTTGCCTGCTGATCAAAATGCAGGACTCTCAGCTGCAGCACCATGTCTGCCTGCATGCTGCCTGTGCTGCCACGATGACAATGGACTGACTAAACCTCTGAAACTGTAAGCTGCCACCCCAATTAACTGTTTTTCTTTATAAGAGTTGATGTGGTCATGGTGTCTCTTCACAGTAATGGAAACCCTAACCAGGCTAACTGCCAAGTTCTCCTGCAGCAAGCCATACTTCCCCCTTTCACTGTATTCCTGACATTTCATAACTTATCTATTGGTATATACTACATAGCTAGGCTATAGCCTGCTAATAAGAAGTGACTAGACCACTTTTTAAAATTTATACTTTTTATTGTGGGCATGTATGTGTACATTCTCTCTTCCTATCTGTGGTTCCAGGAGTCAACTAAGGTCATCAGGCTTGGAATTTACCCAGAGCCATCTTATCAGCCCTGGGTTTTGTTTTATTTTTTTTTCTTTGTGTGTGTGTGTGTGTGTGTGTGTGTGTGTGTGTGTGTGTGTGTGTTTTGTAATATGCTGCTTTCTCCCAGTAAAACAAGCCACTTGCTGCAACACATTATATTCTTGGAATCATTATTTGTGTATTTACCTATGTGGTCCCTCCATGCCCTATCACACAGGAAATACTTGAGGTGTTTTTACCTTACATTTCATAGCCAAAGAGAAGAATCAGGTATACTGAATTGATGAATAAGTAATATCCCTATACATGGGAGGCAGAGGCAGGCGGAACTCTCTTGAGTTTGAGGCCTACTTGGTCTAAAGAGTCAATTCCGGGGCTGGAGAGATGGCTCAGAGGTTAAGAGCACTGGCTGTTCTTCCAGAGGACCCGGGTTCAATTCCCAGCACCCACATGGCAGCTCACAACTGTCTATAACTCCAATTCCAGGGGATCTGACACCCTCACAAAGACATACATGGAGGCACAGCACCAATGTACATGAAATAAAAATAAAAATTATTTAAAAAAAAAAAAAGAAAGAGTCAATTCCAGGACAGGCAGGATTAGAGAGAGAAACCTTAACTCAAAAAACAAAAACAAAACCCAAATTCCTTACCCACGCTCTTTGCTTTCTCTCTAAGTTTGTCCCTGACCTCTCACAATCCCCCCTGCTCTAGCCATGGCAGCTTTTGGACTCTTTCCCAACACGACAATATCAACAATATTTCTGACTGCTCTTTGTCCTTTCTAACTTTTTTGTCTGGGATTTCTTACCCCAGATAATTTCCTCCCACATTTCTTTAGATCGCTTTTGTAATATTATTTCCTCAGAACTTCCCAGACTACCATATTTAAAATGGCTAACAAAATGCCAATTTTGAAACCCTATTTATTTTTATTTTTCTTCATAGCACTTATATTCACATACATACAAGGGAAGTCAATGTATCATGTCAAAAAGGCAAGCAACTAATAGCTATAAATGAATATTACATTCATTTATAGGGACCAGGATGGGGGCCAGGGAGATGTCTTAGGAGGTAAAGCATGAGCCACACAAGCTGGATGACCAGAGCTGACCCTGTGGAACCCATGTAAAAATCTGAATGTGGGGTTGTGACTATGTAATCCCAGAACTCCTATGGGAAGATGGGAGGCACAGATGAGACAACTGCCCAGAAGCTTTCAGGCCAGCTAGCCTGGATCACAGCAACAAAAATGAAAGATAACCAGCCTCAACACGGTGAACCAACTTCCAAAGCTGACTCTGATCTCCACATACCTGTGAGCACACATTTACAAAAATTATTAAAAAACAAAAAACAAACAAACAAAAAAAAAAAAGCCAAGATAATCCTGAGTAAGAATATCTGCCTACAATCCTAGAACTTGGGAGGTGAGGTAGAGGCAAGAAGACCGAGTCTGAGGCTAGCCCAGGATCTGGAGTAGGGTGATGACACAGTGAAAAAAAGGTTGGGATCAGATCCAGAGAGCCAGAACACAAGGCTAATATTCCTCAACTACCCTTCAACTTTACAAGGCTTTTGACAGAGAAAATGACACTTATGGGGACAGTAATATGGTGACAGGATATAAAGTGAACTAGAGATAAGCAAAGACTTAAGGTAAAGAAATAGCTCGCCAGTGGTGGTGCACGCCTTTAATCCCAGCACTCAGGAAGCAGAGGCCGGCAGATCTCTGTGAGATCGAGGCCAGCCTGGTCTACAAAGCAAGTTTCAAGACAGCCTGGGCTACGGAGAAACCCTGTCTCAAAAAACCAAAACAAAAAAGAGAAAAGAAAAGAAAGAAAGAGAAAATAAATCATCTATAGATAAAGGATATACTTCTCTCTCCTAAATGTTAATGGAAAGCTGTAGGACAGATACAAAGGACACTAACAGTAACTGACATAAAAATCACTGCTGTCCAGTCTGAATGACAGGCAAAACAAAGGACATCAGAGTCAGTTTGAAAAAATAACATGAACAATTTATCTTAAGTTCAAGATTCTGGAAGGAAATGAAGTAAGACATCTAAAAGTCAATACTGTGTTAAAAACATTGCTCAGTGGTAAAGTGCTTGCTGGTCACCATGTACAAGGACCTGGGTTTAAACACCAACACCACACACAATAAATACAACCAATGCTAAAGGACTAGATGCAGGGCCCATATATAGACGATAGCTAGAGCTGCAAAGGTAAATCTAATCTCTCACAGCAAGTACATACATCTAGAAAGAAAGGAAAGGAACAGATAGCAAAGAAACAATCAACCAGGTCCAACACAATCACCAGAGGTCACATGCACTTGCAAAACTTTCAAGCACTCTCAAACCCTTCATCAAAGAAATCCAGTCTGGATAGACTCCACGAAGTATTCACCACAGTGATGGAAACCAATTAATCTCTGTAGCTGCAGTTTCATAATGTAAACTACCATGGACACTGGGTGATAAACTACTAGAATAAAACTTCACAAGTGGATAATATTTTCTAATTTTTCAATTATCTTTTGGCTTGTTTCATTTATTTCCCAACTAGTCATGAGGCAGATTACACATCTAAATGCTATAGCTAAGGAAACAACACTAATAAAGATTGAATTTCCCGCTTAATCAACATGAGAACTAGTTTCATATGTAACCTAGATCTGCACATACTAGTAGCAATGCAGGCCCTAAAACAGACTCACTGGATTCAACTCCAGCTCCAATATTTGCCAGTCCTGTGACTAGAAGAAAATCGTTTAAGTGTTACAGAAACTACTCTTGACAAAGGGACATTTTTCTCTTATTTTTCTTTTTCTTTGTGTGCTTGTGAAGGTCAGGACACCCTGAACTAGTCAGTCCTCTTCTTCTGCTGTGGAACTGACCTCAGATCACCACACTTGGAAGCAAGTACTTGACTTGCTATCTTTTCAGCCCTATTCTGTCCTTTATAAGAAAATAAGAAAATAGAGAAAAAACCTGTTTTGGTTTTTTGTTTGTTTGTTTGTTTGTTTGTAGACAGGGTTTCTCTGTGTATTCTGGCTGTCCTGGAACTCACTCAGTAGACCAGGCTGGCCTCCAACTCAGAAATCCTCCTTCCTCTGCCTCCTGAGTACTGGGATTAAGCAGACAGATCTATTTGAATTCAAGGTCAGTGCAGTCTACCTATCAAGTTCCAGGCTAGCCTGGCCTATGTAAAGAGGCTTGTCAAAAAATAAAATAAGTGTAGTAAGTTTTAAAAGTGCAAATAAGTAAAATTACAGCAAGCTTTGCTTCTAGAGATACTCACTTTCTTTGAACATTTCTTAGATGTCATAACTTACTGTTTATTCATCTCTAAAATACTTAAGCAATACAAATTGGTGGCACATGCCTTTAATCACTTTAGAGGCAGAGGCAAGTAGATCTCTGAGTTGGAGGCCAGCCTGGTCTACAGAGTGAGTTCCAGGACAGCCAGGGCTACACAAAGAAACCTCATCTTGAAACACTCCTCCCCACCCCACTTCTCCTCCCCACCCCCCACCCCAAAAAAACACCTAGTGCTATTGGGCTAGAGTAATGGTTCAGTGGCTCAGAGTACTGGCTGCCCTTCCAGAGGACACACTGGGTTCAATCTCTACCACCTACATGGCAGCTCACAACTCTCTATAATTCTGCTCCCTAGAAATCTGATATCCTCTTCTGGATTCCAAGAGCACAGCACACACATAATACACAGACATATATGCAAGCAACACACATATACACACAATTGGCATTTAAAAAATGATGCTCTATTGAGAAACATTTATTAAAAAAACATTTTAAAGGGATGTAAACACAATAAGCAAAAGGGACATGGTTAATACAGTACAGCATATATAAATCAAATACACAAAGCACGATAGCGCTCTCTTTTATTCCCAGCATTCAGGAGAGAGGCAGGTGAACCTCTGAATTTGAGGTCAACCTAGTCTACATAGTGAATTCCAGACCAACTAGAGCTACACTCACCATAAGACCTGTCTCAAAAACAAAACAAAACAGTTACCAATAAGAACTGAACGCACATAGAAAGAAATACAACTTACCCTGATGCAGCTGAAACAACAAAGCTTGGAGCAGTGAGGACACAGCCGAGCATCCCGCAGTTTCTCCATACAAATGAAACATCGGAAAACCTCAGCAATGCTCTGAAAACAAGACGGCAGGTGCCCACATTACACTAAGTCAAGAGTAAAGAACATTATAAAAAGACGTCAATCAAGGCCAGGCATAGTGGTGCACAACTTTAATCCCAGCATTCAGAGGCAGTAGCAATTGGCTCTCTGCCTGTCTGAGACTATACACAGTGAGTTCCAGGTATCCCTGGGCTACTCAGTGAGAAAAAGAAAAAAAAGAAGAGAGAAAGAAAATTCACCCAGCATTTACACTTGCTTGGGGCTGATAATGCCTCAGTTTTAACTATACTCCCTATCAGAACTTTGGTGAGTCAGAACATCTAGAAAACATGCTTGTTTTTTAATAAGCTTGATGATGGTTCTAGAAAACATATGGACTAAGAAAGTGGGTAAGTCAGTGAAGTGCTTGCCTTGAAAACCTAAGAATCTAGGATCCCCAGAATCGGAGTACAACCCAGTGTGGTGGTGGTGCATGCCTTCCCAGCTATGGCAAGACAGAAGGCAGAGACAGGCAGATCCCTGGAAGTTCACTGCCAGCTAGCCTGGCTAACTGGTGAAGCTCCAGGCCAATGAGACCCAGTCTCAAACTAAAGGTGGAATGTAATCACCAATGGGTCTCCTCTGACCTCCATAAACACACACACACACACACACACACACACACACACACACACACACACACAGAAAAACAAAATGTGCCAAGTGGCCATGGCACACACCTTTAATCCCAGCACTTGGGAGGCAGAGGCAGGAGGATCTCTATGAGTTTGAGGCCAGCCTGGTCTATAGAGTGAGTTCCAGGAAAAGCACCAAAACTACATGGAGAAACAGTCTCGAAAAACCAAAAAGAAAAAAGAAATGCAAACATAGATTTTATATAGGAATACTTTCACTGGGGTACATTAGGTTAATTATGGCAATTATACATATAGCATGTAGAAATACTTAATAGTACAAAAAGAAGTGTGTGTGTAACAGAAATAAAGGAAGACTCCATGACTAAATACACAATGACAACTTTTCACTTCTCCACAAAGGAGATGGATGGCTTCTGTAATTACAAGAGGGAATTTGTTTTTTTGTGTGTTTGTTTGTTTTGTTTTGTTTAAGAGACAGAGAGTCTCACTACATAGCTCTGGATGGCCTGAAAACTCCCTATGCTCACCATCTTGGCCTAGAAAACAGAGATCCGCCTGCCTCTGCCTCCCAAGGGCTGGAATTAAAGGTGTGTGCCATGACATCCAAACAAGAGGAAATTTTTAAAAAGATACAGAGGAGCTTTGGAGGTGGCTCGGCAGGCAAAGGCTCCTACCACCAAGCCCGAAGATCTGAATTCCATCCCAGGCACCCCAATACAGTAGCACTGACTCCAAGTTGTCCTGACCGCCATATGAGCACATCAATGAATGCATATCTACACACACTCAAAATAAATAAATATTTGTAAAGATATTTAGGTTGGTGGCAAAGTATTCTGGCCCAAAGAGAAACTAATTTAGAATCTGAATTTCTGTCCTGATGGAATCAACTAATTATGTGAGAATCTGCATCCACTAAAAATTTTAGTGTCATTTCTATGACATCTAGTGAACAATAAAAAAATGTAAACAGAAAAGTTTTTTAAAAGGTTGTAAACAGAAAAAAAAATCACAACACCATTCTTCTCTACAAGTTTCTGAGGAATCTATCTTGAAAGTAATTGACAAGTTAAAATTTTTAAAAGAACTAAAAATACTGCTAAATATATTGTTACTGTATTTTTAAGTTTATTTTTGCAGTTCAACGTTTGTTTTTACTCCATCCCATAAGAATTAAGCCTTCCTAAAATCAAGAAAAGTTTACAAAACCTTTATACAACTTTCACAAAAGCAATTAAGTAGAAAATTACTCATGATGCTAATCATGCCTGCAAGCCGGAACCTGAGAGATGTGGACTCTGAATGGCTCTGGGAAGAAAAAAAAACATTGGGTGAATTGGGTTAATTTAAAGTACAGTACTCAGTTGGTTACGCTCCCCCCCCCCTTTTTTTTTTTTTTCTTGAGACAGGGTCTTCTCTGTGTAGCCTTAGCTGTCCTTGGCTGTCCTGGAACTCAAGTCTGCAGACCAGGCCGGCCTCGAACTCACAGAGATCCGCTTGCTTCTACTTCCCAAGTGCTGGGATTAAAGCCATGCGCCACCAATGTCCGACCTCCTTACTTTTTATAAGCAAAATTATATAGTATTTTAGTGACTGAAAGATTCAAATTTTTCATTATTACTACATAGCATAGTTGTATCCCCAAAAGGCAATCATTTTTGATGCTTCTAGCCTTCCTAGAAATATCCCAACCATGTAGTCATAGCAATCAGTGCTGGAAACCAGCCATTCAGACAGTAGAGTATTGGAGAGGTGTGTGTGCATCCTACAAAATGTACCGCTGAGGGTGAAAAAATGTTTCATCATTCTGAGCAAGTCGTGGCGAGAAAGCAGGGCGAGTCCTTCCGATGAATTTGCAATTTTGCTCTGGAGAGGGCTCAACCTGCAAACCGAGCCGAGCAGAGGCGCCAGGGCATGGCTGCAAACTCTCAGCACCTGACTGCGGAACAGCTTCAGCACCTGGCAGCCTGAGGGCAGCAGCACCACACGGCCAGCCTCCCTCTCGGCGACCAGCAGAGGCTGCCTCCCACAGGGAAGGCGAGAGCATGGCGCCCCGGATAGAAAGGGCTCCGCGATGGAGGGGAGCCCAGCCACCCCCCTCCGCAACGCCCCTCACCTCCACACTCTGCTCGTCCATTGCCTCCGGCTCTCGGCGGGGCCCTCGGCGACCCTCGGAGTCCGTGGTCTGCGCTGTCCGCCGCCGGCCCGAGGTGGCCAGGTCAAGTGCGCCCACCTCAGCAGGCTCCCGCAACAGTGCCACCTCCGTGCCCCATCCCGTCAGGTTCCCCGCCGGCTACCCCCCATTTCGCCATTTTTTATCCGCGCGCCAGCCCTGGGGCGGCGAGGGAGGGCTAGCGGTAGCCGCAGCGCCTTCCTCCCGCCTCGGCCACCGACCAGTGTCCGCCTGGGAAGCCTCGGCCCACGTGACGGCGGCGCGCGCGTGTGGAACCGCCGCGGGCCCGGGCCGCGACAAAACCGGCGTTGCGGAGGATTCGCAAACACCAACGGTAACCAGGGCAGCTAGAGGCGCGGCAGCCGGGCCAGCGCGGCGCGCACGCGCAGTCGGCGGGGCGGGGCGGGGCGGGAGCGGAGAGGCGGGCCCCGTTTCCCGCGGTGCGCGCAGCACACGAGACTTGGGGGGGCCGTGCGCCGGGGAGGCGTGCCTGGCGACGGCGGGACGCCCCGGGGCGCTCAGATTTTACCGCCCGGAAGACGGCGGCCACCTCGTGTGCTTGTGGTCCTTAGATGGGAGCCACGCCCCCAAGCGTTAGGGACCCGATTTATCTGCGCTCTCAGGCTCCCTCGGTGCGGGTCTCAGTGGTCTGTGGCTCACTTGAGACCCTGGAGCCGCGCACTCACGGTTAGGGTGTTTGTTTTGAGAGGAAAAGCAAACTTCAAGTGTTTTTTTTTTCTTGGACTTCGTTTCCTCTATTCAAAAGCTCCGATTGTGATGGGCAGGCGATTTTTGTTTGGGCTCATTTTTATTTCGAAACAAGGTCTCTTGAGCTGGTGTTGGACAGGATATATAGGATTGCAGGTGAGCTACCAGGTCTGCTTCTCATTTTGGTGAGACGACTGGACCCACGTCCCACCCACTACTCCTTTCTTGCTGCGAGAGTTGTTTCTGCTACTACCTGGGACTAACATAAAAAGACTGTATTCAGCTTTCCTCGGCTACCGCCTCTAATTTCCTGCCCGAAGAGACAAGTTAGATTGGAGAAATTGAGGGTGTGTGAGACAGTAGGTGTAGGTCAAATTCCTAAATCTTACTATTTCCTTTGAGTTCATTACATAGTTATTTATAAACTCCAATCTAGAGAATAATCTAGAAACTTTTAGTGGTTAGCAACAATTTTTTAAATCACATGACTGTAAACAAGATTTACAGAGGCTAGACAGATGGCCCAGAGGTTAAGAGCACTTGCTGCTCTTGGGGAGGATTATTGTTTCTCATCTCACCTTTGGACTCACAGGCTTTAACACCAGCTCCAGGAGATCAGACACGTTCTTCCAGCCGCCTCAGAAACCAGAGATCACGTGCACGCATGTGACCATAACCCAAAATAATCTATACACCACACACAATTTAAGAAAATTAAGCAGGGGTTGAAAATGCTTCCACTCGCCGGTGGTGGTGGCGCACGCCGGTAGGATTTGCTGAAGGAGGCGGAGGCAGGAGGATCACGAGTTCGAGGCCAGCCTGGGCTACACATTAAAGAAATTTAAAAAAAAAAAAAAAAAAAGAAAATGCTTCCACTTCAAATCATTTATGGTCGTGGAACTAGATGCAGGTTGATAGCTGCACAATTATTTGTATTAACATGTCCTCAGTTGTAACTTTTGTTTTTGTTCTCATGTGGCTTGCACTAAACCTGAAACTTGCTTTGTAGCAGATGCTGGCCTTGAACTCCTGCCTACACCATGCTGGAATATTACAAAGGTGTGCCACCACAGCCCGTTTACATTTTAAAATTATTAATTTTGCTGTTTAAATTTTACCTCAAAAAATTGTAGGAGCCCGGTGTGTTGGTGCATGCCTTTATCCTTGAATCGTGGCCTTGAATGACTAGCCGGAACAAACAGAGCTCTAGATGTTCGAGACTAGCCTGGTCTACATAGTGAGTTCCAAGCCAGCTAGGGCTCCATATTCAAATTCAAAAACCAACCAAAAAGAAATTGATTGTGGGAAACAGTATGGCACTTTGGATTCTCAACATATGGAGAAATCCTTGCCCTTAAGTATATTAGATGACAACACTATACGATACACATTAAAAACAGATTATGGTATATTTGCCTACCAACCCAAAATGTTTAAGGAACTAATAGTTATCAGAATAGTTCGTAAAAATAAAACATTAGTGAAATCTGCAACTCATTAGGGGGTCTTTGATTCCAAGTACAGTCAGGTTGTGGTTAACTTGGGCAAAAAATTGGTAGTTGGCCAAGTTAAAGTTAAAAACAGATTATGGTATATTTGCCTACCAACCCAAAATGTTTAAGGAACTAATAGTTATCAGAATAGTTTGTAAAAATATAACATTAGTGAAATCTGCAACTCATTAGGGGTCTTTGATTCCAAGTACAGTCAGGTTGTGGTTAACTTGGGCAAAAAATTGGTAGTTGGCCAAGTTAAAGGTCTTGTCAGAACCTGGATTAGGAAGCCTGCTAGCACGTAGGAGCTTGAGGCAGAAGATTGAGAATCTTCATGAAGCCAGACAGGGCTATACCCTAAAACCAAAAAACTGGGGCAGCACTTGGGGGCTGACTTTGCTCTGCCCTTCTCCACAAGACACATGTCTCACCCAAAATGCTATTGCTTTTGTAATTTATAACTACAGAGATTGACAGTAAGAAACTGAGCAAGCAATGGCTATAGTGAAACCCTGTCTCGGAAAAAAAAAAAAAAATTTGAGCAAAATCATGGTATAGCTGTACACAGTAGTTATAAACGTATAAAAGAATATTGAATATATGGTGTATGTCATGAAAAAATATTTTTTAAATGTGAAAACTATATACAGCTACTATACAATTTATGATTATTGACCTTTTTTAAAAAGTTTTTTAACAATTCAATGTGAATACATATAGAAAAGAATAAATTGACTGCAGATTATTTCTGGAAAATATACATTATACCTGTATTTCTAAATATCTTAAGTACTCTTATAAATTAAAACAGAAAAACACTACAGTAATAGAAAATTAGCATGTAGATGAGAAATAATTCTAAATTAGAGTAGTAAAAATTAGATAAGTGGATGCAAATGCATTAAAATGGTTTCAGTTCCAGCTAACAGAAGAGTGGCCACTAACAAAATTACAAATGAACAAGCAATAAAGTCTTAAGGATTGGAAAACAAATGTAAAGGGGAAAAAAAAATACACATTTGCTGGGTTTTGTTTGAAACCAATTCTTGCTCACCTGAAACCCCATGACCAGCTTGATCATAGTTATCTTCTTGATCTTCAGCCTACTGAAAATGGTTCTCTATGTATTCTCAGTATATTCTTTAAACTGGTTGGCTATGGTGCTAGCAGCCTCATTCGCAAGTGTCTAAGGCAAGAAGATCTTGAGTTCCAGGCCATCACGCACCATATTCTGGGACCTGCTCCCAACACACTGTCTGTCAGGGTGGATGTGGTCGCACAGCCTTTAATCCCAGAACTCAGGAGGCAGGGGCAGGCAGATCTCTATGCTTGTAACAAATTTTAAAGCAGGTATGAAAGTTCATGTCTGTAATCCCAGCACTTAGAAGACTGAGTAAGACTATCTCCAGTTCCAGGACAGCAAGGCCTAGACAGTGAGAGCCTCTCTCAAAAAAACAAACAGCCCCAGAACAGTGGTGGCGCACACCTTTAATCCCACTGCTCAGGAGGAGGCAAGAGGAGCTCTGAGTTCGAGGCCAGCAACAAAAACAGAGGGCTTAATAGATGGCGCAGTAGTTAAGAGCACTTGCTGTTCTCTTCCAGAGGACCCAGGTTCAATTCACAGTATCCACGTGGCAGCTCACCGTTATGTACACCCTTTTCTGGCCTCCCTGGGTACGAGGCATGAACAGGCAGACATACATGCAGGCAAAATACCCATGTACATAAAATAAAAGTAAATCTTTAAAAAAAAAAAAAAAAAAACCAGGGTCAGCCTTTGATCCCACACTCAGAGCAGAAGCAGGGGATCTATGAGTTCTTGGCCTCCCTGGTCTACATAACACATTTCAGAGACTACCAGGGCTATGTAGTAAAATTCTGACTCAAAAAAAAAAAAAAAGACTGGGCATGGTTTCTCCTTCCTGTAATCCCACCATTAAAGAACAGAGGCAGCCAGCTCACCAAGCTACCCTAGGCAAGTCTGGACAAAGTGGGACTCTGTTTCAAAAGTAAATACATAAGGAGATTTAGGGCTATAACTCAGTGGTAGACTGCATCTCAAGTATATGGTTCAAGAGCCATAAAAATATAGTGAAATTGATTTACACACACACACACACACACACACACACACACACACACACACACACACGTGCATGTACACACGTGCATGTACACACACATATACACACACATATACACACAATAGATAGTAGCAAATAAGTCAGTGATTTCAGTGTTTTACCTTTCATATAGAATGAACAACTACAAAATTAAAGATAGATAACAAACATTGCAATACTAGATGGACAGTCTAAAACAGCATTTGAGAACAAGTTCATTTATTATTAGCAAACAATGGGAAGGGGAAAAAAACAAGAAGAGTCTTCACAAAACAGTCTATGAATTATATTAGTTAGGGAAATACTGGACACACAACTAAAAATGTGCTATCATCTATAATGTACATTTTCAAAAAAGAAATTACAGGGTTGGAGATGTAACTCGGTTGGTACAATGCTAGCCTAGCATGCTCAGGCTCTAGTTAGCACTCTGTGGAAGTAGCAAAGTAAAAGATTATCCTGGGCAACACCAATTCTGAAGCCAGCCTGGGATACGTAAGACCTTGTCTCAAAAAAAGAGAGGGAGAAAGAAACAGCACCCAGTGTGGCAGTGTACGCCTTTACTCCCAGTACTCAGGAGACAGAAGCAGGCATCTCTAGGATTCATGCCAGTCTGGTCTACAGAGTGAACCCCAAGGCTAGCCAAAGCTACATAGTGGGAGCTTGTCTCAAAAAAAGTAAACAAACAACACCTGAATAATTATAATATACAAGTATTTTCTCCATTCACACACTGATGGAAATGTACATAAATATTCTTTTACAAAATCCCAAAGCGTCTAAAATTATCCCAACTATAAAAAAGAAAACAGATTAAAATAGTATTAAGGGATTTCATTACCTGAACCCACAACTATGGGCATCAGTATTTCAATCTTCTTCCCATTCCATCCTTTTTGGCTTTTAGTCATATGATATCTACCCTTCGAACAATTTCCTCTCCTATGAAAAGGATCACGATCCTGACACTCAAGGAAAATCTCAATCTTCCTCATCAGCCTCCCACCCCTTGATGGATTAATGACATCAAGCATGAACAAGACATCTTGCTGAATCTCTTTGGAATTGCTCTTTTCTCCATTAGAGTCTGTTTTAAAGTTCCATGTCTTTATAAGTCTGGCATGTGAGATTTTAATTGCTCTGTCACAGCTTTCTCTTCTTCAGTCAGTGGAGTTAGCTAGAAAACAAATGACAAAATATTTAGTTCAAAGGCCTCCAGAGGTTGTTAAATGAGTTCAACGTCCGTTGCTCTGTTGCACAGATGTATTTGTAAGCTTATACTATATGTAATCATGAAACCTGAAAGATAAGGGAAAACAATAGCTGTTTGGCTATTTATACACCATGACTGGGCTTTCAAAGAACTTGCAATTAGGCTATACAAACAGGATCAAGAAATCAAACAAACTGGGCTGGAGAGATGACTCTGCAGTTAAGAGCACTGATTGCTCTTCCAAAAGACCTGGGTTCAATTCCCAGCCCCGACACGGCAGCTCACACTGTCTGTAGTTCCAGTTCCAGGGCTCTGACATCCTTACACAGACACACATGCAGGCAAAACACCAATGCACATAAAATACAAATAAATATATAATTTGTTAAAAAAAAGAAGTCAGACAAATTAAGAACTATCATTTAATAGAACTAAATTAATGTTTGGATACCATATTTGGAAGAGACTTGGACCAAAACAGTATGACATTTTCCCCAGAGAAATAAGTTTGTGCTACATTTTGAAGACCTCATCTCAAAAAACATTTTAAAAAATAAGAAGCTGGGTGGTGGCGGCAAACACCTTTAATCCCAGCGACTGGTAAGTCTCTAAGTTTGAGGACAGCCAGTCCCTAAGTTTGAGGACAGCCTAGTCTACAGAGTGAATTCCAGGACAGCCAGGGCTGAAAAACCCTATCTGTGTGTGTGTGTGTGTGGGGGGGGGGGGGGGGGAGCAAGTACTCTGATGGGTAATAAGATGAGGAGGAAACAAGAAACTATCCACTCAAAGCAGGCGGGAGCAAGAGCCGAAACAAAAAGGAATGAGATAACCAATAAAGGATTTTCACAGAACACCAACAGGTTGTCCGAGAAAAGGGTTATATGGGAAAATAACACAAGCTACAGCTCAAACCTCTGAAATAGTTACAAGTTGGCCTAATTATATAGGTCATCTCTAGAGACTGCCAAATCTGGAACATGACAGAACTACAGAATCAGCATCTCCAGGGTAGCACCATCCAATAAAACTTTCCATATGCTGGAAATAATCTGTATCTGCAGTTTGAACAGGAAATGGAGAACTGAATTTTCAATTTTATGTAACCACTTTTAAATTTATATAGCCACATGTGGTTATTGGAAAGCCTCATTCTCCAACATCTCAGAAATCCACTACTCTTCTATGCAGCTGGTTTGACAGATCAACACTGGCCCAACATGTTCTTATGTATAAAATTATAAACATTTATTCTGCAACCCACACAGTGCAGAAATCTACTCCAAATAAGGGAATAGTATTAATATGGCAAAACATATTCTCAATAAATCCCTGTTATTCCTAAGCTTACTAGGGAAGAATTCTCAGGCCATAAATTTATTAAGTCCTCAAAGGCTTTTTCCTAGAATTGAAGCCAACCTTAATCAGTCTGAAGTTTGATGTAACTGTTGTTTTGGGGTTTTTTGTTCCTTTCCTGGAACAAGTAGGCATGAATGGATAGGTAGTACCTTCTTCATCCTCTCCTTCAAGCATCATCTCCATCTTACTTAAGAATCCTTGTAATTGTGAACTTACGACCTGATGTGTATAGACTCCTCACATGTTGTGGTATAAAAACTTCAGCTACTGAGCTAGGCACTAAGACTTTTACTGAGACCTGCATAATTTAGTAGCATTTGTATAAAATATAAAAGAAAAAACAGAACAAAACAAACAAAAACCCAGCAGGATACAGCTCCATGGTAAGGTGCTTCCCGCTTCCCTAGCATGAACAAGGCACAGAGTTTGATCCCCCAACACATACACTGAAAGGTCTAGAGCCAGGCAGGGTGGTAGATGCCTTTAATCCTAGCATTTGGAAGGCAGAGGCAGGCAGATCTCTCTAAATTCAAGATCAATCTGGTCTGATCTATATATTGAGTTCCAGACCAGCGAAGGCTACATGCATCTGAAACAAGCAAACAAAACCAATAACAAAAATAGGTCAAGAAATCATCTACGTGTGTTTTTTGTTTGTTTGTTTGTTTGTTTTATTTTTGTTTGTTTGTTTGCTTTTTGAGACAGTGTCTTGCTATGTAGCCCCAATTGGCCTGGAATTATGAGAGTCCTTCAGTTTTTCAAGAGACGAGATTACAGGGGTGTACCATCAACATTTGATGTCTTACTAGTTATGATGCTTCCTTGCCCCTCACTCCCTTCCTTCCATTTTTTGAGACAGGATCTCATGTATATCAGACTGGCCCCAAACTCCTTCTGTAGACAAGGATGACCTCAAACTTCCAATCCTCCTGCTTCAGGTGCTGGGATAATACATGTAGCCCACCATGCCCGGTTTATACAGTTCCAGGGACTGAACCAGAGGCCTCATGCATGTTGGGCAAGCACTGTACATCGCCAGCCCTTTCTAGGGTTTTGTTGTTGTTGTTTGGTCTTGTTTTGTTTTGTTTTGTTTTGGTTGAGGCAGGATCTTACTCTGTAGCCCAGGCTGGCCTTCAACATTTTGTTGTTGAGTTTTTCTTTAAGAAAGAGTCTCACTGCCTGGCCTTAGAATTCACTATATAGATCAGATGGGCCTGTAACTCTTTTTGGTCAGGGGAGGACTTTTTTGTTGTTGCTGCTGCCTCCACCTCCCAAGTGCTGGGATTAGATGTTTGCCATTCGGCCTGACTTTGCATCAAACACTTACCAGTTCTTATATGAACCTGGAGAATCCCAGCATGGTGGGCACATGTCTATAATCCAGCACTTAGGAGGCTGAGGCAGGAGAATTGGTTTGAGTCCAAGATAGTACTACACAATGAGACTGTCCTATCTCCAAAAACAAAAAAGAGAGTTGCTTCATTTTATAAGTTTAGTAAATTTAAGTTTTCTCTTCTGCCATGATTATAAAACCCAAAACAGTATACCTTTTCACTAACCAAGTCAAATCAACATAATTTTTCTTTTTTCTCTTCTTTTACTAAAAAGAAAAGCAATTAAGTTTTAGGGAATCAAAAAAATTGATTTCTATCAATAGTTTAAACTGACTACTAAATTTTACATTCCACTGTAGAAAGTAGAGTAAGCCATGGGTAACTGAAGTCCTGAGTGAATCTGTGTTGTTGACATGAGCCAGCCATGTAGAATACCCTAGAGCCACAGACCCTTGGAGGAATGGCAAAGCCTTCCTCTGATCTGAGTGTGGATGTTGACAGTGTGCAGAAAGTGTCCACCATAGCTTCCTCTCCCCAGATCTATATGGGCTGACAACTGCTCCCCTGTAGAGCTGGCTCCTCCCCACTAGCTAAGCCTGCCTTCTTGATCTAGCTGTACACCCTAAGTTCTCTATGTGATAACCCCACTTCATTGTTCAGCCGTGTGCGACTACCCTGCCACCGCTCAACTCTATATACTAAACACACTGTGCTTCTCCAGAGTCCAGGCTACCAGATCCCAGCATTTCTGTCTGTGTGTCTGTCTTCTCTTCACCCCTCACCACCTCAATCACAGCCAAGTGTCTGGAAGCCGAGCATGGACGTAGCACAGCACACTGAGGTTTTATCTTTAAAACAATATTCACAACTAAAACTTCACAAGTCCAGTCTGTCAACTAAAAACATTACCTCCAGGTCTGTGTGCTTTTGTAGTTCCTGTATCATGGTCATTGTCTTGCTCAGAGTAGCACCAATGCGGCTCTTATTCTCTTTTTGCTCAACAGAAAGTGGCTTAAAGCGTGCACACAAAGCTTGATATCGAGACTTTATTGCTGATAATTCCTTTAAAATTGCAACTGCATTTTTCTACATCAGAAAAAATAAGGTTAACATATGTTAAATGATGTAGTGGGAAAATTAAGCTTATTTTTAAAAATTAATATGTACAACACATTCTACCACATATTTGTTTGGTCACTACTATCTTACTATACATCCCTGGTTGGTCTAAAAATTGCTATGTAGACCATGTTGACCTGGAACTCAGAGAAATCCACCTGCTTCTGCCTCCCAGGTACTGGGATTAAAGGTATGCACTACCATACCCCTCTACAGAGGATCTACTCCTGTTTGTACACACACACACACACACACACACACACACACACACACACACACACCATAATAAAGAAATATTTTTTAAAAATTTAAAGGAAATTCTGACAGTGATATATAGATAAATAGTGTGTATGTGTGTGTATGTGTGTGTGTACAAGTTTTAGTTATGAATATTGTTTTAAAAATAAAACCCCAATATGCTGTGGACAAGTGGAGGTCACAGAATGACTTTGAAGGGTAAATTCTCTCCTTCCACTGTGTGTTCAGGAATTTGAACTCAGGTTGTTAGCCCTGCTTGGAAAGCCCACAATCTGGATGTCTGGAGGATTTAATAAATGTATGAAATAAGCCAATCACAAATGAACAAATACAAAATATAGAATAAAAAATTCACAAAGGCTAAAAGTTGAATGGTAGTTGTTGGGGGTTGGAGTTGGGTAGGGAGGATAATGGGGGGTTACTGTTTAATGGGTACAGTGTGTAAAGTTTGGGAGGATGACAATTTGCTGATAGCCAGGTAGTGGTGGTGCACACTTTTAATCCCAGCACTTGGGAAGCAGAGGCAGGTGATCTATGTGAGTTCAAGACCAGCCTGGTCTACAGATTGACTTCTAGGACAGCCAGGGCTACCTTCTCTCAAAAAAAAAAAAAAAAAAAAAAAAAAAAAAACATGAAAAAGCCAAGAAAATCCACTGAGATGGATGGTAGAGATAATTGTGTAACAAGTGTGCAACAGCACCTGAATGGTACACTTCAAAAACATTCACACGGCCAAACACAGTGGCAGATGTCTGTATTCCCAGTATATGGAAGGCTGAAGTAGAAAGATAAGTTCTAGACCATCCTGGGTTATACAGCAAGTTTGAGGCCAGCCTGGGCTTTGTAAGTTTAAGGCTATCTTAGAATATATACTGAAACTGTTTCAAAACTACAGAAAGGATCAGTTTAATGACAACTATTTTTTAACATTTTGATGTTTCTTCAAAATATTGAGTATGAGCTGCTTCTATGGCCAGTAATTTCATGCCTGGATATATATCCACAGAAATGAAAACATGTGGTATACCCAAATTTCTACATGAATGTTCAGAGGCATTATTCACTATAGCCTAAAGGTTGGAACAGCCTGATATCTAACTGATGAGTGGATAAACAAAACTGGTATAGTTATACATAGATACCTTTTAACAATAGAAAGGAAATAAGTACTGTTTGTGCTTCAACACAGATGAACCTTGAAAACATGCTAAGTGAAAGGTAAGACAACCACATACTTATGCTTCAATTTTTGTAAAATGTTTACAGAAACACACCTATGGGAATAGAAAGTAAATTAATTGATGCCATGAACTGGTGGGAGTGGGAATAGGGTAATGGGGAAAGAGGTTTCCTTCTCAGGCGATAAAGATGTTGAAAAAGTATGGTAATGTAAATTGTAAAAATTAAGATTTAAAAGCAGGGGCTGATGAGTCAAAGTGCTCATCCTGCAGGCCTGATGACCTCAATTCAGTACAAGGAGTCCATGGTGAGGTCTGACTCCAAAAGTTGTCATGTGGGCCAGGGAATGTGTGTGTGTGCGCGCGCGCGCGCGCGCGTGTGCACACACACACACACATACATACATACACATACACACTAGTAATATTTGGGGAGGGGGGTGGATTCCAGACAGAATTTCTCTGTATAACAAACCTTAGCTGTTCTATAACTAGATTTGTAGACCAGGCTGGCCTCGAACTCAGAGATCCATCTGCCTCTGTCTCTTGTGTGCTGGGATTAAAGGTATATACCACCACCACCCAGGATAGTAATATATATTTTTTAATTATTGTAGGAACAGGACAGGACTACAGTCCACTGAATTGTATACCTTACTGCATTTGTTTGTTCAAAGTTCAGGCTGGCCTTGAATTTACAAAAACCAAAGTTTTGTTTGAGATTCTGCTGTTGTTTAATTTTTTGGTTTTTTGATAGTCTCGCTATGCAGACCCAACTGCCCCAAACCCAGATAAAGAGGCTAGCTAAAAATGTATAGCAATGCTCCTGCCTGTTATGGGTGAGCACTGTTGTGCCCAGCCTAAAATAATTTCTTTAATATATAGATTTTTTACAATTCAAATGTGCTATTTCCTGTTGCTGTCAAGTATACTATCAACTGACGATGCATGGACATTGTTTCCTCTTTCCCATGAACACGTGTACATAGAAGGCATGAATTTATGATATATAAACAGAGCTCTGATGCAGTGGGCATGCATCTGTAATTCCAGCTACTCAGGGGGCTGAGGCAAGGGGATCTCACTTAAGCCCAGAAATCAAGACCAGTATAAGCCACATGCGACTCTTTCTCAAGATTAAATAGATAAAATTAGTGATTTCTAAGCAATGTAACCTTAAATACTGCTCTGGTTTGCTTTCTATTGCTGTAATAAAACATGGACCAAAACCATCTCTGGGAGGAAAGGGTTTATTTAGCTTCCTCATCCCAATCAGTCCATCCTAAAAGGAAGTCAGGGCAGGAACTCAAGCAGGAACCTGGAGGCAGGAATGGAAGCTGAGGCCATGGAGGATGCTGCTTTCTCACTTGATCCTCGTCACTTGTTCAGCTTGCTTTCTTATACAACCCAGGACCACCTGCCCAGGGAGGCCCTGCCTACAGTGAGCTGGCCCATACCCCAGCAATCATTAACAAAAGAAAATGCTCACAGACTTGCTTACAGGTCAGTCTGACAAAGGTATTTTTTTCAACTGAAGTTCCTCCCAGATGACCATGGATTGTATTAAGTAGAAAGAAAAGGGGGGGAGGGGTGACCAGTAAAAATATATAACTTTATTCAAAAATCACTGTTCATATCCATAATAAAGTAAACTTAACAGCATATCATCTTCCCCAGAGACTATCATGACCACTAAGCCTTCTCCCTTTATATTATGAACCACTATTCTAGAAGTAGAAATATTCTGTCTTGTCACTTCAGAGGCTTCCTCCTGACTTGTACATCTGAGTTCATTAACTTTTTTTTTTTTTTTAATGTATACAGTATTCTGCCTACATCTGTCTTTGCAGGCCAGAAGAGGGCACCAGATCTGATTACAAGTGGTTGTGAGCCAACATGTGGTTGCTGGGAATTGAACTCAGGACCTCTGGAAGAGGATTTGGTGCTCTTAACCATTGAGCCATCTCTCCAGCCCCTCATTAACTGTTTTTAAGTTAGCACATAAGCCAGGCAGTGGTGGCGCACACCTTTAATCCCAGCACTCGGGAAGCAGGAGCAGGCGGATCTCTGTGAGTTCGAGGTCAGTCTGGTCTACAGAGCAAGATCCAGGACAGCCAGGGATACACAGAGAAACCCTGTCTCATAAACAAGAACAAACAAACAAAAAACATTTAATACATGTCATTCTGTAAACATATGTTCCTATTTCTCTTGGGAAAATATGAAGAAGTATAATCACTTCAGCATACAATGAGCAATCTTCCATCAAAACAAGATTTTTGTGACTCCACAAACCTAGCACTCACAAGAAAAAGCTTGGTGCTTAATAATTGTTAGAATGTATTACTACTAGAACATTACCAGAAAATGTCTGTACAAAGCGTTCTATTAAAAAGATCTACCTATCCAGGCAAAGTGGTGTACGCCTATAATGCCACCACTAAGGAGGCAGAGGCAGACAGATATTTTTGAAGTTTAGGTCAGGCTGGTCTACATAGTGAGTTTCAGGACAGCCAGGACCACTTAGTGAGTGAGATTCTGTCTTGAAAAAAACAAAACAAAAAAATTTTACTTATTTCTCAGTTACCTCTCCTGCTGAATCTGGGTGATTAGTCTTGATTTCATATTCCAGCCTATATTGAATGTAATCCAAATCAGAATCAGCTTTCTGGAACTAAAAATCAGCACACATATATTAGTTAATAAAAATATATTAGTAAGCATAATTATTCATTCTCACATTCTTGAATATTTTAATATGACACTCACTTTAACTTGTATATAAAGCAAATAATATCCATAATATTTATGCTCTATTAAAAACATAAAACTAGGGTTGAGGATTTAGCTCAGTGGTAGAGTACTTGCCTAGCAAGCGCAAGGCCCTGGGTTCGATCCTCAGCTCAAAAAAAAAAAAAAACTGAAAACTAGGGCTATGTTGATTTCATGACAACCCAGCAGGTGAAGATGCCTGCAGTCAAGCCTGATGATCTGCATTCAATCACATGGTGGAAGGAAGGACTTAAGCTTTTGTTGGTCTGAGACAGGGTTTAATGTAAACCAGTTATACCTAGGGCTGGCTACTTCAGAAAATGAGCTTGAAATCTTTAGGGTTTCTCTGTATAGCCCTGGCTGTGCTCGAACTCACAGAGACCCGCCTGCCTCTGCCTCCTGAGCGCTGAGACCTAAGGTGTGTGCCACCACGCCCAGCTGAGCTTGACATCTTAATCCTCCAGTTTATCCCTCCAGAGTGGATAGGGTTAGAGGAGGCCTATGTGCCTCCATTATCCTATTTCAGGCAGTGCGAGCGTCTGGTCCCAGGGCCTTCTGTACGTTTCACCAAGCTACATCCATCCCAAGCACCTGCCTGGTGGAAGCAAAGAACTCACTCATGCAAGTTTGACTTTTACACATGCACCATGCATGTGCACCCATACACATATACATAAGCTGTGTAATATTGGGTCATGTTAAATCTTTTTGTTGAGATTTAATTTGGGGACGGGCAGCAGTGGTTCATGCCTTTGGGAGGCAGAGCCAGGCGGATCTCTGTGAGTTCTGCGCCAGCCTGGTCTACAGAGTGAGATTCAGGACAGGCACCAAAACTACACAGAGAAACCCTGTCTTGAAAAACAAAAAGTAAAAAAAAAGATTTAATTTGGGGGCTGGTGAGATGATTCAGTGGTTAAAGGAGTTACAGAGGATCTAGGTTCATTCAGGTCTCAGCATCCACATGACTGCTCACAACCAGTTTCAGAAGATACTCTCTTCTGTCTTCCACTGGCTCCTGTATGCATGTGGTGGATATCAACAACTCAAGCAAGCACACACACACACATACACATAAAAATATTTTAAAATTTACCAAAAAACTTTTAAATGTATATGTTTGTGTGTGTCTATGTCTTTGCCACATGTGTGAAGGAGCCCAGAGAGGCCAGAAGAGGGTGTAGGGTCCCCTGAAGTTGGAATTACAGATGACTGCAAGCTGCACAGCCTTACTGCTGAGAAGCAGACTCCAGTCTTCTGGAGAACAGGGAGCACCCTTAACCTCTAAGAGCCACCAGCCCCCAAACCACAAATCTCCAAGGAAAAATATTAGTATTAGTGACCTTGGATTGAGAAAAAAATGTGCATGTGTCTATGTGTAGTTTACATGGATGCATGTATGTACATGTATGTATGCATGGATGCCAGGAGACTTCAACAAAGACATTAAAGAAGATACATCAGTTGCAAATAAACACATGAAAAATGTTCAGTATCATTAAGGCGACTATTTTATCAATTTCTTCCCTTTGTTGTTGTTGTTTGTATTGAGACAAGACTTCTGTGTGTAGCCCTGGCTCTCCTAGAACCAGCTCTGTAGACCAGGCTGGCTTCGAACTCAGAGATATAACTGTCTCTGCCGCCAAAGTCTGCTCCCAAGTCTGCCTCCCAAGTGCTAGGATTAAGGCATGTGCTATCACTGCCCAGCTGATTTTAGCAATTTCTTACAAAATCAAACAAACATTCACAGTACCTAGTAATCCCATTTCTCAGTATTTACACAAAAGAAATAAGAAATTATGTACACACAAAAACACTTAATACTTGCAACAATTTTATTCATAATAGGCAAAGCCTGGAAACAACCCAGAAACAATTTGTCAGACTTTATACAATGGAATACTACTCAGCAATAAAAATGAGTCAGTTGTCAATGCATGCAACAAGATAAAATGACAAAAATACTTACAGTAAGTGCAAAAAAGCAAACATACAAGACCAATTAATGTATAAGTCCATTCATAAGAAAGTTTAAAAAACTACTGTTTGAGAAGAAACTGCAGACAGCACAAAGGAACTTTTCACTATGATGAAAATGTTTTTTATCTTAGTAGTAGAGGTTGTTACCTGATTGTGTACATTTGCCAAAACTCATCACAGTGTACACTTAAAATTCTGAGTTTTACTTACATAAAATGTGCACTAAGCATTACCAAAAAATGATGGTTTCTATTTTATAATTACAATAATCAAGCATGTCTAAGTTTTAAAGATTTTATTATTGTGTGTTTGTATCAATGTGTGACTTTGCATCTGTGTGCCTGCAGAGGCCAGAAGATGGCACTGAATCCCCTGGAGCTGGATTTACACGTGGCTGTGAGCTGTGAGCTACTAGATGTGGATGCTGGGAAGGGGACTCAGGGCCTCTGTAGTGTTCTTGACTGCTGAACCATTTCTCTAGTCTCCTTTCCTACGTTTTAAATCTGAGCATTTCCTATATAATACCAAAATTAACACTAAGACACCGTGTCACCATAGTAGATAGACATGAGACCATTTATCACCAACTCATACAATCTAATGAGACATAAGAGTTGCCAGAACCCATCCAAGTCTGTTACAAAAAGAAGCAAACTTCAAAGTACTATTCCTTTAGACAAGCCATGATTTTAAACATACAGTAGTGAGTTTTCAGTGCAATACAGTAATAAATTTTTAATGTTTTTTCAAACAATGACTTTTAAAAATATACATGGTAACAAAATTATACAGTTTTCAGCACTGAAAGCTATAGAAAAGTTTTCATAAATAGTAAAGATGTACAAGAACTAAAAGAGGTGTGCGGCCTGCTTTCGGATGCTTTGACAATACTATTGCACTGCTAGCTGTACAGTACAGTAGTGCAATAAAGTCAGAGCATTCGCGAGCAGTAGTGACGGAAAGGAATGGAAGTTTCAGTGTGCACAGACTTTAGTGTGGTGTTGCCAGTTTGGGTCAGCAGATATCCAAAACCCAAAAACATTTTTACCAAAGTTCTTCTTTTGAGAGTAAAAGACTTAAAGCCCAAGTGATAATTGGTTTTTTGACAACTAACATGTAAGTAAGCAGCAGCATTCAAACATAAACATGCAGATGTAAAGGAATTTTGTAATATGTCCTGAGCCTTTAGTAACTGACATGGGCATTAGTAATACTTGAGGACTAATATTAACAAAACCAGCTATGATTACTACTGAGGCAAATGTATGAAAAAAATATTTCTGTTCTCTGCCGAAATGTAATGTTGGTTGACTCTTCTTCCAAAGCAATTGGTTGCCTATCATAGAAAGCAAGTCCTCTGGGTAATTAGTTCAAAGAAAACAAATGCAAAGGACTGGAGACATGATTCAGTGGTTAAGAGCACCTGGTGCAGAGGTCCTGGGTTCGATTCCTAGCACCCACTAGGCAGCTCAAAATCATCCATAACAGTTCCAAGGGATCCAATGCCCTCTTCTGACCTCCTTGAGCACCAGGCACACATGTCCTGCACAGACATACATACATGTAGGCAAAACACTCATATTCATTTAAAAAAAAGAAAACAAATGACTATATACCCAATTTATCTTTATGGAATCTAATACACGTGCAAACACACACACACACACACACACACACACACACAGAGCACTTAAATCTTGTGCCTCCTTAACTCAAGAGTTTATTGAGGGCTAATACAATAAAGGAGGAGGAGAGTATCAGGGAACCGACATATTCTTAACAGGACATTAACCCAACGTAACCTAACAAGAGGATTTTTAATCTTTCATTTTAACTCTTAAAACATCCTATGAAGTGAAGAAATGCATATCCATTCCCTTCAAACTTAGAAATATCAAGAAAACAATGAGAGGATAAAATAAGTTTCCCTAAAAGTCAAATGTAAACCAAGAAACAGAATCCAAGCATCCTATTACACTCCTTTTGTGAACAATCCCAGGGAGTATCACAAAAGGAGGGCAGGAGACAAATGCCACTCAATCAGTTAGTGAAGGGAGAATGTCAGAGAACAAAAGTTACCCTACAGTGAGCTTATTCCACCATTAGTAATGTTGATTGATGCAAAAATACGTTCCCATTGTTTTCACTGACCTTCCTTTAAATGGTCCAGTTCAGCTACTTAGACAGATTAAACCTGCTAAAAAATGGACTCAAAAGAGCTGAAACATTGGATACTTATCCTCAGCTCCTGGGCCACAAAACTCAAATTTGGGAATATTTAACTATGCTAACCAAGCATTGGGTTTGAAAGACAAGTGTTTAAAAGGCAAATTTAATTTTCTGAATTAGATGTTAACACAAGAAAAATACAAAAAAAATTCATTCAAATTAGATGTTTTACAGAGTTAGAATAACTATTGCCTTTACAACGTCATGCACTCCTATTATACGTCCAAGGGCTCCTTAGAAAATCTTTTAAGTGATGTAAAGACTTTTACACCATTTACCTTTGGCTTAGAAAAGACAATTACAACAGATACATTTTTTTCTTTTGAGAACATGGTACATTTGAAGATGAAATATCTTTTGCTGTCTGGTTAATAAAAAACTAAAGTTAATATTGAAAATCATGATTAAAAAATTGATTTTGCTTTTTTTAAGCCTTTGATTATGAAAAATAATAACTTGGAAAATTAAAGTGCTAAGTATATTTCAGGAAATCTCACAAAGGGAAAAGCTGCTTTCCTTTCATTCTCTGCAAAAAGAAATTTTTTTTTTTTTTTTTTTGGTTTTTCGAGACAGGGTTTCTCTGTGTAGCTTTGCGCCTTTCCTGGAGCTCACTTGGTAGCCCAGGCTGGCCTCGAACTCACAGAGATCCGCCTGTCTCTGCCTCCCGAGTGCTGGGATTAAAGGCGTGCGCCACCACCGCCCGGCGTGCAAAAAGAAATTTTAAAGCTACCTCATAATTTAGACAATATCTAAAAAAAAAAGTTCAACAATCTCATAACTTCCTAAAAATCTACTTTTTCCTGGCTTTTTGTGTTTTCCTTAAGATAATCTGCTCAATATTTTTTAAAAGTCTGAGTATTGATTGTACTGGAAAGGCTAGATAAAGCTTTGAAATTGATCAACCAACTAAAGAAAATAACCTGTTAAAAACAGAATTAGCCTCTAACAAGGCAAAACTACCTTCACCCACTCCAAAGGAAGGACTTCATAATGTGGGAGAGCAACAAGAGAATTAACCACAATATTTAACAATACTTAACGTTGTGTGTGTTAATATTAATATTACTATATTGATATACACACATTTTATACACACACACACACACACACACACACACCCTTTAAGTCAACTATTCATTTTTCAAGATTGTAAAGCTGCAGAAAATTCTCCTCCCCGTAAAGCCCCCCCCCATTCCCATACTCCTCCACAAAGTTTAAAATACAATGTTAATAAATGCAACTGAAAGCCTTCTAATAAAACGTATGTGAAACACCTGAATTCCTTAACGCAAGAGAAAAGAAACTTGAGGCCTCACACTTTCTAGGATGAGAATGGGGGTGGGGAGTGGAACTTCCTATCTTCCAGGATCACCCCAAAGTCCTTTCCAAGGCAGAAGTTACAGACTCAAGATACTCTTTGGAGAGAGTAGCTCAGACACACCGGATACCTAGGCCGAGGGAAGAAGGACAGATTACAGATTACGAGCGAAGGAAGAAATGTTTTACTTTTCATATTAATCTGGTTATTTAAGGACCTGGGGGAACTCAGTGATCCCTTCACCTTCTGTACTTTTTTGAGGATGCTATTCCAATCTGGAAGAAAAGTGATCATGCAAAAGAAGGCCGAAGACAGAAGACGGGAACTAAGAAAAAAGGCGCGGAGATCAAGCGTCCAGTGCAAAGATGGGAGGGCGAGAATAAAGAGAACGAGTAACGGGGGAAAACCCTCACGGAGAAAACTAGAAGGCCCCTGGGCTGGGCGCCCAGTGCACGCCAGACACGCCAGCGGCCACCGAGGTCCGAGGTCCCGGGCTCCACTTGCACAGAGGCGAGAAAGCGGGCAGCTCGAAAGCAGCCGGCCCGGCCTGGCGCGATGCCGCACGCGCCGGCCGCAGGAAGGGGCTCCAGGCTCGGTGCCCGCGGCTCGGTGCCCGCGGCTCGCTCCTCTCCCACGCCACCTCCGGGCCGCACGGCGCCGGGGCTGCGGGACCGCGCGCGGGCAAGTTTCTCGTGCACGTCCAGCGTCCTCTTTCAGACCGTCCCAGCTCGCCTTCGAGGGGGTGAAGCGTGGAGCCCCAATCTCCGCGCCCCTGGACTTCTGCCCCACCTCGTCCTCCATCGCCCCTTCTCGGGGAAACGTGAGCGACCTCTCTCCACCGCAGAGCTCTCACAGACCGTTCCAGGCACACGTGGGGAAGAGAGGTGGGAGGACGGGAGACGGTGTCTGCGCCGGGCGCGGCTCCCGGAGCCGGTGGAGGTGAAGAAGGCGAAGACCAGGGCATTACAAAGGCCCACACCCTCAACATCTCCCGCCATTTCCCTCACGAGTTCCCCGGATGTAACCCCTTCCCCCGCGGCGGTTAAGAGACCACGGCGGCGGTGGCTCCCTTCGTTCGATGCAGGAGGAGGGAACTCGATTCAGATCCCAGGCTCCACCACCCGGCGTCTCCGGCGTCTCCAAGTCGCGCCTCACCCTCTGGGCCTTTGGTGGAGAAAACCGACCACCCGACAGGTTTCCTTCACTCCCCACTCACCATCAGTTCCAGCTTATCGACCTCCGCCTCCATGTTGAATAGTTGACATTCCTCAGACCGCGGCGGCGCTTAAGCTGCCAGCCGTGCTAGCACTGAGGGTCTCTATTGGACAGCTGTCACTCAACGTCTCGCGCTCATTGGCTCGCCCCTTCCGCCGGCGCCCGCCCATTGGCGACTGGGCAACGCCCCTCCTTATGAAACACATTTTTCTGTTGGGCAAAGACACAAAACGCCGTAGCAGGATTGGCTGTTGTATATGTGACTATTCTCATTGGCTGCCTTCTGTTCTCCTCTTTCAAGTTCATACTTGGGGAACCGTCTACGATTGGACTACTCGGAAGCAGCAGCAGCCAATGGCATAAGAGCTTCCACCGCCGGCCTAGGCTACGTGACACACCCTCTTTTCTCTCCGGCTTCCCCGCCCCTTCTCGCCCGCCTTCCCTTATTCATACAAGAAGCGCCTCTGTTCCGATTGGCCAGGAGGTGATGCGCTCTCAGCCAATCGTAATCCAGGCTGCGCTTGGATCCTTTCAGGACGACAAACCTTGTAGAGACCACGTCTACGATTGGTCGCTCCTCGGCAAGGATTTAATTTTGAAATTTTCTTTATGGTGTGGAAGAGGCTCCAGCCCGAACTTCATCTAATCTTCAGGCTTTTAGACTAGTAAGTGCAGTGACGATTCTTTCTTTGTAACCTGGTCCCATCTTCCGTTGCTCGGACTGTTGGTGGTTGGGTTCTTAGGGTTGAAAGGAGGTGGGTCTTGTGCTGGACTGGTCGGAGAGATGGAGCAGAAAAGGGAAGATTTGGGGCAGGACATGAGCTCCGCTGACCACATCCGAGCCACAGTTTGTTGTTTTGTTTTGTTCGAGACAGGATTTCTCTGTGTAACAGCCCCGACTGTCCTGGAATTCGCTGTCTAGACCAGTCTGGTCTCGAACTCACTGAGATCCGCCTGCCTCTACCTCCCGAGTACTGGGATTAAAGGCTTGTGCCACCACGCCCGGCTCCGAACCACATTTTTATTTAACACTCTGCAATATATGTTTTGAAGCAATTGCCTTTTGCTCAGTCCTCTTCGTTACTCATTGCCTCTCAAAGTGGGTCCACAGACTAGCGGTTTTGGCTTCTCTGGTCGCTAGTGACAAATGCAAATTATAGGGGTCCATCCAAATTTACTGAATAAGAATATGTATTTAACCAGATGCTCTCCCCCGCGGTACTTGAGCACATTTAAGTTTGTGGAGGAATGTTTGACAGGTGGTTTTACAATGTTCCTTGATGCAGAGTTACATCGATTTTTGACCATATGTCTGGTACTGTGCTAGGTGACACTAAAGACCTGTGGTCGCTCTGAGAAAGACACAGGAAAGAACCAGGGGAAAAAAATACTTCACAATAAAACAAAATTAACTATAGGAAAATGGCAGAAATCACGCCGCAGTAATCAAGGTGAACCAACTAAATTGGTAATGGAAATTAAATGGACTAGAGGCGATTTGTGTGGGTGTAAAAATGTGTTTTAGAACGTTGGTGATGAAATGGCAACTGTCATTTCCGCTGTTGCCACAGCTTTACATGCGTCCCCAGCCAAGAGCTTTTCATGTAACTGGTGGAGTTTTAACAGAAGCAGCAGGGTCAACTCGTGCAGAAGACTAATTCTGAGACGGCTCGTGTAACCCAAGTTGGCAAGAGATGACCCTGAACTCTGAATCCCCATGCTTCCACCTCTGCGGTTCTGGGATTACAGGCCTGTGTGCCAACATGACAATTGACATGGCCCTGGAGATTATTGAACTCAGGGTCTCTTGTTATGTGAGGCCAGCTCTCTACCAACAGAGCTAGATCAGCCAATGTAATTCTTGTTCTTTTATTTTGTTGAATCTTCATACTTGGAAGTTTTTGTTTTGTTTTGTTTTTTGATCCACCCTTTAACATAAAGATATGATCAGGCCCGGCGGTGGTGGTGCACGCCTTTAATTCCAGCACTTGGGAGGCAGAGCCAGGTGGATCTTTGTGAGTTCAAGGCCAGCCTGGTCTACAGAGTGAGATCCAGGAAAGGCACCAAACCTACACAGAGAAACCCTGTCTCAAAAAACCAAAAAAAAAATAAATAAGTAAATAAAAGATATGATCTGATTTGAATAACTAACACTGCCCTTCCTCCCCCCCTCCTCCCCCAACGCACACTAAAAGATACCTACAACTCAACTGCATTAGACTTAAAGGATATTGCTTAAGTAAAAAGAGAATCATTGCTGACTAATACTGGAAAGTGATGTTATCTTTCATTCCTTTATTGGATAAAACATGTAATGATGCTATATCTAAGGAAACAGATGAATGAAATGTCCACAGGTGAGAAATCACACAACCCTAACACTTGGAAGATGAAGACAGAAAGATCAGGAGTTCAGGGTCATCCTGGGCTGTAGCTAGTTTGAAGCCAGTCATTGACAGCTAATCCAATAAAATACACTTTTGCCACAACCTTTTGGCATGAGGGTTAGCCTCAGGGACTAGACTACTGATACCAAGGCACTTCCCAGTTTTTGTTTTGGTTTTTGGTTTGTTTGGGTTTTTTGTTGGTTGGTTGGTTGGTTGGTTGGTTTGGTTTGGTTTCTCAAGACAGGGTTTCTCTGTGTAGCTTTGGAGCCTATCCTGGAACTCACTCTGTAGCCCAGGCTGGCCTCGAACTCACAGAGATCTGCCTGGTCTGCCTCCCAAGTGCTGGGATTAAAGGCGTGCGCCCAGTTTTTATAACCTGTAAAGGGAAGTGGGGAGGTGTCCTGATAATCTGAATGCCGAGGCAGTATATGCAAATACCTAGTTCCAAAAGGTTACCAAGTGAACAGAAGTGGAATGGATGCTTGTTAACTTCTCAGACACAGGGTCCCACTGGATAGCTGTGGGTGGCTTGGAAGAAGGTATTAGACCAGCTCAGCCTTGAACTCGCGTAGATCCACCTGCCTCTGCTTTCCAAGCGTTGCTTTTAAAGTTGTTACCACCACTCAGGTCCTTAAATGTGTGTTTCAAAGGCTGGTTTTTCCTATTCAAATTTGTAAGTTTGATGCAGACCATTTTCCTTTCTGCTGCTTGAGTATCAACACCTTTGTTCCTCAGAAATGAACACTTAAAACTAGCAAAGCCCTTCTGGAGCTTCAGATCAAACTAACCCAGACTTTTTTTTTTCCCAGAAAAGGATATATATATTAAAACATAAATATATTAAATAATATCTTAAGTGCTTCAAAATAACTGTCTTAAAACAGGTCTTTGGTTTTAGGTACTTGTATACAGCCTATTTAAGTTACTGTTGTTGCTCCATAGTCTACTAGGAAAAGCTGTGGTCTGAAGACTTACGGGTCTGTTTTTATACTTTACTGTATTACATTAGGCAGGCATCTAATCTAACCCTTAGCTTATTTTTGTATAAAACTGGGACTAAAATCCTCCTCGTCAGTTGAGGAGATTGAAGATTGACAGAGGAAAAGTGGAATATACTCCACATTTGAGGGGGCACTTTATAAATGATTCCTCCTACTGTGACATCTGCCTATCATAGTAGATGCTCATTATATGTTGCTGAATCACAAACCCATCTTTTTAATATCAAACCATAATCCACTACAGCCATTTTCCTATTATAAGGAAAGGAACGGCTAAGTACTGTAGTCAGTTGGTAAAGTGTTTGCCTAGCATCCAGAAGCCTTGGCTTGGAGCTTCAGCACATAAACCCAATATGATATTGCCAGTCTCAAGATAACGCCAGCAGTCAAGGTAGAGGCAGGAGTCATTCTTAGCTATATGAGAGTTTGAAGGCTAGCCTGGGATGCATAGGATCTTGTCTCAAAAAGACTTTTTTAAAGAGGAGGGGCGTTAGCTCAGTAGTAGAGCACTTGCCTAGACGAATGCAAAGCCCTGGGTTTGGTCTCCAGCTGGGAAAGAGGGGGTTGCAGAGAAAAAAGAGAAATTCATTTGCCTTCATCAAAGAATGCAACAAAAGCAGAGTGAGAGACTAAAGTAAAGCCAAAGGAAGACTCCAGACATTTTAAATCTGAGTTTACATTTTCTTCCCTGGGAAGCGATTTCTAGAATGCTGGTGACTTTTCTTCTCTCTGGTTTTTGTTTTGTTTTAGTGTTTTAAGACAGGGTCTCATGTGCCCAGGCTGGCTTTGAACTCACAGGGTAGCTGAAGGCATCTTGAATCCCTATATACCTGCCTCTACCTTCCAAGTGGGGAGATCACAGGTGTGTACAGATGTTTTGGAGACAGGATCACTTTAAGATGTTCTCCAATTCAGTCATCCTTCTGCCTCACATCCCATCCCCCAGTACTGGGATTACAGGTACACACAACCATGCCCACAACTACAATGTATTTCTTAACCAAGGCTGGAGAAGAAGGAAAAAAACTGGAGTAAACCAAAAATAACCAAGATGATGTCTCTGAGGGTATATAAAGTTCCTCTATCATAAGTCATTGAGCTATGCACTGAAGGTTTATACATTTTCTATATGTATACATCTTTATGTATACATCTTTATACATTTCTATATGTATACATCTTTCTTTAATAAAACATATATTTCAGGTATGAGAGAAATGACCCTGAGGGTTAAGAGCACTAGCTGCTCTTTTAGAAAACTTAGATTCAATTCCCAGCACCCACATGGCAGCTCACAGCCATCTGTAACTCCAGTTCCCAGGAGACATGATGCCCTCTTCTGGTCTCTGAAGGTGCTAAGGCATGCAAATGGTGGAAAAACACACAGGCAGGCAAAACACCCATATGCATTGTTTTTTTAAACTTCAAATTTTACTCTACAGAAATCATGCCCAAGTTCAAACAGCGAAGAAGAAAGCTAAGAGCCAGAGCCAAACGCTTATTTAAGAAGAAAGAAGCCTCTCGGGTCCAGCCTAAGCTATCGACACCTCCCCCTCCACCTCCACCACCCACACCAGAAAGGTAAGGTGTAACGGAGAAGACAGGAAACATTAGAGCTTATCAGTGTACAGTTACCAGTGTAGCTTATGATAATATAGAACAGCCAGATAAATTTGAATTTCAGCCCCCAAATAAATCATATTTAGGATGTCCCATGTAAAATTTGAAATGTGCCTATACCAAAATTATTGCTGGCCACGGTAGCTCATGCTAACTGTAACCCCACCACTCAGAAGACTGAGGCAGGAGAATTGCTGAGAGTCGAAGGCTGTCTTGAGTTCCAGGCCAGCCTGGACTATGGAGTGAGACCCTCTTTCTCTCTCTCTCAAAAAAAAAAAAAAAAAAAAAGAGCATGGCGGTAAAACCCTTAAACGGCATCACTCAGGAGGCAGTGGCAGGCAGGTCTCTGTGAGTTCTAGGCCAGCTGAGGAATCTGTAGGGAGACCCTGTCTCCCAAAAGAAGAAAGAAAAGTAAGTAGGGCCAGCAAGAAGGCGCAGCAGGTGAAGGCCTTGCCGCCAAGCCAAGTGCGTCAGTTTAATCCCTGGGACCTACGTGGTGGAAGAGGAGAGCCAGCTCCTGAGACTGTCTTCTGACCTCCACACACATGCCATGGCACATGTCCACACACACACACACACACACACACCAAAAATAAATTGTATTCAAATGAAATAAGAATCAGAAGGAGTTGTATTCAAACCCAAAGTATCTATTTTCTCTTTTTCAGTTGATTTTAATTGTTCAATTCTAGCAAGTAATGAGAGAGGGGCATAGAACTGGAATGAAACCTTAGTTCTGATAAGATTGGTCATTTGTTCTTTGAGACCCATAAGTTAAATGGATTATTGAGAGAACAGCTGAGTTCCAGAAATTGTAGGGTGCTGGTTTTCCTGCTTTGTTTTGTTTTGTGAAGAAAGGGTTTCTCTGTGTAGCCTCAGCTGTCCTGGAACTTGTTCTGTAGACCAGGCTGGCCTCGAACTCACAGAGATCCGCTTGCCTCTGCCTCCCGGGTCCTGGGAATAAAAGTGTGCGCCACCACCACCCAGCCCAGGTGCTGGTTTTCTTAAACACTTACACTTTGTGTACCCCACTGGTGTCCTACCTCCCCCTCCACTTTCTTTTGTTGTTGATGACAGGTTATTTTTTGTTTTTGGTTTTGGTTTGTTTGATTTTCTAGAGACAGGGTTTCTCTGTATAGGATGATAGGTTCTTCCTTTGTTGGTTTTGTGTGCAAATCTCTGTCTCTGGTCCTGGCTACCCTGGAACTGACTGTAGCCCACCCTGGCCTTGAGCTTTTGGAAGTCCTCTGATTCAAGCCTTCTCGTTTCTCCTGTTTGCCTGGCATGTACCACCCCCATCCAGCTTATTTTAATTTATTTTTGGTATGCTAGGGATTAAACTCAGGGTGTCTAATATGGAAACAAAAAACAAGCCAACAAAATTGACTGCTGAGCTATATATCCTTAACTTTAAAGCTCTTTTCATTAAATAAATACATAAATGAAATAGAGCCACGCTTTGTAACTCACACCTGTATTCCCACCACATGAAGCTAATGGCAAGTAGACCAGAGTTCAAATGTATTCTCTGCTACATATCATGTTTAACAAAGTCAGCATAGGATACATGAGACAGTGTCTCAAAAAATAAAAATATATAGGCCAGAGAGATGGCTCAGTAGTTAAGAGCACTTCCTGCTCTTCCAAGTGAGCCTGGTTCGGTTCCCAGCACTCAAATGAGGCAGCTCACAGCTGCCTGAAACTCCAGCTGCCAGAGCTCTCTTCTCCTCCTGTCTGGCCTCTACAGACTCTCACACACTTGGTACACAGTCACACAGGTGCAGCATACATACACATAAATGTATGTTTAGTGCATACCTGCAATCCCAGCACTCAGGAAACAGAGGAGGGAGGGTTGGTTTAAGTTCAAGACAAGCCTGGTCCACACAGCCAGTTCCAGGACAGTCCGAACAAAATAATGAGACCCTGTCTCAAGAAAAGGAAAAGAAAAGATAGTCATTCAGTCCCTGGATCTGAGTCATACTATAAACTAGCTATTTGTGATAAGAGGTATAGCTCGCTGCTACAATGTGTGCTTAGCATACACCCTTGGATTTACTCCCCAGCACCAAAAATGATTCATTTAATTTAAAATAAGTAAGCCCAACTAATTACTTAAGTAGAAGCTTTTAGTCTGACCTAAGTTGGGGTGTGTGTGTGTGTGTGTGTGTGTGTGTGTGTGTGTGTGTGTGTTGGGGGGTGATGTTTTGTTTTTGGAGACAGAGTCTCACCATGTAGCCCTAGTTGGCCTAGAACTCTCAGAGATCTACCTGGTTTTATAAGTGTGACTCCGGAGCAGGGACATCCTTTCTTTCTCTTTTGAGACAGGGTCTTACTGTATTGTTTTGACTGGGCTGGGACTCACTATGTAGAACGAGCTTCCCTTGAACTTAAATCTATGCTCCTGCGTCTGCTTTCTGACTGTGCACCACCATGCCCAGGCACGACCTACATTTTTTTATTTGTTTTGTTTACTGTTCCTTCCACAGAGTGGCTACTTCTTCAACAGATACACCCCATAGCAGAAGCTGGCTAAGACGACCTTGGAACTTCAGATTTCCCAGCATCAAAGATGCAGCGAACCTTTGGACGCACAGAGCATGGTGCATATACAGTTGCTGTCAGGCCTGTGTAGCCCAGGTAGAGGTTTCATAAACCTGTTCTCAGCAATAGAGTTTCTGTTCGGCCATACTTAGTGTGTATGTTCTTGTATGGTTCCTAGGCCTGACAGACCCCTGAGGCTAAGCTTGGATAAGATTAATTTGTGAGATCACACCTGTCTTTGCTTACATAAGCCATATGTGACACCACTTTCTTGAGCATGCTGCTCATTAGATTCAGGCTTGTTTATTTATGAATTTCAGAGTTTCGAAGTACTGAAAGATGCCATCTTCCCTTCCCGAGTCTACCACAGAGAACTTCACAGTCTGAAACAACAAGTTTGTGTTTTGAAAAGTGAATTATGCAAGCTCCAAGAAACACTGAAGGTGGGTATTGCCAAACAAACCAGTCCAGAGATGTTATCTGAAAAGACTATTATGATAGGAGAAGACTCTGGATCTGAGTTCGGTTATTACCTCAAAAGTCAGGCAGAGAGACTTCCTGTTGCAAAGGAAGAAGACAAAACTATAATGGGGCCCTGGAGAGATGGCTCCCCAGTCAAGAGAGTGCACTGCTCATGCAGAGGATCAAATTTGGTCCCTAGAACCTGCAGTGGGTGTCTTACAACTGTGTGTAACTCCAACTTCATGGAGTCCAACCCCTCTGGCCTGCGTAGGCACCTGTACTCATGTGTGCACATACACACACAACCACATAATTAAAATCAAAAACTATTTTTAAATGTATATTGGGAACAATTATGGTCTTGGGCACACAAACAAAATAGAAATATAAAGGGAATTTCAATGAGCAACATTGAACTTAATCAGATTGGCAAAAAAATATTAAAAATTTGTAAAAGTAGATACTTTCTTACATTATTGAGAAGAACATAAACTAATAAAACTTTTGTGGGGAATAGTGAAGGAAATGGCTATCAGAATTTTCAGCTGTGGCCGGAGGGAATGGAGAAATGGATCTGTTGTTAAAAACACCTGCTGCTCTTGCAGATAACCCAGGTTCAGTTCCAAGCACCCACACTGGGTGGTTCATAACTGCCTATAACTCTCGTTCCAGGGAGTCTGATGCCTTCTTCGGAACGTTGCAGGCATTTACACAGACAGTCCACGCACAGACGAGCAGGCACATACACACAGATACAACATAAAATGAATGCATCTTTAACACTTCCTTTGTTTTCAGCAGAAAGTAGCTAGGGATGGGCTCAGTCGGTAGAGCGCTCCTCTAGCATGCAGGAGGCCCCAGCACTACATGAATCAGCCATGGTGGCTTACACCCATAATCTTAGCACTTAGGAGGGCAAGGCTGAAGAACTGAAAGTAAGGTCATCCCCAATAACATAGGGACCTTAAGGCCAGCCTGGAATACAGGAGACCCTGTCTCACAGAAATTACTCTCAGCTGGGGATGTAGTTCAGTGATGAAGCATTTGCCTGCCATGTGGACTCCCAGTTCAGTCCCCACTGTGAGGGAAGGGAGAGTTTGCGAAAAATAAATACCAAAGTGCGGTGAGTGTGCAAATGTAACGTTTATGAGCCTGGGGGTGTAGTTCAGGGGTAGTGTGTTTGTCTAGCATGCACAGCATCCTACGTTCAAATGCTCAGCCTGGGAGAAGTCAAAAAATGAAGCAGAAGGACACTGAGAACACCCCCAGCCCCCGCAGCCAATGTCAACACTTTTCTTTAGGTGTGGTAGTGCGTGGCTGAGGCAGGGGGATTGCCCAACACAGACTACACAGTGAGTCCCGGGCCACCCTGAGCTAGAGAATGAGACTGTGTCTCAAAAACCCGAACAAAAAGAACATACCATTTAATAAATTAAATACAGAGGTATAGAAAGAGATGGTGTTCGGATTCTATAGGATGCTTCATCTATAGTTAAAACATATAGTGTGATAGTTTTTCAGTTGGGCCTGATGATGTGTGCCTATAGTCCCATCTGTTAGGGAAGCTAAAGCAAGGGGATCACCTGAGCCTAGGAATTCAAGGTCAGCCTGGCTAATTAGCAAGATCCTCATCTCAAAATAGCTAATCAGCTAACAAGTTCATTAAGCCAATGGAAGTATCCTTATGAGATACAGATATTCATATACTTTCCTCATATATAGGAACATACATACAAATTTATTATACACATATATTTTCTAGCTGTGAGTATGATCCTCACCATTGGAAACAAGAACATAAAACAAAGCCTGGGTGTGGCTGGGGGGGTATGATGGCCAGTGATGGCCAGAAGAGGGCGTCAGGTCGCCTGGAAGTGGAGTTAGACGTGAGCTGTCCCATTTGCTCTGGGAACTAAATGCAGTCCTCTGCAAGAGCTGCAAGCCTGTACTTGCCAAATTTCTCTCTAGCCCAATAAACAATGGAATCATAGAAGTAACTTTGTTGTTATTGTCAGGAGTGGTCATGCATTCCTGTAATCCTAATGCCCTGACGGCTGAGGAAACAGTTTGAATTTAAGGCCAGCCTGAGTGAGTTCCAGGCCAGCCTGAGCCAGAGTGTGAAATGTCTCAAAAAAAAGAAAGAAAGAGAGAGAGAGAGAGAGAGAGAGAGAGAGAGAGAGAGAACCAAATAAACACCACCAAATTAATCTATTGTTTGTCAATTATGGTATCTTCCAGACCATCTCAGAAAATTCTTCTTATTCAAGCTGTTGTCATAAGTGTTGTGTGAGTGATAAACTCACAAACGTGCCTGCCTGTGCTCCCACAACCCATGGAGAATCCAGAACTGCACTTCCTCCCACACTGCCACAGCCAGCCAGTCATCCTCCCCCTCCCCCTCCCCCTCCTCCTCCCCTTCCTCCACCTCCACCACCCCTAGCACCTTTGCTGCTCAGAAAATCTGGTACAGCTAAAGCACTTCAGGTAAGAAATAATCAGTAACAATGTGTTTTCGTTAGACTGTAATACAGGAATAAAGCCAAGAGGCCTTTCAAAGCTGAGCCAAAGGCCTAGATGTGAAGACTATATTTTATTTTGATTCTATATCTTAATTCTGTTAATTATTATGATTTTAGTTATAAGTTTTTTGTTGGGTTTTTTTTGGGGGGGGGTTGGGGTTGGGGCTTGTTTTTGGTCTTAGATATAGTTTCATTATGTTGTCCAAGCTGGTCTTGAACTGGTGGGCTCAAGCCATCCCTTTGCTTTAGCCTTTGAGTAGCTGGCATTATGGATGTATGTCAATGTAATGTAATTATTGGGGTTTTCTTGTTGTTGTTCCCTTGTTTTGTTTTAGGCTTTTGTTCTTGGCAGCTTTTATTTATTTGTTCTCTGAGACTGGATCTTGATTTGTAGCCCTGACTGGCTTAGAACTCACTATGTAGCACAGGCTATCCTCTAACTTGTGATCTTTTGCTTCAGCTTTTGAGGAGCTTGGACTGTAGTCCACAAAATACACACACACACACACTATGCCTTGCTCCATTATTATACATTTTGAAAGCTTTATTCACAAGGCTAGAACACATATCTACTCCTATCACTTGGGAGGTACAAGTAGGAGGATCCAGAGTTCAAGGTCATCCTTGGTTACATAGTGAGTTTATGGCTATATTGGGAGTCTGAGGCCAGTCTCAAAACAAACATACAAAAAAAATTCTGATGTAGAGTTGCTGGAGAGATGGCTCAGCGGTTAAGAGCACTTTGCTGCTCTTGCAGAGGACCAGAGTTTGGTTCCTAGCACCCATTTGGTAGGACACAACTCTCTATCACTCTAGTTTCAGGAGATCTGACATCCTCTTGTAGACTCCAAAGGCACCAAGCATACATGCAGTACACATACATAAATGCAGTCCAAACATGAATATACATTAAAATATGTATACTTTTTTAATTTTAAAATTATTTCATCTTATGTGAATGGGTGTTTTGCCTGCTTGTGTGTCTGTGTACCATGTACATGCCTAGTGCCTGAAAAGTTCAGAAGAAGGTGTTGGATCCCCTGGAACTGGAGTTATAGACGGCTGTGCATCATGGGTGCTGGGAACAGAACTCAGGCCCTCTGCAAGTACTCTTAACCACTGTGCCATCTCTCTAGCTCCAAATAAAAAAAATTAAGGTGCTCTGGCACCACCCCATCCACTCACACCGCACCACTACCCACTCATACCCCTGTCATTCTTGCTTGCTCACGGAGAATGTGTTAATCCCTAGGGTAAATAAGAGTTAACTTTAGACGGGTGTGGTGGTACATTCCTATAATCCTAGCATTTGGAAGCTGACACAAAAGGATTGCCGTGAGTTTGAGGCCAGTTGAAGCTACCTATGTAGTACTAAGACAGCCAGGACCAGAGAGCAATACCCTATCTCAAAAATAATGGTAGAGGAAAAGCAAAAATGATAAAAATAAATAAATAACGATAACACGTTAACTTTCAACTCTGAATCTTTACAAAGTAAACTTGGATTTGGATTTCACTGGATGTCCTGATGCCAATTTTAATCCTAACCTCTCCGTGTATTTTAAGACTGAACCATTAAAGAAAGATGGACCTATGCATATAACTGTTAAAGATCTACTCACTGTAAAACTAAAAAAGACACAGAGTATTGAAGAAAGGAAGAAGGTAAGATGTCACCGTGAACACACAAGGCCTTCTTCCTTTGGGGCTGGGGGTGTTTTGTATAAGTGTTATAGTTGTGTGTTTGTGGGTGCTTATGTGGAGGCCAGAGGTTAATATGGGGTGTCTTCCTCTATCACTTTCCACCTTACACCTATTTATTTATTTATTTATTTATTTATTTATAGACAGGATCTCCCTGTGTAGCCCTGGCTGTCCTAGAACTCACTCTGTAAACCAGGCTGGCCTCAAACTCACAGAGATCCACCTGCCTCTGCCTCCCAAGTGCTAGGATTAACACTGTAAATTAGCACTGTAAACACTGTACCAACTAAGCTATCTCCCAAGCTCGAAGGTATGTTTTTCTTGCTACTTAACCCAGGCTGACTTCAAATCTTTGAATGCACCACACCTAAACCTCACAAATGTTAGAAACACAGTGTCAGGCCTTGCTTCTTCCTTTTTAAACATGGCTGTTCCTTTGGGAAAATATGGTAAACCTTGTGTATAGAAGTTATTCTGGCCGGGCGGTGGTGGCGCACGCCTTTAATCCCAGCACTCGGGAGGCAGAGCCAGGCGGATCTCTGTGAGTTCGAGGCCAGCCTGGGCTACCAAGTGAGCTCCAGGAAAGGCGCAAAGCTACACAGAGAAACCCTGTCTCGAAAAACCAAAAAAAAAAAAAAAGAAGTTACTCTGTTGGGGCTAGGTATACAGTTTAATGACAGAGCATTTGCCTCACACATATGAGGCCCTGGTTTCACTCTCCAGTATTTAAAAAAAAAAAAAAAAAAAAAAAAACAGGCTGAAGAGATGGCTCAGTTGGAAAAGTGCTTGCCACACAGGCTTGAGGGTCTGAGTTCAGATCCCCAACACCCATGTGAAAAAAAGGCAACCCCACCTATACTCCTAACCCTGGAGAGGCGGAGACAGTCAGACCCCCAAACTCACTGGCTAACAGGTCTAGCCACTTAGTGAGCTCCAGGTTCAGTGAAAGCCCCTGTCTCAACATGATAGTAAGTGATAATGAAAATGCCTGGCATTGACCCTGGCCTCCATGCACACACTCACACACATATACACACATCTATCATATACACCCATACACAATAGTGTACACTAATGATCCTAGCACTTGGGAGGTGTCTGCAAAGAATCAGGAGTTCAAAGTCATCCTTAGGAACACAGGAAGTCAAGAGGCCAGCCTGAGAGACATATAGTAGGTAGGTGTGGTGCCTCACACCTGTATTCTTAGCACCTATACTCAGGCAAGAGGATTTCTTTGAATTCAAGGCCACACTATTCAAGTTCCATACCAGCTTGGTCTGACCATCGGGATCCAGCTAGTAGAACCCAAGAGAGATGGGGGAGTGTGAGAGAGAGCCTTTGACCCTTTGAAATAAAGAACTGAATCATGGAAAATGTACCCTCTGGCAGTCAAACGTTTGCTGTTTGGGGGTATTTGCATTAGAATGATATTTTAATATGTATCTTTAATGTCTCATTTTGTAGTTAAAGCTTCTACCATCACCACCAGAGGAACGAAATCCACTAGTTACTATCTCTGACCTGCAACGTGTTACTCTGAAACCCAACTCCAGGGTGTTAGCCACACGAGTTAAAAATGTCTTAATGTAAGTAATTGCACATTATTATGCTCTGCTGCTACTTAAAATGCTGGTTTTCCTTTGCTGCTTTTTAAGATTTAAAAGTAGTTTATCATTGTTGTATGTGTGTGTTGGGGAGGGGAACATGTACACATGCCACTGCCTTTGTATGAAGGTCAGCAGACAGACATTGTGTAGTTGGTCTTCTTTCACCCTTATATGGATTCTCAGGGATCAACACTGGCCGTCCAGCTTATACAGCAAGGGTCTTTACCCACTGAAACATCTCAGGGGCCATTTTTAACTTTTTGTTTTGTGTTGTTGTTTGTTTGTCTCAGGACGGGGTTTCACTATATAGCTCTTGCTGTCCTAGAACTCTGTATGTTCACCAGGCTGACCTCAAACTCACAGAGATCCACCTGCCTCTGCGTCCCACGTGCTATGGCTAAAGACATGCGCACTACACCCTGCTGCATTTTTAACTTTTAAAATTACATATGCTCACTATAGAAGAATTGAAACCTACAGAAAAATTCAAAGAGAAAAACAAAATTCATGTAGGTGGTTCACTTGGATCTGTGTAATTCCTTCAACTCCCAATCTAATAGTGAATCCTGTCATTAGAGACTGCTACTGAGAACATAATTGATGATTTTGTTATTGTTGTTGTTTGATTTAATTTTTATAATTCTAGTCTTTTTTCTGAATATTCACTACTTTATTGACTCACCGGAGAGGCTGTCTTTTATATGACATATCACTTATTTAATAACAAATTTGAGGCAAAAATAAAATATTAACAAGGTTTTTTAACCAGGTGTGATGGCACATGCCCATAATACCAACACTTGGGAAGTGGAGCCAGGAAGATCAGGAGTTCAAAGTCATCAGCAGCTACAATAGTGAGTTCAAAGCCAGCCTGAGCTATACGATACCCTGTTTAAACAAGCAGACATTTTTCAGACTTCCAGTTTCAGGGCTGGTGAGATGGCTCAGCAGGTAAAGGTGTTTGCTGCCAGGACCTAGGACCTGAGGTGAATCTCTGGGACCCATGAGGTATATGGAGAGAACCAAATCTAAATTATTCTCTGGCCTTCCATGTGAACTGTGGCACGAAGACGCGCGTGCGCACGCGCGCGCACACACACACTTTTGTTTTTAGATTTCATTCATCTCTCCCTGACTCCTGACTGTGGGTACATTGCAGCAACCAGACCCTGACACACTCACTGCCCTGCCTTCCCTGCATGATGGATTGTTTCTGTTCTTTTTTTTTTTTTTCTTTCAATTTTACTTTATTTTTTTTAAGATAGGGTTTTACTACGTAGCCCTGACTGACCTGGAACTCACTCTGTAAACCAGGCTGGCCTTGAACTCAGAGATTCACCTGCCTCTGCCTCCCAAGTAATAGCGTTGAAAACATGCACCACTATGCCCAGCCTGCATCACTTCCTCTGTCATAAGCCTAAATAAACTCTTAACTTCCTTTAAAAAAGAAAAAAAAGAAAGAAAGAACGAAAAGAGGGATGAGCATGAATCATCATTTGGACTGATTTAGTATAACTTCTTTTATGTAAATTTCTTTTTTTTTTTTTTTTTTTTTTTGGTTTTTCGAGACAGGGTTTCTCTGTGTAGCTTTGCGCCTTTCCTGGAGCTCACTTGGTAGCCCAGGCTGGCCTCGAACTCACAGAGATCCGCCTGGCTCTGCCTCCCGAGTGCTGGGATTAAAGGCGTGCGCCACCACCGCCCGGCCGTAAATTTCTTATCTGAAATCCTGTTTGGAGACATTAGGATTGTGAGTTCCTGTCACTCCTCATAACTTTCCTGACTGTCATCCTTATGCTTAGTCTTTCCTAGGATACATTTTACAGGTATTGTTACAGTTTCGCTTTGGGCTGAGGATTATGTAGCTCAGTGATAAGTACTTAGACTGTGCAAGGCCCTGGGTTCAAACCCCACCATCACTGTGAAAGGAAAATATATTTCTTATTGGAATGGCTATATAAGGTATAGAGACGTGGACGCCTTTGATCCCAGAACTCGGGAGGCAGAGGCAGGCAAATCTCTGAGTTGAGGCCAGCCTGGTCTACCTGGGGTTGGGCAACTATGTAATATCACCTTAGGCTTCCATCAGCATCTGCTGCTGTTATCCTGTTATTATTATTATTATTATTATTATTATTATTATTATTAGTTGTTGTTGTTGTTGTTGTTGTTGTTTTTCAAGACAGGGTTTCTCTGTATCACATCCCTGGCTGTCCTGGAACTCGCTCTGTAGACCAGGCTGGCCTTGTACTCATAGATATAGATCCGCCTGCCTCTGCCTCCCAAGTGCTAGGATTAAAAGTGTGCGCCACCACTGCCCAGCTTCTGTTTTCTTAATGTGGCAAAAAGAACTACTTTCTAGGAGATTGTCTATAAAACTGACCTGTTGGGCTGGAAAGATGGCTCAGGGGTTGGGAGCCTTGGCTGCTCTTCTAGTAGACCTGGGTTCATTTCCCAGCACCCACAAGGCAGCTCACAACTGTCCTTTGGAAAAAGACTACTGATCCACTCATCTCTAGCTCACAAAAAACAAAAAACAAAAACAAAAAAAAAAAAACCTGACCTGTTTTTAGAGAAGTGGTGAAATCTGAAAGTTATAATTTTTGTGTCTTTATTTTCAGTAATCCTGGTAAAAGCCAGATAGATCTGCGGAAACTGCTGAGAAAGGTCGATGTAGACAGGTAACAATCACTTCTCCTGTGCTTTCTAAGGCAGTTGGAAAAGTGCGGATAAAACGCAGCTCTGACCTTTTCACACTTTTATAGGAGCCCAGGTGGGACCCCTCTCGTCAATAAAGAAAATATGGAAACAGGAACTGGACTGACTCCAGTCATGACTCGGGCCTTAAGGAGAAAGTTTCTGGTGAGTCTGTGAAAAACCTAAAATCCAAACTAAGTCCTCTGGTTTGTTTTCCTGAAAAATAACTTAGGTAAGTGCTGAGAATATATGTAGCCCAGCATGCATGAGGGCCTGGCTCAAAGCCAAGCACTGGAGGGAAGGAAGGAGGGAGGGAGGGAGGAAGGGAGGAAGGGAGGGGGAATAATCTAATTTATTTAGAATCACAGTCTAAAGTATTTATTTATGTATTTTGAAAGAGGGTCTCACTATGTACCCCACCAGACTGACCTCAAGTACATAATCTTCCCAACTCAACTTCCCTAGTTTTAGGATAATAGGCATGCCCCACTACCCAAAGTAGCTCTCTTAGTAACAATAGTAATAATAATAGGGGCCAGAAATGTGGCTCAGTGGTTAAGAGTGCATACTGTTCACCCGGTGGTATCCTTTAATCCCAGCACTTGGGAGGCAGAAGCAGGTGGATCTCTGAGTTCGAGGCCAGCCTGGTCTACAGAGTGATTTCTAGGACTGCCAGGGCAGCACACAAAGAAACCCTGTCTCAAAGAAGGAGAAGGAAAGAGGAGGAAGAAGAAGCAGCAGAAAGAGGCTGGAAATGTAGCTCCGTGTCGGAACCCTTACCTAGCACATGGGACACCCTGGGATCAACCTCTAATGCTGCAGAGGCAAACAACCAAATCAAAGAATGATAATTTCTCATTCTGTATGCTTTGCAAAATGCTTTAATTATTTGGTATAAAATTCTGCAAAGAAAAATTATTGTAATATACAGCTAGGATTATCATTTCCCCTTTGTTAATAAATGTCTGGTGGTTTAATTTCCTTTAATGAGATATTATCAAGTGCTTCCTGTATGGTAAGCACTGTGCTAGAATACCAGGATTGGACTGGTGTGAAAAGGCAGACACAGATCTGCCCTGAACCTTTCAGTCTAGTGGAAAATATAGATGTGAATCAAATAATTCCTTATTGTCTCATCCCATAGTAAGTGCTATGAAGGAAAAGAGCAAGAAAACAGGAAATGATCTAGCCAAGATGGCCTAGCCTAGAAGACTTCCGTAGGTATTGCTCTGGGCAGAGACAATTAAAGAATGAATAGGAATTAACAAGGAAAGAGTTATCCTACCATAAATGTCAGAAAGGAGAAAGTCCTAGGCAACAAAAGAGCAGCCTGTATAAGTGTCCCACTCTGAGAGGCATAATGGCCTATATGACAAACTGAAAAATGACAATGTGGTGGTCTCTAGAACGGGAGCCTGACAGATGACAGAATGGAAATACAAGTTCGGCTAGCAGACTCCATTTAACGAGTGTTAATGGGAAAAGGTCGGACAGCCTTCTCCATCATCACCTGCTTGATGAGCCACACGAAAACCAAGGACAGTTGCTGGTCTTGGTCTCCTCTTTTCCACACCCGCCCGTCTTAGTCTTCCTCATCTCCTGGATTACTGGCTCTGAAGAGAAGCCATCTCCTGCCTCCCCTGCTGGAATGCTGGGACTTGCTTGCTGACCTTTGTGGCTTTGAACACTGTAGTTCCTCCTTCCCGTGGGGCAGAAGCACCACAGACCCCTGAGCTAAAGGGAAGAGGCCTTGCAGAAGGCTTAGCCACTTCCTTTCTCTGTTAGCGCTAGGACCCTTGCTACCCTCGCCCCACACGATAGCTAGTGCAGTGTACCAGGAACCATGGAAACAGATGAAAATATACTACTAATAATAAACCCGCATGCTGTGCTATAGAAAAAAATCACAGATGAAATTTTGCCATATGCTGTGTTACCACAAATCCACTTAGTAGGAAGATCCATAGGAAGATTGTTAAAGAATGACTTTTCTCACTCAGCCCTTATGCTCCCATTAACTGTAAAGCAAGTCTACCCAGAGTTTGCACCCAGCCACAAGTGACAAAATATCAATTCATTTAGATCTATAAAACAAATAGTGTGGGGGAGCGACGCACGCCTTTAATCCCAGTACTCGGGAGGCAGAGGCAGGCAGAGCTCAGTGAGTTTGAGATCAGCTTGGTCTACAGAGTGAGTTCCAGGACAGCTGAGGCTACTCAAGAGAAGCTCCATCTAGAAAAACAAAAAAGAAGAAAATTTTAAAAAGAAAGACAAAAAAGGAAACTCTACATTTTTTTATATAAACATACCCCCCCACCCCGCTTCCAGGAGTCTCAAGTAGCCATGTAACTGGGGCTGGCCTACAATGAATTCATTTTTTTTAAGTTTGTCTTTTTTTTTTTTTTTAAAGTGAGAACCAAACCTAGGGCCTTATAATTGCCCAGCAAGCACTCTTCTTTGAAGTAAATCTCCAACCACTAGAAGCTGTTTGTTTGTTTGTTTGTTTTTTAGACAGGGTCTTCCCTTGTAGCTCTGACTGACCTGGAACTTGCTAGCTAGACCAGGCTGGCCTCGAACTCCTATCTGGGATTACAAGCATGGGCTCCCACCCCAGCTGGAATTCCGGGGGTTTCTCGCCTGAGAATCTCTCTGGGAAATGGAGATCCATGGCTGGTGCAGCTGCTTTATCATGTCCTTCCTGCTCTTTACCCATTTCCTTGTGTTTAGTTTGGTTGTTTGGTTGGTTTTGGTTTTGAGACGGAATCTCACTATGTAGCCCAGGCTGGCCTCAGACTTGTAGCAGTCCAGCCTCCGACTGTCAAGTGCTGGGGCTCCAGACATGAGCCACCGTTTCTCGCGCTCTTTCACCCTCAATGCCCGGCTTTTCTCCGCATGGTGCACAGGGGCAGTGCTTCCCATGCAGTCACATCTCAGGCAAAAGGAGAAAGACCGGGGGCAAAAGGCTCCTTAGCTTCTGCTTGTATCAGGAAAGCTGGGGAGGGTCGCTAGGAATGCAATGTTGCCTTGCAGAAAACGCCAAGGCTTTGTTAATAAGGAAGAAGACTTGCGATGGCCATAGGAGCATCATTCATGTTATACCTGTGACTTTTGTTTTCATAGCTGGCTCATCCTCAAAGCCCTACTCAGCCCCTGCCACTTCCTACAAGCAGCTTTGATGACCAAAACTGAGGCCAACTCCGCCTGACTCCATGGAGAGCTCCAGACAATGACAGCTCAAACCCCCTAAATTTTCATGTACTAAAATATGTATAGCTCTACGAATGTAATTCTGCTTGAAGAATCAGAGTGAGTATGTATGGAGCCTACACATACTGTGGCAAACAGAGAGCATTTAGATGCTTTCTGGTGGTCGTGATGGTAAGGGGACCCGATGGGAAGGTGCAATCTGCAATGTAATGTGTATCCTGGAATTACCCAGTTTAGGTTAAAGTGGCTGTTCAGATTTAATTCCATAGGGACTGGTGATGTGGTTCAATGGGTAAAGGCACTTGCCCCCAAGCCAAATGACCCAAGTTCAGTGCCCAGGACCCAAATGGAGGGAAGGAAGAACTGACTCCCACAGGTTGTCCTCTGACCTCCACATGTACACTATTATATGTGCCCACTTCAACACACAAAATTAATAAACATGTTAAAAAATATTAATGGTATAACTAGTTTATTATATAAATATAGTTATGACATTAAGAAAATATTTTGAGTACTAGAAAAAATGGCTCAGCAGTTAAGAGCACTTGCTGCTTTTGCAGAGGACCCAAGTTCAGGTCCTAGCACTCACTTCAAGTGGCTTATGTCTGCCTATAGTTCTAGGTCCAAGCCATTCACTGCCCTCTTCTGGCTAGGCGGGCACCTGCCCTCACGTGTACACAGATACACAAACACATAACTAAAAATATAAAATTTTAAAAAGAAAATAAAGGCCGGGCACTGGTGGCGCACGCCTTTAATCCCAGCACTCAGGAGGCAGAGGCAGGTGGATCTCTGTGAGTTCAAGGCCAGCCTGGTCTACAGAGCGAGAGCCAGGACAGGCACCAAAACTACACAGAGAAACCCTGTCTCGAAAAACCAAAAAAAGAAAAAAAGAAAAAGAAAAAGAAAAGAAAGAACATAGCCTGGTTCCTGTTCATCTCAGGCTGATTCATTCATTGCTACAAACTTGACTCATAAAATAAGACCCTCTATCTGGGCATGGGGATGTATGCATTCAATTCCAACACTTAGAAGGCAGAAGCCCAAAGATCTCAGGGAGTTTGAGGCCAGTCTGGTCTACATAGTAAATTCCAGATCAGCCAGAACTATACAGTGAGACCCTGTCTTAAAATAAATAAACAAGTAATTTAGAGGGGGAAAAAACACAAAAAAAAACCCTCCATGTGACCTGAAAAATTCAAGCAAACACAAGTACCCTGTGTTTGCTTGAAATGGAGTCTTACATTATAGCCCAATCTGTCCTGGGATCCCTGGCAATCCTCTGTTCTCATCCTCCCAAATGCTGGAATTACAGGTGTCAGCCAAATCTGGTTAGAATGTAATGACACATTTCTAAAATGACTTAGCAACTTAGGTAGGTGGCTTTATCTGGCTCACTAAGACGCTTTTTTTTTTCTGGGGCTGAACCCAGGGCCTCCCACCTGCTAAGTACATGTACCCTGGGCTTATAACCTCCACCTTGTATACTTTACATTTTATATCCACTGTCCATTTTCCTGCAGTCAAATAAAATTTTCATGATTTCAACATGAAACTTCAGTTTTCCAGAATGCCTCGCCAAGGATTCTCTGTGGTCCATGGCAGTTTTATTGAGAAGCCAGGTTCCTGGTCCTTATCAGCCTGTGTATTGGCTGACAGTAGTATTGTGTCTCTCACTGGACTTCATTCATTCTTGCCAGTCTAGCGTTGTCAGATTTAGCAAAGAAGAATATAAGATGCTCCATTAAATTTGAATTTCAGATAAACCACAAATAAGCTTATACTTACTGTCCTACTAAACTATAAATATTTAAGTGTTACAGATCAAACTCAAGGCCATGTACATACTAACTAAGCTAGTAGAAATATCTCTTTAGTATTGAATGAAAACCACTTACATTTTAAAAAAATGTATTTAGGTCTTTGCTGGGAGGAATATAGTACTTGTCTAGAATGTTCATAGCTCCAGGTTCAATCCCCAGTACTAACACAGAAAGAGAGAGAGAGAGAGAGCTGTCTATTTCATATTATTTATAATCACCTGGGAGATGGACTTTCTCAGACATTATCTGGATTAGGTTAATTGAGATGGGAAGACACCCTCTGTGGGTAGCACCATCCCCTAAGCTGGGATCTTCTTCACGGTGGATGCAATGTGAGCAGCTGCTTAGGCTTCTGCTGTCTTGCTCTCCTCCCTCCAGACAGAGTGTATAGTGAACTATAAGGCAAACAAACCCTTCCTTAAATTGCTCTCCTCAGGTATTTCATCACAGCAACTAGAGGAGTATATATGTGTTATTGTTTGTCTGAAATTCACATTGAACTGAAAACCTTATATTTTACTTAGCTACCTTATTTGTCCATCCTCAAGAAGTTACAATTCATTTCTGAGATTCCATGGTTTTATTACACATGTCTTCTTGGCAGTGAACACTGTATAGCTTCAGCAAGGATCCCTTAACATCCGTTCTAAGTAGAATAGATGGATAATTCCCATTAAAGTGAGTGTGAGTCAAGGTGCAGGAGTAACTGTGCTTTTTTCTGGTACAGAGGGGTTTCAGGGCTTAGAGCATGCGGGCAAGTGCTTCTACCACTGAGCCATACCCTCAGCTCCAGGATCACCTCTGATGCTGTTACCCACCCTATGTAATGGCCCCCTTATCCATTAAAAACAAAAACAAAAGGACCCCCCCCCCAAAGACTTCAGATGTACACTGAACTTTCTAGTCTGATGGGAAGCAGCCACATAGATAATAGCCTTAAATTTTTAATCTTCCAGTTCACTGTACCCCAAAAGGTAATTTAGCAGTCCCCTAAACATTCCTGGAGGGTTCTGTTTAAATATATTTGGTTCTAAAGACTGAACCAGGGCCTTGAGCATGGCAGGTAAGAAACTCTACCACTGAGTTATAGCTCCAGGTCAAATCCCTATATTTCCTTTTTTAAAAAAAAATTAACTTTATTTTATGTACGTTGGTGTGAAGGTGTCATATCCCCTGGAACTGGAGTTATAGACAGTTGTAAGCTGCCATGTGGGTGCTAGGAATTGAATCCAGATCCTCTGGAAGAACTGCCAGTGCTCCTAACCACTGAGCCATCTCTCCAGCCCCCTTGTATTTCCATTGAATGATATTACTTTGAGATGCCAAATTATGTTGTCAGAGAGTCACCAGACTGTAAAGTAGTCCCAGGGGCAGTGTTTGAGCACATTGAGGCAGTCCTGCTTATGTATGAGACCCACATTATGTTTATAATACAGAAAAGATATATCTAGGACTAGCTAGACGGTTGTTTGTTTGTTTGTTTGTTTGTGGCTTGTTGAGACAGGTTTTCATGTAGCCCATTCTGTCCTGGAACTATTTAATCAGGGATGACCTTGAACTTCTGATCTTGCCTCCACCACCAAATCCAGCAGAACTTTTTTGAAAACATGCTAGCTAGTGTGATATTATGTAAAAATAAGGGAAATGGTTACTGAAAATAAAGGATTCATAATAGAGTGGTATTTTGTGGGACACTTATAATGTTTACAATATTAATAAACCAATATACACTTTACCAGAGTGACTGAAATAACTTCATTCTATGGCACAGAAGGTTCATTTAATACAATAAAAGCTAGGCTGGACATAGTGGCTTCTGACAGTTGTCCCAGATACTTGGAAGACTGAGGTGGAGGGAAATGTAAGTTCAAGGCCACCAGCCAGACTGGGCAGCTTGGTGAGACCCTGTCTCAATAAAACAGAAATTTTATAGGTAAAACATTTGCAAAGCTGCTATTGCTGTTATATCAGTATTAAAATGTACCCTAAGTTGTTTACTAATTTTATTTCTTTTTCACTGTAACAATTTGAGAACTCTGCACATTGTATAATTTCATTAAACTACTGCTTATCATATGCTTCCCGTATTTATGTTGTTTTGCTTGTTTTGAGACTGGGTCTCACTACGTAGTCTTGGCTGGCTTGGGGCCCTTATTCACAAAGATCCACCTGCTTCTGCCTCTGGGGTGCTGGGATTAAAGGCGTGTGTCTCCACACTACATTCTGAACTTAAAAAAAATTTTTTTGGCCGGGCGGTGGTGGCGCACGCCTTTAATCCCAGCACTCGGGAGGCAGAGCCAGGTGGATCTCTGTGAGTTCGAGGCCAGCCTGGGCTACCAAGTGAGTCCCAGGAAAGGCGCAAAGCTACACAGAGAAACCCTGTCTCGGAAAAAAAAAAAAAAAAAATTTTTTGACCCTGGTAGGGGTGGTGCACACCTTTAATGCCAGCACTCGGAGGTGAGACTGGCCGATCTCTGTGAGTTCAAGGCCAGCCTGGTCCACATAGTGAATTCCAAGACAGCCAGCACTACACAGTTAAACCTTGTCTCAAAAAAGTAGCCGGGCGGTGGTGGCGCACGCCTTTAATCCCAGCACTCAGGAGGCAGAGGCAGGCGGATCTTTGTGAGTTCGAGGCCAGCCTGGGCTACCAAGTGAGTTCCAGGAAAGGCGCAAAGCTACACAGAGAAACCCTGTCTCGAAAAACCAAAAAAAAAAAAGTTATACACACTCTCACACACACACACACACACACACACACACACACACACACACACACACACACATCTCAGGGCTGGTGAGATGGTTCAGCAGGTAAAGGTGATTGCTTAGCCAGCCTGATGGACCTAAGTTTAATTCCTGGATCCCATATAAAGGTGGATAAGGAGAATTAATTCCACAATGTTGTCCTCTGACCTCCACATTCTTACTGTGGCATGTTTCTCCACATACATCATGTACACACACAATAATAATAATAATAATAATGTCCTTTTTTTGTTTTGTTTTTAAGAGAAGACTTGGGCATGGTAATGCATGCCTTTAATCACAGCACTAGGGTGGCAGAGGCAGGGGGTGTCTCTGTGAGTTTGAGGTGAGCCTGGTATACATAGCAAGTTTGAGGCCAGCCCAAGCCACATAGTAAATCTCTGTCCAAAAAAAAAAGTACTGGGGCTTGGGATGTAGCTCAGTTGATAGACCATGTACAAAGCCCTTGGTTTGATCCCTAGCATCTAAGAAAAAACAGGAATGGTACTGTGTTCCTCTAGGAAGTTGTGACAGGAAGATCAGTCAGAAACTCAAGGTCATCCTCAGCCACATAGCAATTTCAAGACCAGCATGAGTGGCACGAGACTGTGTCCTAAGAAACAATAACAACAAAAAAGGATAAGCCAAAGATTGGGGGAGGGGGTGGAGCCATTGGTGTAACTCAGGGGGCAAACTTAATGGGTAAAAGTGTTTGCTCCAAGCCTGACAACTTCTGGGTTTTGTTGTTGTTTGGTTTGGGTTTTGTTTTTGTTTTTGTTTTTTTTTGTTGTTGTTGTTTATTTATTTAGATACAGGGTTTCACTGTGTAACCCTGGCTATCCTTGAACTTTCTCTATAGATCAGGCTAGCCTGGAACTCACAGACAGCAGCCTGCCTCCGCCTCCTGAGTCCTGGGATTAAAGACATGTGCCACCACTGGCTGACAACTTTTGTTTTAAGTTGTTGTTTTCATTTTAAATTTTTATGTTCATTGGATATCCTGGAACTGGAGTTCCAGACAGTTGTAAGCTGCCATGTGTGTACTGGGACTTGAACCCTGGTCCTTTGGAAGAGCAGCCACTGTTCTTTTTTTTTTTTTTTTTTTTAAGATTTATTTATTATGTATAATGCTCTGCCTGCATGTATCCCCACAGGCCAGAAGAGGGCACCAGATCTCATCACAGATGGTTGTGAGCCACCATGTGCTTGCTGGGAATTGAACTCGGGACCTCTGGAAGGATCTCTCTAGCCCTTGTTTTAAGTTTTTATTTTTAGCATTTTTATATGCATGTACGATGAGTGCCTACTTGTAGGTATATGCACCATGTGTGTGCCTAGTGCCCAGGAAGGCAAGACCTGGGTTTCCTATCCCTTGCCTGGAGCTGCAGGTGATTATGAGGCAACTGAACCCAGTCCTCTGCATAAGCAGCAAGCTCTTAACCGCTGAGCTATCTCTCCAGCCCAGTCCTGGTGACTTGAGTTCCATCCTGGGATCTCACATGATAGGATAAAATAGTCCTTTGACTTCTATATATTAGCCATGGTACTCACATTCACTACACACACACACACATACCCCACACGGTATGCACATTTACATAAATAAATGTAAATAGATAAGTTAATAAAATAAAATAATTAAATGAATAAATATTTTAAAAGTCAAAAAGAAACATTGTAAGTGCGATGAAAAACAATACTAGTTGTGCATGGTGGCACAATTCCTTTAATCCCAGCACTGGGAAGACAGAGGCAAGTGGATCTATGTGAGTTCGAGGCCAGCCTGATTTACAAAGTGAGTTCTAGGACAGCTGGGGCCATACAGAGAAACTCTGTCTCAAAAAACAAACAGAAAAAAAAGAAGAAAGAAAGAAAGAAAGAAAATACTATTCTCCCTCCTCTATCATTTAATAACCACTGGCCTCCTTGTTACATTAAATACCTCCTGCATTTTGCCCACTAAGTATACATCCCTGAGTGGTATGGTTTATTTTGCTTGCTTTTGCATGCTGCATAAATAGAATCAAATGTCAAATATTGTGTAATTAACATTTTTCAATCAGTTCAGTACTTTTAAGATTGAACCATGTTATTGTACAGTGCTATGGTTGAAGATAATTTTATTATTAGTGAACTTAGACTTATTTATAGTTTTTTTTTAAAACTATCATGAACTGCCCGGGCAATGGTGGCACACGCCTTTAATCCCAGCACTCGGGAGGCAGAGGCAGGTGAATCTCTGTGAGTTCAAGGCCAGCCTAGTCTACAAAGTGAGTTCCAGGACAGGCTTCAAAAGCTACACAGAGAAACCCTATTTCAGAAAAAAGAAAGGAAGGGAGGGAGGGAGGGAGGGGTGGAGGGAGGGAGGGAGGGAGGAAGGAAGGAAGGAAGGAAGGAAGGAAGGAAGGAAGGAAGGAAGAAAAACAAAAACTATTATGAACTAAACCTGCCAATATAAATAGTCCTGAACATGTGTATATCACAAAAGCTACTCTGGGAGTAGAACTGAGTACAGATCTAGAGGTATAATTGCTACATCATAAAGTGTTCCTTGTTTTGAATATGTAAAATATGTGATGCACATAAAATTGATTAGACTTCTAAAGTTGCACTGTTGTAATGACACTTTCTTATTTATAATGTGAATGCACATATATGGAGGTCACAAGACAGTTTGTGGGAGTCTGTCCTCTCCTTCCACATGTGGATCTAAGGAACTGTACTCAGGTCAAAAAGGTTGGCAGCAAGCACCCTGACCCAGTGAGCTATATCACTGGCCTGCAATTACAATGTTCATTTGCCTGCTTGCTTGTTTGGGTCAAAAGTTGAGGGTCTAAAGTAGCTCTGGCTGCCTTTGCATTCAAATTCCCTCCATAGAATGACCTTGAACTTCTGATCTCCTACCTCCATCTCCCAAGACTGGGATTACTAAAAATGTCTCACTAAAAACGGAGGGGGGAATGTAAAGAAAAAACAAATATAATTTTTTAAGAAAAAACAAATACAATTTTTAAAAATATATTTAAAGGGACAGCAAGGGCTCAGTGGGTAAAAGCACTTGCAACACAAGTCTGATGATCTGAATTAAGTTCAATCCCTGGAATCCATAGTGCATTGACCAACTCCAAAAAAGTATCCTGTGATCACCACATATATATATAGTAGCACACATGTACTTATACACACAGCAATTTCAAGATCCATTTATTTCTTGTTAGTAAGAGTTGTTCAGGTACTCACTTCAGCAGCACATATATTAAAGTTGGTGCCATACAGAGATTAGCATGGCCCCTGTGCAGGGATGACATGAAAATTCATGAAGGGTTCCATATTTTCAAAGATTAAAAGGAGTGGGTTGAGAAGGATTAATGGAATCCCAGTATAATTTAATATAGTATATTATAAACTGCATGCACAAGGTTCAGTCCCCAGCATTATATACAACCAAATATCAATACCATTATTTAAGTCTGTCTTTTTGTTGTGGACCTTTAGTTTACTTCTTGTATGGTTTTGTTTTGTTTTATGGTCCTAGAGATGCAACCCAAGGCTTCATAGTAACTGCTTTACCACAGAGGTACACCCCTGTATATGCCATGAGCAACCTGTGTTTATGTGGTTTTATTGCTGTTACTTGACTTTCCAAGGAAAAATTCCATGAATGTAAGTGACATAATTCTATGTCTATCTTCAAACCAAAAGTAAGGCGGGCGGTGGTGGCACACGCCTTTAATCCCAGCACTTGGGAGGCAGAACCAGGCAGATCTTTGTGAGTTCGAGGCCAGCCTGGTCTATAGAGCGAAATCCAGGAAAGGCTCAAAGCTACACAGAGAAACCCTGTATAGAAAAACCAAAAGAAAAAAAAAAAAACCAAACCAAAAGTATTTTAAGAAATAAAAAGTGTGGATGGTGTACATCCATAATCCCAGCATTTGGGAGGTGGAGGTGGACCAAGCAGGTGGAAGAAGAGTTCCAGGCCAATTGAGCCTACAGTGGGTGGGGGAGGGGGAGGGGGAGGGAGAGAGATGGAATGTAGTCAATGGCAGAGCATTTGCCTAGCATTCACAAAGACTTGCGTGGATCCCCAGCAACACACACACTAATTGTTTATATTTCTACTATGTTAAATTATTAGATCAAGTTTTTCTATAATTCTTTTGTTGCTGTTTATTTGTTTGTTTTGAGACAGGTCTCTTAAAACCCAGGCTGACTTTGAACTTGAGACGTAGTCCACAAAGATCTTGAACTTCTGATGATTCTGCCTCCACCACCAAATGCTGGGATTACAGCATGATCCACTATACCCAGTTCATACTGGTGTTAAGGATAGATCCCAGGACTTCCTGCATCCTAGGCCAGCAGCACTCTACCCGCATTCAATGTTCCTCCTGTTTCTTAAAGATTTATTTTAGTGTGTGTGTGTGTGTGTGTGTGTGTGTGTGTCTGTGTCTGTGTGTGTCTGTGTGTTGTCTGTGTGTGTCTGTGTGTCTGCACGCGCGCGCACACACACAAGTACATGGTCCTCAGTAGGGATGCCAGAGACATCAGCTCCTCCAGAAGCTGGAGTTTCCGACCATGGGTGCTGTAAGGCGAGAACTCCTTTTCTCTACCAGAGCAGTATGTGATCTCAATCACTGATCCATCACTCCAGCTCCTCTCCCCCTATTTTAGATCGAGTAAAGGCTGGTCTTGAACTCAAGGCAATCCTCCTGCCTCACCATTCTGAATGTTGGGATTACAGGGGTGTGACAATATGCTTGGTTCCCCCCCACACACACACACACCCTCTCTCTCTCTGATGGTGGTGCAAGCCTTTAATTCTACCACTTGTGAGGCAGAGGTTAGGGTATCTCTGTAAGTTCTACAGAGTGATTTCCAGGACAGCCAAGGCTGCACAGAGAAACCCTGTCTCGAAAAACCAATTTAAAAGAGGTGAGGGGGGAGGAAGGAAGGAAAGTGCTGGGCAGTGGTAGTGCACTCATTTAATCCAGCACTGGGGAGACAGATGAAGGCGGATCTCTATGAGTTTGAGGTCATCCTGGTCTACAAAGTGAGTTGTAGAGAAACTGTATCGAAAAACAAAAACAAAAACAAAACAAAACAAAAAAAGAATCCTGGTGCCTCAGCTTAAAAAGAAAGTGCAAGTATAAGCAACCACCCCCACTGAGCTGTTAGAAGAATCAGTCGGGTTTTATTTTTGACATATTCTTTGAAATGCAAACTGCATCCAAACTAGTTTTTGACATCTCAATCCCTATAGTCTCGAATTGAGCAAATGTAGGGCTAAGTAAGACCTTGGCAGGACACTAGAAAAGGCAGGGGGAGGGGAGGGGAGGGGATGAAAGCGGGGGTAGGGGGGGGACAGAGGATGGCCACGATGACACACCACACGGAACACGACACCGGAACTAAAATGAGAGAAAAGCAGGGACTGACGTGGGGAGGAGGTATTTCACAGCAGGACCAGGTCGGTTAGGATTAGCGAGGGACAGGAAGGAGGCTGGAGGAATCTCCCTCTCCGCCATGGCGGGGCCGGTCAGCTTGCGGGAACTTCTGATGAGAGAGTCGGCCTGGCTGGGCTCTGAGAGTCCCGGAGGTCCCCCCGCTGAAGGCGGAGGCAACGCGGCGGCCACGCCCGAGCCTCCGTGGAGGGAGGATGAGATCTGCGTGGTGGGAATCTTCGGCAAGACGGCTCTGCGCCTGAACTCCGAGAAGTTCTCTCTGGTGAACACTGTGTGCGACCGACAGGTTTTCCCTCTCTTCCACCACCAGGATCCTGGGGATCCAGGGCCTGGAATCAAGACGGAAGCGGTCGCCGTCGGAGAGGCCGGAGGAGCCGGCGACCCGGGGGCTGCCGCCGGGGATGCACTTCGTGGAGGTATGGCTACGGCGGAAGGTAACCGAGCCGAGCCTGGTCCCCAGGACTTTAGCCTTCTGCAGGCTTATTACAACCAGGAAAGCAAAGTTCTGTACCTTATTCTCACTTCCATCTGTGACAATTCACAGCTTCTGCGTGCGTGTCGGGCTCTCCAGAGCGGAGAAGCTGGTGGAGGCCTCTCTTTACCTCATGCAGAAACGCATGAGTTCTGGAAGCATCAGGAGAAGTTGCAGTGTCTCAGTCTCCTTTACCTCTTCTCTGTCTGTCATATATTGCTCCTGGTCCATCCGACTTGTTCCTTTGACATCACTTATGACCGAGTATTCCGAGCCCTGGATGGGCTGAGGCAGAAAGTACTACCCCTGCTCAAAACAGCCATTAAGGATTGTCCAGTCGGCAAAGACTGGAAGTTAAACTGCCGACCTTGCCCACCTAGACTCCTTTTCCTCTTTCAACTCAATGGAGCCCTTAAGGTGGAACCCCCTCGGAGCCAAGATACAGCTCATCCCGATAAACCCAAGAAGCATTCTCCCAAAAGAAGACTGCAGCATGCTCTGGAGGATCAGATCTATAGAATCTTCCGCAAGAGTCGAGTCTTGACCAATCAGAGTATCAACTGCCTCTTTACGGTACCTGCCAACCAAGCTTTTGTGTACATAGTTCCAGGAAGTCAGGAGGAGGACCCAATCGGCATGTTGCTGGACCAACTTAGGAGTCATTGTACGGTGAAGGACCCCGAGTCTTTGTTGGTGCCTGCGCCCCTTTCTGGACCGAGGCGTTATCACGTGATGAGACAGCACAGCCGGCAACCGCTCTCCTTCCACGTCGATAGCAGCACTTCCGGTGCTTCAGGCCAGCTGGTGGACTTCACTCTTCGAGAATTCCTATGGCAGCACGTGGAGCTGGTCCTGAGCAAAAAAGGATTCGATGACAGTGTGGGCCGGAACCCGCAGCCCTCCCATTTTGAACTCCCCACTTACCAGAAGTGGATCTCAGCCGCTGCAAAACTGTATGAGGTGGCTATTGATGGGAAGGAGGAGGATTTGGGCTCAGCCACTGGAGAGCTAACCTCTAAGATTTTAAGCAGTATTAAAGTCTTAGAAGGATTTTTGGATATAGACACAAAGTTCTCAGAAAACCGGTGCCAAAAAGCTTTACCCATGGCTCATAGTGCCTACCAATCCAACTTGCCTCATAATTACACTATGACGGTCCACAAGAATCAGCTTGCTCAGGCCCTTCGAGTATACAGTCAACATGCCAGAGGTCCCGCCTTTCACAAGTACGCCATGCAGCTACATGAGGACTGCTACAAATTTTGGAGCAACGGCCATCAGCTCTGCGAAGAGCGAAGTTTGACGGACCAGCACTGTGTACACAAATTTCACTCCTTACCTAAATCAGGTAGCTACAAAGTTTCCAACATTTTGCAATGAAAACTTGAGCTGTGCTTTTTATTATTATTGTGTGCTTGTGTGTGTGTGTGGGGGGGGGGTGCACCTGTAGAGGTCAGAGGATATGTGAAGTGGATTCTCACTTACCTTTACATGCCTACCTTTACATGGGTTCCAAGGATCCAACTCATGGAGTCAGGCTTGTACAACAAGGACTTTACCTGCTGAGTCGTCTCACTGGCACCTGAACTGTGTTTTTACTCTTGTTTTAAGATGATTTGTTTGGTATGTATTGATATGTTTGTTTTTTAAAGAACCCTGCAGAGATTTAACAGTAAAATCTTTTTTTCTTCCTTCTTTGTTTTTGTTCTTTTATTGTTTTGTTTTTTGTTTTTTTTATTTTTTTGAGACAGGGTTTCTCTGGGTAGTCTTGGCTGACCTGGAACTTGCTCTGTAGATCAGGCTGGTCTTAAACTCACAGAGATGCTCCTGCCTCTGCCTTTGGAATGTGTGTGCCAACACACCCAACTAGTAAATACCATCTGTTTATTTTTGTTTTTAAAATTGCATTGTGTGTGTGTGTGTGTAAATAGATTGTGTGCGTTTATAGTTATGTGAATGTCAAGACATTCGTGTGGAGGTCAGAGGACAACTTGCAGGACTCAGTCCCCTCCTTCTACTATGTGGGTCCTAGGAATGGAACTCAGATACCAGACGAGCCATCTTGCCAGCTCTAGCTTTAAATTTTATCTTTTACCTCTAAAAGGAAAATGTCACCCATCACTCATTTTTTTTGTATTTAAACAATGAACTCTAGTGAGTTGGTAGATGATAATTATTCAGAAGCATGAGGTTTCAGAAATACTTTTCATCTTAGAGTATTTGTTGAATTAAGAGGAATGTAATGAAATGAAAGGTCATCATGATGGGACACAGAAGGAAAAACTTCACTTGGAAATCCAACTTTTTATTTATTTTCGAGTCAAGGTCTCCCTGTAGACCAGGCTGCCCTTGTTCATAGAGATCCTTCTGCCTCCAGACTGCCTTACCGCTTCTGGCTGGTTCAACCTTTTAAGGTTAAGACAGCAGGTGTAGGTGGGAGACAGAGCACTTGCATTGCGTATATAAATGAGGCACCAAGTCTCATCTTCTGCGCTGAATAAAAGGGTAAAACTTAAGGCTTATGTATTTAATTAAGGTGTGTGTGTGTGTGTGTGTGTGTGTGTGTGTGTGTGTGTGTGTGTTTCTTAAATGCCCGTGAACTATCTAGAGAACTTGGGGAGTTGATTGTTGTAAACCGCAAGGTAAACTTGTCTTTGTGAGAGTAGTAATGACAGCTGCATCTTCCAGGAGAAAAACCAGAGGCGGACAGGAACCCTCCTGTGCTCTACCACAATAGCCGAGCCCGCTCTACGGGAGCCTGCAACTGCGGAAGGAAACAGGCTCCGCGAGACGACCCCTTCGATATCAAGGCCGCTAACTATGACTTTTACCAGGTAGGCTCTGAGGCGCTCTTTGTTACGGAATGTTATCCAATCAAAATACATATCCAGAAGCAGAATACTTAGAAATTCAATGGCAGTGGCATAAAAACAAGGGCAAGTGCGTGACATGCTCTTCTTGTGTGGTTGTTTGTTTTTTTCCTTATCCGTACTTTATGAATGTATATTTAGTATATAAACTATTAGAATGATACAGCTAGAGGATATTTTTAAAGATTTATTTGAAAAGAGGCCTTTTGTTTTGTTGAGACAGGGTTTCTCTGTGTAGCTTTGTGCCTTTCCTGGAACTCACTTGGTAGCCCAGGCTGGCCTGGAACTCACAGAGATCCGCCTGCCTCTGCCTCCCGAGTGCTGGGATTAAAGGCATGTGCCACCACTGCCCGGCTTAAAGGAAGTCAGACAGACCATCTGGAGCTGCAGTCATGGGCAGTCAGGTGCTGAGAGCAAAACCTTGTTCTTTTTTTTTTTTTTGTTTTTTGTTTTGTTTTGTTTTTTGAGACAGGGTTTCTCTGTCTAGTTTTGGTGGCTGTCCTGGATCTCACTCTGTAGACCAGGCTGGCCTCGAACTCAGAGATCCGCCTGGCTCTGCCTAGTGCTGGGATTAAAGGCATGTGCCACCACCACCCGGCTGAAAAGAGGCCTTTTAAAAAACTATTTAAGCCAGGCAGTGGTGGCGCATGTTTTTAATCCCAGCACTCAGGAGGCAGAGACAGGCAGATCTCTGTGAGTTTGAGGCCAGTCTGGTCTACAGAGCGAGATCCAGGACAGGCACCAAAGCTACACAGAGAATCCCTGTCTGGAAAAACAAGAAAGAAAGAAAGGAAGGAAGGAGGGAGGGAGGGAGGAAGGAAAAAAGGAAAGAAAGAAATTATTTATTTATTTTTGAGGCAGGGTCTCTATGTAGTCCTGGTTGTCTTGGAGCTTGCAGTGTAGACAGAGATCTGCCTGCCTCTGCTTCCCGAGTACTAGGATTAAAAACAGGAATCACCATGCCTGGCTTTGAAAGAGGCCTTTATTATCTAGCTTAAAAAAATCCACTAATCACAATTTTATTTGTTACTCCTTTTACTGAAATCAACCAAGAGACCAAACTTGGTTGATCGGCAGGCATCCACAGTGGAATATCTCCCAGGCATGCTACATTCAGATTGCCCCAAAGGTCTCTTACCCAAATTCTCCAGCTGGTCTTTGGTTAAACTCGGCCCAGCCAAGTCTTACAACTTTCATACAGGTTTGGACCAACAGGGCTTTGTTCCAGGAACAAACTATCTTATGCCTTGGGACATTGTCATCAGTGATATTTTTACTGAAGTATATATGTATCTGAATGTATATCATGTAATATGCCTATGGATGTCAAAAGAGGGTGCTGGACCCACTTGAGCTGCAGTTACTTAGTTTGTCTGAGTGTTTTGCCTGCGTGTGCCTGTGTGCACCACACATGTACCTAGCACCTGCTGAAGTCAGAAGGAGGCATGGATCCCCTGGAACTGAAGTTATGGGGTGAGCCACCATGCGGGTGCTGGAAATCAAAGCCAGATCCTCTGCAAGAGCAGCAGATGCTCTTACCCATTGAGCATCTCGCTGGATCTCCCTTGATAGGGTTTTAAACAGTAGTAAAAAGGGAAAAGTTGTGGTCATAAAACCACTTCCCCAAGCCGGGTGATGGCAGCACACGCCTTTAACCCCAGCACTTGGGAGGCAGAAGCAGGTGGATCTCTGTGAGTTCGAGGCCAGCCTGGTCTACAGACTGAGTTCCAGGACACCCAGGGCTACACAGAGAAACCCTGTCTCAAATAAAATAAAAAACCACTTTCCCAAAACAATTAAAAAAAAATCACTTTTTGTAAGTGGGTCAGTGCAGCAAACATGTCCAGGAACTCTTTGTGTCTTATTCTTATGGAACTAACAGTCACTGGGATTGAAAACAGAGCCCTGCCTTGAATCACTGCTTCAAAGGAATAACTCATACTGGATTCTTTTGGAATACAAAAAGAGTTCTTACTACTTCAATACCCAGAAAATTGTATTCACATACCTACCATCAAAGAAAAAAACTGCATGTTCTTCTTTGCTCTTACATTGATTGCTAGCCCTGCTTGTTAGAATAAAGTGTGTGTTGTTGTATTTGTTTTGAGACAGATGAGCACAAGATGGCCTGGAACTTGCTCTGTGGCCCAGGCTAGCTAACTCTGTTCTACTTCACCCAGCCTGCCCTCCCAAATACTGTTGTAGGCATGCACTACCCACCCTCTGCTCAGTGATATGTTTGGTTTTGTTTGTTTGTTTGTTTGTTTTTTGTTTTTTTACTTATGTAAGCATACAAAGAAGAATATATTATTTGAAATAAATGTATTCTTTTTTCTCCTTATAGCTCCTGGAAGAAAAGTGTTGTGGAAAACTGGATCATATCACTTTCCCCGTATTTGAACCAAGTACTCCTGATCCTGCCCCTGCTAAAAACGAACCATCTCCTGCCCCACCTGACTCAGATGCCGAGAAACTTAAAGAGAAAGAGCCTCAAACCCAAGGAGAGAGCACAAGCCTGAGTTTAGCTTTGAGCTTGGGCCAGTCAACAGATAGCCTAGGGACCTATCCAGCTGACCCACAAGCAGGAGGAGACAATGCAGAAGTTCATGGTCAAGGAGAAGTCAAATCTGACAAGAGACCAAACTTGGTTGATCGGCAGGCATCCACAGTGGAATATCTCCCAGGCATGCTACATTCAAATTGCCCCAAAGGTCTCTTACCCAAATTCTCCAGCTGGTCTTTGGTTAAACTCGGCCCAGCCAAGTCTTACAACTTTCATACAGGTTTGGACCAACAGGGCTTCGTTCCAGGAACAAACTATCTTATGCCTTGGGACATTGTCATCAGGACTAGAGCCGAAGATGAGGGAGACTTAGACACGAACTCCTGGCCTGCTCCAAATAAAGCCATCCCTGGGAAGAGAAGCGCCGTTGTCATGGGCAGAGGAAGGCGGCGGGATGACATAGCCAGAGCTTTCGTTGGCTTTGAGTACGAAGACTCCCGAGGCCGGAGATTCATGTGCTCAGGGCCTGACAAAGTCATGAAAGTGATGGGAAGTGGGCCAAAGGAGTCGGCTCTAAAGGCCCTCAACAGCGATATGCCCCTGTACATCCTGTCCTCATCTCAGGGCAGAGGCCTCAAGCCACACTATGCGCAGCTGATGAGGCTTTTTGTGGTGGTTCCTGATGCTCCTTTGCAGATAATCCTGATGCCCCAGGTAAGAAATAAAACCGCTGCCCTAAACAGACAAAACGGCAATGCTTTTCTTGGGGTGGTCTTCATGGGTAGCCCATGTTGCCTTGGAATTAGATGTGTAATCTTCGGTGACCTTGAACTTATGATCTTGTCTCTGCCTCCCATGTGCTGGGATTTTAGGCATGTCTCTTCCTTACTAACCGTGCTGTATCCCAAGCCCATGATGCTTATTTTGATTTTTGTTTGTTGGTTTGAGAGAGTCATGTGGTCCAGGCCAGCCTGAAACTCACTGTGTAGTTATGGATAACCTTGAACTTCTTACCTCCTGTCTCTACCTCCTCAGTGCCTGGATGGCAGGGTACACACCCACACCTAGTTTAGTCAGTGCTAGGGATTCAGTGAAGGTTTCATGTACTGAGCACTGTACCAACTGAGCAACACCCGCCACCCTTTGTTCTGATCATTTTTATTTATTTATTATTTTGGTTTTTTGAGACAAGCTTTCTCTGTGTAGCCCTGGCTAACCTGGAACCCAAAATATAGGCTAGGCGAACCTAGAACTCGCAGAATTCTAGGTTGCCAGATGTGCTATATCACTGAATTGCCTTCCAACCCCATATCTGCTTAAATATTTTTGTTTACACTTATTTATTTATCTATTATTTATTAATTTGTTGTTTGTGTGCACACTGGTATGCTAGGCGAGCCCTCTAATAAGTTAAATTCCCAGTACCTAATTTCTTTTAAATCCAAGATCTTTATTGATTTAACTATGACAACCATTAGTAAGAATTTAGTTTAACCATGGTTTTCCAAACACCTACTGATTTAGAAGTGCAGTCAAAAAAAAAAAGAAAGGAAGGAAGAAAAGAAAACAAGCTAGGTGAGGTGGCGCACGCTTTTAATCCCAGCTCTCAGGAGGCAGAGGCAGGTGGATCTCTGTAAGTTAGAGGCCAGCCTGGTCTACGGAGTGAGTTCCAGGACAGCCAGGGATATGGAGAGAGATTCTGTATCAAAACAACAACAAAACCTGGTCAGCCGGGCGGTGGTGGCGCATGCTTTTAATCCCAGGCAGAGCCAGGCTGATCTCTGTGAGTTCGAGGCCAGCCTGGTCTACAGAGTGAGATCCAGGACAGCCACCAAAACTACACCAAACAAACAAACAAACCTGGTCAACAGGAAGTGGAAAAGAGCACAGAGGGAGTAAGACACCAAGGGGACAAGGTGAGGACAAGGAAGTGCCAGCAGCTCCCGCCTTCCTGTTGAGTCTGGCTGCACGATCTGCAGTGGGTTTGAACCCACTGTTTGTTGACACTCAACTTTTAGGTGTTTCTTATTGAGAAATCTACAAGTAATTCTGTTACCTGTGTTTTTCAGGTTCAACCAGGCCCACCACCATGTCCAGTATTTTACCCAGAAAAACAAGAAATCACTCTCCCACCTGATGGCCTGTGGGTTTTGAGATTTCCTTATGCATATGTGACTGAGAGGGGACCTTGTTTTCCTCCCAAGGAGAACGTGCAGCTCATGAGCTACAAGGTGCTTCGGGGCGTCCTGAAAGCCGTGACACAATAGCTTCTCCCCGCGGTCAGTCTCTGACCAGAGCCTGGAGCCGACGTCTGTCTTGTTTGGGTGTGTGTGTGAGATTTTGTTTTTAAATGTGTGTTCTGTGTTTGCCCAAAACCAACATGTGTTTTGGTTAGAAGTGTTCAGTATTTGGACAATAATTGTTCCATTATTTCATTATATTGATATTTATTGTAAAATCAATAAAAGTTTGTTGTTCTAGAAAAGAATGGATATAAAAATGTATAGTTGATAGCTGTTTTCTCTTGTTTTGCTTTATTGTCGATACAAGGCATATTTTTATATTTCATTGTCAATATAAGGCTTATTTTTATTGTAATTTGGTGTTTCATCTTTCTGATAAAATGATGTTTCAGTTGGGATATTCCTTAAGATCATGCTTTTCTTTTTTCTCTCTCTCTTTTTTGGTTTTTCGAGACAGGGTTCTTTGTAGTCCTGGCTGTCCTGGAACTCACTCTGTAGACCAGGCTGACCTCGAACTCAGAGATCACCTGCTTCTGCCTCCCAAGTGCCAGGATTAAAGGTGCGTACCACTATACCTGGCCCTATTTATTTATTTATTTATTTATTTATTTATTGGTTTTTCAGACAGGGTTTCTCTGTATAGCTTTGGAGCCTGTCCTGGAACTCACAATGTAGACCAGGCTAGCCTCAAACTCACAGAGATCTACCTGACTTTGCCTACCAAGTGCTGGGATTAAAGGTGTGTGCCACTACCGCCCAGCCCTATTTATTTTTTATATGTGAATGTATGTATGTATGTATGTATGTATGTATGTATATGTACTACATGCATGCATGGTGCCCACTGAGTTCAAAAGAAGACATTGGATACCTTGGAACTGGAGCCACCATGTGGGTATGGGAACTGAACCCAGGTCCTCTGTAAGTACAAATGCTCTTAAACCAGGCAGTGGTGTGGGGCACACTTTTAATCTCAGCACTCAGGAGGCAGAGGCAGGTGGATCTGTGTGAGGCCGGCCTGGTCTACAGAGCAAGTTTCAGGACAGCCAGAGCTGTTACACAGAGAAACCCTGTCTTGAAAAAAAACAAAAACAAATGAACAAGTGCTCTTGATGGACAGTGGTGGCGCACACCTTTTAATCCCAGCTCTTCGGAGGCAGAGGCAGGCAGGGCTCTGAAGTTGGAGGCCAGCGTGAAACAACAGCAGCAACAAAAACCCCCAAGTGTTCTGGCTGAGCCATTTCTCTAGTCCCTGGCCTTGAACTCTCAAAACTCCTGCCTTGGCCTGTCTAGTACGGGGATAGGTGTGTGCTAATAAAAACTTTATTCAATACTAGGCATTGAACCTCAGGTCTCACGCATACCACTGAGTTACATCCAGTTCCTGTTGGTTCTTAATATTTGGAGACAGTCTCTAGCTGGGGCTAGCTTCGAATTCATTCTGTAGCCCAGGCAGGCCTAGAACTTAAAATCCTCCTGTCTCAGCCTCCAGAGTAGCTGGGATTACAGGCCTATATATCCTCAGTCCTGGCATAAATGTTCTTTAAGTAAATCCCTATTCCATGAAATAATTTGCTAAGTGGTTAAATCTTACCAATCTCTAGTAACTTTTCCCAACATACCACTGTATCACCGTTGTGGCTCTGCCATCAATTAGATACGTGCAAAATAAACTGAGACCCAAAGTAGTAATTGATTCTATTTTCCCAGATACATTGTAAATACTGTACTAACAGAATTAGAGACTCTAGTGTCAATGTATATGAAATATAGTGTTTATTACATTTCCAAAAGCTGTTACCTGACCCAGCAAGATGGCTTAGTAGGAAAAGGAACGGCCACCTCAGGTCTCCCATGGTGGAAAGACAGAACTCTTCCCCCATAGGTTTTTCTCTGGCCTTTACATGTGCACCCCCATACACACAAAACAAGTAAATATATAAAAAATAAACAATGAGATCAGGTCCAGCAGCCCTTGCCTGCAGATCCAGCTAATCAGCAAGATGAAGCAAGACAACTACTTGACCCTAGGAGTTTGAAGCCAGCCTGAACTAAACACGGTCATTTTGTTGTTGTGGATTGTTTTGTACCAGGAATCAAACCACTGGCCTTGAGGGGTTTGTACTTGGAAGACAGAGGCAGGTGGATCTCCAGCCTGGTTTTCATATTGAGTTCCAGGTCAGCCAAGGGAACAGTGAGACTCTGTCTCCAAAAATAACCGCAATACAGAGGCAAGCTGAACCCTGTGAATTTGAGGCCAGCATGGTCTACACAGTGAGACCCTGTCTCAAAACAAACCCAAGGCCTTGAACATGTTAGGAAAGTGCTCTATCATTGAGCCACGGCTACAAGCCTTTGTGGTTAGTTCCTTTGTATGAAATATGATTCACAGCTGGGCATGCTTATAATCCCAGCACTGGAGGCTGAGGCAGGAGAATCGGGAGTTCAAAGCTCTATCCTCTACTCCATGGTGAATTCAAATCTAGACTGGGCTAGGTAAGACCCTATCTCACAAAACCAACACCCTATCCCCTTAAAACGTAGTTCCTAGCGTTTTCGGAGTTTGTAATGTGTGAGATGAAAAAGGGAAATGGAAAATGTAGTTGCCAGTCTTTATAGGGAACGGCTTAGTTGCCAGTTTCCTTATTTATATTTATTTTGTGCTGGAGCTTGAATCGGTACGCTCTACTAACTGGGCTACGCCTTCCAGTCCCAAGTTTCTTACACGAACTGTTGACTCAACATTTCTCGAGTACGAAACGAACTCGAGGCATTAGTAACAATTCTTTGCATTTCCTAGAGTAGGGGCTAGGACTTGCCCTGGAATCCTCCTTTGATGTACACTTCCCAATTACGTCAGATTTTCCTGAAGGCTATTCCGCTTGAGGGATGCCCAAACAAAAACCAAACAAATAAAAACGCTGGCGAGTTTCCAACCTCTTGCCTCAGGATCTTCTTAGAAGCACGGGACTAGAGCTGCTGGAAGCCAAACGCTGCCTGCCGCAGCGCGCCTGCGTATCGGAGCCCCTTTGTTGCTCCGGCGCTGGGGTCGGGCTGCGCCTGCGTGTTGAGCCCGCACGAACAAGTGCGCTGCGCCGAGGGCACCGGCTGGGGGCGAGCAGATCTCGAGCAGCCGCCGGCGCCGCAGCCGTTGCTACCGCCGCAGCGCAGTGGGGTTCAGAGGCCCAGAAGGTGGTGACCCAGGATGTCGTCCACCGCGGCTTTTTGCCTTCTCTCCACCCTGGGAGGGTATTTGGTCACGTCGTTCTTGTTGCTTAAATACCCAACGTTGTTGCACCAGAAAAAGAAGCAGCGATTCCTCAGTAGGCACATCTCTCACCGCGGAGGTGAGAGGGGTCCCCAGAACCCGATGGCGGAGATTGGGGGTGGCTTCCTAGGAGGGAGATGATGGGGATACCGGAGAGGAAGAATGGGCTGCAGTGGCTGGAGGGCTTCCTCGGATGAGTCGTCCGGAGGGGAGGAAAGGAAAGGGGTCCTGGTGTCCGAGTCCTGGTGGGCGTCTCTGGGGAGCAAAGGTGGCAGGGCGTGTGTGAGGAGGGGAAGCGCAGGATGAGAGCGAGAAGTGGGGCGCTTCTCTGCCGATGGAAGGATGATCGCGAGGTCCCTTCTTGGCAGCCAGGCACAAAGCCGGTGCAGATCCAGGAGACACCCGCAGGGGGAACCAGGCACAGACTGCTTGGAACAAGCTGGTGGCTGAGTCCATGGGGAAGAGCTTGTGCTCAGGCAGGACTGAGGATCCGCGAGTCACCTGGAGCGAGCCGAGCCGTCTGCGTCTGCGATGCCTGGTGACCTGGCCCACCCTCCACGCATTTGTAATTGAGCTCTGGAGAGAAATGTCTCCAAACCAGGGACGTTTTCCAAGGTCACAGTGAGAGCTTGGACTGAAGTAGGACAGGGAACTTGGAGGGTTCTGGTTCCGAGGAATCCAAACCTAATACCTGTTTTTTGTTTTGTTTTGTTTTGTTTTTCATTTTAAACAGCACTATTTACCCCAGCGATGGTTCGTGGGTTTCTAAAAGACTAAAACATGATTTCGGTTATTCGTCAGTACTATTTTTCAAAAATGTTAATTTTTCTCTTGCAAAAGTATATTGCTATACGAATCGAAGGGAGTCCACTCTTATTTCCTACAACAGGCCACGTCTTTGCTTCTTCGTTACTGTTTAATAATGTGACTTCATTACATCTCAATCATAATGTTTAAAATATAAAATTGTTTGGTCGCTTTAAAATTTTCTTTTGGAGTGAATGTGACACCAGGTTTAAATAGCTTGAAATGGAGCCGGGTTTCGTGGCCTACGCCTTTAATCCCAGCACTCTGGAAGCAGAGGCAGGCAGATCTCTGAGTTTGAGGCTAGCTGGAATGAGTTCCAGGTCAGCTGGAGTGAGTTCCAGGATAGCCAGGGCTACACAGAGAAACCCTGTCTCAAAAAACAAAACAAAAACAAAAAAAAGAAAGAAAGAAAGAAAGGAAGGAAGGAAGGAAGGAAGGAAGGAAGGAAGGAAGGAAGGAAGGAAGGAAGGAAGGAAGGAAGGAAGGAAGGAAAGAGAAAGAAAGAAAGAAAGAAAGAAAGAAAGAAAGAAAGAAAGAAAGAAAGAAAGAAAGAAAGAAAGAAAGAAAGAAAATTGCTTGTCATGTACAGTTTAATGGTAAATTCTATAGCATAAAATTTGATGTAGTATAATGTTTTTTGGGTTTAGATTTTTCAAAGATGGGGTCTTGCTATGGAGTGCTGGGCTGGCCTGCAAGTTGCTATGTAGACCAGGCAGTTCTAAAACTCTGCCTCTGTCTTTCCAGTGCTGGGTTTAGTAAAGTCTTGGACCACTATGCTGGGACCATGACTTCTATTATGGCAAATATGTCATAGAAATACATTATCATTCTTTTGTATAATTTTATCAGTTCAACACAGTTTTCCACTTTTATTTTATTTTTTCAAGACAGGGTTTTTTTCTGTATAGTCCTGCCTGTCCTGGAACTATCTCTGTAGAGCAGGCTGGCCTTGAACTCAGACTGCCTGCCTCTGCCTCCCAAATGCTGGGATCAAAGGCATGTGCCCAGCTGGTGGTGATGGCTGTTTAATATGTCTGTGTATGGGTGTGCAGAGGTCAGAGAACAACATCAGACAGTGGTCCTTGTCTTTCACCTTGTTTGAAATGGAGCCTCTTGTTCATGTCTGGACTCACCAGTAAACTTGAATTGGGGATTGGAGCTTCTCCTAACTGGCCTCCCATCTACCAGTAGGGGCACTGGGATTACACACCAGATGCTGGTTCTGCTGCTTCTGTCTTATGCATGAGTTCTGGGTTCTGCTGCTTCTGTCTTATGCATGGGTTCTGGGTTCTGCTGCTTCTGGCTTATGCATGGGTTCTGGGTTCTGCTGCTTCTGTGCTTCTGGCTTATGCATGGGTTCTGGGTTCTCCTGCTTCTGTGCTTCTGGCTTGTGCACGGGTTCTAGGAATCTGAAGCAAATGATTTATATACTGTGCTATCTATCCAGTCCAGCCCTTGCCATTTTTTTTTTAAATAGTCTGACTGTAGACTTCAGGCTGGCTTTGAACAGAATGGCCTCAGCTTCCGAGTGCTGGCACCCCAGGTATTTGTCACCACCAATCTTCCTTTTGAGGATGATTCTTTTGTGGCTGAAGCTGTTGTCATAGTTTTTCATTGGTTTTATAAACAGCACACTAGCACGTTGTATGTCTTATATATGAGTTGTTAATGGTAATATAATGGTGGGCAGACAAAAACTACCAGAAAAGGAAACATTGATTCATATACAAAACATCTGAAATATTATAGAAGGAGATGAACCAATATTGCTTTCCTTCATAGCATTTAAATCTAGATCACCGGCAGGGCGAGGGGCAGAGGCACCTGCTGCCAGGCCTGGCAATCCAAGTTCAATCTGAGGGACCCAACATGGTGGGAGAGGAGAGCTGACTCCCACAATTTGTCTGACTTCATGCATGTGTGTGCGCACATGTGTAAAATAAATGTTTTAAAAAGAAATCTTATGTAGGGGGTGAAGAGATGGCTCAGTGGTTAAGAGCACTGGCTGCTCTTCCAGAGGACCCAGGTTCAATTCCCAGCACCTACATGGCAGCTCACTTGTCTGTAACTCAGGTTCTGGGGGATCTGACACCTTCACACCAATGCACATAAAAAAAAAAAAAGATAAAAAGTTTTAGAAAAAAAGCTTATGTAAGGATACAAAGTACAATGTTTCCTTATCTTATCCTATCAAAGATTAACCAATTCAAAGTAATTAGGAAGCACTACATAAAGGAGGGAAATTAATATAAACGGAAAACAGAGGAGGCTGGGAGATCACCCAGTTGGTAAGAGAACCCAAGTTTGATTCCCAGAACCTGGGTAAAAGAAGCTGGGGCTAGAGAGATGTTAAGTGGTTTAGTGGTTAAGAGCACTGACTGCTCTTCCAGAGGACCCAGGTTCAATTCCCAGCACCCACATGGCGGCTCACAACTATCTGTAGCTCCAGTTCCAGGGGACCTGACACCCATGGCAAAACACCAATGCACATAAAATAAAAAAATAAATTAATTAAAGGAAAAAAAAAAGAAGCTGGGTACAGTGAGTGGTATGTACATGTATTCCCAGTGCTGGGAGGTGGAGACAGACAGGTCCTTTGGTCTCTGGCCAGCTAGCATAATCTATGTGGTGAGTGTTGTGGGATATTCTGATCGTACTCTGATACACCCAAGACTGTCAACAAAGTTTACTTTGAATCAGAGGGCGCAGCTAGCTACTAGCTGACCAAAGTAGCCATAGAGGTTTTGGAGGACTGAGGACAGATAGAGAGATACAGGAAGTGGTATCGAGGGGCTTAGAAAGATTCTTGGCCCTTTTGGATTGAGGAAGGAGAGAGAGGGGAGGTTAGTGGTTAATTCTCCACTGTTTCTCTGATCGATCAGGTTCTTACTCTGATATCTGACTCCTGAGTTTTTATTGATAAAGATAACTAGATAAATGCTTCACCTGGTGCCCCATATTGGGTGCCATATGTAGTTGACTTTCTCATCAGGACCACCAGCCTCTTATTAGTGTGGCACATCTAGCTTGCTCCGTTGGGAAATCTGTGTACCTAGATTTCTCCTCCTCTTCCTCTCTCTGAAATCCTGCCTATCCTCTCTTGCCTAGCCATTGTCCTTTCAGCTCTTTATCACACCAATCACAGCAGTGCATCTTTACACAATGTACAAATATCTCACAACAGGTGAACTCTAGGCCAATGAGATATTCTGTCTCAAAAAAAAAAAGTGTTAGCAATTGAAAAATGACACCTAGAGTTTTCCTCCTAATATAAACACCCACCCATACACACACAATAAAAGTGTACAGTGAAACAATAAATAAAATTGATGATAGGGTAGTCCTAGAAGCTGGGAGGCTAAGGTAGTTAGGTTGTAAGTTTTAAGCCAGCCTGGTCTATATAGTGAGATGGCTAAAACACAAACACACTCGAGGCAGGACTATCAGGAGTTCAAAGTCATCCCTGGATGCGTATTGAGTTGGGAGCCACCTTGGGCTACTTAAGACTCCATCTGAATAAACTAATAATAGGGCTGGCGAGATGGCTCAGTAGATAAAGATGTCAGCTGCCATGACTAACAACCTGAATTTGATCCACAGGACTCACACGGGAGATGTGTTGGTTGGTTTGTGTCAACTCGACGCAAGCCTGGACATATCTGAGAAGAGGGAGTCTTAATTGAGAAAACACCTCCATCAGATTGCCCGTAGGCAAGTCTGTAGAGTGTTTTCTTGACTAATAATTGATATGGGAGGGCTCAGTCAATTGTGGGTGGTGCCATCCCTGGGCAAGTGGTCCTGGGTGGTATAAGAAAGCAGGCTGAGCCAGCTATGAGGAACAAGTCAGTAAGCAGCGCTCCACCATGGCTTCTGCTTCGGTTCCTGCCTCCAGGTTCCTGCCTCATTTGAGTTCCTGCCCCCGTCCTCCCTCAGCGATGGACTGTGACCTGGAAGTGAAAGCTGACAGCTGACACAAACCCCTTCCTTTTCATGTTGATTTTGGCAATGGCCTTTATCACAGACACTCGTCTTCTGACCTGCACATGCACACTGTGGCACGTGTGCTCCCACCCCACTCACATGAAGTAATGTGTAATGAAAATTGTGAGGAGCTGAGGAAATGGTACTTGCCTAACTAACATGCATGAAACCCCAAGTTTCCATCCCCAGACCCATGTAAGCCAGGAATGGTGGTACATGTTGTAATCCCAGCACTGAAACGTGGAAACAAAAGGATCAGAACTTCAAAGTCATCCTCAGCTGCATAGTGAGTTCGGAGCTAGCCTGGAGTTCACAAGACCCTGTCTCAAAAACACAGAATTGTTTAATTGTAGCTCTGAAAACTGTAGTTACTTATTAGAGAAACAAAAAATTAATTAGGCTGTTTCTATGAGTCACGTGATTATTATTTGAGAGAAAGTGAAATTCGAGCAAGTTCACGAGGGAGGACCTACCACTAAATGGTTCCTTGGAGAGGAACACTATGTTTCTTAATTAGTCCCTTAGTTACTCTGTGAGCTTCACCATATGAGTCCCAGTAATCCGCAGGGATAGTCCTCCTGGAATTCACTTCCTAGTTTTACAGCAAACAGAAGGATGTGGAAATCATTTACCTGTAAAACTGAAAAGTAAGAGCTATCTGAATAGCAACATGGCACCATGAAAGCCTGCCACAGAGTTCACGTTAAAAAGACAAGCTCAGAAATACTCATTTATGTGGCTCAAGTGCTAAGGTTTTGTTTTGGGTGGTGGTATTTTGTTATTTCATTTTGGGATCTCACTGTGTAGTAGTCTGGGCTAGCCTCAGACTCACAATTCTCCCTTGGCTTTATAAAGCTAAGTTTACAGTCACCACCACACCCTGCATTGCCATTAAAATTCTTAGGGAGCCGGGCAGTGGTGGCTCCTGCCTTTAATCCCAGCACTCGGGAGGCAGAGGCAGATAGATCTCAGAAAAAAGGGGAGGTGGTCAGTATCACCTATAATTATGTAAGGCATGGTAGCTCATGCATGCTAAGGCAGGTGGATTACTAAGAATTTGAGGGCCAGCCTAGGCTGCTTAGTGAGTTTCAGGCTACCTGGGCTAAAACCCTGTCTCTTGATTTATTTTATTTTATTTTATTTTATTTTATTTTTCTGGAACTCTCTTTGTAGACCCAGCTGGCCTCGAACTCACAGAGATCCTCCTGCCTCTGCCCCCGAGTGCTGGGATTTAAGGTGAGTGCCACCACATCCAGCTAAAACCCTATCTCAAAATAAATAAACAAATCACCCCCCCCCCCCCGCCACCTCCCACCCCCCCAAAAAACCTGAAAGTCGGGGCTGGAGAGATGGCTCCAGAAGTAAAAGTGCTTGCCAGGCAAGTGTAAGAATGTGAATCTGAACCCATGTAAAAGCCAGATGTGTACCACATCTGTAATCCCAGCGCTCCTTGGAGGAGGTGGCAGTCAGAGATAGGTGCTCAAGGGCCAGCTAGCCTGCCATAAGCAGTGGCCAAGCCACAGACACCGTCAAACACAGTAGAAGGCAGACCTGAAATTGTCATCTGATCCACACACACATGCTGTGCCGTCCCCTCACCCCCTTATTCACACACAAACATGCACGTACAGGGACGCATGCTTGCAAACATAACCCCTGAGAATTACCAAGTGGGTTATCATCCCAGCACTTGCGAGGTGGAGGCAGGAGGATCAGGAGTTCAAGTGTTTCCTCTATTACATAGTGAGTTGGAGGCCAGCCTGAACTACATGAGAACCAGTCAGAAAAGAAAAGAAAAAGAAAAGCTGGGTGGTGGTGGTGGTGGTGGTGGTGGTGGTGGTGGTGGTGGTGGTGGTGGTGGTGGTGGTGGTGGTGGTGCACGCCTTTAATCCCAGCACTCAAGAGGCAGAGGCAGGTGGATCTCTGTGAGTTCGAGGCCAGCCTGGGCTACAGAGAGAGATCCAGGACAGACTCCAAAGCTACGTGGAGAAACACTATCTTGGAAACAACAACAATAGCAGCAACCCTGAAAATTGAAAGGACAGCGTGATAGAAATCCAATTCCGGCATAGTTGGCTTCCTGGGCCCTGTAGCTGTAACCATGTCAAACCCGGCATTTGCTGACTTTGGTGTCCTGAACTTTCTCACTGTTCTTCAGCCTGTTCAGTATAAATTCAGCTTGGCATTTCTGGTTGATCTCTTCAATGATTTCACTGATTCACTGCATCAGTAGCTTTTCTCTGTAACTCTTCCTAGTTTCACAGGCTCCTTTCTGCGCTTTTCAAATGAACTGTCTACTGTGCGCTCTTAGGAGCTGCCCTGTGGAAGGCCACCTGACCGTGAAAGGATTGTGTTTCTTACGGTTTTTATGACCTTTGGGTTTGCAGAGTCTGAACACCTTGCAGTCTTTGTGGATGAATATCATGCGGTGCCTGGGGTAGATGAGCTCTGAGTCGAAATATTGACCCTCCATGGTCTCTGTAGTTTCTTCTACTAGGAAGCTAATAGGCATTATTAGTAGCCAGCAATTGAAAACCATTTCATCCTAAAATGGATCCTGGATAAATTGCTTTAAAAATTAGACATCAAGCTGGGCAGTGGTGGCGCACACCTTTAATCCCAGCACTCTGGAGGCAGAGGCAGGCAGATCTCTGAGTTGGAAGCCAGCCTGGTCTACAGAGAGAGAGATCCAGGACAGGCACCAAAACAACACAGAGAAACCCTGTCTCGAAAAACACCAAAAAAAAAAAAAAAAAAGATTGTGGGCTGAGAGCACAACTGAATTAAACAGCAGGTCTTTGAAAGAGAGTTTTTGTTTTTGTTTTTTAAATACTGTCTGATGTAGCCCAGGCTGGCCTCTGTCTCCTGGTCTTTCTGCCTTTGCCTTCCAAGTGCTTCGATTATAGACATGGGCTACCATGCCTGGTTTATAGTACCACAAAGTGCTGGAGAGTGAATGTAGGGTTTTGTAGACATTAGGCCCTCTACTAACGAAGCTGTATCTCCAGCCGTTAAAAGGAGCTCTGGAGGAATATCAGTGACCTCCATGGACAGTGAAGGAATCATTATCTGAAATCCATTCAATACATACTGGTTGACCTAAATCAGTGATGGTGCATGCCTTTGGGAGGCAGAGGCAGGCAGATCTCTGAGTTCAAGGCCAGCCTGGTCTATAGAGTGAGATCCAGGAAAGCCAGGACTACACAGAGAAACCCTGTCTCGAGAAAAAAAAAAAAGATGGAAAATGAAAAATAGAAGGATTCTACCCACTTCACACATATGCACACACAAACACACACACACACACGGCTCATTGTAATTTTTAGAGAAATAAAATGTTCAAAATGACAAGTAAATGAATTTAAACTCTGCGTTTCTACAGGTGCCGGAGAAAACCTGGAGAACACCATGGCTGCCTTCCAACAGTAAGTACATAAGAAGGGCGCCTGCCTCTTCTACCTGTCACTGAAGGGATGGGGAGATGTCCCTGAAGTGAAGGGAGACGGTGTATCCACTCACCTATAATAGCCGTCTCTACAGAATGTCTTTTTTATAGTTTGAGGGTCTGGCTTCTGTGTCATTGTAAAAGTAGTCCAGGTTTTGAGTAGTCCAAAATGCCTCGGTTCCCAGAGCTGGAAGCAGACATCTGTGACAAGGGACAGACTGTGAGTAATGCTAATTGGTAGGGTGCGGAAAGAGCAAATGAGCCACCTGTTACATTGGCTGCCGTTATGAATAGGATTGTGTGTCCTTGAGCCCCGCCGTAGTTTCTGTTCAGCAGGAACCTGCAAGCAGGCTTCTCCTTGGGACCCTCTTGTGTGCCCATGTTATTTTCTTAGTAAGATGAGTTAAATTGTTTCTATTTGTAATGGATTCACAGTTCGTACAGAGGCCTAAAGGCTTTGTCATGGTGGCAGACACTGAAGGAGACACGAGCCCTTGTTCTTTGTCTTGGAGCCGGATGATTACCATCAGCCTGTTTTCCCTTCTCTGAACAATGGGACAGGATATGAATCAAGGTCAATGAAAGGAAGACATTACCTATTCATACTTAGTGAGAAAAGAATTCTAATACAATTTTAAGCCATTTTTTTAAGTTGGGGTGGGCATCTCTCACTGTTGACCAGGGTGGTCCCATCCTAGGCAATATTGAAACATTTTATTTGTAATTAGTGCCAATCTGGAGAGTTGATCTGTTGTGCTAGAGATTGATCTGTGTGCTAACGTGTTCTGTGGCCGAGGTACCCCCACAGCCCCGCAGAATTTGGTCTAAGTTTCTGCTTTTCACCATTCAGTGACAGCTTAAAGATTGTTTTTCCCCGGCTTGAGCCATGAATGGCTCAGCCGTTAAGATAACTCATGAACTTTAGACCGACAGCTATGGAACCTGCATGGGACCGGACTAGACCCTCTGCACACAGGAGACAGTTGTGTAGCTTGGTCTGTTTGAGGGGCCCCTGGCAGTGTGATCAGGATCTATCCCTGGTGCGTGAGCTGGCTTTCTGGAGCCCATTGCCTATGGTTGGATGCCTTGCTCAGCCTTGATGCAGTGGGAGGGGCTCGGTCCTGCCTCAACTGAATGTACCAGGCTTTGCTGACTCCCCATGGGAGGCCTTACCATTTTGGAGGAGAGGGTGGGAGAGGTGGGAGAAGAGACTAGGGGGGAGCAGAAGGAGGGTTGAGAGGGGGATCTGTGGTTGGTATGTAAAATGAATAATTTTTTTTTAAAGAAACATAAAAAGCTGGGTGGCAGCAGCGCATGCCTTTAATCCAAGCACCCAGGAGGTAGATCTCTGTGAGTTCAAGGCCAACCTGGTCTACTAAATGGTCCCAGGACAGTTAAGGCTACACAAAAAAACATGCCTGAAAAACAAAACAAAAAAAAATTTGGTAAAGGAGACAGCACCCTTCGTAGTGAGCATAGAACCCAAGACTAAAGAATTGTACTGCATAGTGTATGCAGAGTTAACCAAGTCTTTGGGTATATAAAAATCCGGCGTTTTGTTTTTTGAGATGGGTTCTCATAGACTAGGCTGCCCCTAAAGGATATGTATCCAAGAATAACTTTAAACTGACTCTCCTACCTCCATCTCCTGAGTGCTAAGATTCCAGGCATGGACCACCACACCCTGCAAAACCTGCTTCTTAAGAGCTAATCAAACTAGGTTATTAAACTGGGCCACATAGGTAAATATGAAGAGGACAATGTAATCCTTATTGTACTTATATAATTTGGCATATAGTCAAAATAATTAAGTTTGTCCTGGCGCTCGTGTGTGTGTGTGTGTGTGTGTGTGTGTGTGTGTGTGTGTGTGTGTGTGTGTGTGTGTAGATTGGCAGGAGTCAGTTTTCTCCTTTCTCCGAGTGGCTCCTTAACTCATGGAGCCATCTTGTCAGTCTTCTGCTTCTCTCTCTCTCTTCTTTTTTTTTTTTTTTTTTTTCCCAAGACAGGGTTTCTCTGTGTAGCTCTGCCTGTCCTGGAACTCTCTCTGTAAACCAGGCAGGCCTCGAACTCACAGAGATCCGCCTGGCTCTGCCACCCCAGTGCTAGGATTAAAGGCATGCGCCACCACCGCCTGGCTCAAATCAATTTCTTAACAGGATCTTTTGGCTCAAATCAATTTCTTAACAGGATCTTTTGGGAGTTTTTATTTTATATGTTTTTGTTTATGTTTTTAGTTATGGGTTTGAGAGGTGCCTCAAGAGTTAACGGTTAACAGCTTTTGCAGAAGCCCCTCCCAGCTGCCTGCCTCCAGCTCTAGCTCCAGCATCCTCTTCTGGCCTCACAGCTGTGCTGGGAACCAAACCTGGGCCATCTGTACCAGCAGTACACATTCTTTCCTGCTGAGCCGTCTCTTCGGCCCTTGGAAGTCTTGTGCATCGCTTCTGTGGAGTTGTTGTTTTGTTTCATTTTTTTTTTTTAACATCTTTCTTTTGATTTTTTTTTAACATCTTTCTTTTGATTTTTTTTTTTTTTTTTTTTTTTTTGGTTTTTCGAGACAGGGTTTCTCTGTGTAGCTTTGCGCCTTTCCTGGGACTCACTTGGTAGCCCAGGCTGGCCTCAAACTCACAGAGATCCGCCTGCCTCTGCCTCCCGAGTGCTGGGATTAAAGGCGTGCGCCACCACGGCCCGGCTCTTTTGATTTTTTTTTAACATCTTTCTTTTGATTTTTTTTTTTTTTTTTTTTTTTTGTCCAAGGTCACATATAACCAAGACTCATAATCCTCAACTTGCCATGTAGCTGAAACTGGACTTGAACTCCTAATCATCCTGTTTTCACCCCCAAGTGCTAGGGTTACAGATGTGCACCATCATGTCTAACACCTCTCTCTCTCTCTCTCTCTCTCTCTCTCTCTCTCTCTCTCTCTCTGAGACAGGGTCTGTCTATGTAGTACTGGCTGTTTTGTAGCTCACTTACATAGACTAGGCTGATCTTAAACTCATAAAGATCCTCCTGCCTCTGCCTCCTGAATGGACTGGTACGATTAAAGGTGTGTGCTAGCATGTCTGGCTAATGCATCTGATTTCATTCATATGCACAGATGATAAATATGAAATTCTCCTGAAAAAATTGAGTTGAGGATACAGTTTTGCCTTATTGCACATGCACTCAAAACAAGTTCAGGCTCAGTCTCCCCTGTATCCTGATGTATCAGGGACACATTTGAATAGAGACTGCCCACGTTTGATGGTCATTAAGGGGAAGGGAAACTTATTCACACGGGTTATACACATAGCCCAATGCAAGTAGGGGATGAAGAATGCTGTACTAGATGTGTTATTCAGAGGTGTGTGTGTGTGTGTGTGTGTGTGTGTGTGTGTGTGTGTGATTTTCAGGCAAAGGAGCTAGGCTTCCAATGAATTAGAAGAGTGTGGGAGTGGGGTGTGCTGTATGTCACCTAAGCCAAGTTCAGTCTGCTGACTAAACTATTCCCTGTGCAAGCTGCCTCAACAGGTCCCACAGTGTACCTAAGCTGACCTAGAACTCACTATGTAGCCTAGGTTGGACTCATCTGGAGACATTCTCAGGCCTCAGCTTTGCAAGATTTCAGGTGTGAGTTATGATATTATCCTTTCCTTAGTGAGTTTTGCTGTTGAATGTGTGTTCATACACTTATTAGCCATTTGTAAAGCCTAATTAGTGAAATACCCTATTGTGTACAGTCTCCTCTATGATTCCCAGTTTGATGTGGCTCTGAAGCATTCTCTTACACACTTAAGTTTAGTGATTCAATTTCATCTCTAGGATTTCTATTTGTCTTCACTGTGATCATTTCTATGTCTCTGACAAACTTCTTTTGTTCATGCATTATTTTCCAAACCCATACATTCATTCCTCTTTTCCCTCCTATCTCTTCCTTTTCATTGTTTTGTTTTTGTTGTTTTGTTTTTAGACAGAATGTCATGTATCCCAAGCTGTCCTTGAACTTCACCCCATGTAGCTGAGGAAACTCCTGAGTCCTGGGATTACCCAGGCATGCACCAGCTCACCTGGTTATTCGTCTCCTTGCTGTCATTTTCTCCAGCTCCCTTTCCTTGGAATCCATTGTTGGAGTCTGATTTTATTTTCCACTCTGCTATCTTCCTCCCTCCTCCCGAATGCTGGGATCACAGGAATGTACCACCAGACCGCCCAACAGTATGTTAGATCAAGATGATTAAAGCAGCCATTTTTGTCTTGTTTCTTGATAATTTCATTTTATAGATATGGAAATACAGGCCATAAGAGGAAAATCTGCTTGCTCTAAGTTATGCTAATGTGTCAGGAATTGCCACCCAATTTCTTCATTTCTAGTCAAGTATTTTTTCCCACTATATTGAAATGTCAGAATTAACCATAGCCGCTTTAGAAGAGACAACATGATTCACTTACTGTAAGCCACAACATTGTAAAGCTTATCTTAAGATTACAACATCACATTGATGAATGATGATAAATGTGGTTGAGCTAGTACAGTGTTGTGGGGTATCCTGGATTTTAAAACCAAAATTTTCATCTCTGACACATGTCAACGTTTACCAGTTTTCTCTTCTGTCTTCAGTGCAGTTACCATTGGAACTGATATGTTAGAACTGGATTGCCATATCACAAAAGATGAACAAGTCGTGGTATCACATGACGCAAATCTGAAGAGGTCAACTGGGATCAATGTAAATGTCTCCGATCTCAAATATTGTGTAAGTAAAAATAAACAATATCATTATATTTAGGGGAAATATTTTGAAGGCAGAAAAGAGCCAGATGTCACTACAATAAATATTTTTGGAAATCGTGATGATTAAACTGGTTTAATGGCTCACAGCTATAATCCCGGCACTTGGGAAGCATGATTGTCCAAGGCTTGAGCCTAGGCTGGGCTCCTGTCTCAAAACAAACAAACCAATAGGCGCCAGAGAGACAGCTCCATGGTTGAGAGCACTGTCTACTCTTCCAGAGGACCCTGCTTCCATTCCCAGTACCCATGTGGTACCTCACAACTGTAACTCCATTCTGGGGGATCCAACACACTTTTCGGGCCTCTGTAAGTATGAGACATGTAAGTGGTGTACAGACATGCATGCAGGCAAAATACTTACACGCATAAAATAGAAAACAAGTAAATAAAACTCAAACCAACAAAATCCTTAAAGAATGACAGTGATTAAAATAAATGAAAAAGGAAAAAAAATGTTAAAATATCTTGGCATCCAGCAAGGAATCTGTATAGTTCAAACGCATCTGTGGGGGCCTGCTTCATTTTTTTTTTCTTTAGAAAGAGTCTCATGTAGCCCAGGCTGGCCATGAACTCCCTGTGGAACTGAGGATAATCTTGAACTTCTGATAATTCTGCTTTTACTTCCCAAATGCTAGGACTGTAGGTATACACTACTGTCTTAGTTAAGGTTTCTATTTCTGTAAAGAGATCCATGAACACAGCAACTCTTATAAAGAATTCATTTAATTGTGGTGGCACACTTACAGTTTTACAGTTCAGTCCTTCATCATCATGACAGGGAACATGACAACATGCAGGCAGACACAGTGCTGGAGTAGTAGCTGTGAGTTCTACATCTTGCAGGCAGCAGGAAGTCAACTGAGACATTGGATGGTATTCTGAGCATGGGAAACCTCAGTGCCCGCCCCCATAGTGACACACTTCCTCCAATAGGCCACACCCACTCCAACAAAGCCACACCTCCTAATAGTGCCACTCTTTATGAGATTATGGGGGCCAGTTACATTCAAACTATCACAACCACTGTGCCAGTTTATAGGGGTGCTGACGATAGATCCCAGGGCCTCAGACACACTACCCAAGCACTCGGCCAACTATGCCATATTTATCCCCACCCCCAAAATTCCTTCTATAAATATTTTGATAAAATTATACATCATCAAATGTGAAATTACATTACAATTCAAGTTGTTTATTTGACTCACGTTTAATATAGGAGTTAGTTTTAGCCTTCCAATGAAGGAAAGCATCATTTAAAAATCTGTTCAAAGGCCATCGAGATGGCTGAGCAGATAAAAGTGATTGCCAGGAAAGGCAGACACCCTGAGTTTGATCTCCAGAGCCCAGATCAAGAAGCCAGATGAAAGGAAAGGAAAAATAAAGTGCTGTGTGTCTGTGGTCCCAGCACTCCTACCATGAGATGGGAGGTGGAGAAAGGAAAATCATCGGGAAGCTCAGGGGCCAGCTAGCCCAGAGTGCACAGGGCAACAGAAGCACCAAGAGAGACCTATTTCAAAACAAGTGGAAAGAGAAACCCAATTACCAGAAGTTCTCTTCTGATGTTCATGTGCACTGTGGCACACATGGCGCCCACGCTTAGACACACACACACACACACACACACACACACACACACACACACACACACACAGTCTTTTAAATCTGACCATATGAAAGAAATTTAAAGAAAGGGAAAAAAATTTTGAGGCGAGCCTGCCAATCCTGAGTTTTATCCCTGGGATCTGTTGAGTGGGAGGAGACAACTGACTCCCTACTTTGTGTCCTCTAAGCTGTGTGAATGCACTGTGGTACATGCAGACTCACACACACATGCTAATTAAAAGTAACTTTAAACAATTTAAATCATACAATGTATCTATGTTCACAACAGTAAACACTGCTAAATGGAAGCAAAAACTAGTGTCTGCTCTTGTCCCCTGAAGAAAAGTGACATTAACATGCTATAGTCTGTTGGTATACTCGATTGCTTTTCTGCAGTTTTGTGTGCTCACTATTAATTATGTATACTATGTTTCAAATACTGCAATGTAATGGGTGTGATGGTGAATGCCTATAAATACAGCACTCAAAAGTTGTGTCTCTACCTGGCCTGGTGACACACAACTTTAATCCCAGCACTCAGGAGGCAGAGACAGGCAGATCTCTGAGTTTGAGGCCAGCTTGGTCTACAGAGCAAGTTCTACGACAGCCAGGACTACACCAAGAGACCCTGTCTCAAAACAACAACAACAAAACAAAATAATAATAGTACAAATTTAAGGCCCAGAGAGATGACTCAGCAGTGAGGAGTGTATACTGCTCTTTTGGAGTGTCTGAGTTCAGTTCCCAGCCCCTACGTCATCCAGTTCTGGGACTCTAACACCTCTTGCCTTCAAGATCATCTGCATTCATATATATATACACACACACACACCTACAAATAATTAAAAATAATACAAACAAATCTTTTTAAAAAGTAAGTGAGGAGGCAAAAACTTAAAAACATATATAAATTTAAGTAGTACAGATTTCTTGTAGGTGGTGTATAAGTAATTATATCTTGACTTTGCCTTTGGAAAGCTAAAGGATGCTGTGTTTAAATGTATACTACGGGGGTTGGGGATTTAGTTCAGTGGTAGAGCGCTTGCCTGGCAAGCACAAGGCCCTGGGTTCGGTCCTCAGCTCCGAAAGTATGCTATGTCTTAATCTTTTTTAAAGAAACAAAATCTTTATGTCATAGTGTGAGACGCTAAAATGCTTTTTGGTTTTGAGCGCTAACCATTTTTCAATCATGTCTTTTTAAGGAGCTCCCACCTTACCTTTGCAAACTGGATGTCCCATTTCAGAGAGGTAATATTTCTTTTTTTATGGTTTAAAACGCTGACATTAAAGTATATTCATTTATATTGAGAAATATAAATTCTAAAGATTTAACTCTATCACTTAGCTTAAATTCACTTGACAACTAATTGAAGCCTGAATACCATAATAATTATATGAATTTAGATTCTTGGAGATACTTTATACTTCTCAGGGGGTAGGGTGGGAAGCAGGGTGTGTGTTTTGAGATAGTCTCAGTCTATATCTCAGCTGGCCTTGAATTTGCTATGTGTCCCAGACTGACTTCAAACTCACAGCCATCCTCCTGCCTCAGCCTTCAGAGTGGTGGGAGTTGTAGAATCAAGCCACCATACTTGATTACTTTGTACTACTACTACTACTATTCCTCCTTCTCCTCCTCCTCCTCCTCCTCCTCCTTCCATTGTACTTCTAAAGCATCAAGTTTTACAGCATTGCCATTACTTATAGTAGTTGTCCATTATAAATATAATGAAGGATAAATAAATAAATGGGAAGGGCCTCTTGTAGATCCTTTCTGATTCTGGAACTTTTGATTCTGTCATTTAGCTAATACCTTTGTTAAGCAGCATTTGTTTCTAGTTGTATGTCTGTGCACTGTGCCATGGTGAGCTCGCGGACTTGGGAGGACAATCCAAAAAGATGTTTGGTTCTCTCCTTACACCTTGTGGGTGTTCTGGGCTTCAAACTCAGGTCATCAGGTTTAGTGACAATTGCCATCGCCCACGGGAGTCACCCACGGAGACACTCAGCAGCCCACAGAGACAGTCTTGCTGTCTAGCCCAGGCTGACCTCAAACTGAAGACCTTCCTTTCCCCTGTGCTCCAGGGGAAAGGCCCAGCTTTTGAGTCCCCTTATACTGTGAATATTAACCCCTTGTCAATTATATAATTTGAAGATGCTTTCTGTGATTTATAGGCTGTCAGTCACCCTGTTATTTTGTTGTTGTTGTTGTTGTTGTTGTTGTTGTTGTGAGAGAATTTTTAATTTTATTAAGTGTGTGCGCGTGCGCACTCACAAGCTTGTCACGATGTACATTCAGAGATCAGAACACAGCTTGTGAGAGTTGATTCTCTCACTCAGGTCTTCAGGCTTGGTGGCAGGCACCTCTACTCTCTGGGCTCTCTCACAGGCCCCCAGGGATTTGTTCAGGTCCGTTTTAAAAATACTGTGCATACCAAATGAGGTAGATTTTAAATTCGCCAGCATGGGGCTGGAGATACAGCTCAGTGCTAGAGTACTTGTTTAGCTAGCACTGAAGGCCTGGTGAAGTGGTTCAGACTTGTAATCCCAGCACTGGAGGTTGAGGCAGGAGGATCACCACAAGTACAAGGCCAGATTGGAGTACAAAGGGAGACTTATTCTTAAAAACAGCAAAGGTTGGGGCTGGAGAGATGGCTCGGCAGTTAAGAGCTCTGAAAGCTCTCGCAGAGTGTCAGAGACCAGCCCGACCTGTCGAACAGTTCTTGAAGGGAGAAGTGAGGATTAAAAACATAATAGAACTGAAAAATAGAGACATAAAGGATAACACCTAGTGTAGTAGACATAAAAGAAAAAGAGACACAGGATAGTTTCGGGAGGGCTCTAGGTCAATACTACAGTCGCCTCAAGTTTATTCCTAATGGAATTTTTATACACCAGCAAGTGGCATGGCAAAAGACCCCTCCCCCTTTCCAGGTCAAGGTACAAAACTACAAACAAATGTAGACCCTTCCTTAATTTTCAAAACACCTGGTAACCACACCTTTGGCTAAAACATCCTATTATGCAGCCTTATGGGGCAAGGCAAACTCAGACTCTCTGACTCTGAGTCAAGATGGAATAAGGCTTCACTATGAAGTCTCCTGTGGGCCCCCACAGCAGAGAACCTGGGTTCAATTTCTAGCACCCATGTGGTTGCTTACAATTCCAATTCCAGGGGATATGACACCCTCTTCTGATTTCCAAAGGCTCCTGCAGGAATGCAGTGCATATATATACACTCGGGCACTCACACATGTTCATAATATTAGATTTCAAAATACTCTTTAAACACCAAAGACAGGTGAGGCTCAGGGGAGAAAAGAAAGAAAGGTAAATAAAAGTCAGGGGGAAAAAAAAACCAAAAAACTTAAAGTTACTGGATGTGATGAAATATCCCAGCACTTGGGAGGCTGAGGCAGGCAGATCTCTGTGAGTTCCAGGCCAGCTAGGGCCACCTTGTCTCAAAAAATAAAAATAAAGGCCTGGAGAGATAGCTTAGTGGTTAGGAGTGATTGCTGTTCCTCCCAGAGGAACTGAGTTTGGTTCCCAACACACACATTGATTTGCTCACAACTGCCCATCTCTAGCCTCAGAGGATTCGATGTCTCTTCTAGCTTCCTCCAGCACCCACAAAAAACACACAGACATACAGATAAATTAAAATAGAATAAAAAATAATAATCAAATAAAAATGAAAGTCATCTATTTGTAAGGCATGTTTCAATCTAACGAGTGTTTGATTTGTCTTCACCTGAGTATCTTTTTGTTTGTTTGTTGTTTGAGACAGGGTTTCTCTGTGTAACTTTGGCGCCTTTCCTAGAACTCACTCTATAGCCTTGAACTCACAGAGATCAACCTGGCTCTGCCTCCCGAGTGCTAGGATTAAAGGCATGTGCCATCACCGCCCGGCCACACCTAAATATCTTTAATCTGTGTTATTATGAGGAAATGTTCTTTCTTTTCTTTTCTTTTTTTCTTTTCTTTCTTTCTTTTTTTTTTTTTGAGACAGGATTTCTCTGTGTAGCCCTGGCTGTCCTGGAACTTGCTTTGTAGACCAGGCTGGTCTTGAACTCACAGAGATCCACCTGCCTCTGCCTGGGGACTTTTCTTTTCCTCTATAGTGCACAGCCAACTCCATGAATTTATTAATGATATTATTATTATTATTATCATTATCATTATTATTATTGTTGTTATTATTATTATTATTATTATTATTATCATCATCATCAGCTGGCCTAGAATTCACTATGTAGACCAGGCTGTTCTTAAATTCACAGAGTTCCACTAGCCTCTGCCTCTGGAGTACTGGGGTTAAAGTAGTGCACCATCACACTTGGGAAGGCTCCACAAACCCTTTGGGATTAGGAATTTCACAGCCTGTGGAGCGCTTGCCCAGCACTGAATAAATTGAATGTGAGGATCTAGGCTTATAATCCCAGCACTTGGTGGGGAGGCAGGAAGACCACAAATTCAGGGTTATCCTTGGCTACCTAGTGAGTTGGAGGCCAGCCTGAGTTACATGAGACCCTGTTTCGGAAACAAAACAAAATGAAAAGACCCTTTCATTTTGTTCCTGGTTTTCTGTCCCCTTAGCCAGTCTTAAATTTGGGAATGTGGAGATCTCTGAAGCCATCTAACCCGCTCTCCCTTACAGAGAGAGAAGGAAACAGAAGTCACAGAGGAGCTTAACTTGATCAAGGTCATATAACAAGTGAATGGCTGAGCTAGAACTTGACACTCTTTCCACATTACCAGGCCAGTGCTCAAATAGACTGTCCTCTCCCTCTCTCTGAGCAGTCCCTGACTGTCGTCAAAAAATAGTGGCAGGTACTCAGGTTTCAAACAACTGTAAAGATTTTTTAAAGTTTGTTTGTTTGTTTATTTATTTTTTCCTATTATCAGCTTGATACAGCACAAATTCTTACCCTAATAGTGAAATGTCTCACTATTGAGGCTTGCCCAGTGATTGGGTAAAACCAAAACTTATTATAAGCCACAGTCATCCTAGGGTCCCCCCTGCTATATAACCTCTCTGGTTTTGTGGGTTGCAGTCTGATTGTTCTTCGCTTTATAGTTTTTGAGTCAACGTCCTACTATGTAGTCCAGGCTAGCTTCGAACTCAGAGATCCACTTGCCTCTGCCTACTTGGTGCTGGGATTAAAGGGTTGGGCCGCCAAGCTCAAGACTAAAGCAAACAAACAAAAAATAATTTATTGGGTTTAGAGTAGAGTTGAAAGTTTGGGCCAGGCAGAGGTAGGTTGGTCTCTGAGCCTGGTCTACATAGCAAGTGTCAGCCAGCCAAGGTTTTTAGAGCCTGCTGGGTCATCTCACCAGCTCCTAGCTTTCTGGTCTCTCTGTACAGCCCAGGCTGACTTTAATCGAGACCCTCCTCCCTTAGCCTGCCGAGTGCTGGGATGTGCTGATGCGCGGCTCTGAGTCTCATTTGCCTGTCTGACGTTAGTTTTGTCTGTTGGACCGTTTCCTGTGTCCCTTGAGGGTATCTTACTTGGATGTGGATAGCTGTCGCCTCATGGCAATTCATTCGCAATTCATTTGAATACTTAGAAGACAACAGTTATTTTATCAAACTAGGGTATCACTAGCCAAATAGAACCTTCTGTAATGACAGGAACATTCTGTATTTCTGTTGTCTTTTTTTTTTTTTTTTTTTTTTTTTTTTTTTTTTTTTTTTTTTTTGGTTTTTTTTTTTGGTTTTTTCGAGACAGGGTTTCTCTGTGTAGCTTTGCGCCTTTCCTGGAGCTCACTTGGTAGCCCAGGCTGGCCTCGAACTCACAGAGATCCGCCTGCCTCTGCCTCCCAAGTGCTGGGATTAAAGGCGTGCGCCACCACGCCCGGCCTTCTGTTGTCTTATAAGACAGCCAGTAGCCACAGGAGTTCGGTTTCCAGCATCTATATGTTGACTTGCAACCATCTCTAACTCCAGTTTCAGAAGATCAGATAACCTCTGACCTCCGAGGGCAGCCTGACATACATGTGGAGCACATATATGTACAGGAAAAAGACTAACACACATAAAGAATAAATCTAAACATAATTTTTTTTTTTGTTACAAAGCTACTTTGGAGTGTGCCTCACAGGAATAAAACACAGGGAAAGAGTAACGCCCCCACACCCCCCCAAGAGCGCTTGGGATGGTGGGGGACGGATCCTCGAAGGGGAAGAAACCCTAAAGGGACCCGCCGCAGACTCAGGGCAAAGGGAATGCCATCCGCGCTGGGGCGCTGCTCACCCATAGTGGGGACTGGCTCCAGGCACACAGGCGAGGGGCAGAGGGTTGGACACAAAGCCGCAGGTTCCTCCTCCTCCTTTGCCGTGTCCTGATTCTGCCGCCGTCTTCCTCTGCCCGATGACAACAGAAAGGCCACCACCTCAGTGCTTTCCCTTAACCGAGTTGCTCCGTGCTTGTTCTGGCAGGCATGTTTACAGGAGTCACAGCAGCCATCACCTGCCTCTGTTGTGTCCCTTGACAGGATCTTGAGCAGCCCAGGCTGACCTTGACCTCTTAATTGTACCCACCTCCCAAGGACTGAGACACAGGCCTGCACCATGGCAGCTGGCAGACGTGAAGCTTATATGTATTGTTATTGTTGTTGTTTGTTTTTGTTTTTCCAGACAGGGTTTCTCTGCTATCTTGGAACTCTGTAGACCAGGCTGGCCTCAAACTCAGAGATCCACCTGCCTCTGCCTCCTGAGTACTGGGATTAAAGGCGTGCGCCACCACCTCCGCCCAGCTCAAATCTTTTAAAACAGTAAATACAGAATGAATTTACTGATGAACTTAATGAGTAAAAAGCCCAGGGTTATATACCTTCCTTCATGGCTGATTCCAGTTAATCATATGATAATCAGCTTCTTTCTATTTGATCTCTTGGGTCTGTGTTTTGTCTATTAGCTTTGTTCTCAAGGACTTTAAAGGTTTTTGTTTTTTATTACATTTATTTATTGTGGGGGCCAGGACTAGGTGGTCATATCTTGTGTGTGTGGAGATCATGTACGAGTCAATCATTTGCCTCCATCGAGTGTGTCCTGGGAAATAGCCCAGGTCCTCAGGCTTGGCAGCGAGCACCTTTACACACTCAGCCATCTTCTTACTGGCCCTCAGGGACATCATCTCTCTACCTAGCACTGGCTGTCCTGTAACGATGTAGACCACCATGGTCTCACCTCACAGAGATCCGCCTGCCTCTGCCTCCTGAGTGCTTAGATTAAAGGTGTGCACCAGCACATACATAATTTTTATTACTCTTTTCTTTGAATAACTACATTGATGATGATAATAATTTGACAGATATGGGCTGGAGAGATGATTCAGTGGTTAAAAATACTTGCTGCTCTTGCAGAGGACCTGGGTTTGGTTCCCAGCACCCACATGGTGACTGCAAACCATACATAAGTCCATTTCCAGGGCATCACACAACCTCTTGTGGCCTTCGTGGGCACCAGGCACACACTTGGTGTACATACAGACATACAGGCAAAATGCTCATACACATGAAATGAATACATCATTTTTTAAATTTTATTTTTATTTTATGGTCATTGATGCTTTGCCTGCCTGTGTGCCTGAGTGAGGGTGTCAGGTCCCCTGGAACTGGAGTTGCAGACAGGTGTGGGTGCTGGGAATTGAACCTGGGTCCTCTGGAAAGAGCACCCAATCCTCTTAACTGCTGAGGGGTCTCTCCAGTCCCTGAATACATCTTTAAAAAAAATACTCATTTGTATTTTTTTCTTTTCTTTTTTTTGAGTTAGGGTTTCTCTGTGTAGCTTTGGAGCCTGTCCTAGAGCTCGCTCTGTAGACCAAGCTGGCCTCGAACTCACAGAGATCTGCCTGGCTCTGCCTCCTGAGTACTGGGATTAAAGGTGTGCACCACCACCACCACCACCACCACCACCACCACCACCACCACCACCACCACCCGGCTTATTTTTTTTTCCATTTGTCTTATTTTCAAGTGTGTGTTGTGTGGACATATGCATGTGAGTACATAGAGCTGAAGTTATAAGTAGTGTCAATCACCCAGTATGGGTGCCAGGAACAGAACTCTAGTCCTTTGGAAGAGCAATATATGCTCTTAATTGCTAATGCCATCTCTCCATCTCTAAAGTAAATCTTTCTTTGAAAATTTATTTTTAAATAATTTAACAAGTTATTGAATTTGTGTACTTGTTTTGCTTGAAAATTATTCTCAAGTCTCTGAAAACTTCGATGATAATCTCATAGCAAAACAGTCTGAACTAATGAATGGTTAAATTAAAATAATTAGCTGGGCATGGTGGCACACATCTTTAATCCCAGCACTGCAGAGGCAGAAACAGGCAGATCTCTGAGTTTGAGGCAAGCCTGGTCTACAAAACAAGTTCCAGGGCTATAGAGTGAGAGAGACCCTGTTTCTAATTAATAAAGTAATTAAATTATTGTATATCTACTTGAGGGAGTATTTTGAGACCTTTAGATATCTTCATAATATAAATGGCAGGCTGAATGAGGTCACCTATGTGTGTAGTCCTAACACTTGGAGGTGGAGGCAGGAGGATCAGTCATTCAAGGTTAGCTTTCCCTATGTAATGAATTCAAGGCCATGATGGGCTACATAAAATACTGTCTCAAAAACCAAAAGCAAAGAAAAAATTTTAAATCAGTAGGGTGTATATAGCTCAGTGGTAGAGTGCCGACTATAATGTGTGAGACCCTAAGTTTATCCCATGCAGCATAAAACCAAAAGGCAAGAAATAAGCCAGTGTATCAATGTCAGTATTTTGGGTGTGATATGGTACATGGTTTTACAAGATGTTGCCATTGGGAAATCTGGACAAAGAGTATATAGATCTGTGTATTATTTCTTACAGTCTTCATGTGACTCTAGTTATCTTGAAAACTTGAAAAAATTGAAATCACAGCGGGGCATGGTGGCTCGTGCCTTTAATCCCAGCACTCAGAAGGCAGAGGCAGGCGGATCTCTGTGAGTTCAAGGCCAGCCTGGTCTGCAGAGCGAGTTCCAGGACAACCGGTGCTACACAGAGAAACCCTGTCTTGAAAAACAAAAATTAGATAAAAATTGAAATCAAAATTATAAATGTATAACATAAAAATATTTTTATGGACATAAAAATAACAGGCTAAAATCCAAGGATAAACTGTATTGTGACTTTGTCAAATAATTCACAGGGAAAGAAGGAAATCCACATGTGCTCATGATGATGTCTAAGTCATGCATTTCACATGACTTTCCTCTATACTTGGCTTCATTTGTCATTGTCCTATAATGCACATGTACTGTAAATTCCTACCATTAAAGAAGTAAGAGTTATCCTTTAAGAATGGAGGTTACGGGGCTGGAGAGATGGCTCAGAGGTTAAGAGCACTGACTGCTCTTCCAGAGGTCCTGAGTTCAATTCCCAGCAACCACATGGTGGCTCACAACCATCTGTAATGAGATCTGGTGCCCTCTTCTGGCCTGCAGGCATACATGCAGACAGAACACTGTATACATAATAAATAAATAAATCTTAAAAAAAAAAAAAAAAGAATGGAGGTTACTATTTAAAAATCTTATTTTCTTCAGCATGCAAGTGTGAAGGAAAAGATAACCGAATTCCATTGCTGAAGGAAGTGTTTGAGGCCTTTCCTGAGACCCCCATTAACATCGACATCAAAGTCAACAACAATGTGCTGATTAAGAAGGTACGGGGGTCATTGTCTCAGTAAGGCCAGAGTAGGTGACAGACTGACAGTGTGCGGAGGAGGAGGATATTCTAGGGAACACCATTGTTTGATTTCAAAAACTAAGTAAGGTTGGATAGGTGAGAGACTGATAGAGATCAAGGAAACTAGATAGGCCGGGACTCAGCATTGTTTAAAGTAATGCCCCATAAAGGTCACCGAAGCAAACTTTCCTATGTCCCGTTTTTCCGAGTGAGTTGCCTAGCCGGGTCATGACTAATGTAAGCTCTCTTAGGCTCCAGGCATCCTGATCTTTCTATAATTGACTACCAGCTTTAAGTTGTTCATTCGTGGTTTGTTTATGTCAAATTACTAAGTAGTCATATTCAATTTTTTTTTTTTTTTTTTTTTTTGGTTTTTCGAGACAGGGTTTCTCTGTGTAGTTTTGCGCCTTTCCTGGAGCTCACTTGGTAGCCCAGGCTGGCCTCGAACTCACAGCGATCCGCCTGTCTCTGCCTCCCGAGTGCTGGGATTAAAGGCGTGCGCCACCACCGCCCGGCGTCATATTCAATTTTTATGTCAAATTCTGAGTAGTCATATTCTAATACGTTTTAGAGTGGTAAAGGTAAATCATTTTGCATTTCATAAAATAATCCCAATTTACTTACCAGTTTTTCCACAGTTTTATACTACCTATTGACAAGTAATTGATTGTAACCCGTTTTCAGAGTAAAACCATGTGGGTGGATCTACATATAGGCCTGTGCATAACATTTTGAATTTTCCCACGTAGGTCTCGGAACTGGTGAAGCAGTATAAGAGAGAGCACCTGACGGTGTGGGGCAACGCGAGCTCTGAAATCGTGGACAAGTGTTACAAAGAGGTGAGCCTCGGAAGCCACCCGGGGTGCCGGCTCTCTCTATGTACGGCTGGCTGTTGCGTCTCCTAGCTCGTGTGCGAACGGAAGGAACTAGCCAGACGTTGCTCATAGGGATGACGGACTGCATCTGGCAGCTTATGTTGGTTGTTGGTTGTGACGTGGTCTAGGGGGTCTTGATTGGGTTCATTTTCCTCTGCCTGTTAAAGAATTAAAAGCAGAAAAAGTCTGACGTCCACAGGAAGCAGCGAAACAGCCTCAAACAAAGACAGAATCAGCAGTTAGAGGAAGGTGTTTGTTTACCGGGCGTGAGGAAGTCCGCACACAGCAGACGTGCAGAGAAGAAGACCCTCTGTGCCGGGCGGTGGTGGCGCACACCTTTAATCCCAGCACTCGGGAGGCAGAGCCAGGCGGATCTCTGTGAGTTCGAGGCCAGCCTGGGCTACCAAGTGAGTCCCAGGAAAGGCGCAAAGCTACACAGAGAAACCCTGTCTCAAAAAACCAAAAAAAAAAAAAAAAAAAAAAAAAAAAAAGAAGACCCTCTGTAAAGTCAGGGGCGGGGGCTCAGAAAGCTCACAATCCAGTGTCTTCTTGAGGCTCGGAGGTTTTAAAGCCTCTGAAGAGTCAGTCCCCTCCGTTAGGGTTGGTCAGTGTGAAGACAGGATGGTTGCTTGGACTGCAGCTCTTGGGTGATGTGTCCTGATCAGGCCCTGGATTTTTTGAGCTAGTCCATCTGCAGGGGGCCTGGTGGGTGACAAAAGTTGCCAGGCTTTTGTCCCAAATCAGGAGGTTGAAGAAGAAGCTGGCCATCTTGGAAATCAACGGGTTTGTTACTTAGCCATGGCCCCTCTCTTCCCTGTCTGTCTGTCTGTCTGTCTGCATACAGGGAGTCTCTCAGTTGTAACATGGTTCACTGAACTGCATCACATGCTACTAAGATTTGTCTATCAGTGTTGTATACAGGAAAGACAATCTTTGTGTTGTAATGTCTGTTTTATTGGCCCTTTAAATATCTGTGTGTGTAATTTCAAAAGAAATTATTTTGTTTTCCAAGTTGTTTTTGCTCTCCCACACATACTCAAGCCAAGGTGATGAGTGTCACATGGTACGTCCTGCGGGACATTCACTCTTTGAAAATTTCCAGGTTGCTGGAAATGTGTCTGTAAAAATTTGCTTTGTTTTTGAAATGATTTCCCACATTTCCTCCAGCAACTTTCATGAGCTCATAGAACTTGGAATTCAAATACCAAAAAAAAAAAAGTCTTAAGAACTGAAGATTCCCTTTTATTTATTTATATTTTTATTTTATTTTATTTTATTTTTTTGGTTTTTCGAGACAGGGTTTCTCTGTGTAGCTTTGAGCCTTTCCTGGAACTCACTTGGTAGCCCAGGCTGGCCTCGAACTCACAGAGATCCTCCTGCCTCTGCCTCCCGAGTGCTGGGATTAAAGGCGTGCGCCGCCGCCGCTGCCGCCGCCGCCGCCGCTGCCGCCGCCGCCGCCGCCGCCGCCGCCACCACCCGGCTTCCTTTTATTTTTATTTAGAGAATTAATTCATTTACTTGTGGTACTGGGGATTCATCCAAGCCTGATACATTTGTTGGTTTATACCACGCTACCATTGAGGTATATACTAAGCTTGGGGCCCTTTTTTAAGGACACAAAAGATATCAAAGTGTAGGGGAAAATATCATGACACATAGAAATTCTCAGATAGATACAAAAAACTCTTAGGAGTTTTCCTTCTCAGCAGAAAAACAAAAATACTCAGGGTCCAGCATGGCATGGCTCAGAGTACAGCTGAGGCCCATTAAGCCGACTAAGTGTTCTTTAAGCGCTCTAGGCTGGAGGGCCCAAGGTAGCTTGTGAACAATAGGCGAGAGACCACAGAGCTCATGGGCTGGCTACACAGCTACCTTCAGGGCTTGAGAACTTCAAACTAGAATTCTTTCCCTCAAAGCTGGTCATCGTCTAATGGCACGTTAAGGTGTTCCCACGGGGAGAGAATGTCCCAGAGGCCATCTGCTAGCATGTTTGACATCACCACACAACCTGTCAAAAAATAACGGGAGTACAAATGCCGGGGAGCCGCGTCCGTCTGGAGTCGCTGGTGGGGAATGTGCAGCCGCTTTCTTCAGTAGCTGTTTCAGAAGAAGAGGGTTTGTTTTAAAGAAAACTAAACACACAGTCACCGTATGAACCAGCAACTTCATGTCAGGCATTTATCCCCAGACCCGGGCAAAGGTGGGGGGAGGGAACTGACTCCACAGAGTTGTGAACTGTGGCCTGAACACCATGCATATACCCAAAAATAAATTAAAAATGAAGCTAGGCCTGGTGACATGTGCCTTTAATCCCAATGCTCAAGAGACAGAGGCAGGCACATATCTGAGTTTGAGGTCAGCTTGTCTGTAAAGAGAGACCATGTCCCCCCCTACCAAAAACAATTACTATAAGAAAAATAATTAAAAACTCAACCTTAAACCAGGCTGCAATGCAGGACTGTAATCCCAGCTACTCTGGAGGCTGAGGCAGGAGGATCAGAAGGTCAAGGTAAACCCGGGCTACAAAGTAAATTCAACACCAGCCTGGGAAACTTAGCAAGACCCTGTCTCAAAATAAAAAGTAAAAAGAGGTGTGGAGCTATAGCTCAGTGGTAGAACACTTCCTTAGCAATACTCAAAGCCTTGGGTTCGAACACACAGTCACACACACTCACACACACTCAAAATGTTACCTACTGATGGGGTGGCAAGATGGCTCAGCAGTTAAGAGTACTTATGGCCAAGCCAGTGACCTACACTCAATCCCCGGGACCCAGGCCGTGGAAGGAGAGAACTAACTGCTTTCTGCAAGTTGTCCTCTGACCAGCACACAGGCACCCCCACCCCTAAATAAACAAATATACACCTTTAAAAGTTATATGCTGGGGCCCGAGAGATGGCTCAAGCTTTAAGCCCAAGTTTGAGACCCAGCATCCATGTGGCAGGCATGAGGTTGACCTCCAAACATGGGCGCAAGTACGGCCACCCCAAACAAACATGTACACACACACACACACACACACACACACACACACACTGGGGGGGGAGGGAGGGAAGGAAATGAATAAGTAAAGCCCTTTTTTTTAAATGATTTGAAGTATAGTATAATTAATATGTAAACAAGTTACAGTGGTTTATTATCAGGTATTATCTACTGTATATAATTGTATTGCTATACGTTTATATGACTGGCAATTCAGTGGGTTTGTTTACAGTGGTGTCACAAACCCACGAACAGTACATTGCATTGCACTAGAGCTGTTATGAAGTCAAAGGCTGTCATTACACACGTGGGACATTTCAGCTCCTTTATCTTAAGGACCACTGTTACATATGCAGCCAGGCGTGGACTGGAACACTGTTAGAGACAGGGTAGAACTACACGTGTCACATTTTTATTTTATTTCCTTACTTTTTTGTTTATCCATTGTTTAGTACTCAGTTGCTTCCACATTTTAGACATTTGAATGATGCCTGTTATGAACACTGGTGTAGAAATAAAAGATCACTGCGAACAATTGTGCACCAGCACATTAGGTATATTCTCTCTAAGAACAGGACTCACTCCTGGAAAATAAAAGCTAACAAGAGTGAATCATGGGAGAAACAAATTCTGAGTTGATCTATGACGAATAAGGAGAGTGAATGAGTAATCAATGTCTTTGCAGCTGAGCTCTGCCCAACAAAGAGCTAACAACGTCAGTCCTTGTCGAGCTTTCAGAGAAGAGGAAACAATACCCAAGTCATCCTCAGACCAGCAAGTACCTTAAATATCAAAGCCAGACGAAGAAGGTGGCAGAGAACTATGTACAAATATCACTCGTGAGGAGATTTAAAAACCCGAGCAGGGTAACTGGCAGACCTTCCCCACTCCAGTCTCCACATTTCTTTCAGTTGAGCTGTATACAGTGAATGGAAGGCGAAGTGGTGGAAGAGTTTTCTAAGTGAGGGCAATAGTATCCACAAAGTGGCAAAATATTTGAAATTGTCAAGCATTACTGAGTAAAACCCTTCTTTCAAAAAGGGTTATATGCTGTATGATTCCATTTATATAACGTTCTCAAAACTGTAGATGTGAATTGCAGATTGGTGGCTGCCAGGAGACAGGCACTGGAGCGGGTAGGGAGTGGGCACGGTGTTGATAGAATATTCTCTGTGTCGTTTGTGGTGGTTATAGGAATCTGTACGTGGACCACACAGAATTTAAACACATGCTTGTACACACACACACACACACACACACACACACACAGATGGGAACAGATTAAAAATGATGACACAAAGAGAAAATGATGCAAACGGACTAAAATTTGTCATTTAAGCAGCAGTAATACATCATTGTCAACTGGCTTGGATCCTCCTCTAGTACAGCCTCATCACACATCGCCTTCTGGAGAAGTCAAGTCAAGCACATGTCACACACTACTGGTTTTATAACTTTCTGTAAGTCTATAGTTATTTCTAAATCAGAGCTAGATTCTTGTTCTAATTTACAAAATTCTATCATTCATTCATTTTACAACAGGGTCTCATTATGTAGCCCAGGCTGGCCTCAAACTTGAGATCCCTTTGCCTCAGCCTGCCATGTTCTGGGAGTGCAGGTATGCGCTGTCCCACTTTATGTTCTGTATTTGATCCGTAACAGCAGAACAAGGACGTATTTGCAGCAGTATTGATGTGCATGTGTGCACCCTAGGGACTCTGGTTTGGTTTTTTTGTTGTTGTTGTTGTTGTTGTTGTTTTCTAAGACAGGGTTTTTCTGTGTAGCCCTGGCTGTCCTGGAACTGTAGACCAGGCTGTCCTCAAACTCACAGCGATCCACCTGCCTCTGCCTCCTGAGTGCTGGGATTAAAGGCCTGAGTCACCACTGCCCAGTGAGCTGTGTAGATTTAGCAGGAGCCAAATTACCAAACATTTCATGTGTCATCTTTTTTGCTGTTGTGTTGGTGTGTTTCTCCTAGTCTCTAGTTGTCCATACATAACCAACAGACCCATGTCGTGTTACAAAAGCACCAGAGAGACTTCAGTGGCATTCATTCCTCCACGGGGCTCCAAAGTCGATCATTACTTATGAATTACAGACTACCTTTTTCTGAGTTGTTATTGTAATGAATACTCGTAATTCAGAGAATGTTTGCAAGAGTCGTCAGCATATAGTCTGGGAAATATATCCTGAGGTTTATAAAAAAGATCCTGCCTATTAAAGTAACATATAATGTTGTTTGTGTTTTAGAACTCAGATATCCCTATACTCTTCAGCCTACAGCGTGTTCTGCTCATCCTTGGTCTTTTCTTCACCGGCCTCTTGCCCTTTGTGCCCATTCGAGAACAGTTCTTTGAAATTCCAATGCCTTCTATCATACTGAAGTAAGTCCTTATGCTCTTTACCAGTTACCCGTTAGTGAATGCTCAACTAGTGGCTCATGCCCATCCCCATCACTCTTAGGTGCTGGGGATCGAAGGCTGGGTGTGGGTGGATTCTCCCAGCTCAACCCCTGGCCTTCGCTGTAGTTCACGCGTGCTTTATCCCCACTAAACTTGGGCTTGTTTTCATCTGTGCTGAGTCATGGTAGGATCCCTAGGGGGTGATTAGATGATTTAGGGGGCTGAATTCCTTTCCTGTGGGAATGAGTTTTCTCTTGGTTTTTTTCTGCTGCTTCTCACATGCAAGCACCTCCCTTCTGCCACTGCCCACTGCTTTCCTGCTGCCTTGAAGCCCTCACAAGAAACAAACAGGCCAGGCGATGGTGGCGCACGCCTTTAATCCCAGCACTCGCGAGGCAGAGGCAGGCGGATCTCTGTGAGTTCCAGGCCAGCCTGGTCTACAAAGCGAGTTCCAGGAAAGGTGCAAAGCTACACAGAGAAACCCTGTCTTGAAAAACCAAAGGGGGGAAAAAAAGAAGCAAACCAATTCTAGTACTGTGCTTTTGTGTTTCTAGAACTGTGATCTAAGTAAACTTATTTTTTTTTTTGTAAACATCCCAGCCTCAGACACTTTATTATAGCTATGGAAAAACAGACTAAAGCAAATATCAACAATAAAATAAATAGACTTTCCCACCCCTAGCTATAGACAGTTGACATCTTCTGGAGGAGAGGCTCGGCTTTCCTCCACGGTGTAGCCACTATTACCTCACCCATGCTCTAGTAACTCCATGCCCGTGCTCAGGTAAGCACCCCTATTTCACCTGAGTTTATTGAACATAAGACCGGGGTTTATTGGAAGGAAGAAATGATCCAAAGGGCATGGGAATGGGATAAAAAAGACTAGTGGGGGGATTAATATGATCAAACTACACGTATGAAATTTTCAAAGAATACATTTTAACACTATTTTTAAGAAATTAATAGACATTTGTGGGACTTGGGATATATTTTAGTGGTTGAGCTCTTGCTAGCAAATACAAAGCCCTAGGTTCAATCTCCCACACAAACACAGAAAAAAAGAGTTCTGCTGTCAAAAGCTTCTTAATATAGTTAGATCACATTTTCTGTGTGTGTGTTGGGGGAGGGAGGGTAAACTCTGGCATTGTTGTTTGAGACAGGATCTCTGACTGGGACCTGGGGCTCGCTGATTATTCTAGGCTAGCTGGCTAGCCTGCCCGAGGGATCCGCCCGTCTCTGCCTTCCCCATGGTAGATTACACAGTGTATGTACTTCTCCGTGCCCTGTTTGTTTTTTAGCGTGGGTGCTGGGGCTCAGGCCCAGGTCATCATGTCTGCATAAGCACTGTTCTGTCTGAGCCACCCCTCTACCGCATAGTCCCCAACCAAGTTTTTATTCCAGTTCCTTATTGTGTGTGTGCATGAGTGCACTCTAAGTGTGCCAGTGCACACACGTGGAGGTCAGAGGGCAACCCTCAGCAATCAGTTCTCTTCTACCACGTGGGTCATCAGATTTGGTAGCAAGCACCTCGCTGAGTCATGTTATGATTCGCTCCTGCTGCAGGCTATTTTGACTGTTTGAGATTCTTAGTGACAAGCTGTTTATTTTATCAATTCTCAATTATATTTGTTAAAAGTCTTCATGGACATTTCTTAGACAAAACAGCTGAAAATACCATTTCATTCACACACACGCACATGGACATGCACACACATCTTATTAGTGTAGCCCAGATGACTTCAAACTCATGGCCACCCCATTACCCAGCCTCTAGAGTGCTGGGATTTCAGGCATGTGCCGCCCCTCCCTGTCCTGCTCAGAAAACACTTGTCTGCAAAGAATCTGTTTTCATTTGCTGTACTAGAAAGACTCTAACCACTTATTACTGAAGTGTTTGGCTCTTTCCACCTGGAGTAGAGCGCCACGTCCTCTAGACAGCTCAGTGCACTCTCGAGGGAAGCGGATGTTGTTGTAATATAAACACAGGAAGCAGAAACACTCTGAGAAGTGATGACAAGGACCAAAGGGATGGCTCGGTTGGTAATGTACCAGCTGTGCAAGCACAAGGACCTGAGTTCGGATCCCCAGAGCCCGTGTAAAGTCCGGGACAGCGGCATCTGTCTGCAGCCCCACACTGTGGGATGGAGACTGGCAAATTCCTAGAGCTCACTGATCAGCCAGCTAGGCCGAACCAGTGAACTCAAGATCCAGGGAGAGACCCTGTCTCAAGGGAAAAAACAAAAAGAGGTTGAAAATGATCAAGCAAGATTCCACATCATCAGCCTGTGGCGTCCACATGTGTACACACACACACTTGCACAAACGTACATGAACATGTAACACACACACACACACACACACACATATAGTAAGTATGACTTCATAGAATATTATTTCTGTTTGCTTTGATATTCTGTGCAGTACACTAGACACTTAATAAAATAATTAGGAATTGCATTTAGTGAGGTAATTAATATTTGAGGTATGAATCCCTTAGATTCCTGAAATTTTGACCAAGACTTCCCATCTGGATCAGTGTTGAGAAAACTTTATTCGGAGTTTCTATTAAAACCAAAAATCGGGGGCTGGAGAGATGGCTCAGTGGTTAAGAGTACCGACTGCTCTTCCAGAGGTCCCGAGTTCAATTCCCAGCAACCACATGGTGGCTCACTACCATCTGTAATGAGATCTGGCGCCTTCTTCTGTACACATAATAAATAAATAAATCTTTAAAAAAAAAAAAATCTAAAAAAAAAAAAAAAACCAAAAATCAAGCTGGCTGGTGATGGCCCACACCTTTGATCCCAGCACTTAGGGGAGGCAGAGGCAGGCCAATCTCTGGGTTCGTGACGAGCCTGGTCTACAGCGCAAGTTCCAGGAAAGCCAGGGCTACACAGAGAAACCCTGTCTCGAAAAACCAAAACAGAACAAAACAAAATTGGACCTAGAGATACAGCTTGGTTGTTAGAATGCTGGGCTAGTATCCATGATGTCCTCAATTTTACCCCAGAATTGCATAAACTGAGTGGGGCACCACATGCAGGGGCTAGGGAGGTGGCTCAGTGGGGAAAGTGCCTGCCGCAGAAGCATGAGGACCTGAGTTCAGGTCCCCTGTACCCATGTAAAGCCAGATGCAACAGTCTGCATCAGCAACCTAAGGGCTGGTAGGAAACAGACTGATGGTCCGGGAGTTCAGCCCGCTTAGCCCATATGTGAGCACACACCCAGAGAAGGAAGGGGAAGGAGGTGGGGGAAGAGGAGAGCGAGGGCAGGAGAAGTTAGAAAAGAAACAAAAAATGAAGAACTGGGGAACATGAAAAGCCTGTTTGACAAATGACAAATTCAGAGCGCAGCCAAGGAGCCTTGGCAGGAGAGAGGTGCGGCAGAGATTTCTTGGCAGATGGCTGTGCCGCTCCAGACCTCAGAAACTGGAAGAAGACAAAAGCAAAAATAATAACTCAAGAAAACAGAGCAGAATCAGGCACATCTTCGTCCTTAGGAAGAGAATTAACCTTTGTCTTCTCTGTCGCTTATGGAGTTTAATAATTGCTAGTTTTTAATTAAAATTTTATTTATTGTTTGTTTGTTTTTTGGGACAGGGTATCACTGTGTAGTTCTCTCTGTCCTGGAACTCACTATGAAGACCAGACTGACTGGAAACTCACAACAATCCTCCTGCCTCTGCCTCCCAGCCTATCTATAGGCACTGTCTTCAGTTTGAATTTGTCTTGTTCTACCACACTGATACATTCCTGCGTTCCTAATTCGTACTGCTTTGACTTCTCTTAGGCTAAAAGAACCACATACTATGTCCAAAGGTCATAAGTTCCTCATCTGGCTTTCTGATACGTAAGTATTTTAATTATTAATGTGGATATATATATATATGTTTTTTGAAGTTTTTTTTTTATGGCATGTGTATGTGTGCAAGCCTGCAGATACGTTTGTGCACCACATGCATGCTTTGTGCCTGAGGAGGCCAGAAGAGGGCATTGGATCTCTTGTAACTGGATGGAGTTACCGGCAGCTATGAGCTGCCTGATGTGGGTTCTGGGAATCAGCCCTGAGTCCTCTGCAAAAGTAGCAAGTGCTCTTAACTGCCAAGACATCTCTAGAGAGAGATCTGTATATAAATGTGTGTTTGTATTGTTTTTGTTTTGTTTTGTCTTGTTTTTTCAAGACAGGGTCTCACTGTATAGCCCTGGCTGTCCTGGAATTTGTTATGTAGACCAGGCTGGCTGGCCTTGAAGTCACAGAGATTCCCCAGCCAATGCAGGGATTAAAGGCATGCCCCCTCCATGCTTGGCTTTTTGAAAAAGAATAAATTTGTTTTGTGTGCAGTGGGAAGTGGGCAGCCTATGCTACAAAGTGTGGAGGTCAGAGCACAACTCTGAGGAGTGTTTCTCTCCTTCCAGCACAAGGGTACCAGGGGATAGAGCTTATGGCAGGCTTGGCGGCAAGCTCTTTTACCTCTCAGCCCAACTCACTGGCCCTGGAGCTGTGTTTATTGGGTGCTAGCCTTGGAACATGGTGCAGTCTGTCCACACGTCATTTGTAAGCAGGACTTGAGCAGCTACTGTGCACGTGGATACCAGTGAACCATCTGGGCCAGCTTAGTCGCTAGTCATAAAACCTAGAGAGATAATCTCCTCAACCTTCACGAGTAAACCAAGCACCTGCCCATTCACTTAAACGATTTACTCAAGGTTACGTAGCTAGTTACTAGCAAGGTTGCAAAAACTAACTGTTCCCTTCGACTTCCTCGCTGTTTCCACAAACCCACAGTTCACGGTGAAAAGAAGTGTGTGTGGCGATACAGGGTGTGTAAACGTGGGTACTGTCTACTGGCACATTTCTTGGAAATTTTTGCACCAAACCCTGACAACCACCCAAGTGTAGTCCTGCATACAAGCTCCTGATGCCTGATGTCCGGGAGTCCTGTATGTCACAGGAGTGTATTCTTTTTGTATTTTATTTTTTGGTTTAATTTCTAGTTTTCAAGAACACATTTTTAAAAATAATTTATTTTATTATGTGCATTGGTGTTTTGCCTACATGGATGATTGTGTGAAGGTGTCAGATCTTGGAGTTACAGACAGTGGTGAGCTGCCATGAGGGTGATGGGAATTGAACCCAGGTCCTCTGGAAGAACAACCAGTGCTCTTAACTTCTGAGCCATCTCTTCAGTCCCTCAAGAATACATTTTAATTGGTGCTAAAGCTTATGGTTGCTAGATTTTTGTATATTTAATCACTGTGCTACATGTAAATTCAAAACCCATGTCAGGCTGCTTGCAACCGCCTGTAACTCCAGTTCCAAAGGATCTGACGCCTCCTCTGGCCCCCATATGCACCTGCACTCACGTGTGCACATATCTATCTACACAGACACCACACATAAAGACATAATTTAAAGTAAAATTTTTAAAAAAAGAATATTTGTGATTTTTCCAGTATGACTAGTTCCCATCTTATTTAAGTGATTTGTAGTCTAAAATCATTTTTCACAGATACAGAAAATTACAATGAATAGACATACAGAAATATATATGTTGGAACTACAATGGCACAGATCTCCAGTAGAATGCCCTGCCTTAACTTGGAAAGCTGGGCACAGAACAGAGGCTTCTAGCGCATTCTCACTCTCATTTCAGCCCCAGCAGACAAAGTGAGGAGCCTCCACTTCACTGAGGTGCTGCAAGGAGAAGGGTTTTGTGAGCATCCAGTGGCAGCCCGAGAGCAGGCTCTGGGTGGCCAGCAGTCAGCAGATTCACCCAGCTGGGTGTGGTGGCCTTTAGAGAGAGAAGCAGATAGAGTTCTGTTGATCAGGGGCCAAATAGGCCAGCCTGGTCTACATAGGGAGTTTAGGCCAGCTAGGGCTACATAGTGAGACTGTCCAAAAAGAAAGAAGGAGGGGGCTGGAGAGATGGATCAGTGGTTAAGAGCACCAGCTACTCTTCCAGAGGACCCAGGTTCAATTCCCAACACCTACAGGGCAACTCACAACTGCTTGTAACTCCAGTTCCAGAGGATCTGGCACCTTGGTAGAAACATATATGCAAGCCAAAAAAAAAAAAAAAAAAAAATTCAGTGCACATAAAAGTAAATAAATCTTAAAAAGAAAGAAAAAGAAAATGAATTTGTAACACCCATTATTACTGGAGATGTTCGTTTGTATTGCTGAAGTGCTGGGATTAAACTAGCAATTATAAAACTATAAGCTGATGGATTAAACTAGCAATTATTAAACTATAAGCTGACGGAGAAAACAAAGGTTAGTTCTATTCCTAAGGATGAAGATGTGCCTGATTCTGCTCTGTTTTCTTCCCCCTCTAGCCTATTGATGCGGAAAGCTTTATTTGACCACCTCACTGCCCGGGGCATTCAAGTAAGTCTGGGCACTGGTGCCCTTTGAAATAGCAGCGCCCACCGTTTGATACAAGCCACAGCGCAGGGTCTGTAACTCGGCCTGAGCTCTGACTTTGATGCTACAACTGTAATGAGGACTGTATGCTCCTCGTAGTTAGTGATAAAGCATTAGCTAGATTCTTACGTAAATGAGGGCAGCTGAAATCAGGGGTGGGATAGTGCATATCTAATGAGGAAATGGAATTTTTTTTAAACGAGCTTAATCATTTCTTAAAATGACAACCTTCATAAGGTTCACTGTAAGCATGCTGAGATCCTAGTGGATAAATATGAAATCATTTTCTGTTTAACATTTCTTCTGATACTTCCTACACCCCAATTCCCAGGTATACGTTTGGGTTTTAAATGAAGAACACGAGTACAAAAGAGCTTTTGATCTGGGAGCCACCGGAGTGATGACAGACTACCCAACAAAGCTTAAGGATTTCCTAAATAATTTTCCCGCGTAAGAAAGGGTCTCAGAATTACTCAAAGGAGACATGACGTGAAAAGATCCGAGGAAAGGTGTGGCACCATTGTTTCCCTGAGATTTGCAGAATGGTAAAAAGGTTTAATCAGTTAAGTTCTTATTACCTCATTTTAAAGCCTGTATGGGAATGTAGAAACTTCTCTATACTGTATATTTATTTTTCAACAATATTGCATATTTTACATTGATAACTTGTTTTGAAAGATAACTGGCTATGAGATGTAAGTAGATCATTGATCAAGATGGCTATATGTGATGCAGTAGTCTTCTATTGTAAATCTGAAATCACAGACTAGAGGCCGAATCAGGCATTAGCCTTCACCGAGAACAAGATCAGCTATAGGAAAAGAAGATTATTGAGCTGGGCATGGTGATGTGAGCCTATAATCCCAGCACTTGGGAGCCTGAGGCAAGAGGGTCATGAGTTTCAGGCCAGCCTGGGCTACATGGTGAGCTCCCCTGTCTTTAAATTTTTGTAATTAAAAAAGGAAGAAAATTATTGAAGGCCATTGCAGCCTTTTTGAATTGTCTGGTTATGTCTAGGTGCATTTTAGTGAAAGGGAAAATAGAGTGGAAGAAGTAGATGTTTAATAGTTAGCCGGCAAGGTGTGTGCTGGTGATAGAAGGTCAATCCAAGTAAAGTTTGTTACTTACCCAGAAATCAAATCTGTGGGCTGAAACAGACTTCTTGGTTGTGGCTGTTAATGGGGACATTCTGTATGGAGTCTTTTTTCAGGTGTGTGACAAGGCCACCGTGTCTATTTTTTTATGTCTTCAAAAATAGACTTTTTAATTGTAAATTAAAACAAGAACCAACTAGTCATGTTTTTATGTTTCCTCTAAAGAAATACGCGATTCTTACCTTTTGGGCTTGACTTGACTCTTTAAACCTCCATCAGATTGTAAGTGACATTGCAGTCCTCGTAACGACTGAGCTGGTGGGAGCGCAGCACCATCGCGGGTATTTTTAGTGTGAGCCACCTGCCCTTGACCTTCAGGAACTCAGTCTACTGAGGACTAGCTACCGACAGACTTACCCAACGTTAGACATCACTTCCTCTGCTTTCTGATGTGACTCCATGTAAATCTGTTTGTAACCTTTTTGGCTAAATTTCCATGATCTCAGATTGGGAGATAAGAATAATATGGACTAATAAATGTCTTTTGCCTAAATGATGTCTCTCGTGTGGGGTGTGCCACATACAGCTGTGAAGGGCGGCCTTACGAGAGCTCCCGTCTGTGGCTTTGTTTAAACTGTAATAAAGTTTTCCAAGAATAAAATGAGGGGCTTGATTTTCTTTTACACTTGTAATTCCAGTGTGTTTCATATAATTTTTTTCAGTTAATGAGGTAATTAATCAATAAATGAGTAAACCTGGGATTTCTCACTAGCATAAAGAGAGTAAAGGAAAACAGAATAATAATTAGGAAGTTACTTCTTGACATTTGGATAGACAACTTGTGCAAGCTAGTCTACTAGAGCAGACTTTTACTCTTCTGTATTATAATTTTTAATTTTAGTCCTTAGAGATCATTTTAATCTTATTTATCTCTGAGGTCTCATTTTTGTCGCCCAGGCTAACCTTGTACTCATGATGCTCCTACCTCAACCTCTTTTTTTGAATTTCTTTTATATGCGTGTGTGTATTTGTGTGATTGTCTCTGTGTGTTTGCATGATGTGTGTGTGTGTGTGTGTGTGTGTGTGTGTGTGTGTGAGTGTATGCTGTACATATGGTGGTCAGAGGCCAGCTTTGTGGAGTTGGCTCTGTCCCTTCACCTTTAAGTAGGTTCCAGGGATCAAATTCAGGATGTTCCCTGTATCTGCTGAGCCATCTCGCGGGCCCGGCCTCAGTCTCTTGAGTGATGGAACTCCAGGCCCGCACCACCAGGCTAGGCTGATCTCCCACTGCTCTATACTGGACACTGGACCCAGATCCTCACACGGGAGAGGCAAGTCCTCTGCCCTTGTGTTTCTAGCGCTCTCTTTGTTTTATTTTTATTTTATTTTTTGTGACTAAATTACTCAGGCCATCCTGAACTCACTCTATAGCCCAGTTAGGCTTTGAACTTTGAATCTTTCTGCCCCAGCCTCCCCAGTGTTGGAGATTATAGGAGTTACAGGCCTGTGCTACCAGGTCCAGCCTGCACTACTAGGTCCAGCAGCTGATTTTTAAAAAATTATTCTTTTTACGGTTTGTTTGTTTGTTTTGGTTTTTCCAGACAGGATCTCTCTGTGTAGCCCTGGCTGTCCTGGAACTCACTCTGTAGACCATGCTGTCCTTGAACTCAGAGATCTGCCTGCCTCTGCTTCCCAAGTGCTGGGATTAAAGGCGTGTCCCACCATCACCTGGCTATGGTTTGTTTTTAAATTTTTCTTCATTATGATTCAGAGCAGGTCATATTGTAAAACTAGCGTATGTTTTGTGTCAATCGTTTCATTTAATTTCAGTAGAAATTACCCATAATGACAACCATGTTTTAAAAAGTCATGCTCAGTGCACTAGAGAGGTGCCCAGTGCTTGAGAGCACTGGTTTCAGTTCCCAACACCCTCATGGTGCCTCACAACCATCCATAACTCTAGTTCCAGAGGACCCAGTGTCCTCTTCTGGCCTTCCAGGACCCCAGACATGCACACGGTGCACATACAGACGAGCAGACAAAACACTCACATACATAAAATAAATAAATCTAGAAATAGTTATTTTTAAACCATGCTAGGCTGTCGATGATTTGGGGCTGAGGAGATGGCTTGATGGGTAGACATCTTGCTGTACAAGTGTGAGAGCTACAAGTGAGATAACCAGAGCCGTGCAAATGCCCCGTGGGTGTGGTGGCCCACTTTTAATCCCAGCCTCGGGATGGGCTTTTCCGGAGCAAGCTGGCTAGCGAGATCACCCCAGTGGGAGCTCAGACTTCAAATGAGAGTCACCTCTTCGATGTCTAGAGTGGAGAGTGACAGAGGAAGATCCCGGAAGCCAGCCTCTGGCCTCCATTCACATGTGCACCCATACAGACATGCCCATGCGTGAACACCACACATGCCTAATATCTATGACAGAAGATTTGATACTCATTGCCAGATAGCATCTGAATACTGCTCTCCGGTTGGAATGTCATGTTGTAAAAGAAAGTAAGGACAGGCATCATGGTATGTCTGTGGTTGGAGCCCACCAAGGTTTCCTAGTGGCTTCACCCAGCAGGACTGCATAAGAGGATGATTTGATCACGGGCCTGGGTACCAGGTGTTTGGAAGGGTCTACACTTGGCTGTATCTAGCTCCCCTCTTGGCATTGTTATAAAAAGCCCTTTGGAATAAAGTTCTGGGCTGTTGGGTTTTGACCCAGGCCCTCCCAAGGCTATCCCGTGTTTCTGTCTTTCCTCTTGTCGTCTAGGTATCTCTTTCTATCTAAATATTTCTCACTTCTCCCTGCTCAAGAGTATCCTGGTCCTGAAAGTGGGGACTGTCCCCCACAGTCTGTAATCCCAGTATGAGGCAGAGACAAGTCATTTTCAGCTGGAGACTTCTCTAAAAAAAAAAAAAAAAGTGGCTCATCATGGTAGCACATGCCTTTAATCTTAGCACCTGAGAGTCAGCCTGGTCTACATAGCAACTTCCAGGACAGCCAGAGCTACACAATAGAGAGACACTGTCTCAAAAAAAAAACAACACAAACCCAAGGGCCAGTGAGATGATTCACTGAGTAAAGATCCTTGCTGTGCAGGCTGGAGACCTGAGTTCTGTCCCTCGAAGCCACCCAAAAGTGGAAGGAGAGACCTGACTCCACAGAGTCGTCCTCTGACCTCATGAATACTGTGGGACCCAAGTGCGCTCCACACACAGTGCACACACGCGATAAAAATAAAAGGGACCCAGCAAGACAGCTTATTGGGTAACAATGCTTGCCATTGAAGCCTGACCCCGACCTGAGTCTGAGCCCCAGAATCTGTGGTGGAAGGAGAGAACAGACTCCCAAAAGGTGGTCCTCTGACCTCCACACATGCACGGTGGCGCACACAAACTCATAATAAATCAAAATGATTAAAAGGGCCGCTAGCTCATGAGTAGCTGCCGTAAATGGGAGAGCTCTGGGTTTGATCCCCAGCAATGCCAGAATTAAAAAAAAAAAAAAAAAAAAGGTCCACAGCCAGGCACGGTGGCACACACCTGTAATCTCAGTCCTGAGTGGGCTGGGGTAGGAACACTGTAAACCCAAAGCCTTCCCAAGCTGGGCTTCATAGGGAATCCTGTTTTCAAACAAAACAGAGCTGGATACATAGTTCACAGCTCAGGTGTGGAAGAGTCACACCCAAAACACAAAAGTGCAAACAAAAGCAGCCGTAGTGGCCCAGGCATACAATGCTGACACTGAAGACACAAACGACAGATTGATGCCCCAGCCTGGTGGGCGAGCCCCAGGCCAACGAGAAACCCAGTCTCTAAAAGCAAGGTGGATGGAGCGGCTGAGAAAAGACCTCACACACACACACACACACACACACACACACACACACACACACACACACACTCAGCCTGTGCAGTTAAATCAGTATGTTCCACTAATAGAACACTGTGAATTGTCTTCCCTGTACAAAGTGAGTTTTCCCCAGAAGAATTTATTAAAGACAAACTAAAGGGGAATCTGCTGTTGATAAGAGTACCAGCTGGAAATGTTTGTTCTGAGCCTTATGTGGTAGCAATTCCAGTGTTCAGAAAACAGTTCTGAAGACTAGTCCAAGTTCAAGGCCAGTCTGGTCTATGTCGTGTGTCCCAGACAGTCCAGGGCTATATGACTCTGAATACTGTGTTTCAATCAGCAGCCCACTTGAAGTCTGGCCCCTGGTGTGTATGCGGAAGTCAGAGGACAGACTGTAGGTATTGGTTCATCCTGGGGATCAAACCAGGTCATCAGGCCCGGAGGCAGGCACGTTTCCCAGAGAGTTAAATCAGTATGTTCCACTAATAGAACACTGTAAATTGTCTTCCCTGTACAAAGTGAGTTTTCCCCAGAAGAATTTATTAAAGACAAACTAAAGGGGAATACTGATTTCCCAGAGAGTCAGCTCCCCAGCCAGCTCTTGCACTCTTGAACTCCTAGGAGCTGTGATAACGTGCACAAGACTGGGTCTGTCAGCACTCAGTCACACAAGGGGAGGGACTCATCCGGCCCCACCACTTCCTTAGGATTTATACCAGTAAGTGGTTGGTGGGGGAGAGAGACATTTTCTTTAGTGATGTAGCCACAAGTAGGGTGCTTGTAAACAAACCCTAATGAAACTCACTGGGACACACATAAACAAATGGGGGGGGGCACTGATTGGAAAGAGGAAAGAGATCATCAGAATGGGAGGGGTACAAGAAAGGGTAACAGTAGCCGGGCGGTGGTGGCGCATGCCTTTAATCCCAGCACTCGGGAGGCAGAGCCAGGTGGATCTCTGTGAGTTCGAGGCCAGCCTGGGCTACCAAGTGAGCTCCAGGAAAGGCGCAAAGCTATGCAGAGAAACCCTGTCTCGAAAAACCAAAAAAAAAAAAAAAAGAAAAGAAAGAAAGGGTAACAGTGAATATGATCAAAACACATTATATCCATGTATTAAAATTATTATGTATAATTAATATAGTCAAATACATTATTTAAAAGGAGAGGTATTAATCCTTTCCCTTTCTTGGTGACTCTCATATGCCAACAGATTTTAGAACATTAAAAAGAAAGAAATGAAAAGCCAGACATGATGACAAAAACCCTTAGTCCCAGCACTCAGGAAGTGGAGGCAGGTGATCTCTGTGAGTTCAAGGCCAGCCTGGTCTACAGAGCGAGATCCAGGACAGCCAGGGGTACACAGAGAAACCCTGTCTCAAAAAGCAGAGAGAGAGAGAGAGAGAGAAAGAGAGAGAGAGAGAGAGAGAGAGAGAGAGAGAGAGAGAGAGAGAGAGAAAGAGAGAATAATATAATTCAGGGTGGAAATAATTATAATTCAGGGTGGAAACAGAGAGAAGAAAAAAAAAAGTCCAGCTTGGTGGTATATGTCTGCCATCTCAGCACGACAGATCCCAAGTGCCAGAGATCAGTCTGGACCAGGCAGCAAGACTGTCTTGGAAAAACAAGCATTCATCAAGTCTACGGTGATGTCATCCGTTAGCAACAAAATAAGAGTCGATCACTGAAATGAAGAGACTAGATTCTGAGGGAAGAGGCAAGAGTGTGGGGTGGGGAGCAGAGATTTAAGTCTCAGAATCTGGCCGAAGGAGGCAAACTGTGGTCTGGGAAACAGAAGTGGAGGAGGCCAATGTCCCCAACCTGTGAGAAAAAAAGGTGTTTGTCGGTCGATCACCAGATTGACAGTGACTCAGGAAGGCAGGGGCTAAGAAAGGATCGTGGCATTTGGTGTCCAGGAGGCACCTGTGACTGGTTCCTTCGTTTCTTCCCTTGGTGGGACGGATAGCAGACCACAAAGGGAAGAGGGGTGTTGAGTGTCTCTCAGTGAGGCTGGTAACACTCGGCCCCTTATTCAAAGAAACAAGAGACCGGAGACGTTTGAAAGGGCAGCAGGGTGGTGCGTTCTGAAAGCAAAGGCTTATGAATGTGTGAAAAAGACCTAAGAAGGGGGATGCAAGCAAACCCCGGGTTGTATCAATTCACCTTTTAGCTAAGACTTGCCTGGTGATAATGCCTTCAACAAGGATTGATGAATGCCGGTCTCGCCAGGCCACTGGGCTACAGCTGTGAACCATCTCAAAGAAAAGCTGCCCTTGATGCCTATTGCTAGGAGAGGAATCCAGAGCTGCGAGAGGCAGAGTGTGTGTGTGCTTTGGCAGGGATGTGGGGGAGCGAACCCAGGAATCGATGCCTCCGCAGCATTATACCCTGTTGCTGAGCTGCATCCCCAGCGGGGGAAACAACAATAAAATTGAGGATAAAAGACAAAACAAGAGTGGTGCTGCCTTGAATCCCAGCACTGGGGAGGCACAGTCAAGAGGATTGATCCCTGTGCGTCTTTATAGTAAGTTCCAGCCCAGCCAAGGCAGCACAGTGAGACCCTGCCTCAATATGTAAATGACAAACACAAGCGGAAAAAACAGCTGAGTCAAATGGAGCTGGGAGAGGTCTCTGATGCCCCTTTTTCTGCCAGGATTTCAGCTTTTTGGGCGTGGAGGTGGAAGCCAGAATGTCAGTGCTTGGGAGTTGAGTCAGAACAAAAGCCCCACGTTTGAGGCCAGCTTGATTTACATAGTGAGTTCCAGGCCAGCCAGGACTATTCAGCAAGACCCTGTCAAAAAAAAGTGGAAAGATAGCTCAGTGGGTAAAGTGTTGCAGGATATTTGCTTACTCTGTGTGAAGATGTGTCATTGTGACTGGTCTAATAAAAAGCTGAATGGCCAATAGCTAGGCAGGAAAGAACAGGCGGGACTTCCAGGGAGAGAGAGGAACTCTGGGAAGAAGAGAGGTGGAGATATGCCAGCGAGACACAGAAGAAAGATAAAAAGCCACATGCAAAAATGTACATTGATAGAAACAAGTTAATTTGAGTTATAAGAGCTAGTTGATGGGAACAAGCCTAAGCCAAAGGCCAAGCTTTCATAACAATAAGTCTCCGTGTCATTATCTGGGAGCTGGTGGTCACCAACAGAAAGTCCAACAAGAAAGTTCTACTACAGTAAAGCACTTGCTGTACACATCTGATGACCTGAGTTTGGATCCCTAGAACCCGCATAAAAGCTGGACACAATAGTGTGAGCATCTGTAATCCCAGTGCCACCCCACAGGAGGAAAAGACACTTAGGCAGGAGAATTGTCAGAAGCTCAAGGACCAGCTAGTCTGATGCATGGAGCAGCAGTGCACAAGAGACCCTGTCTCAAACAAGGTGGCAATGAGGATGACAGAGTCACCTCTGATCTGCACACATGCACCCACAGAAGAAAGAAGAGTCACCTCTGATCTGATCTGCACACATGCACCCACAGAAGAAAGAAGAGTCACCTCTGATCTGCACACATGCACCCACAGAAGAAAGAAGAGTCACCTCTGATCTGATTTGCACACATGCACCCACAGAAGAAAGAAGAGTCACCTCTGATCTGATTTGCACACATGCACCCACAGAAGAAAGAAGAGTCACCTCTGATCTGCACACATGCACCCACAGAAGAAAGAAGGATTTCAGTCCTGTCAGACTAGGACTCCACCCCTATGACCTAATTTAGCTTTAGTTACCTCTTTAGGCCCTGGCTCCAAGTACAGAGGCTTTTTAGGATCGTACATATGAATTTGAATGGGAATATACATTCTATATCAGTCAGGGGAGGAAGTCAAAGTTGGGAGAATCTGGAGATTGGTTATTTATGGGAGTAGATTGAAACTGGAAGGGCCGACTGAGGAAATGTAGACAAGTTGGAAATAAAGATCCCATAGCCAACAACCACAGATGGCTAGAACACAGAGGAAATCTAGTATGCCCAAGAGTATCAGAGAGACGTTGATATGTCTTTTTTGGTGTGATAGTTCCTCTTCACTATCAACCATACTCCATTTGAAATCACCTAGGAGACACTTTTCTGGGTATGTCCATGAGGCTGTTTCCAGAGAGGATTAACATGAGAGAAGATTCACACTGATGTGGGTGGCAACATCCCATAGACTGGTGTCCCAGACAGAATTAAGAGGGAAAAAAGGAGGAAGCCAGCTAAGCATTCATGATTGTGGACTATCCAGCCCTTCCACCACCATGTCTTCCAGCCCCTATGGACTGTGTCTTTTCTTAAACCAGGGCCGAGATAAATCCTTCCCTTATGTCACACCCCTCAGGTATTCTGTCATAGCAATGAGTTTTCCAAGCTGTAGGGTAAAAAGGGCCAGTGAGAGAACACTCTAACCCTGAGACCTGGTCCAGAACCAAGGAAACACACCCTGCCTCTAACCAACTCAGGACTTGAAATCTAACCAATCCCTGAGCATAAAAACCAACCAATCTCTGAACTTGTCTCAAGCTCAAGACTAGAGTACCTCGGCCGGGCGGTGGTGGCGCACGCCTTTAATCCCAGCACTCGGGAGGCAGAGCCTGGCGAATCTCTGTGAGTTCAAGGCCAGCCTGGGCTACCAAGTGAGTTCCAGGAAAGGCACAAAGCTACACAGAGAAACCCTGTCTCGAAAAACAAACAAAAAAAGGATTAGAGTTCCTACCAATCCCCACCCAGAAAAACCTTCACCCTGGAAAGCTCTGCCCCTAAGAAACCCTATATAAGCCCTGTACCTGTTCAGTTGGCCCCTGCCCTTTTCTACCCTGAGGAGGCAGCCACTCTCCTGGATCCTCCCTTACAACAAATCTCTTGAGTGAGGTTTGTTGTAAGGACTTTCTTTCTTTCTCTGGAGCGGAGCAGAGCTGTAACAACTCTTGCTGGAGTGGAGCAGAGCAGAGCTGCTACACTTCCACGGGGAAACTTTCCCTTAGCAGAGCTCTAAAGACCTTCCCCAGCGCGGAGCAGAACTGTTAACACTTTGGCTGGGGGAACTTCCCCCTGCTGGAGCAGAGTTGTTACACTTGCTGCAATGAAACCTTCCCTGGAGCAAGGACTAGGAAACTTTGCTGGGGAAACTGTCCCTTACCAGAACAGAGCTGTAACACTTCTGTTGGGATGCCTTTCCCTTCAGAGCTGTAGGTATTCCTTGGCTTCTGACTGCCAGGGTATCTTTCTATCAGAGCTGCAACATTTACACATGACGCCTACTTAGAGAATTTCAGAGTGCTAAGACCAAACAAGCCTCTGGACTCCTGGAAAGGGAAGATCTCAAATGTTTGCATTCAAATGAAGCGTCAGAGAAGAGCGGAGTTGGATGGGGCTGGAGAGCTGGTCCAGCTATTGAGAGCGCTGCTCTTCCAGAGGACCTGGGTTCAGTCCACAGCACCCACGTGGTGGCTCACAACCATCCATAATTTAACTCCAGTTCCAGAGATCGGAGATCCTTTTCAAGCATAAGCACACATGCAGGAAAAACACACATGCACTTAAACATAAGTAAACACACACACACACACACACCAGTGAGTTTGAACCTGGGGCAGTGTGGAATTGTGGAAGAACTGTGAACTGATGTTCTCGGTAGATGCATCTGTACAAAGATTCTGTAGATGGCTGACCTTGGCTGACTGCACACTATGGTTGTGGCGAGATGGAATGGTGCAAGGCAAGCGCTGACTTATCTTGGGTCATCTGAAGACCTTTAATAGCCACTTTCGTAACCGATCTCACGGTCTCTTGACTGTGATATAAACTTCTCTGCTCGGAATGGGTTATTAAGTAGAGCACGTCTCTAGCCTCCACCAAGCCTAAGGCTAAGAATACTGGCGCGTGTGACAGTTGTGGGAGAGAGAGCTCCACTTTGTGATTGTGTTGCACCCAGTGCATTGCACACCACAAGGAAGGAGAGAGACTATGCCATGGGTTCCAAAGACTTCAAAAATCACCACACCACCGGGCGGTGGCGGCGCATGCCTTTAATCCCAGCACTCTCGAGGCAGAGGCAGGCAAATCTCTGAGTTCGAGGTCAGCCTGGTCTACAGAGTGAGTTCCAGGAAAGGCACAAAGCTACACAGAGAAACCCTGTCTCAAAAAACCAAAAAAAAAAAAAAATTAAAATTAAAAAAATAAAAATCCCCACAGAAATGGGGTCACTAATCAATCAGGGCTTCAGGACAAGGACTTGGGAGACTTGCTTTTCCTGACAGCCCTGAACAGAGGTAGAAGCCGGGGCTTATAAGCACCAAAATCTCAGACATTTGTTGCCAAGTTACAGTTACAATTTTCATCAATCTGGAAATTAGGGACTTTCTTTGTGTGCTCCATCCTTGTCCACTGACACAGAATGAGAGCTTTCCAGGCCAACCAAGCAGATTCCTTTGTTCTTTCTGTTGTTAGGAACAGCCACAATGTTATAGAGAACTAAGGGGCACAGCAGACTATTTCTACTGTCTAAGGAGGAGGTTGGGCAGACATCAGAAAGTTATCAGCTCCCCTAGGGCTTGGAGACCTGAATTTTATTTCACCATATAGGTTAAATGGAGTCTGAAGTCAAAATGGCAGCACTCAGGCCAAGGTGCTTTTGCCTGCTCACTTTATTCCCCTCATGCCTCCATGACTGAGCTGCACCTTTGTCTAGGGGCTCAAATAAGGGGTTGTACTGTGTCCTTAAAGCGCCTATGTGATCTTGAACAAAGCACACAGTGGCGCTGAAAACACAGGGGACCCTCAGGAGAACAAGGAGCAGGAGGGCTAGGGAAACTATTAAACTCGTAACAAGGGTTGTCAACCAGGAGAGCCAGTTGAGAAGTGATTCGTACCAGCTGGAACTCTGTTTTCTTTCCTCCTGCTCAGTGAGAAGATTTTCTTTAACTTTCGTTGGGATCTCTCTAATAACACCTGAATGATTGGTGTAAAAGCAACATGCTTCTCTCAGGGCCATGCATAACCCTCCTTGCTTAAAGAAAATAGGTCCAGCCCGCAGCAGTTCTGCAGGACCATTTCAGCTAGTGTGTCAATTTGATTTTCTAGGAAAGAGGTGGAAGAATGGAGGTGAGAAATATCTCTGTTGGTTTGTTTAGGGTTCGAGAGTTACGGTCCCCAGTGATTAAGGCTGCTCCTATCAAGAGAGGGATGAGAACCGGAGATGCCCTCCTGGTGAGCAGAAAAGCCCGTCATCTCCATATGTATTCCCCCTGCCTCCCTTTCATAGTATAGGGTTTGATTCTCAGTGGAACATCCTAGGGAGAGGCAGGGTGTTAAGTCAAAGGTACAGGCAAACCAAGTTGATGTGAGGGCAGCCAGTGGGGTGCTCTTGTTGAACTTGTGAGGACATAGGTATACACCAAGGAGTAGGGTTATGTTGCCTGCGATGGAAAACAGGTTCCTTCTTCTCAGAGATCCCCCAAAGGGAATTGGCCTTTGACTTAGGATTTTCAGCCTGTTAAGGAAGCAGGGGCAATGTATTCTCTTCTGTAACTACTTCCAGCTGAAACTGGGGTGTTGGTTGTCAGGGCCCAGGAAAGGCTAGCCAAAGGCTGGGCCACAGGGTGTTTATCAGAAACATCTGATTAGCTGATCTAGGTGAAGGGACAGGGAGCAATCACATCGGCTGGACTGGTTCACATCAGCTTTCAGCAAGTCCAGAGCTCAGCAGTTTGCAGTCCATAGGTGCTTCCTGGGTGGTGTCTGTCAAATCTGCCAAGACAAATACAGACTAAGGACAGAACTTAAAATTTAGAAGCTTAAAGATTGTAAAACATCGGTAGCGAACTTCTGCCCTCCAGGGTTCTCCCATTGTGCTATAAGCCTATATTTAAGACCTCCTCCCTCCTTCAATAAAAGGCATTGGGGGGGGGATTAGAAGCTTAAAAGAAAATGTTATATTTGGAAATTGCACTTATCTGGAGTTCGTTTGACCTGTGACCAGTAGATTCAAGCCTTATGGCTTTTTTTGACTCCCTGAAGCTTACATGAGGTTTTAACTTACCAAAGGAGATAAAAGGTCTAGATACATTATCAGTTTCATTGTACTGAAATCCACATTGTATAAAAAGAAGTTAACAGGTGTCTGTAAAACAGCTGGAACAGATTTACACCTTGGAGACATAGCAAAAGCTATGACTTTGGGTTACCCTGATGAGAAGCACCTTTAAGTCTATACTTAGAAGACAATCAAAGCAAATTAAAATCTTGAACTTGTGACTGAATAAGTAGTCACTGTTCTACCAGTTTATCAGAACTCCATTTATCAATGTTAAAACTTTAAACCCTTGAAATCTCAGGGTAACAATATTTCATTACAGCTTGTATTTATGTATAGTTGTCAGGATATAGTGACATTTATATAAATATCTAAGACCAGCCGGGCGGTGGTGGCGCACGCCTTTAATCCCAGCACTTATGAGCCATAGGCAGGCAGATCTCTGTGAGTTCAAGGCCAGCCTGGTCTACAGAGCAAGTTACAGGACAGCTAGAGCTACACAGAGAAACCCTGTCTCGAAAAACAAACAAAAATATCTAAGAACAATTGTCCTATCAAGCTTCTTTGACTACTAAGGGAACATACAGAGAAACACAAGGCAGCCTGAACATGCCCTTGCCTGAGGGAGTGCATCAGTCTTTTGGGAACTAGAAGGCACATAGTGCCCCAGGAGCCATGGACTCTAACCTGACTAGCCTATGACACATGCCTCTCAAGGTAGCCAGACCAAGCCAATTCCATGGTTCCTCGGCAATTTTCTTTTCTCTTTCCTGTTTTCTTTGCATTATACTTATTAGCATTTGACATTTTATATATGAACTCATTTGATTATTATCTTCTCTCCCAACGTCATTAGAAGGTGAGCTTTACGAGAAAAAAAAAAAAGCTCCATGCTAAAGAATGAATGCTTTTGAACTCTTTTTCTTTCCATAATCATTTACCAGAGACAGGAGTAGTTATTATGTTCCCTTAGTGAAAAGTTATACCTGAAACCTGTCTATTCTCTGACATGAGGCTTGTGAGCAAGGTAAACCTGTTTGCCTTTTCTTAACAAGAGATCTAGTAGCTCTAACTAACTAATGAACTGACTAGTGAACTAGCGAGGTGGCCGTAGCCCCGAGGGAAGGAGCTGATTGCCTGCTTTACCAGCTGACAAAGCTAGAGTTAGCCTAGTCAGTGTGATCAGAGACTTGAGGAGGATTAACCAAAAGGGCAGAAGGTAGTCCATGGTCCATACCCAGAGAGATAGCCCAGGCTCCTGTGGTCTCCATGGTGATGGGCGTAGAGGAAACAGGACAGCAGTCTTGGCTGCCAGGCCCAGAAGATGAGAGGCTTTTCTGTGGAGGAGGAACATGGGGGACTGACCTCACCTTGTCTAGGCAAAGTGGGGCAATCTCCAGTGTCCTGCTTGTCCACAGTTCAGGCCGAACACTAGAAAACAGATGAGACACAGGGGCAGTCTTGCCCAGTAGTTAGCATTATCATAGTTCAGGTGGAGTGGCCCATCACTGTGTCCATTGTCTTCTTGGAGACCTTGGGAGTCACTGCTGGGATCTGGGGGTCTCCATCTGTCATATAAGTTTAAATATCTTAAATGCCATGGTCATCAGATCTTGACAGTTTGAGGACCTGAGCCAAACAACCCTGGTTTGTTTTCAGTTATTTGTTTTAGGCTATACCTTGAAAATACAAAAGGAACTAAAGTTTTTCCTGTGCTTGACTATAAGTACTTAGAATGACTATAAGTGTAGTTCAGAACATCTGAAGACTTAATCAACTTTAACAGTTTATAATAATAAAAAAAATTTTTTTCTGCCAGGCAGTGGTGGCTCAAGACTTTAATCCCAGCACTTGGGAGGCAGAAGCAGGCGGATCTCTGTGAGTCAGAGGCCAGGCTGGTCTACAAAGTGAGTTCCAGGACAGCCAGGACTGTTACACTGAGAAACCCTGTCTTGAAAAACAAACAAACAAAAAAGTTCTGAATTGAAGCTCTTTCGGTATCAAGATAAGGCTTCTAACTTATAAACATAGTCCATAAAAGGCACTCTCTTGGTCCTTACATAGTATACCATTATAGAATACAGTAGTTTCCTGTATGACTCAGTTTATCAGAATAGCTACAGCTTAACAATGCTAGCAAAAACAGAGGTTTTATATATATATACATTCTTTAATGTTTTTGTAAATTCTTGTATACTTGAAAAATCCTTAAGTAGAGAGAGACATACTTTAAGCCAATGGTTTTTAACTTTCTGTGGTATATTGCTATGCAAACATCTGGCATGCAGGCCACCCTAGGCTACTCCTGTAAAAGGCCTTTGACCCCAAAGGGTCATGACCCATAGATTAGCAACTGCTCCAAGTTCTTTGCCAGACTTTTTAAGGTTACCATCTTACTCCATCATAAGACAGAAATAGCCCAGTTTCTGTTGCTTGGCTGTGGCCCCAACTTTAGTTGGCCAGTAATTACTCTGGGTGTTTGGAATTCTAGTACAGTCTTCTCAGGGTGAGCCTTTAAGCATAAAAACCATGTTCTGGGTTGACATATTTCAGTTAACAAAAATAGTCCGGGGGTTGGGGATTTAGCTCAGTGGTAGAGCGCTTGCCTAGCAAGCACAAGGCCCTGGGTTCGGTCCTCATCTCTGGAAATTAAAAAAAAAAAAAAAAAAGGTGTGAGCCACCACTGCTGGGCTAAATTTATAGCTGGGCGGTGGTGGCGCATGCCTTTAATCCCAACACTCGGGAGGCAGAGGCAGGCAGATCTCTGTGAGTTCGAGGCTAGCCTGGGCTATAAAGTGAGTTCCAGGAAAGGCGCAAAACTACATAGGGAAACCCTGTCTCAAAAAACAAACAAACAAAAGATAAAAAAAAAATAGTTAGTCAGAACTAGAATTAAAAGGGTTAAAAGCAAGGCTAGCACATTTGAACATTTGCCCAGAACCATAGACACTGATGGATTAAGTCTTTGTTTTAAGATTACCGATGCAACCTTCTGATTATTAACCCTGTGTTAAAGTTTTAAGTTAACCTTTTTGTTACAAATATTACAGATTTTTAACCATCCTCAGTAATTTATAAGCCAATAATTTCTTAGCCTCTCTGCTCTTGTTCTTCCTGTCCACCAGTTTTTTGACCCTGGTCATAGACACTTTAAAAGCAAGCCTGGGTCTGAAAAATGGTGGGCTATAACCCAGTCTCAGAGCCAGCTCTTTAACAAAACAGAACAGCATAAAAAACTTCAATATTCTTTATACCCAGATGACATTTGAATCCCCATTACATCAAATCCAAGGGCCAGAAAGCCCAAAGATAAATTCTGAGCCCTCTGACTGCAATAGTAATAACGGAGCTGTAACCAAGACGCGCAGAACACAGTACACGCATACATTGAGGACCAGTCAGACACACACATGCAGTGAACACATTCACACATTTAAAACAGACAAAACTTTCATTACTTCCTCCAGTTGAAATTTCAAGGGTGTGGTGGGGGGCCATGCCAGATTATCCCACCAGTGGGAACCAGACATCCTGATACTCTATCAGCTGGCCCACGAGGCAGCTGAGGCGTCATCCCTGGGAAGACCATATCTCACAATGTATAAAACATTTCTTTGAAAATCTTTGAAGCCCTGTAGGGTGAGATCTAGGGTGTAAGAGAAGTTGAGGTAGTTTGCCCCACAATCTCAAAGTATAAAACAAGACAGAGACCAGCACAGAAAAGCAACATCAAAAAACAAAGCTGACAGTTATAAGAACAACGAGAAAGGGAAACCAGAAGTAGTGTCAGGAAAACAACAAAGCAGACAGATATCCAAACAACCAACCAAGATAACGCTAAAACAGACAAAATAAGACAGCGGACAAGACAAACAAATAAGATGGACGAGACTTCAGCCGACAAGGACACCATCCCCTGTCTCATGACCTGGGACTCTGGGTCCTAGCCCGGGAAGTCCCTGGATCCTGCCCCACTTGGGACACTGATCTCATCTCGTATAACCGGAAACACTTGGGTCCACCAATCTGGGAACCCCCGTGTAAGAGAGGAGCATCTCTCCTCCTTTCCGGACTCAAGGAGTTCTGCCATGTCCGGCCTCCTTATTGAGTCCAAGCCTTTGGCACTAAAAGGACTCATGGATTCCCCCTCTGGGTATCTGGGTCTGGTTCCTCAATGGGGCACCTCGGGGGAACCTCCAAATGTTACACCCAGTCCATTGTGTACCAAGAGGAAGAAGAGAGATAATACTATGGATTCTGAAGACTTTAATAAATCACCTCATAAGCCTGGTCAGTGATCGATCAGGCCTGCAGGACAAGAACTTGGGAGCCTTGATTTTCCTGACAGCCCCAGACAGGGGCAGAAGCCAGGTTTATAAGCACAAAAACCACAAACATCTGTTTGCCAAGTTATAGTTACAGTTTTCACCAATCAGAAGTTAAAGATTAAGGACTTTCCTTGTGTGTTCCTTTGTAGACAGAATTTTCTCTAGTCTTGCCTTGCCCAGCAGTCCGGATGAATCTCTCTGTGGTCTCATAGCCGCTTATAAAATAATTACTCAGAGACTTATATTAATTACAAACTGTATGGCCTATGGCTTCAGCTTCTTGCTAGCTAGCTCTTTCATCTTAAATTAACCTATTTCTTTTCATCTATATGTTACCACGTGGCTGTGGCATTACCTGTCTGCTGGCATCTTGTTGCTCCTTGGGCAGCAGCCGGTGTCTCCCTCAATTCTGCCCTTCTTCTCTCTGTGTCTCTGTTTGGATTTCCCACCTGGCTGTAAGCTTTCTTGCCATAGGCCAAACCAGCTTTATTTGCTATCCAATGGAAGCCACACATATTCACAGCATGCAGAGAGACATCCCACAGCGTTCCATCATTGTCCACTGACACAAAACAGGAGCTTTTCGGGCCAACCAATCAGATTCATTTGTTCTTTCTGTTGTTAGGAACAGCCATAATGTTATAGAGAACTGAGGGGCACAGCAGAATATTTCTATTGTCTAAGGAGGAGGTTGGTCAGACATTGGAAAGTTCTCCCCTAGGGCTTGGGAACCTGAACTTGATTTTACCGTACAAGTAAAAGGGAGTCTGAAGTCAAAATGGCAGCACTCAGGCCAAGGTGCTTTGCCTGCTCTCTTCAATAGCTCCCCTACCTGACGCCCCACCTACACAACCAGGAAATGTGCTGATGCCTAACCTTTTGTTCTGTGACCATAAAGTTAACGTGACCTTTCCTACAGGGAAACACACCACTCGAGGGAATGAAGCAGGTCCCCAGGTCACACCCACTCAGAATAAACTGTTCGTTGTTTCTTTCAAAACAGCGTTATTCTTTTACAGCAATCATATTTAGATTTTAGTCACTTTTACATGTATTCTCATGTGTTTTGTAAAATCACCTGGCAGAATAGTTGACCTTGTCACATTCTTATTTCTGTTTAATGTGGTAACTAAAGGTTAGATGAAACTTCCAAAGGTGATTTACAAGGTCACCTTGCTCGAAGTGCTGGCTTAGTTGGACTCCTCCTCCTCCTCCTCTTCTTAGATTTTCATTTACTTTTTTGTGTGGATAAATGTTTGCATGCATGTGTGTATGTGCACCACATGCATGCCCGGTGCTTGAGAAGGCCAGAAGAGGGCATTGGATCTCTTGAAATAGCAGTTACAGGCCATTGTGGGTGTTGGGAACCCAGGTCCTCTGTAAGAGCAGCAAGTGTTCTGAAAGACTGAGCCTTTTCTCCAGCCTCCTGCTGGGATCTTCTTAAACTTTTCATCTACTGTGATTTTTCTGATTTATCTTCAGTTAACTCTTCAAAGATGACAGGTAGAGAACATGGTTTCAACATGGGTTTTTTGGGGGTTGGGCAGTGGTAGCACACGCCCAGGTCTACAGAGCCAGTTCCAGGACAGCCAGGGCTACACAAAGAAACCCTTAAGGAATGTCTGTGGGGCTGGAGAGATGGCTCAGTGGTTAAGAGCACTTGCTGTTCTTCCAGCTAACCCACGTCAGGTGGCTCACAACCACCTCTAACTCCATCCCCTTTCTCTGGCCTCTGCAGGCAACCTCATATACATGGCACACATGTACAGGTCCATATTCACACATACACATAAATAAAAATAAATCTTGAAAAGGAAAGAAATGAAGGGCTAGTAAGACCGCTCAGTGGGTAAAGGCTCCCGCGACCAAGTCCGATGCCCTGAGTTCAATCTCTAGGACCCACAGGGTGGGTCTTACACATGGTGGCATTCCCACACTGCACACACAAACACTGCAGTGGTGGACGATTGCGAGCCATCTTGTGGGTGGTGGGAACTGAACCCAGGTCCTCTGCAAGAACAAGTGCTCCTAAGCCCTGGGCCATCTCTCCAGCCCTATTCCGGTCCTTTGAGACAGAGCCTTGCTCTCTGGCTCAAGCTGGCCTCCATCTTGAGATCTTTCTGTCTCTACCCTTCTGGTGCTGGGGGTACATGACTACAGCCCACACCTGGCTGCCTGGGTTAGTCTAGGCTTCTTTCTCATTCCTCTTGTTCTTCAAAGAGGAGCCACAGTGATCTCTTCCAAGGATAGACCAGCGGCTGGAGAGGTGGCTCAGTGGTTAGGACTATTCTCTGCTCTTCCAGAGGACCTGAGTGCCTGTAGCTGCTCTCAGGGAGATCCAACATCCCCATCTGGCTTCTGAGGGAACGCCCACACACATGGCATTCATTCTCTCTCTCTCTCTCTCTCTCTCTCTCTCTCTCTCTCTCTCTCACACACACACACACACACACACACACACACACACACACACGCTCAAGTGCTTCATCAAGCTTGTCCGGTCTGCAATCCCAGCACTCTAAAAGCTGAAGCAGGAGGACTGCCATGAGATCAAGGCTAACCTGAGCTATCTAGTGAGTTCTAGGCTAGCCTAGGCTACAAAGTGAGACCTTGTCCTTCATCCCCCACCCTAGAAAGAGCAATCTTTTTTTTTTTTTTTTTTTTTTTTTGGTTTTTCGAGACAGGTTTTCTCTATGTAGCTTTGCACCTTTCCTGGGACTCACTTGGTAGCCCAGGCTGGCCTCGAACTCACAGAGATCCGCCTGGCTCTGCCTCCCGAGTGCTGGGATTAAAGGCGTGCGCCACCACCGCCCGGCTTAGAAAGAGCAATTTTAAGATCAAAAAACAGGGGCAGACAGATCTCTGTGAGTTCGAGGCCAGCCTGGGCTACAGAGTGAGTTCCAGGAAAGGCTCCAAAGCTACACAGAGAAACCCTGTCTCAAAAAACAAAACAAATGAACAACAACAAAAACAAACAAACAAACAAAAAACAAAGATCAAAAACAAAGCCAGTAGTGGATCACACCCATAATCCCAATACTGGGACACTGGGGCAGAAGAATTACCAGGGGTTTAAAGGCAGCCTGGGCTACACAGTGAGTATCAGACTAGCCATGGCTACACAATAAGATCCTCTGTGTGCGTATGTGTGAAACCTAAAACATTAAACATCTGTGCACCTAACACCTATGTGTATGAGTGTTTTGCCTGCATGCGCCTGGTGCCCTTGGAGTCAGCAGAGAGCACCAGATCCTCTGGAACTAGTGTCACAGACAGTTGTGAGCCACCATGGGTGCTGGGAACTGAAACTGGGTCCTCTGCAAGAGCAGACAGCGCTCTAACCACTGAACCACCCCTCCAGCCCCATGCTAGTGTTTTTCTATTGAAATGCCTTTATAGATAGAGACAAAGGGCGCTTTGAGTCCTACCCCATTTGGAACCCTACAATGAGACCAGAGAGAGGGAGGTTAATGTTTATTCTCTCAGGTCTCTCTCTTGGATCACCTTGGGCTTAAGTCCCCTGGCGGGAGGACAAGCCTATTGGGAGGTGGCTTCATCCCTGGGAAGCTTTCCCCTGGGTATTAGTGACAAGCAACCTTTCCCCAGTCTGCGCTCTGTGTGAGAGCTGCCCTTCCTGCCCTACTCTCCGGGAGGTTCCTTCCTCCACACCCAAGTAATCGACCTGTTAAACAACAGCAGTTTCTTCCATTTGCCTGGGCCTTTATTTCCTGCTTGTCCTCTGGCCAAGTCATCTGGGAAGTTAGCCACAAGAAATTTCCCTGGACAGTTTCTTCCTCTTTCCCTCCCTCCCCACTCCCCTCCCCTCCTCTTTCACTCCCCTCCCCTCCTCCCCTCCCATCCTCCCTCCCCCTCTCTTTCTTCTCTTTCTTTCTTGAACACATCTCATGTCCCCAAGCCTGGCCTTCAACTCCAGATCCTTTGCTTCTGTTTCCCAAGAAACAGGATTACAGGCGTGCTCTGCCATGCCTGATGTTTATAAGGAGCTGGGAATCCAACACAGGGCACGGTGTGGTTCAGAGGTAGAATGCCAGTCCAGCATGTGGGCGGCCGGAAGTCAATCCCCAGCACTGCAGAACAATCTGGACCAAAAGGCAAACAAGATGGGTACCAGGCTTGAGCAGGAACCGAGCAGGAAAAACCAGTCAGTCTTCAGGCCTCACAAGTGACCTCACCCGTTTTCGATTTGCAAACACAGGCATCTCTTATTAATGCTTTACTAAAGGAGGGTAGAAGTTGCCAGGTGGGGTGGCGCATGCCTTTAGTCCCAGGATTCCGGAGGAGGCAGAGGCAGGCAGATGTCTGAGTTCAAGTCCAGCCTGGTCTACAAAGTGAGTTATAGGGCAGCTAAGGCTACAGGGAGAAACCTTGTCTCAAAAAACAAAAAACGAAACAAAACAAAAGCAAAAAAAAAAAAAAAAAAAAAAAAAAGAGGGGCAGAAACTGAGAGTGTGGTTCATACACGTAACCCTGGCATTCCGGAAGTCTGAAGCAGGAGGATTGCTATGAGTTTGAGGCCAGCATGGTCATCATAGCAAGTTCCAGGTCAATCTGAGATACACAGTGAGATTCTTTCTTGAACAAACAAAAACAAGTAAAATAAGATGGGTGTAAGTATATTTTAAATAAAAATTTAAATTAAAAATAATAAAATAGCCAGGAGGTGGTGGCTCATGCCTTTAATCCCAGCACTCAGGAGGCAGAGGCAGGCAGATCTCTGTGAGTTCGAAGCCAGCCTGGTCTCCAAAGCGAGTTCCAGGAAAGGCGCAAAGCTACACAGAGAAACCCTGTCTTGAAAAACCATAATAATAATAATAATAATAATAATAATAATAAATAAAGTTTACCAGTGATGGAGCTATAATCCTTAGTGCTAACACATGACGTTCTCAGGTGCACTGCAAATGTTCTTCCCAGCCCTCCTCCTCCCTAATGGATCCACTTCCCTTTTAGTTGGGTGCATGATGGTTATCATTTTTTTTTTTTTTTTTGGTTTTTTCGAGACAGGGTTTCTCTGTATAGCTTTGCGCCTTTCCTGGAACTCACTTGGTAGCCCAGGCTGGCCTCGAACTCACAGAGATCCGCCTGCCTCTGCCTCCCGAGTGCTGGGATTAAAGGCGTGCGCCACCACCGCCCGGCGGTTATCATTTTTTTTAGGCCTCGTGGTTCTGAAATAAACATTTAAACATTAATTAATTAATTAATGTTTATTTAAAAAAAACATTTTACAAGGGTGGTACACCCTTGTAATGCCAGTACTTGGGGAAATGAGGCAGGATAATGAGGAATTCAAAGCCAGCTTTAGTAGTACAGCTAATTCAAAGTCACACTGGGCTATTTGAGACCCTGCTCCCCAAAAGGCCAAAACGGGGGCTTGAGAGACAGTTCAATCAGTAGTGTATTTGACAATCATGAGGATCTGAGTTCAAACCCCAGAACCCATGTGAAAAAGTCAGGAATGTTGGTTCACCCATGTAACCCTAGCATCTGGGAGGTTGAGACCGGAGGATCCTGTTACTAGCTGGCCAGTCAGTCTAGCCTAATTGGTGAGCTCCAGGCCAATGAGAGATTGTCTCAAAAAACAAGGTGGGCTGGGGAGAAAGCTCAACAGTTATTTATCCGTTCATCTGTGTGTGTGTGTTTGTGTGTGACCAAATATAGCTTCCAAGACTAGAAAACCTTTGAATCTTTCAGGGTCTCATATACCCCATGCTGGTCTCTGAACTCCTATGGTGATTCCTCCCCGGCCCCCCCCAGCTGAGGACCGAACCCAGGGCCTTGTGCTTGCTAGGCAAGCGCTCTACCACTGAGCTAAATCCCCAACCCCTGGTGATATTTTATTTGTGCTGAAATGTGATTTTATTTGTATGTTAATAAAAAAAAGTTGCCTGGGGGTCAGAGCTAAATATCAAGTCATTTAGCAGAAGTCTGGCAGTGGTAGCACATGCCCATAATCCAATCACATGGTAGGCAAAGTCTCTGTGTGTTCAAGGACACAGCCAGCATGGAGACCCACGCACGCCTTTAATCCCAGAACCAACCACAGAGACCTGGAGGTCTGTATAGACAGGCAGTGACGAGGAAGTCATGTGGTTGGGTTTAGAACCAATGAGAAGGCAGAACAGAAAGGCAATAAAAAGGCGGGTCACACAGGAGAAGGTCTCTTTCTCAGGGGAAGGATGGCAGTGGCAATGAGGGGTCAGAAGGTGGTCTCAGCTTTTAGCTACTGCCCTCTGACCTCTGGGCTTTTAACTCTGCAGTTGGCTCTGTGTTTCTTATTTAATAAGACTGTTTAGAATTTCATCTACAAACTCCTGACCCTCCTGCTGGGACCACCCTGTAAAGTGACCGGACAACAGGAGTGGGCCACCGTGCCCACTGCTCTGAATGTCTGCTTTCTTCTTTTCTTCTCCAGGGCCTCTAACCCAACCTGAAACATTAGCCCGTTAGTGTTCTAGTTGCCTGATATCTTTGCCGTTTTGTGGTCTTGTGAGTGTGGTTAACTGATTGGAACCCAGAGTTAAGGAGGTGCCGCTACGATTCTGAGTTCGTCGCTGAACCTTGGCCATCCTCCCTGACATGTGTGGTGTAGTCACATATTGTACTGCTTTTAACAATTTTAAGTGCATCAGCATTGAGCACATGCTTGTAGTTCCAGTGTTTAGGAGGCAGGTGCAGGAAGTTTGCAAGTTCAAGGCCAGCATGAGCTCTATAGAGAAATTTCACACACACACTTTTTTTTTAAAATTTAGAAATAACTGTGCTGGTTACCTTCTGTAGCAAAAAAAAAAAAAAAAAAAAAAAAAAAAAAAAAAAAAAACTGATAGGGGCCTACCTGGTGGCTCAGCATTTAAAGGCACCTGTCTGTCGCCAAGCTGACGATATGAGTTCAGTCATGGAGACCTACATGGTGGGAGAAGAAACCAAATCCCCCGGGTTGTCCTCTGACCTCCACGCACAGACAAAACTAATAAATGTAATAAAATGTTCTTAAAAGTATCTGGTAAAGGTAACAGGAAAGAAGGGCTTATGTGGGCTCTCAGTTTGAGGGAACATTGGTTCGGGTGTCATGGCAGCCGGAGTGGAGGTCACACTACATCACAGTCAGGAAACAGTCTGGGGAATTCTTGTGTCTGACTCACTTTCTGCGTTTCATTCAGTCCAGGACACCAGCTCACAGACTGGACCGCCACGTTTAAGGTGAATTTCCCCACCCCAGTAATCGAAATCTAGGTAACCCCCACGCATGCCTGGCAGCTAATCTCTCACGGATCCTGTCAAGACACCAGCTTTACCCCTCACACCAGCCAAAGCAGCAGCTTTCAGGATCCGATTCCCTTCTTGCACTGTGGTTCAGGGGTCACCTCAGTTATCTGGCTTGGCATCAAGCACCTTTATCTGCTGAGCCACCTTGCCACCCCAAGGTTCCCAGATTGTGGGCTTTCCTGTATCTGCAGGAGGAAGTCTGTATTGTCTTGACCTTTGACGTGGCTGGCAGAGGTCTCCTTCTAGAGAAATTCAGACAGACATGATCTGGGTACCTTTGGAGCAGGAGTTTTGAGAGGGACTGCTCATGGGATTCTCTCTCCTTTCTAGTTGTTTCTTCTGTGCCGAGAAACTAGATAGACCAGAGAGGGGCTGTTCAGCCATGTCAGAGCCAACGCCCCACGAGTGGAAGGCTACAAAGGTACTCTGTCTGAGGCGGAGAGCACAGTCCACTCATAACCGGAGGATCTGAAGTTCTGGCATCTGTGGTTTGTGGGTGGAGCAGTGCAAAGGACACGGATCTGGAGACAGGTGGAGGGAAGCCCATGGAAGGAAAGAAGGAGGAACTTGCTCCCTTCTTCCAGAGGATGCCCTGGAGCCTGCACCGGCTCAGTCATTTGAAAGCTCTCAGACGCTTTCAGCTTTGTTTAAAAACATTTAAAAAAATTGTTATAAACTAAGCCGGGCGGTGGTGGCACACGCCTTTAATCCCAGCACTCAGGAGGCAGAGCCAGGTGGATCTCTGTGAGTTTGAGGCCAGCCTGGACTACCAAGTGAGTCCCAGGAGAGGCGCAAAGCTACACAGAGAAACCCTGTCTCAAAAAACAAACAAAAAAAATTGTTATAAACTATAAATAACTTAATTTTTATAAAGTTTCCTTCAGTAGAAACTTCTTTTAGGGACCCATTAGTCTGGTGGTAAGACAAAATTTCACTCACACTCACATACATACACATACACACACACTTTTATTACACTGCTCTTTTGAGGAAGTTGATCTTACCACGTCTACATTTCCTTTTCCCTCAACTAAATGCATATCAAATATGTGATAGATGCTCCTTAAAGTTTCAATGGGAGGAGGGTCAAGCAGTGGTGGCGCATGCCTTTGATCCCAGCACTCAGGAGGCAGAGGCAGGCAGATCTCTGTGAGTTCGAGGCCAGCCTGGGCCACAGAGTGAGTTCCAGGACAGCCAGGACTGTTACACAGAGAAAAATCATGTGCCTGGTGCTGGGATTATTAGAATGTGCTACCATGCCAGGCAGTCACTGGGTTCTCATCCTTAGACGAAACAGAGACATCAAATATGGCTACTTCAGCCTTCCTAGAGACCAAAAACAAAACGGTCCTGTGTCACCACACATTGAAAAAAATGTGAGGATCGTTGAGATGGCTCAGTGGGAAAAGATACTCACTGAACAAATTTGGCAACCCCTGCTTCATCCCTGAAACTCACACGAAGGAGAGAAGTAACTTCATAAAATTGTTTTCTAATACACACACACACACACACACACACACACACACACACACACACACACACACACGCTCACCAGACATACACACAAATGATCGTTTTAAGAAGAAATGAGAACCCAGCCAATTCTCTTCAAAAGTGCTTGCAGAGAGCCTGTTATCATTTAATCTGTTCCCTGAATAGTTTCCCGTGTACAATGTATCCTGTTCTAGGGACACAGTGGTGAAAAATGCAGGCCAGGACCCTCTTGCCAATGTCCAGGATGAAGGTTTTCAGTCAACCCCAGGCGGTTTGGCTGAACTAAGACTGTGCTGTTGGACCTGGCTGTAAGTGCCTCCTTCTCCTTAGCTGAGTCCCCATGACAAGGACAGTCTGCAAGCAGACGTCCCAAGTGCCGACCCTGCCTGACTGGTCCTTTGGGGAAAGCGGGCCTTTCCTCTCTTGCCCCTGGAGACGAGTGCCAACTGCTTCAGGTACGCTGCCTGTGCCCAGCACTAACCAGTTCTGTTTCACAGAGAAACCCTGTCTCAAAAAAAACAAACAACAAACAAAAAACTCTCACTAGAACTGGCTATGCAGACCAGCTTGACTTTGAACTCACAAAGATCCACCTGCCTCTGTCTCCAGAGCCCTGGGACAAAAGGGATGCACCATCACACCTGTCTGAAAAGCATGAGTTATGACAGCTGTGATCTAGGAAGCTGACTTGGGCATGGCAGAGAATTCTCTAAGTAACACATCTGTGTCGTACATACTTGGTTTTAATCTTGAACTCTTTGTTGACCTGGGCATTTCATTTTGTGAATGCCCTAAGCAATTCCAGATGGTCTGCCTTGCGTGGGAGGCTGGGGAGCGGGAGGGAGGAATTCGAGGACTACGACACAATGTTTCCTGTTGGAGCCATTTCTGGGCAGGCAGAGCACTCGGCCTCACTGAGCATTGCTAAGCATTGCAGGTGGCTTTGAGCTCTTTCTGTATGGAAGGAAGGCTTTAGCTTTCCTGACCCAGATTCTTGACCTCTTTCACACTTCTGCATTCTCTGCTTCTGAAACGGCTTTGTTACAGGGATGACGCAATTCTCGGGGGCGGGGGGCGGGGGCGGGGGCGGTGTTTGTGACTTGTGCAGAACCACTGGGTAAGATTGGTAAAGAAGCGATTATTGTAAAATGGCATTCGTCCAGTTTAAATGACTGTGTGTGTGTGTGTGTGTGTGTGTGTGTGTGTGTGTGTGTGTGTGTGTGTGTGTAGAGAGGTCAGAAGATGACCTCACATGCCTTCCATCTGGCTTTCGTTGTTCACCACTACATACCGCAGACTCGCTGGCTGGCGATCTTGGGCGATTCTCCAGACGCGGTGTCTTGTCTGACTCTCGGAGCACTGGGGTCACCACTGTGGGCTACTACCCTGACTTCACAAACACAAGTGTTCACACTCGTACAACAAACGCTTTACCCACTGAACTGTTTCCCCAGCCCCACCCAACTCCATTTCTTTGGAAACTGGGTCTCACTGAGTTGTGCTCACTGGCCTGGCACTTCCTGATCAGCCGCCCTTGAATTGGCCGGCCATCCTGGCCCCGCCTTGTCAATGCCTGGATTACAGACATCCCAGCCTATATGGCTTAAATGACTTTTTTGGGGGGCAGCAGTGAGGATTAAATCTACAGCCTATCACGTGCTAGGCAGGGACTCCACCACCGACCCAGAATGCCGGTTATTCTTTTTTTAAAAAGCAAAACCCAGCTGGAGGGATGTCTCAGCTGTTGAGAGCACTTGTTGCTCTGGTGGAGGACCCAGGTTCCGTTCCCAGCACCCACATGATGGCTCACAACCATCGGCAACTCCAGCTAGCCAAATACTCATCTATACAAAATAAAATAAATAAATCTTAAAAAAAAAAAATTAAACAAACAAAACCAACTTCTTACCCAGTCAGGGCTTTGCTAAATTTTGCAGGTTGGCCTTGAATTTATGAACCTTTGGCCTCAGACATCCAAGTGGCTGGGATTACAGGCCTTCACCGCGAGGCCCAGCAAATCAGATCATTCATTTCCTTCAATGTCACAGCCTTGCCGTCACCCCAAACCATTTCCTTCCTGCATTGCTGCAGAATCACCCCAGCTTCTCCCCTCTTCGGTCTGTTGTTAAGGCAGCCGCCAAAGCAGTCCAGTCTGCTTGGTGGTTAGGAGCTCTTGTCTCCTCTGGCCGAGGACCTGGGTCCATTTCCCAGCACGGCAGCTCACAATCACCACTGAGTGAGTGAAGGCATCAGCCACTCATGTGCACACAGACATACATGCGGGCAAAACACCCACACACACAAAAATAAACAAATCTAAAAAAAACCCAGTATTTTAAAAAATCCAGAAACAAGCTGGGCGGTGGTGGCGCACGCCTTTAATCCCAGCACTTGGGAGGCAGAGCCAGGCGGATCTCTGTGAGTTCGAGGCCAGCCTGGTCTCCAAAGTGAGTTCCAGGAAAGGCACAAAGCTACACAGAGAAACCCTGTCTCAAAAAAAAAAAAAAAAAAAATTCCAGAAACAAATCTGAGCAGTGGTGGCCTAAACTTTAATCCCAGCATTTGGAGGTAGAGGCAGGCAGATTTCTGAGTTAAAGGCAAGCCTGGTCTACAGAGTTCCAGGACAGCCAGGGCTACACAGAGAAACCCTGTCTCAATAATAATAATAATAATAATAATAATAATATCCAAAAGTATAAGTCGGGATTGGTGAGATGGCTCAGTGGGTAAGGCACTAGAACCATACCAGAGTTTAATCCCCAGAATCCACCTGGCGGAAGTGACCACTTGGGATAATGCTCTTACCTCCACATGAGTGCTACCTCACACACCTGCAAATACTCCTACAAACAAACAAACAGTTAAAGTAAAACAAAAAAGAATGGCCAAGGGGCTGGAGAGAGGGCTCAGCAGCTAAGAACACTGGCTGCTCCTCTAGAGGACCAGGCTTAGTTCTGAGCACCTACATGGAGGCTCATAAGCATCTGTAACTCCAGTGCCGCGGCATCCAGTGCCCTCTTCTGGCCGCTGTAGATATTGCATGCACTTGATGCACACGGAGGCAAACTCTCAAACACACAAGAATAAATCTTAAATCCACAAGAAAGAGCTAGGTGTGTGGCAGTACACAACCTCAGCACCTCAGCACTTTAGATGGAGTGGCTAGTGGTTCTCTGTGAGTTCAAGGCCAGCCTAGTCTTTTTTTTTTTTTTTCTTTTTCTCTTTTTCGGGACAGAGTTTCTCTGTGTAGCTTTGCGCCTTTCCTGGAACTCACTTTGTAGCCCAGGCTGACCTCGAACTCACAGAGATCTGCCTGCCTCTGCCTCCCCAGTGCTGGGATTAAAATCCTGTGCCACCACCCCGGCCAGCCTGGTCTTTGTAGAGACCCTCAGAGAAAGGAAACAAAGGAAGAAAAAGGGAGTCATCTGGATGTGCCCATAATCCCAGCACTGGGAGACTAAGGCAGGAGGATTGTGAGTTCCAGACCAGTCAGGGCTATATAATGAGACCCGTCTCACAAAAACAAAATGGAGAGAGCCACAAAAAAGAAAGAAAGAAAGAAAGAAAGAAAGAAAGAAAGAAAGAAAGAAAGAAAGAAGGAAGGAAGGAAGGAAGGAAGGAAGGAAGGAAGGAAGGAAGGAGAGAGAGAGAGAGAGAGAGAGAGAGAGAGAGAGAGAGAGAGAGAGAGAGAAAGAAAGAAAGAAAGAAAGAAAGAAAGAAAGAAAGAAAGAAAGAAAGAAAGAAAAAGAAAAGAAATCAAAACCAAACAATATCAACAAAGTCATACCTGTGTCTTCTCTAACCAAAACCCTCCAAGAGGCTGCTGATGACAACCTTTATCTCCAGCTGCAGGGGATCCAGGGCCTTCTTCTGGCCAATCTGGGTCCCTCAATACATATTTATTTTTTAGCTTTTTGAGACAGGATCTGTCCATGTAGCCCTGGCTGTCCTGGAACTCACTTTGTAGACCAGGCTAGCCTCAAACTCATAGAGATCCACCTGCCTCTCCTCCTGGGTGCTGGAACTAAAGGCGCACGCCACCACCATCTGGCATAAATAAAATTTTTAAATAAAATAATCCCTCCTTTGATTTCCTCTTTTTTCAACAGAAAGCCAAGGGTCTTGTGGGGTGGCGTCTCCTCCACCCCCACCCCACCCCCACCCCCCACCCCCCCGGCCTCCACTGCTCTGCCCCATCTCTTACTCAGTGAGTTCTCACCACACCGGCTCCTCCATCCTTCTCCACACATTCTGTCCACACTTTGGACATCTCTTCCATGGGTAAAATGTCCTGGAAAGAACACGATCATCAGTCCCCTGCTTGAAAGTTATCTTGTGGGGCTGGAGAGATGGCTCAGTTGATACGGTGCTTGGGAGGCAAGTATGAGAAATGGGTCTAAACTCCAGCACCCAAATTAATTAGAAGGCCTTAGGAATGGTCCCCAGAACCCACATTAAAAAAAAAAAGCTTCAGGAGTAGATAATGCTGCTCCCACAAGCAACAGGTTATTAAACAAACATTCCCGTTCCAGGTGTTTTTCATGGAGGCCCCAGAGGCCTAATACAGACTATTGCCTAGGGCCTCATATATGTTGGGCAGCTGCAGCCGAGGTCTGTGGTGGCCCACAAAGGTTTCCTAGTGAGATCTGAGCTTTCTTTACCCAGCAGAGCTGCATTAGAGAATTGTTTGACCATGTGCGTGGTTTCTAGGTAATTGAAGAGTCTACATATGGCTGAGTTAGGGAGAGATCTTTTGCTCCACCCCTTGGCATTCCTATAAATAGCCCTTTAGAAGAGACAGAAAGGGATGGTGGATAAGGATCTAGGCCCTCCCGAGGCTATCCTGTGTTTCTGTTTCTCTTCCCTCTATCCTTCTATCTAAATCTCTTATCCCTCACTCCTCAGGAGTACCCTGGGGTAAAACTTGGGAGTGGGTCTCCCAGCTGGCCTCTCACAATGGTCTCAGAACTATGTTCTCAGTTTTCTCTCCGTATCTTACAGAGAAAGCATTCTCAAGGTAATGTTTTGCCTACAGCTTTGCATTTTTAGGAGTATCTTTCATCTGTGAAAGCAGCATAAGCTAATAAAAACCTAACCCTAATAATTAGATGAACGTTAAAACATTTTATGAGCTTGCAGTAAAAAGCGGCCAGGCTTTGCGTAGCCTGTGGCATTGAATGTGGGTGTAATCTTTCAGAAGAGCGATGTCTGGACTCTTGAGGAAAATAATAAGATAAAGAAGGACTGAAGGTGTAGCTTGGTCTGTGGGGTGCTCTCCTCACATGTACAAGATTCTGGGTACACACACACATTAAATAAAACAAGAAAAATAAAAGCTGAGGATGTGGTCCATGGTTCAGTACTTACTCAGCTTGGAGGAATCCCTGGGTTTGACACTCAGAAATGCAACACACACACACACACACACACACACACACACACACACACACACAAAAGACAACTCAGTGTGTTGGTTAGTTGTGTCAGCTTGACACAAACTAGGGTCATTTGGGAAGAGGTAACCATAATGAAAATGTATTGCATGAAAAAAAAAAAATGTGTAGGGTGGTGGTGGTGGCGGCGGCGGCGGCGGCGGCGGCAGTGGCGGCGGCTGTGGGGGAGCCCGCCTATAATTCCAGCACTCAGGAGGCAGACCCCTCCCTGTGAGTTTGAGACCAGTCTGGTACACAGTAAGTCTCAATCCAACCAGAGCTACATAGTGAGACCCTGTCTCACAAACAAGACAAAAGAAGCAAAACCTGTTTTTAAAATCCTAAATAAAGCTGGGTGGATCTCTGTGAGTTCGAGGCCAACCTGGTCTATAGAGCGAGATCCAGGAGAAGCACCAAAACTACACAGAGAAACCCTGTCTCAAACAAAACAAAACAAAAAAACCAACAACAACAACAAAAAAATGGGGCTGGAGAGATGGCTCAGTGGTTAAGAGAACTTGACTGCTCTTCCAAAGGACCTGAGTTCAATTCCCAGCCACCACATGGTGGCTCACAGCCATCTGCAATGGGTGGGATCTGATTCCTTCTTCTGGTGTATATGTAAAATACATTAATAAATAAATCTTTAAAAAAAATCTAAATAAAGAAAACAATGTATCCCCAGCTCCCCAAACCAGCATTTCTTTGTCCTCCCATTGTAGCCGTTTTCTTTGTTTAGCTATAATCTCTTCACAGTTCTTGGCCTCAGATTTTTAAACCTCAGCGATATTGATAGTCAGGGGATCTCTCGTTGTTCTAAACATGGCAGGAAGCTCTGCAGTGTCTCTGCCCTCTATTTCCTAGGTGACAGTAGTGGTGGTCCCAGAAGGTCTTTAGATTTTGACAAGTTTCCTGAGGACCTCTGGGTGAGAGAGAACTCATTAAGAATGACCTGGCTTCGGGAGGGGGGCGCTGGCTGGCGATACCCAAATTCCACCACCAGAGGTCTCCCTAGACCTCATAATGATTTGAACTAGTCCTACATTGAGCTGTGGGAACCACCGAACACTTTATCATTTGGTGGCAAGTGACAAAAGGTTTAAAGCATCTGATTAATGCTGGTTCAAACAAATTCCAAATTGATGCACATATTCTAAAGACGTACGGCACTACTTTTTTCTTTCTAAAAGTTACGTGTGTGTGTGTGTGTGTGTGTGTGTGTGTGTGTGTGTGTGTGTGTGTGCTGTAAACTGTGGAGAAAGCTGACTGACACAAACTATAGCCTGATCTCTTGGGCAGGATGCCAGTTAAGAACAGAGAAAAAAAACGTAAAAATCTCAGGAAATAGGAAGAATAGGATTTAAAATGTACTTACTGGTGCCCTCACTATAACAAATGTTAATAAAACTGGGAAATTGGGGAGCAGGAGGGTGGCACCTGCCTTTAATCCCAGCAGAGGTGGGTAGGTTTCTGTGTATCGAGTCTTTCTCTGTCCCGCCAGCTTCCAAATAACGACATGGAGACTTCTTATTATGAAAGCTTGGACTTATCTTTGGCTTATTTCTAGCTAGCTTTATAGCTTAAATTAATCCATTTCTATGAATCCATGTTTTGTCTCATGGCCTTTTACCTCTCTTCCATCTTGCACCTCCTGTTTCCTCTCTGTGTCCTCTGGTGTCTCTCCCCCTTCTAAGTTGATCTCTTTCCTCTCTGCCTGGAAGTCCTGCCTCACCTCTTCCTGACTAGCTATTGACTATTCAGCTCTTTATTAAAACAATCAGAAGACACCTTGGCAAAGACACATCTTCACAGGGTACAAAAAGTTTATCCCACAACATTTCTGGGAATTGGAGGTCAGCTTGGTCTACATACTGAGTTCCAGGCTAGCCAGGGCTACATAGTAAGACCTAGTTTCCAAATCAAAAACAAAACAAAACAAAAAACAAAAACCAAAGCTGGAAACAGATTCTCACTGGGCTCAAGACATTAATTTCCTCACTAGAGATTTCCTTACTGTGGATAATAGTCCATGTCACACTAATCTTACTGGGTTATTCTGGGGGTCAGATGAAAGTGCATGAGATGCCCTGCAACCCACAAAGGGCACCATTGCTTGGGGAATGCAGTTTGTTTTGCAGCTCCTTGCCAATCTTCCTGTGAATTGTTACATGGAGTGTGTATGGAGACAGATGGGGAAGGGTCAGACCGGAGATCCGAAAAGAGAGTCTTGCTGGCTCCCAATTCCTCTTCTGAACAGAAGGTCTTGGGTTAATGTTGTAGAATATTATTTTAAGCTGTGTTAGTTTTGTTTATGTTCCGTTTGTTTTTAACTCGTGAAGCTGTGTTACTGTGCCTGTCTAAAACATGTGATGGTCTAATAAAGAGCTGAACGGCCAATAGCAAGGCAGGAGAAAGGATAGGTGGGGCTGGCAGGCAGAAAGGAGAAAACTGGGAGGAGAAAAGAAGTAGCCAGAGAAGGAGGAGACTCCAGGGGCCAGACACCCAGCTACACAGCAAGCCACGGAGTAAGAGAATGGGAAAAGCCCAGAGGCAAAAGTAGGTTAATTTAAGTTAAGGAAAGCTAGCAAGAAACAAGCCAAGCCTGGGCATTTATAATTAAGACTAAGCCTCCGTGTGTGATTTACTTGGGAGCTGGGTGACAGGACCCCCAAAAGGACAAACAACAGGTTAAGCTGGGTATAGTGCCTCATATCTGTAATCCCAGTGTCTTAGTGTTTCTATGTGGAGAGACATCATGGCCACAAAACAACTCTTATAAAGGATTTAATTGGGGCTGGCTTACAGTTCAGAGGTTCAGTCCATCATCATCATCATGGTGATTCAAAACAAGGCAGAATCCCGGAAGCAGGAGCTGATGCACAGGTCATGGAGGAGTGCTGCTTACTGGCTTGCTTAGCCCACCTTCTTATAAAACCCAGGACCAGCCTCCTAGGGATGGCACCAACCACCATGGGCTGGGCCCTCCCCCATTGATCACTAAATGAGAAAATGCCTTACAGCTGGATCTCCTTGAGGCGTTTCCTCAGCTGAGGCTCCTTCCTCTGACGACTCTAGCTTGTGTCAAGTTGACACACACAACCGGCCAGTACACTGGGATATAGTGTGAGACCCTATATCAAAACAACCTCCAAACTGGGGACCACTCAGTCCCTAAAGTGCTTATGGCACAGGCCCGAGGGTCCAAGCTGGAATCCCTAACACAGTGTCAAGCTTCAGCACGGGGGAGGGGATGCGGAGAGGGGAAGGGCGATTGCTGGAGCTCATTAGCCAGCCACTCCAACTGAATCAGTGAGCTCTGGGTTAGTGAGAGACCCTGTGTGAAAAAATAAAACGGAGAGGAAGACATCAAACATTGACCTCTGGCCTCTACGTGCATGCACACATCCATGCACCTGTACCTAAACACACACACAACAGCAAGTCGAGATCTTCAGGCTGGAGTATAGATAGCTTAGGGACAGTGTGAGTGTACACAAGGCCCTCGGTTTAATCTCCAGCACTGGCCAGGACTGAGGGGAGGGAGAGAGTGAGAGAGAGAGAGAGAGAGAGAGAGAGAGAGAGAGAGAGGAGCAGGGGAGCACCCTAGCACATTGGAGACCCTAGGTCCAGTTCTCGATACGAGGGTCTTGTAAAGGAGTTAAATGCAGAGAGGATCCCAAGTCCATAGCCTCAGCATGGCTGCACCTGTCACCTATGGAGCTTTCTTTGTTATTGTTTAAAACATTTTTATGTTGTATTTTAAGAATGGCAGGCAGGAGTCACACCATACAACAGGGCCCATGTGGGAGGTTTATTGAGGGGAAGGGGAGAAAGGGGGGGCAGAGAAGTGGGCAGACACCGGTCCCTGGGGACTAGAGTGAAGGAAGAGAAGTAAAAAGATGGGATGTGGACAAAGGGGCTGCAGTTGAGGATGTATCCTGTCAGGACTCTAAGGGCGGGCCAGGACAGATGCCTACATGCTAACAGTGTCTATCTATCTATCTATCTATCTATCTATCTATCTATCTATCTATCTAATTAATTTAGTGTGTATAGATGGGTGCATGCAAGGACCATGGCCTACATGTGGAGGTCAGAGGACAACTTGTGGGAGTGGGTGCTTGCCTTCTACCTTGTGGGTCATGGGGATCGAACTCGGGTTATTAGGCTTGACAGCAAGCACCCTGCCCCACTGATCCATCTTGATGCCCCCATCGCTTGGGGCGCTTTTAAAGGCATCTACGCCTTGGTTCCATCTCAAACCAATTAAATCAGAATTGTTTTAGTATATTTCAAAACATCTCCAGGTGATTCTACTCTATAAGCGAGTCTGAACTCTGGTCCTAATTTATCTTAAGTCAGCTGGGCCAGGCTTGGTGATAAATGCCCGGAACTCCAGCACTCTATGAGTTTCGGGTCAGTGAGGCACATATAGTCTCTGTTTCAAAGAACAAACAATATTCCAGGTCTGCTGGCACACACCTTTAATCTGGAGGCAGAGGCAGACAGAACTCTGTGAGTTCGAGACCAGCCTGGACTACATGATACATTCTAGCTATCCAGAACTACATAGTGAGACCCTATCTCAATAAATATTAAATTAAAAAGTCAGCCCAATTTCATGTAGGAAGGCTGACCTTGAACTCACAGGGATTCACCTGCATGTGCCTTCAGAGTGTTGCGATTAAAGGCATGTGTTCCCATCCCTGGCCAATGTAGGTTGTCCTTTAACCCCAAGAAATTGCTGGAATTGGAATACTGCCATCAGCTGAGACTAAAATAGAAGTCTGGCTAGTCAAGTTGCTAGGCACCAGATGATATTGTCTTTTGACGAATGGAAGCGGATCCATTTCAGTGTTATTTGAAGAACTACCCATAAAGGATGGGTAGTTGGCTACAGAATTATTTACCACTCTATGCCCTGGTAGTGTTCCAGCATCTTGGAAGCTCCTCTGGCCTTTGTAAACTCAGCTCAGTGTATCATGATGTTCACCTCGGCTGTCATATTCTTTAGTGAGCTTTTTTTAATCATCAATTAACATATATGTTAATGAATTAACACTGTTAAAAAATGCCATCGCTTACAGTGGTAGCACACCTCTGCAGTTCCAGCAGTTGGGAGGTGGAGGCAGGAGGATCAGAATTTAAAGTTAGCCAGCCATGGTGGTGCACACCTTTAATCCTGTAACTCTGTGAGTTCGAGACCAGCCTAGCGTACATAATGAGTTCCACGACAGCCAGGCTACACAAAGAGACTTTGTCTCAAAAACAATTACAACAACAACAAAAATAACAACATAACCAACCAACAAAAACTTTAAGGTTGGAACTGGGGAGATGGCTTAGTATTTTCCACACAAGAGAGAAGACTGAAGTCCAGATCCCCAGCACCCATGTGACAGGTAGGCATGACTGCCTGTCTATATTCCCAGTGCTTGGGAAGCAGAAACAGGGGATCCCCAGAGCAAGCTGGATAGCTAGACAATCCAAATCAGTGAGCTCTGGGGTCAAGCGAAAGATCCTGTCTAAACATATAAGGCAGAGAGAGTTAGAAGACATCCAGTGTCTAACTCTGGCCTCCACAGGCATGTACACACACACACACACACACACACACACACACACACACACACACACACACTAACACATTCACACACACCCAGGACAAGAACAAAGTGCAAGGCCATACTCACATACATAGTGAGTTTGAGTCCACCCTGATTTACAAGAAACCTTATCTTAAAAGACAAACCCAAGCCGGGTGGTGGTGGCGCACACCTTTAATCCCACCCAGCACTCGGGAGGCAGAGGCAGGTGGATCTCTGTGAGTTCAAGGCCAGCCTGGGCTACAGAGTGAGTTCCAGGACAGGCTCCAAAGCTACACAGAGAAACTCTGTCTCAAAAAACCAAAGGGGAAAAAAAAGACAAACTCAGCAGACCAGGTGAGGTCACAAGCCTTTAATCCCAATTGGGAGGGAGAGGCAGGTAGATCCCTGAGTTCCAGGCCAGCTTGGTGTCTACTTAGGGAGTTCCAGGCCAGCCAGGGCTACTTTTAAGACTCTGTCTCAAACAAAACAAGACTAGAAGCTTAGTGATGGTGGTGGAGGTGGTGGTGCACACCTTTTTAGCCTTTAATTCCAGCACTCAGGAGGCAGAGGCAGGCAGATCTCTGTGAGTTCGAGGCCAGCCTGGTTTACAGAGTGAGTTCCAGGACAGCCAGGGCTACACAGAGAAACCCTGTCTCAAAAACAAACAAACAAAAACAAAAATTAAAAACCAGTACTAGAAAGATGGCCCCGTAGTTAAAATTGTGTATTGCTCTTGTAGAGGACCAGAGGAGATTAGTTCCCAGAACTGTCGATTCGGCTTAGTGAGTGTAGACCCTTGCCGCAAAACCTGATGTCCTGAGTTCCATCCCCGGGACCCACGTGGTGGAAGAGGAGAACTAACTCCCTAAAGTTGTCCTCTGACCTCCACATGGGTGCCCCGCTAAAATAAATACATGTATGGTAGGGAGTAATTTTTAAAACGTTATTACAGGACAAAGTAAAATGTGAAGTACCATATACTGAAAAGGAAACATGAGGTGTTTGTATCAACCTCTCCAGGGTGGAATTTGCATTTTCCCCTGACACGCCTCAGTGAAAATGGGGCTATACATCATAAATCGATCAACACGATGGATTCACTCAGAAAATATCACACTTGACAGCTTTGGATACAATAGGATTATGCAATTGTTCTTTTCTGAAAACGGAGCCCCAAGCACTAATTGGTTGCGTGTGGTCTCGAGTTTCCAGCTGCCATTTGCTGATGGGCTGAGAGTTTTGCAGATGTCTAGCTGTCTTCCATCCCATTTTGGTTCTATTTATTATGACTGAAGGGATCTTTACCTGAAGTTTGGAGAGCACCTAACGATGACACTGTCTGCACAGGACCAGAGTGACGTCCAAGGGAGCTAGAGTCAGCACCGGCTTCTATTATTACAAGAAACATCTTAGAGCCAGGCAGTCCCAGGGCTTGGGAACCTGAGGAAAGAGGACCAGGCATTCAAAGTTATTCTCAGCTACATAGTCCAGCCTGGGCTACATGAGGTCCTGACTCACGAAAACAAGAAAGACAACGAGCAAACAACCGAATAAGGCAACCGTGCTGAAACAGCCGTTCTGGTTGAAGTGGTCAGGACAAGTTAAGTTACCCTGCCCTGTGCGGCTTCCCCTGTGGGCTACCCAGGACCGGGGAAACTTTCAGGGAGTTGGAACTGTATTGAACTGGGGGCAGGACTCTGTGGTAGAGCATTTGTCTTACATGTTAGAGGCCCCAGGTTTGATTCCCAGCATTAATAAATAAATTAAGTAAATAAAAAATTACAAAGTGCCGTTTAAGACATTTAAAAACTCACTAACTAGCCAGGCGGTGGTGGTGCATACCTTTAATCCCAGCACTCGGAAGGCAGAGGCAAGCGGATATCTGTGAGTTTGAGGCCAGCCTGGGCTACCAAGTGAGTTCTAGGAAAGGCGCAAAGCTACACAGAGAAACCCTGTCTTGTCTCAAAAAAAAAAAAAAACAAAAAACAAAAAACAAAAAAGAATGGATCAGGGGCTGGAGAGATGGCTCAGCAGTTAAGGGCACTGGCTGTTCTTCTAGAGGTCCTGAGTTCAATTCCCATGAACCACATGGTGGCTCCCAACCTCCTGTAATGAGATCTGGTACCCTCACCTGGTGTGCAGGGGTACATGCAGACAGAATACTGTATACATAATAAATAAATCTTAAAAAAAAAAAAAAAAAGAATGGATCAGATGCCTATCGGTGGTGGTGCCTGCTTTTAATCCCAGCACTCGGGAGGCAGAGGCAGGCGAATCTCTGAGTTCGAGGCCAGCCTGGTCTACAAAGTAAGTTCTAGGACAGCCAGGGCTACTCCAAGAAACTCTGTCTTGAAAAACCATAAACAAACAAACAAAAGAATGAATCAGACACCACTCTGTATGTGAGGTGCTCTGGATGAATGGAAGCAGCTATTTTATTAAAACAAGTTCATGCCCAGAAAGGTCCAAGGTACTTAGCAACAGTCTGCAAGGCACATCTTCAGCTACATTCATGCCTGAAAACAGTGACTTGGCCAGAGCTGAAAGCACTTATTGTACATAAAGAAACAAAGCACAGTTACAGTGTCTGTCCACACAGGAAGATGGCACCAGGCCCTCCACTGTGATGTAATGCCACGGGACTTTACTGATGGGTGTGTGTGTGGGGGAGAGCATGCGGTCAGCCTGTGAAGGGCCCTTCCCCCTCCCGACAGGGGCAGGGCTGGAAGTTTTCCCATGTGGGATGGCGGTGTGAGAGTGTGCAGCCTTCACCCTCCAGGAAGTTTCCATTGTGCTGTGAATTTTTTTTTTTTTTCTAATGCAGCCTGCCCCTTTCATTATAGAACATCCTGAAGTTTCAGGTTCAACGTGTTCACACTTGAAAGCAGGACTGTTATCCTCACATCAGCACACGGAGAACAGACCCCAGCCATTCCTGCCTGGTTCCCACTGGGTGCAACTCAGCCGGAACCTGTCAGGAGGAGCGACCAGGTGCCAGGTGCTGAAAATGCACTGTTGATCTGATAAGTTCTCGCCAGCGCCAGCGGGGCCTGGCAGAGGAGACAGATAGCTGATAATTCTTCCTAGGGAGTGTGGAGGGCTGGGTGATGTAATGGAGCTATGAATAAAGTGCTATTCAGGGCACTGGGGAGAGAAACATTAATTTCGTTAGGGAGAGTAAGGGAAGGTCCTTTAAAGAGACATTTGATCTGCTCTTTGGACTGAGTCACCAGGCAAATCGCTTTACTTTTCTTTTCCAGTACTGGAGATCAAACCCAGAGCCTTGAACATTCTAGGTGAGCACTGTACCACAGAGCTGTTCCTACTTATTTACTGGTAGTATCAATATTCTTGATTTGTTTTAAATATTCAAGATTCTTTCCAGGTTTCGTGGATAGATGTGCTGAGACAGATTTCAGGTGATTGGGTCCTTTTTTTTTTTTGGAGCTGAGGATTGAACCCAGGACCTTGCGACTGAGCTAAATCCCCAACCCCGATTGGGTCCTTTAAAAACACTGGCCACCCCCAGCCTTCTAGGTTGCTAGGATAGAAGGTGGGTGTCATGTCCCAGATTCTTGACATTAAAGAATGAGTAAGGGAAGCTGGGTGTGGTGGCTCACACCTTTAATCCAGCACGCTGGAGGCAGAGGCAGGCGGATATCTAAATTCAAGGCCAGCCTGATTTACAGAGTTCTAGGACAGTCTGGGCTACATAGAGAATCATGTCTCTGCTGGGCAGTGGTGGCTCACACCTTTAATCCCAGCACTCTGGAGGCAGAGGCAGGCGGATCTCTGTGAGTTCGAGGCCAGCCTGGTCTACAGAGCGAGATCCAGGAAAGGTGCAAAGCTACACAGAGAAACCCTGTCTCAAAAAACCACACACACACACACACACACACACACACACCAAAAAAAAAAAAAAGAGAGAGAGAGAGAGAGAGAGAGAGAGAGAACCATGTCTGGAAAAATCAAAACAAAACAAAAAGAAGACAGTAAGTGGTTGGGGTTATGACTCCATTAGCAGAGTGTTTGTCCAGCATACACTAAGCCCTAGGTTCCCCAGTGCCATATAAACCTGGGCATGATGACATTATCTGTTGAAATTGGGAGGTAGAGGCAGGAGGATCAGGAGTTCAAGGACAGCCTGGGCTACATGAGGTCCTGTCCAGGGAAGGAGGGAGTGAGGGAGGGGCGGTGGGAAGAGGACAACACTGTCATGGAATTTATACTTTAGAGCTAGATGGGACAGAAAACAAAGCAAATAAGAGAACGAGATGACTTCAGGGAATCTCTTGGTATAAAGCAAATAAGTTGGGTTATGGGAGTGCTTGAGGGTCAGGAGACGAGAAAGACTGAGTGGTCATGAAGAGCCCTCTTGAGGAAGCATTTGACCTGAGATCCAAATGTTAAGGAGGCAAAGTGTTCTGGGTAGAGGAACAAATATACTGATTTAACAGACTACAGTTTGAATATATCTCAGAAAAAGAATTGTGACCTCGAGGGCGGTGGTGGCTCACGCCTTTAATCCCAGCGCTGGGGAGGCAGAGGCAGGCAGATCTCTGTGAGTTCAAGGCCAGCCTGGTTTACAAAGTGAGTTCCAGGAAAGGCTCCAAAGCTACACGGAGAAACCCTGTCTCGAAAAACCAAAAAAAAAAAAAAAAAAAGAAAAAAGAATCGTGACCTCTAGCGAACAGTTAAAGACTTTTTCTTTTCACTCATTCTCTAAACAATAGTCCGGCAATCGTTTACATATCGTTGGATGTGAACTAGATATATTTAAAGTACGTGAGAGGATGTGCCCAGGGATGTGAGCATCTGCATCTACAGGGCTTGGAATCAACATGGAGGGGCGCTGGAGCCAATCTCCAATGGGTTTCAAGGAATGACCTCCTAAATGTCGTACAACAAGACCAGGCCTGGGGTACTGGAGAATGGGAAGGCAGCCAGCCTGACTTGATCAGTGTGAGGAGAGGACAGATCCTGGAGGGCCAGAGGGTTTGGCAAGCCTGGTGAGTGGGCCCTAGACTACCAGAAGGACTTTGTTTTGAAGAAGTACCATCTGGCTAAATAGAGAATGAATCAGAAGCAGAGAGAGGTACTGGGGGGCTGTAACTTCCTCAAAGCAAGAGGCTCAGATCATGGTGGCCTCAGTAAAGACAGACATGCTGAGAACAAATGTATTTTTTGTTGTTGTTTGGTTTTTTTTTTTTTGGGGGGGGGGGCTAGTGTAGCCCTGGGATTATTTCAAATGCTAGGCAAGGTCAAAAGGGGCCAGCTGTGGTGCTCATGGCCTGTCATCCCAGCACTCAGGAGGCAGAAGCATAAAGATCTCTGTGAGTTCCAGGCCAGCCTAGTCTACAGAGTGAGTTCCAGGACAGCCAGAGCTGTTATACAAAGAAACCCTGTCTCCAAAAACAAAAACAAAAACCAACCAAACAAACAAAAAACCCCCCACAATGTAACCCATTGTTTTATATGCTAATTTTGAGTTACTAAAAATAAAAAAGAGGGGTTGGGATGTAACTTACTTTGTAGAATTCTTGCCTAGTGTGCACCAAATCCTGGATTTGATGCCCAGCAGTACATAAAACAAGGTATGGTGGGTAAATGCTTAGAATCCCAGCACTTCAAAGTAGGGGCAATCTTTGGCTACATAGGGAGTTCAAAGCCAGTCTGAGTTACAGATGGTCTCAACACAGGTGTGTTGAGAGCACACACACACACACACACACACACACACACACACACACACACAAACATACACAGACAGACACACACACACAGAGAACTTGGCAGTACACAGCCATAATCCTAGCCTTTAGGAGGCTAAGGCAGGAGGATTGCTGTGGCGGTGAGGCCAGCCTGGGCTATAGATTTTGCCTTTGTCTTAGACAATAAAACAAAATGAGGGCAGATAAAAGTAGTCTTGAGGCTAGAACTATTGCTCCGAAGGTAAAGGGGCTTGTGCAAACCTAAGTATTAGGTTTTCTGCCCCCATAATAAGTTTCTCCACCAAGGCAGTAAGCCAGAAAAGCTGAATTGAAAAAGTATAAACAACAAGTTTATGTGAGCAAAGCAACTCCCCGGTGGGTTCTCCAGTCTCAGAGATGGAGGCCAGAGAAGCCACAAGCCCGAGCTAAAGCAGAGAGACTATATAGGTTGTTGATGAGGGGTGATGATGTGTCTGCCACAAGCTGGGTTTGTGCCCAAATATGGTCAAAAGTTGAATGCTTTAGGCGGGGACTTTGGAGGTTAGTAAGTGCAGGAGAGTCTGTAGTAGCCACTGAGAGTGTGGAACTAGGCTTTTTGGTGCCTTCCCTTTGTTTGGAGACTCTGAGGGGGTTGGGTTTGGAGAGAGAGAGAGAGAGAGAGAGAGAGAGAGAAGCAGGGGGAGGAGAAAGTAGAGAGGACTGGGGCTTCCCTGATCATGTAGGGGTGAGCTGGAGGTTCCAACTGAAGACTAAGGACCTGAGTTTGGCCCCTGGAGTTTAGGGGCAACTTAGCCAGAAGTTCTCAGGACAGGTGACCTGAAATATGCAGTGAAAAGAAATAACAAGAGTGACCCTACTCAACAAGGTGGCAGTTGGTCCTCGAGGATTCTCCTTTAGCGGTCCAGTTTATAGTGCATCTCTCTAACCTGTAATCTCCCTTTGCTCTAAATGAAGTTATCTTGAAGGGCTGAAAGGTTGCTGAATGGCTAAGAGTACTTGCTGTTCTTCCTGAGGATAGGGTTCCACTTCCTGCGTCCACATCAGGTGGCTCACAACTGCCTGTAGCTCCAACTACAGGGAATGGAACACAATCTTTTGACCTCCGTAAGTACCACACGCACGTGGTACATATGCACACAGATACACACATTAACAAAATAGTTTATGGGACGCTTCAGCGTCAGCCTTGTGGACAAATGATTTGTCTGCAGAAGGCATCGATTCTACACAGTCATGGAGGTCTCTGTCTGACTTGGACAGCTGGCTAAGACCCATCAGTCCCCTCCCATGCAACTTTTTGAATTGCCACTCTAACTGTTATATCGTTTTCCTTATTATTTTGTTCAGTATCTCTGCAGATTAAGTGTACTGGATTAACAAACAAAACAACAAAAATAAGGAAGAAAGAAAACCAAGTAAAGTTAGTTCTCCAACCCCTCCTCATTTCTCTTTCTACCTTTGTAAAACAAACAACAAAAACAAAGGGGAAGTAGAGAACTGACCCCCACAAGTTGTCCTTTCCTGACTTCCACATGTACACAAAGACACACGCACAGCAAAATAAATATACTTTAAAAATCGACCTTGAGGCTGGCGATGGTGGTGCATTCCTTTAATCCCAGCACTCTGGAGGCAGAGCCAGGTGGATCTCTGTGAGTTCGAGGCCAGTCTGATCTACATACTGAGTTCTGGGACAGCCGGGCTACATAATAGAGACTCTATCTCCAAAAACAAAATAAACCAACTAATATTAATAAATATAAAAAGAGAAAACAAAACCAAAAAGCCAAAAAAGTAACTTTGTTCACAGCAATAGTAGCACTTACGTGGCCAAAGTTGGGAACACGGGATTGATAATCTAAGCTAATGGAAAAGAATGATTGTGACGGCTTTGGGAATGAATAGACTCGGCTTGGCATCACAGAGGAGTAAAACTTCCTGAGACAGCCAGGCTGATAATGTGCCTGTGAGACCAGGAACTTTTATTGTCACTGTTCTTTTCCCCCCCTTCCCCTGGAGCTGAGGACCGAACCCAGGGCCTTGTGCTTGCTAGGCAAGCGCTCTACCACTGAACTAAATCCCCAACCCTCTTTTTTTTTTTTAAACTGGGTCTTTTGCCTCTGAGTACATCTGTCGCTGTCTTTCTAAACACTACTTCATCTCTGTTGTTGTCCTCGGGATAAACATCTGTCTATTCTCAACTGCCCATTGGCCGGCGCTTATTTCCTCTCAATAGGCTCTCAGAATAAGACCCGGTCAAGCAGGAAATGGCGCTCAAGATGGGCACTGACTAAATGTGTGCTGAGGGCCAGTGAAGGTGGTTGGGCTTAGAGAGAAAGAGAGCAGGTTCTAGCACTTAAGTCCCCCGTCCCCTGTCCCCCGTCCCCCTCCACACACACACACACACACACACACACACACAGACACACACACACACACAGACACACAGACACACACACACACAGACACACACACAAACACACACAGACACACACACACACAGACACACAAACACACACAGACACACACTTCTTTGTCTCAGTTCTCCTTTCTTTCCTGTCAACTCACAGAGCTTGGCTCCTTTGCTTGGGAGGATGCATGATCTGGCTTAATCATTTTTTTTTTTTTTTTTTTGCTGGAGGGCTGATCCTATTGTTTTCGAGGCCCGTGGTTCTGTTGCCTCTTCCAAATCACCTGCAATCACACAGCAGGCCTGCAGGGGTCCTCAGAGCACCCCACACCAGGCAGGCTTCTTTAGCTAATGTTATCTTTTATTCAAACAGAAAACAGTAGCCTCCAATCTTGTTACATAACATACCAGTATCCTAGGGTGCACAGAATCTACTGTTAGGGAGTAGGGGACCTGTAGATACAAACATACTCACTAACACAATATTGCAGAAATGTAACAAGTTTGATTTTTCTGGCTTCTTATTTGAAACTTTAGAGATGGAAGGGACTTCATTCAGGAACCATCTTAGTTCAGCCCTCCTTCTTTATGCTTGCAGTAATAGGAATTGAATCCAGAGCCCCAAGCACACTAGGCAAGGTCTCTACTGTGAGCTCATCTCCAGCCCCCAGCCCTTCCTTATTTTAGGCTGTGGGAACTAAGGCCTAAGGCCACAAAGGAACTTACCCAGGAGGCAGCCCTGGGCTGGTAATCGAATCTAAAGAATTTTATATATATTCTCTTGTTTTGTTTTGCTTTTGTTTTTGAGGCAGGGTTTCTGTATAGCTTTGGAGCCTGTGCTGGAACTCGCTCTGTAGACCAGGCTGGCCTTGAACTCAAAGAGAACTCTGCCTCACGAGTGCTGGGATTAAAGGCGTGCCCATGACTGCCTGGCCAATGTATATTCTTAAAGATTAAACCTTAAACCTTTCAAGTTTGTGATTAATTAGCTGAAGGCTTTTTGCCCTCAGGATTTAGACTCTCAAAGTTGTCGATTGTAAACCATGACATCGCCCTTCCACTGAAACTGATATCTACTATAGAATATGAGGCGGTTTTTACTAATTGAATCCATACCTAACCATGTGATGTACATTAACTGAAGACAACTTGGTTGATTGCATGTACATTAAAAACAGCTGGGTGGAGTTATAGGTGACATTTTGAGTCACCTGGGGATCTACCCAAACACCACACTGGGTTTATGTGTAAATTACTGAGTAGGAGACAGAAGTTACCTGGACCTCCGGCAGCACCTCACATCCAGAAACTATTTTTTTTTCTTTTTGGTTTTTCGAGACAGGGTTTCTCTGTGTAGCTTTGAGCCTTTCCTGGAACTCACTTGGTAGCCCAGGCTGGCCTGGAACTCACAGAGATCCACCTGCCTCTGTCTCCTAATTGCTGGGATTAAAGGCGTGCGCCACCACCGCCCAGCTTCTTTTCTTTTCTTTACATAACCTAGATAACCTAGGCTGGCTTGGAATTGGCTATGCAGTTGAGGATGACCTTGAACTTCTGATCCTTCTTCTGGCTCCACTTCCCAAGCCCTTGGGTTATAAGGCATGAACCACCCTGCCCAACTACCATGCAGTTTTCTTTTTATTTTCTCCTTTCTAAACTGTCCATGAAAACATGTTTTTGCCCCCCCCCCCCCCATGCAGAACCCCAGTGGTTCAGTGAAAGGCTGGACTTGCTCTGTCCTCTGGCAGGAATTCTTTATCAAATTGACCTGCTTTCCTGCTGGAAGACTCTGCTCCACTCCACCCACCTGGTACCTCCCTGGATTTCCCGACTGTCATGAGTTTATTTTTTAACCTTCTCTTCCTTGAAAAGCACCACCCCACTGACCCAGAATGCCGGCTCCTCCTCTTCGGTCATGTTGACCATTCCTTGTCTACTTGCTGGGGTTAAGCGACCTCATTAACTTCTGAAGACCCTGGAAAACCATCAACAGGGCACCCTAATTCCTCTTAAAGTCCTTCATGCATGCTCCCCACCACCACCACCACTGGGGATTGAACCCAGGGCCTCTCACCCACCAGGCAACCCTTTTCTAGTTTTAACTGGTTGAAATTACTATCAGGGGAGAGAGAAGAGAGAATTGTCCCTGCTTCTGAGCAGGGCATGGGTGGGCCTGGTGAGACTGGTACTTTCTTATTAAATCCACCTGCCTTGAAGTCTGAGGGCCACTTCTGGTAACTTAGGCTCTGGGTCAGGAGTTACAAACCAAGGAAGGAATTACTCTAGATTCTCCGAGCAGAAGCACTATAAATCCCACTTCCCAACATAGCCCCGGGTCCTGGGAATCCCAGTAAACCCAAACAAACAGCCTCCTATCTCGGCACGCTCACCCATCCCAATCATACCTCCTCCCAGCCCCGCCCGCTAGCTGCCCGGACTGGCGGGACCCGGACCTCGCCACACTCCTCGCACGCGCGCCCCGCCAGGGCGGAGGGGCGGGTGGGGGTGGGGGGCGGGAGGCAGGGGAAGCAGGGGCGGAGTTCCGTCCTCCGTTGATTGGCTCCTCGCTGATGGGCTGCGGCCGTGCCGGACCAACCAGTGGCGTGTTGCTATGTGCTGAGCCGATGGGATAGGCGCGGGGGCGCGTCTGTCACCCGGCAAGCCCCCGGCCCGGACTCCGGAGGGATGCGGAGCGGCAGTGGCGGCGGCGGTAGCGGAGACTGTGGCTTTAAGAGCGCGCAGGGAGCGCTAGAGTCAGCCGTGCAGTCCTTCGTCGCCAAGCACTCCGGAGCGGCCGAGCCTGGCGCTGGCGGGACCGGGCAGCCTGCCGCCAGGTAAAGGGATCGCTGGCCGGTCGCGCGTGGGCGTGGGGCGCTGTCCGCGCGGGTTCGGGCTGCGTGCCCTGCAGGCGGTCGGGCTCCCGTACAGCCCGCAGTCCAGCTCGGCTGGGGCGATGCTGGCGAGGTCCCGCGGGGGCTCCTCGAGGGTTCCCGGGGCTCCAGGGGCGGGGAGCAGGCTGCCGCGGGCACGTGACCGGTTTGTTTACAAACACTGGCGCGCGCTCCGAGTTCGGGGCTCGGGGACTACGGCGAGCTGATGGGCGCTGGTGGGGACCCGCAGATGTGGGCGCTGCCGCTTCCCTTGTGTGGCGTGGTGCCCCCGCGGGTGGCACACGGTGACACCGGGCCGAGTGGTCTGTGTCTCCACCGAGACACTTGGGTCTGGGGCACACCGCCCTCCAAAGTCCCCAGAGTGCTCCGCCAGCCCCAGGCCGAGGGAACCGCAGCGAGTTCCTGCCTGGACGCTTCCCGGCGCCTCCCCAGCGGCCTTGCCAAGGGGTGGGCGCGAACTCTGCTGCCAGACCCGCTGCGGGGGCCTCTGCGGAGGGTCCCTCCCCGGAGCTGGCTCCCGTCTCTCCTTGCTTCAAGTTTCACCTACCTGGTTACTGACTCCCTTCGGGTGATTTTCCTGAAACAGTGGGGGCATTACTCGCGTCTCGCGGCTGGCACTTAGGAGCACGCCTGTTCCTTTGGACCCCTTGTGCAAAGAACTGCCTGCCACCTCTGACTTCACTTTTACCCACGGCTTTTTAAAAAGCTGAGTGGACATCCTCCGGTTTACCCAGCCTTCCGCAGCCCGACCTCTGGAAGTGGCAAATGGGTCTGCCCAGGAGCTCTGCCGGGGCTTTTGTTTTTTGGCCTCCTGGTTGGTTTGTTGTTGCCACGTTGGAGTGTCTTTGAGCTACTACTGACTTGGAGAGTCTAGGGCTAACAAGGGCCCTCGCTACCAGTCTTTTGTCCTCTTCGTTATCGCTGGGTGGGCTGTGTCCAGAGCACTGGGCAAGACTAGGGATGATTTCTTTTCTGTACCTCATTTACAGAAACATTAGAGGCACAAGGGAATTACAGCAAATCTCATACGTGTAGCTTTGCGATAGTCTGGTTTGGGGGTTCACAGAATCTGATCAGTAAGATGGGGCTCACCCTTCCCCAACTCCCTTTTGCCGCACACTGCCATAGGCTTTATCTGAATTCAGCCTTCCAGTCTTCCGCTTTCTTAGCATTTAGTGCAGATGCAGTCTTACTTTCGAGGAAGTTTATACATTTTTTAAAATCCTGTCGTTTACAAAATAATGGCTTTATTATGACTTTTTCATGCACATGTATCATTGTGCCCTGTTCGTACTCGACTATGACTGTCCGCCCCATTTTTGTCCTGAGCTGTGATATGAGTGGCTGTGAGCTCTTTACACTGATAACAAGGCCAGCCTGCGGAGAGCTGGGTAAACTTCCCTTTGGCACTATGATTTGCTCCCTATTTCATGACAGGGTCTAATGGGGTGGAGTGGGGAGCCTGGGCTCATGCCCTGCCTCAGTTGGACTCTGCCTTAGCAGTTTAGAATTCAGTAACACTTTTTCTTGGATCTCTCTCCTTGAATTGAGGTAGGGGTGCAAAATGAGAAATAACATACATAAGAATACAGTTTTCCTAGCTAGGAGTAGTGGTATATGACCAACCCCAGAACTCTTGAAGGTAGAGGCAGGGGGATCACTGCAAGTTTGAGGCCAGCCTGGTCTGTGTAAAGAGATTCCAGGTGGAGGTTGGAGAGAGCTCAATGGTTAAGAGCACGGGCTGCTCTTCCAGAGGACCTGGGATCAATTCTCCCAGCACCCACATGGCAGCTCACAACTGTATATAACTCTAGTTCCAGGGGATCCAACATCCTCACACAGATGTACATGAAGGCAAAACACCAATGCACATAAAAATTAAAATAAATAAACCACACACACACACACACACACACACACACACACACACACACACAAGATACTTGTGTGGACTTAATCGGTAGAACATGGGACTCTTAATCCCAGGGTCATGGGTTTGAGCCCCACGTTGGGTGCCAATAAAGAAAAAAAATGGACTAGACAGACAGGGCTATGTAGGGAGACATTTTTGTTGTTGTTGTTTTTTGAAACAGGGTTTCTCTGTGGGTAGCCCTAGCTGTCCTGGAACTCGCTCTGTAGGCCATGCTGGCCTTGAACTCACAGAGAATGTGAGACACTCTTGTCTAAGAAAATAAACAAAAACCTTTCAGTTCTTTAGAACTATGATTTTCAAGCTTTTGTGGGATCCCCAGTAAGGAATATAACAGTGTGCACTGGCCTGCCTGCCACTGAAAGAAGTTCTGGGAAGCAATAACTATTACCCGCAATACCTGCAGTGTTCTGTTTTTCCTCCTTCATTAGAAAAAAAAAAATCAGCTGGTGGTCATGACTCATTAATTTGATTTCCTAACCAAATGGGTCATGACCTTCAGTTTGAGAAACATTGGTTTAGGGCGGAGGTCCTCAAGCCTGACTGCATGATAGCCAGAGCCGTGTTCAGAAATAAAGTGGTTAAAAGAAATATATATGTGTTTTACATATACATTAAACATATATGTGCATCTGTACAGTGTGTTAATTACTCCAGAGATAATTACTTTCACTCTGTCTCATTTTGAGACAGGGTCTCATACTCCAGCCCAGGCTGGCCTGGAACACACTGTGTAGCTCCAGGCTGGCTTTGAACTTTTCTACAATACTCCAGCCTCAGCCTCCATAGTGTCGAGATTGCAGGCCTTAGGCACCACACACCTGTTTAGAGCTGCTAGTTGGGGCTGCAGCTTTTGTAGTCACGGTGACACCCGTAGATGACGGTACAGGTAGCTGGTTAGAAACACGGGTCTACTGGGAGTTGGTGGCAATGAACACGGAGAACGGATGTGAAGTGTCAAGGTAGGTAGCTGTCCCACACTTGCAGATCCCTCAGCTGCTAGCCGGTCACCCTTTGGGGGCCTGGCGTGGTGGTGGACACCTTTGGTCCCACCCCTCAGGAGGCAGAGGCAGTCAGATCTCATCGTGCCTTATAACAGGTGGGGCGACAGAGTGGGAGCCTATCTCAGAAGCAAGGCAAAGCCCTTGCACCCGGCTTCACTCGAGCTCATGTGAGGCTGCTGCTGCTGCTCACTGTGCTGTAGCCCTGGATGCTTCTGAGTGCGTGGGGGGTTGGAGATGTGAGCCGTGCTGACGGGCTGCTGTGCTGTTCACAGATTATGTGCGTTTTCATTGTCATAATGATGTTAATGGTTCTGAGGCAGTCACTGTGCCTAGGGGATTAACAATTGGCCAGCAGAAGAAAGGATTGATTTTGTTTAATGTCTGGCTGGTATTCCAGACTGTGTAGCCTGAGGGAAAGGCAGGCTGTGACTTTATTTTGATTTGGGGGTTGGGGGCGGGAATCAAGGGGCTTGTCTATCATCTGATGTTAATAAGAGACTCAAGTTCCCACATCTCTTGCCTAGTCAGCTGGTTCTTTCCACTGCACGGGCACAGAGTGTGCAGGTGGGTCTTCTTAGTCATCCAGTTCCTGACGCTTCTACCTCTGCCTTCAAGCACAGATATATATACATAAACACACCGGTGGGGCTGCACATTCAATTTCCCCTCTCTTATTTTGTCCAAACAGGTTGGTGGAAGAGATTTCTTTGAATTAAAGCTGCAGTTGAGCCTTACAAAGGATACTTAATTATCCAAATTCAGATTCTACTATGGTCCTTCTTGGCAAAGAAGTGCCTTGTAGGAGAGCATTCACTGTGAGATTGTTTAAATTAACTTTAATAACGCTCCATTTGACCTAGCTGCTCACATTCAGTGTATCCAGTTTTGAGCACACAGAATGAAAAGAAAAATGGAAGCAACCAGAGTGGCAAGGGACTTAGTCTTAGGAAAAGAGGAGAAGGGGTTGGAAAGGAGATCAGGCACTGTTCCCTTTGTAAACGATCTCAGCGTTTCTCTGGGTCTATCAACCAAACCGCTGGGTACTGTTGACAGGCACAAAGCATCATTTTGAATTCTAGCCCACAGTGACAGAGAGCTAGCCTGCACCCTCCTGCCTGCCTGCCTGCTTGCCTGCTAAAGGTATTTTGTTAGGGCTGACAAGTTTGGGGTGATGTTATCCAAAACAAAAGGTGCTGTCTGCTTGGGTCTGTAAAAGATTGATTGCATCTGCCTGATTTCCCCCGTGAGCTGTGGCGGGCTCTTCCTGGTGCACTTACTTCAGTATGGTGCAACTTCAATCTCTGTCGTCGTCATCGTCTCCCCCCCCCCACACACACACCTTATCACCTGCCTTTCTGCTGTCGTTTCTGCTGCAACTACGTGGGCCTTTGTTCAGTTTCTGAAACACGACACGCTGTTTTTGAGAGTCTCTTAATGGTGCTCACAGGCTGTCTTCAGGCTCGCTGTGTGCCCAGGCTAGCGTTGATCTTCTGGTCCTCTTGCCTCTGCCGCATGGCTGCTGGGATTACAGGTGTACGTCACCACACCCAATTTAAGCCCTCTCCCCCCTTCTGGGTCACAGCTTTATCTTTTTAAAGATTTATTTTACATGTATGAGCATTTTGTCTGCATGTATTTATGGTGCCAGATTAGAAGAGAGTATCAGGGCCCCCTAGAACTGGAGTTTTGATGGTTTTGAACCACCATGTGGGTGCTGGGAACCAGACGGGAGTCTTTGACAGGAGCAGCAAGAGACATAATCTCTAATCCTGCTTGGTTTTGTTGGTTTGTTTGCTACTGTTACTTTCCCTTTTCGGATGAAAGCCCAGCCCCTCCCAGACTAGCTATCAGCAGCTCCTCACCTCTTTGCCCACAGGCTTTTTTAACCCCTTAACTTTGTTTTGACAGTCTCTCTGGTATCTGAGGCTGGTCTTGAGATTTATTATGTCCGGCCTCTATCTCCCTAATGGTGGATTTAATTACAGGCTGAGTTCTGTGTCTTGCTGGTCTTTCAACGTCATGCATGCTAAGCAAGCAATCTATCAACAGCTACATCCCCAGCCCCCAACTTTATTATTATTTTGTAAACTCTGTTTACTGTCATCTGGAAATATATTGTCTACTTGTTTATTGGAATGGAGTATTGAGAGCATCCATTCCATTCTGCCTTCCTCACTGCTGACAATACTTGGCATTTAGCAGGTGCTAGATAAATACCTGTTGGCTAAAAGCGTAAATGACCAAAGGAGCCAAGCTTTGGTCTCTAGAGTGGGAAGCCTTTTGTTTTTTTTCTTCCGCCTTTGGCTTTTTTGAGGCAGGTTTTTTTCTTTGTTGACTTGCTTGGCCTCCAATTTACAGAGATCCACCAGCCTTTGCTTCCCGAGTGCTGGGATTAAAGGTATGAAACAATTTTTTTTTTCCTCTCTCTGAGAGTTTCTCTGTGTAATAGCCCTGGCTGTCCTGGAACTCATTTTGTAGACCAGGCTGGCCTCAAACTCACGGAGAACATCCTGCCTCTGCCTCCCCAGCAGTGGGATTAAAGGCGTGCGCCAGCACTCCCGGCTATGAATCAATATTCTTTTTTTTTTTTTTTTTTTTTTTTTTTTTGGTTTTTCGAGACAGGGTTTCTCTTGTGTAGCTTTGCGCCTTTCCTGGAACTAACTTGGTAGCCCAGGCTGGCCTCGAACTCACAGAGATCCGCCTGGCTCTGCCTCCCGAGTGCTGGGATTAAAGGCGTGCGCCACCACCGCCCGGCATGAATCAATATTCTTAAGAGGATATGAGAATAAGAAAATTTTTGTCTTTCTTGGAATGAAGATAGTATTTTCACAATTTCTTCTGCAGCTTGCATTTTTCACAGTATTTTTTTTTTCTTTTTTTTTTTTTTTTTTGTTTTTCGAGACAGGGTTTCTCTGTGTAGCTTTGCGCCTTTCCTGGAGCTCACTTGGTAGCCCAGGCTGGCCTCGAACTCACAGAGATCCGCCTGGCTCTGCCTCCCGAGTGCTGGGATTAAAGGCGTGCGCCACCAACGCCCGGCTTTTTTTTTTTCTTATTCCTTTAGTCCATTTATAGGTTGCCAGTCTCTGAAAGCTCCATGGTCGCTTATTGTTAATAAACATCTCTTGGCCTTCCACTGACCTCACTCTGGGTCTCACTGTTGGTTTTTTTCCCTTGACATGCATTAGCATTTCTATCAGTAATCACACATTTTATTAATACCAGCAGGCCTTACAGTGGAGCTGAGGGCCTGGCTTTGGAATCAGAAAGAACCGATAATTAGCTCTGTGACCTTGGGCAATCTACAATTCTTTAAATCTTTGGTCCTTATTTGTAAAATGGGACTAATAATAGTTGCTATCACTCAGGATTTATGAGAGGATTAAGTGAGAGAATGCAGGGGAAACCAGGCCTAGAGCTTGGCACCTAGGAAGCACTCAGTGCCTGCTGTTAATAACAGCATTAATGGTATGAGGTGGATTCTCATTCCTAGCTGGCAGGAGTCCATTCCCAATCAATTGATTTGGCAGTGAGTGGTGGGCAACTACCAAGTCTTAATTTATATTAAGTAAACAAAGATCAGAAACACATTCATATCTGACAGAACTGGAATGGAAATTATTTTAGTGCTTTCTTTCTTTCTTTCTTTCTTTCTTTTTTTTTTTTTTTTTTTTGGTATTTCGAGACAGGGTTTCTTTGTGTAGCTTTGCGCCTTTCCTGGAACTCACTCTGTAGACCAGGCTGGTCTCGAACTCACAGAGATCCACCTGGCTCTGCCTCCCAAGTGCTGGGATTAAAGGCGTGCACCACTACTGCCCAGAAATTGTTTTAGAGATAAGGTCTCACTGTGTAGCACTGGCCTCAAGCTCACAGATATCCACCTGCCTCTGCCTCCTGAGTGCTGAGATGAAAGGTGTGCGCCACCAGCCTGGCTGGAATGGAATTTAGAGATCATCGAATTTAATGCAGACTGTTGTCCAACTCTTTTTTTCTTTTGAATCTTAAGATGGGTCTCCCTGCAGCTCAGGCTGTTCCAGAGCTCACTAGCTCCAGCTGGCTGCTCTTACATTAGTTTCCTATTTAAGACTTAGTGTCTTTGGAAGAAGTAATATTTGTGGAAGTTTTAGAAAAGGCATGCTGTTAACTAGGTTGGGGGGGGGGGGCGGGAGTAAGTGGATCCCTGAGTTCCAGGACAGCCTGGTCTACAGAGTGAGTTCCAGGACAGCCAGGGCTACACAGAGAAACCCTGTCTTCAAACAAACAAACAAACAAACATGCTGTCTACCTGTGCCCACTCTTGTTTTAGCCTTGATTAACCAAGCTGGACTGACTGAAGCTGCCTTCTGAGGCCCTCTTTTCTCACCTTCTCCAGAATGCTTTCACCGAGTGTCCCTGCTTTAACTGGAAACCCCGGAGAAGGAGCTTTATATAACTCGATTCTGCAGTTCTCAGGATTTAGATTGAAGACAACTACAGCCTCCTATGTCTCCTTTAAGGAGTTCGAGGAAGAAATTCTTTTAGAACATAGTGCCAGGAAAAGGTTTGGCCCTCTAAGGAACTGGTATGATGGGTTTTGTTTGTTTGTTTTTGTTTTTGTTTTTTGAGAATTGGAAATCTACAACTGCTCATTTCTCTTTTTGCTTTGGCTGTCAGGAAGTACAGAGCCAAAACTGGGCTTGATTTAACTAACTCCATAGAGGCCTGCACCCTAATTTTTTCAGTGTTAACCTTATAATTTTTTTCTGATTTCACATGAATGACTTGTAGCTTTAGATACAAACTAGATATATACTGGATTGGGAATTGAATATAGTTAGATGATTTCGTTTTAGAAACCTAAACACTGAGGCTTACATAGACAAAAAGGACTTGCTTAAGACACAGCTCTAACTAGGTAAAGCACAGCTCATGGGTGCCAGGGAGGTGGAGGCAGAAGCCCCGGAAACTTGGAATAGCTGGAACTACATGAAACAGGCTTCGACTGTTAGCATTGTGTATAAACTAGACAAGGTGGTGCCCATCTGTAATTCCAGTGCCTGGGAAGTGGAAGCAGGTAGATCAGCAAGTTCAGGGTCAGCCTAGGATGTGAGAAAAACAAAAGCTCCAAGTACAGATCATACATTCTGTCTCAGGTCTGAGGTTCTTTCTATTCCTGCATATGTTAGAGGAGTACCCACTTTTCACCTGACCCTAAATTGCCAATCATTTTCAATCCTAAGCAAAACATGCTTCCTCCAAGATGGGTAAAGGAGCCTTTTCCATGCTGGTGCATCTCTCCAGTGTGGTGCAATGTTGCTGTTTGCATTTTGTTTTTTTCAAGACAGGGTTTCTCTGTGTAGCTTTGGAGCCTGTCCAGGAACTCACTCTGTAGACCAGGCTGGTCTCGAACTCACAGAGATCCGCCTGCCTCTGCCTCCCGAGTGCCGGTATTAAAGGCATGCACCACCACTGCCCAGCTTGCTACCTGCATTTCTGCTGCATGGCTGCTCTGTCTCCCCAGCTACATAGGCCAGCCCTTCCTTGTGGTCTTGAGAATGGGGCATGTCCAGACAAGATTGCCAGCTCAGAAAGAAGCAGGCCTAGAGTTCTCTTGCATGTTTCTCACTGGGGGAAAAAAAGGTTGATATGAAATGGGAAATGGGTAATGGGCTCAGACAGGGTCTCTGGGTGAATGGTAGCTGAACTTTGTTCTGTCAAGTTGGCTTTATTTTGTTTTGGTTGATGGAAATTTAGTCCTGGGAGACACTGACCTTCCCAATCATTTGCAGTGTTTTGTTTTTCCAGTTCCTTTTGGGAATATAATAGCTGGGGTTTGGGAGCTTAAGATTGGCCACAACTGCCAGTGGCGAATAATTGGGACCAGCAGAAGAACTTCTAACTTGGGGCTAAAATGTCATTTTTTTTTTTGTTTCGTTTTTCATGGGTAATAACCGTCCCTCAGATAATAAGACCTTTGGGGAATAGAGATGAGTTAAGACACAGATCTGCCCCCTACAAGCACGCTCTCCAACCAGTGATGAAGGCACACGTGTAAGTAACCAGGGTGCAAACCAGAAGGAGCTCAGTCGTTGTGGAGACAGGGAAAGCAGGGTGAGGCTTTGGAGGTGGGCCGGAATAAAGAGGGTCTAAGTTGGGGGCAGTGTGGAGAGGATGGGGGGGGGGGGCCCGCTGCTTGGGTGCCAGTGCTGGAGCAAGGGCCAGCTTTGGTGGGAGTGAGCTGTGACTTCCACTCTCCGTAGAAATGAATGCAGTGGAAGAGCTTGGAGCAGTGGCTCTCTGGCCCCATTTCACTGTCCTCAGTGGAAAACTTCTAGAGATACTCTCTCATTTTCTCATCCCCACCCCCACCTCGTGTGAACTCCCGAATCTCCTGCCTTCACCTCCAAAGGCTGGGATTTGAAGGTTTTTGCTTTCTTCAGGATTTGAGGAAAAGGTTATCCCCACGCTAACTGAAGCCTCAGACTGAAGACTCCATCAATAAGAACGGAAGCTAGATTAAGCTAGTGCCGAATCTCTCATCTTCTCTTCTGGTTCAGACTGTCTCCTCGCCGCGCGCCCCCCCCCCCCCCAGTCCCTTCCCTCCTGTTTTTCCTCAGTTTTGCAATTCTTATTTTATGTATGTGGATGTTTTGCCTGTGTGTGTGTGTGTCCATGCTCTATGTGTGCACCTGGTGCCTGAAGAGGCCGGAAGAGGATGTTGGATCCCCTGAGACTGAAGTTAGAGATGGTTGTGAAGCTACTATGTGGGTGGGTGCTGGGAATTGAACCCTGGTCTTTGGAAGAGCAGCCAGTGCTCTTAACTGCTGAGCCATCTCTCCATTCCTGCTATTTATTGTTGAAGAACTGAATCTGATAGTATTCCAGTGACATCTCAGATACACATTATATTATATATATTATGGATAGTGTGGTACATACCTATAATCCAAGCATTTGGAGGTCAGAAGATCGTTTTGATTCTGAACAGGCCAGCCTCAGCTATGTGATTGATTGTCTTGGTCACATGTACACACTCCACCCCAACAAAACCAGTAATTTGTGTGTGTGTGTGTGTGTGTGTGTGTGTGTGTGTGTGTGTGTGTGTGTGTATGTATAAAGTTTGTTTTTGTGGTGCTGGGAATTGAACCCAAGGCCTTGTGCCTGGCAGGCAAGCATTCTGCCGCTGAGCTGTGCTCCTCAGTCCAGGAAATAGACTCCGAAAGCTTTCCTTTGCATTTGGAGCACTCCACCACCCCTGTGTCTATATGATTCTCTATCCGTACATCGCTGGCCCTATATTTTGTTTTTGTATTTTGAGACAGCGTCTTAGCAGGCCTCTCAGACTGTCCTTGACCACGCTGCCCTACTGCATAACATACAGATTCTTCCACTTAGCGTAAACTCTGGAGGACACAGGGACCAAGAATACATTTTCCCAGACCTCTTCCTGTTTGTCTGGGTAGAAAGGATTCATCCCAGTACTAGGGAAGCAGGAGCAGAAGGTGCATGAAGTCAAGGTCAGCTTTAGTGACGTCACCAGTTTAAGCCCTCTGCTCAGGCTGGCCTTGACCTCTCAGCCTCCCAAACACTAGGGTTTCAGACGAGCACCCCCACCCCCAGCCCAGCTGAACTTGCCAGGGCTGGACTTCAGGTCTAGCTTTTGGGACGCCCCATAAACTAGCTCTGCCGAGGCTTCTTAAATGGAAAGGCTGACTTGGCAAAGTGCGTGTAAATCTATCCTCCATGCGCTAGGCCTAAAAGGAACAAGGCTTTATTTGTGAATAAGGTCTATGGGCTGCTCCCAGGTAGAGAAGCCCAGAAAGTCACCATGAGTCTTCCCTAGCAGGCGAGCGCGTCGTCGTCTTTTATGCATCCTTTCAATGCTGTCTCTCTCTCCCCTTTCTCACTCTCCATTTAAAAAATTTCAATTTCCAGATTTCAGTTGTTGAAAGCCAGGGAGCTCAGGCACAGACAGTCTGTATCTAGAACGTGGGATTTATGTGAACCGGGGATAAAAGCGAGAAAGCCAAAGGCGCTCTGACGGCTGAGCGGCAGAAGTGTATTGGCAGGTCTGGGATGGATAGCTGGTAGTTAATTGGAGCCCCGGCTGTGCCCTGGAGACCCATCAGTGAGAGAAATCAAGGTCGTGGCGGCGCCCAAAGTCCAAAAGACATTCATTAATTCAGCAGAAAGTTGAGTTTGGGAGTACAGACCCATCAACTAATCACTTCTGGAACGGCAGAGGTGGAGCCGGATAGACGGAGCGGATGAGTTTTGAGGGGAGGGGACCAGACTGGAGTTTGAAGGCAAGGGGGGATTTCTGGGTGATGTGGGCTTGGAGAAGCCGTATTATTTCCTTTGGGGAGTGGGTAAGTGGGGGGTCACACTGGGTCTCCCTCTTTAGCTAAGGCTGGCCTGGAACTCAACTTGCCTTGGCTAGCCTCAAGTGTCCATACAGCAGAATTCTTGCCTCCACCTCCCAAGTTCTGGGATTCCAGACAAGACCACTCCTAGCTCAAGTCTCTTATTTTCTAAAGCTGTGTTCTCAATAGAGCTTCTAAGTGGCTGTTTTTCATTATATAGTTCAAGTATAGCCCTGTCTAGGGGACAGAAGAATGGAATAGCTCTCTGGGTCACAGACCATAGACTGAATGTTATTTGTTTTGTTTTAGCCAGGATTGTCATCTGTGAGCATGATCAAATACAAAAGGCTGGCACTAAAGGGTGGCAGAATTGGCCTGGAGGAAAAAAAAAGGGTGCATTGGGCCCTCTCCTGCATTCAGCAGAGGCAAAGTTGAGAGGTCCTATGCTTGGCCTGACCCCAGTCCAAGATCTAGAGTTTAGACTGTGGGTTTTGTAGGGCATCCTGGGAGAGGATGCCGAGGTTGGGAGTCTGAGAGCTTCTCTAGGGTCCAGAAGGCACATACAGCCTGGGTAGGGTCACGTGGGCAGCTCTCAAGGGATATAGTGGGATATGAAGGCTCAGGAAGGCGGAACAGAATATCACAGCAGCCAGGTCAAAAAACAGGTTCATGCAGCGTGGCTCATCCGGGCTATGACCTCACAGTGCTGAGTCTCAGATACCATCTACCAGCCCTGGTGACTCGGCCCCTCAAGAGTTAATTGCCTTTGTGGGGTGTTAATGGTGAGTGCCATTAATGGAGGAATGCCCAGAATCAGGTATGAGACTTGAGCGGGTGTGTGAGAGTACACGAGGGCGGGTAAGCAGAATAAGGTTGAAACCACCAGTGTGGTCCCACTCATCGCTCATCATCCCCGGTTAACCAGTTTTCAGGGCTCCCTGGTGTGCTGAGTGTGGAGTCCTGTGAAGCCACTGTGAAGGATGGGTCAGAAAACTGGACCTTTTCAGGCACTTCCTTGTCTTGGGGGATAAATTCTATCTCCGAGAAAGGTAGTCATTGTGTGCTGGGATGAGGGCCACCAGCTCTGCTCAGGGGTTGGTTTGTGCTAGGTAGTAAGGGATGAGCAGCCATTTACGGGCACAGGAGGTAGATTAAAGTATGGCAGGTCACTGGGATAATTTGAAAGAGCATAGTAACTAACTTGGTCTGTTAGACAGGTTGGGAGTGGAGTGTGGAGGCTTGGCTCAGGCTCTTGGAACCCCCCAGAGGGGTTTGGACTGTGCCCTGTAGTCTGGTAGGGAACTGGTACAGGTTTTGGAACACAAGAGAGATGTGCTCAAATTGTGTTTTAGAAAAAGAGTTCTAGAATGAGCTGGAGAAAGAAGTGCTGAGTCAGCGAGTCAGGAAGCAGGGGCAGTGGCCCATGGTGAAAGAAAGGGCGGGGCTTGTGAGGGGCCGCTGCTGAGGACAGCTGTGGACGATAGAGTTAGGCACCACTGGGCCTGGGGTGCAGCTCGGTGGTAGAGTGCTTGCCAGGCATGTCTGTGGCCCTGGGTTTGATCCCAGCTTTATATATAAAAAACTAGTCTGGCCGGGCGGTGGTGGCGCACGCCTAAAAATCCCAGCACTCGGGAGGCAGAGCCAGGCGGATCTCTGTGAGTTCGAGGCCAGCCTGGGCTACCAAGTGAGCTCCAGGAAAGGCGCAAAGCTACACAGAGAAACCCTGTCTCGAAAAACCAAAAAAAAAAAAAAAAAAAAAAAACTAGTCAATTAGCCAAACCATACAAAAACAAAAAACATTAAACAAAAAAAAAACAAAACCTAGAGTCAACTGATTAGGGGACCTGAACTATAAAAAGGAAAGGAGTTGCCTGCTTGGTCAGTGGGGTCTTTAAGGAGATGGAGTGGGACTGAGGCCCTAGTGGCCGAGCACCTGCCTGATGGCTAAGGCTCTGGACTCAATCCTCAGCACCTACCCGGTGGTTCACGATCAGCTGAAACTCCAGTTCTAGGGGGTCCAGTGTCCTCTGAGCTCTGCAGGCACCAGGCAGTCTCTGCACTTACAAACACTCAATACATATAAACAAATCTAAACAAACGACGTACAAGGACTGGTGAGATGACTCTGTGGGTGTAAGCCTGGAGAACTGGGTTCGAGTCCCCTCTGAAAGTTGTCCTGATGCCCACCCAGGTGCCGTAGTAAGCATGTGCAAGCATACATACACACATCCATGTATACACATACATATTCACACCATACGAAAGTTATACTTTAAAGATGCAGTACCTGCAGGGAGTTGAACGCAGGGCCTCATGGGTAGGTAAGTGCTTGTGGTAGTTTGAAAGAAAATGGCGCCCAGAGAGAGCAGCACTATTAGAACATGTGGCCTTGTTGGAGGAAGTGAGTCACTGTGGGGGCCGATTTTGAGGTCTCTTGCTCAAGCTTCCCTCAGTGTGACTTTCAGTCGACTTCCTGTTGCCTGCAAGATGTAGCACTCTCAGCTCCAGCACCACGTCTGCCTGTACACCGCCATGCTCCCCATCATGATGATAATAATGGACCAAACCTCTGAAACTATAAGCGAGTCGCCCCGATAAAATATTTTCCTTTATAAGAGTTGCCCTGGTCATGGTGGCTCTTCACAGCAATAGAGACCTAATTAGAGTGCTCTACCACTGATGTCGCCCATGATGTCCACTTTGGTCAGCTTAGTTTGACCTGTCTTCTTAGGAGTTTACTAGAAGTGCCCTTTAGGAAGGGGCCAAAGGTGCAGAAGCAGCATGCACAAACTGAGTGTGTGCAGAGGAGCAGGCATTCGAGGGAGAAGGCCAGGAGGACATCATGGAGGAAGTGAAGCCTAGGACTCTTTGTTTTCAAGATACAGGGGTCTTGCTACATAGCTCAGGCTGATGTTCTTACACTAGCAGTCCTCCTGGGTGCTACAGTTACAGGCAGGCACCACCTTGCCCAACTCGGTCCATACAGCTTAGGGAGAGGAGCTGAATGCCTTTACAGTGTGAGCAGTAAATAATCAATGACGTATTAGTGCTTGCACCTCGCTTCTTTCACCGAGGTCCATATTTTTGCTACTCGGTCTTGATTGTGATTGATAATGGTGAAGCCTTGCCAGGAACTTCTGTAGCTCTTCATTCTTCTTGAGTCAGCATTAAGCATATGATCCTGCAAGACCATCGGCAGTCCATATTCTTGGCCTGCTCTGCCTTGATCCCCCACCCCCTTGAACTGTAGTTCAGGTTTGTTGGAGGGATGCGCCAAGCAAAATGCAAGGTGGTCACATGATATAAACTCTTGTGATAGTCTTGTTTCTGAGACAGGGTCTCACTGTAGCCCAGGGTGGCCTAGAACTCATTGTGTAGGTTAGGCTAGCCCTGAACTATGGCAGTCAGTCTTCTTGCCTCAGTCTGAGTGTTGGCACTACAGGTATGAGCCACCATGCCTGTTTTTGGTTTTTTTTTTTTCTGGGGTTTTGTATATTAGATTTCCCATTGTCTTCCCTCAACAGGAAAATTCCAAAAATCTGTATACTCAGTTCCAGGATGCTCTTATAAACCTCGCAGGTCGGAAACTTCGCAGGGGAAACTCTGCTTCCCCTGATTGAGTTCAAAGCCAAATTTGCATTTGAACTCCAGTAGTATTTTAGCAGTTTTAAAAGCATTCATTTCAAGCTGGGCTTGACCTCCTTAAAATACATGTACACATGTGGTGCATATGCACTCATACATATTTTAAGATTGTATGTGTGTAAGTGTGCACGTGAACACACCAAGTTATGTGGGTGCCCTTGAACACCAGAAGAGGTTTTTGAAATCCCTGGAGCTGGAGTTAGAGGCAGTTGAGATCCTTCTTCTATGGGTTCTGGAAACACAGCTCCTCTGGAAGAGCAACAGGGCTCTTACTGAGCCATTTCTCTGGCCTGACTCAGTCACTGTTCTATTGCTGGGAAGAGACACCTTGACCAAGGCAACTCTTTTAAAAGGAAGCCTTTAATTAGGGGCTTGCTTACAGTTTCAGAGGTTAGTCCATTATCATGATGGGCAGCATGGTGGCATGCAGGCATGGTGATGGAGAAGAAGCTGAGAGTTCTACATCCTGATCTACAAGCAGAGAGTTGCACCCTGGGCATGTCCTGAGCTTTTGGGACCTCAAGCAAGCCTACGTCCAGTGACACACTTCCTCCAACAAGGCCACACCTCCTAATCCTTCTCAAATAATGCCACTCCTTGGTGTCTTAAGCATTCAAATATAAGCCCATGGGAGCCATTCATTTTCAAACTACCACAAAGCCCCAATTTTGCTATTTTGGAAAAAAATAGATTTATTTTATGTGTATGAATGCTTTGCTAGTGTGTATGTCTGTGCACCATATGTATGCCTGGTGTGTGCCAGAGGTTACAAGGCATCAAATCCTCTGGACCAGGAGTTAGAGATGGTGTGAGTCACCATGTGGTTGCTGGGAATTGAACCCAGGTCCTCTGTAAGGGCACCAAGAATTCTTCATCTCTCTAGTGCAGTTCTTGTTGTTGTTTTTAATATATTTAAGAGCTACATTCTGCATTTGAAGGAACACGGATTTCCTCTTCCCATCACCCTTCTTCCTCCTCTCCCTTTCCTTTAGAATTCTCCCCTAGGCAGGTGCAAGCCTTTAATCCCAGCACTTGGGAGGCAGAGGCAGGCCAGCCTGGTTGACAGCCAGAGCTAGACAGAGAAACCCTGTCTCAGAAAAACAAAACAAAAGAAAGAACTCTTCCTCCCTTCTCAGTTCCTCTTCTACTTTCATGGTCTGTATATATTTTCAAATTTAATTCTAGACTCCACATATGAGAGAAGTAACTTGTTTGTTTTTTTCATAATTTTACTACCTGCTCCTAATTTTGTAATGGATTCTAAATCTTAATGCATAATAAATATATTTTTGTTTTCTGTTTGTTGTGTTTTTGTTTCTGTTTTTTGAGACATGATCTCTTATTATGTAGACAAGGCTGTCCTGGAACTGCCCGCTCCTGCCTGAGTGCAGGGATTACAGGCATGCACCACCATCATTGGCCCTGTATACACATTATGTAAGTTACCTTAAATCCATTGTGGAGCTGGGATTTGAAAGGAAGCCATCAAATTTCAGCCAAGTGGCCCTAAGTGTCTTCAGAAACTTCGGAGATCTTTGCATTATTTTCTATTTTGCAGTTGTAGATGCAACTTGTAAAATTTTGATCTTCTTGATAACCAGCTGCGGCTCCTTCTGCCCAACACTTAGTGTGCCGTGTGAGTTGGAGGGTGTTCAAGGGAACTGTTTCCTTTTCCACACAGATGTGCTAGCAGATGTGAGCGTCCGCAGGTAAAGTACTGCGCTAAGAGCCATGCCGAACATTGTTCTGCTAACAGATGTGGCAGGGGCACCATTCCGCAGCCGCTTCTGAATGGGCTTTCCAAGACCGGCATGGTGTGTGACCTTGCTGAATTGAAGGACTTAAGGAAATGAAGGTTGGTGGATAGAAGATGCTTCACTGTAGGACAAGGTTCTATCTACTGAAACATTAAAACATGGAATTAGAGGGAGGGAGAGATGGCTCAGTGGTTAAGGACACTTGGTCTCTTCAGAAGACCCAGATTTGATTCCCAGCACCCACATGGTGACTCACAGCCAGCTGTAACTCCTGCCCAAGGGCTCTCATACCCTATTCTGGCCTCTGAGGGCACTGCACACACAAGTACCATAAAGACACATGCAGACAAAACACTCATGCATTAAAAATTTTTTTTTGAGACAGGGTTTCTTTGTGTAGCCCTGGCTGTCATGATGGAACTAACTGTAGACCAGATTGGCCTCAAACTCACAGAGATCTGCCTGCCTCTGCCTCCCAGGTGTATACTACCACTACCTGAAAAAAAAATATTTCGTTCCCCCTTCCCCCCATATTTTTTTAAAATCAAAATCAGGTTGGGAATGGCCATGCAAGCCTTTAATCCCAGCACTCAAATATAACAAGTATTGAGTCAGGATTTTAAGGAGAAAAGGAGCCAGGGTGGCACATGCCTTTAATCCCAGAGGCAGAAGCAGGTGGATCTCTGAGTTCAAGGCCAGCCTGGTCGGCAGTAGTTTCAGGACTACCAAGTCTAGACAGAGAAACCCTGTCTCAGAGAGATAAGGAGTCCCAGAGATCATACAAGATTGTCATGAGACAGATACTTGCTCAAGTCAAGACTAGACCCTATATTCAAGGTGGGGATTAGTGTTGGCTTTGTTTCTGAAGGAACATGACTCCTTGCTGTCTAAGATGGGTTTTGTTACCTGTGGTCCAGGGCTATTAAGAGGTATCTGTAAAATGATAACAGATTTTTTTCCTGTTGAGAAATTTTTGTTTGTTTGGTTTTTTCATTTGTTTGTTTGGTTTTGGGTTTTGAGATTTGAGGCAAGGACTCATTATGTAGCTCTGGCTGGCCTGAACTTGCAGTATAGACCAACCTGACTCAAACTTGGAGCAATCTTCCTGGAGTGCTGGAATTGTAGGCCTGCGCCATCACACTCAACTCATGACTTCTTTTGTTGTTGTTTTTGAGACAGGGTCTCACTCTGTAGCCCTGGCTGGCCTGGAACTCTGTATGCAACCTCCTAACCACCATCAATCAGCCAGGGGCACAAGAACACTGGTACCTTTGGTCCTGGGAGTGGGAACAATAACTCCTGTGCCCTTTCCCCCTTGTTGGTAAGAATGATTGCAGCTAATCAGGTCAGTAGAGAACCCTGTGCCAGGTGCTGTTAGAATATTTCACCCTTTATCATTTGATTCATCTCCCCTGGGATGAGGGCACTGTTATCTGTCTTCAGGCATTCTGCCCAGTGTTAATGCAACTGGTGAGAAGAAGCCAGACCGAATCCAAGTTTATCTGGCCTCCAGGGCCTATGTTTTTTTGCTAGGTAGCCCAGGCTTTCCTCAAACTCATGGCATCTATCTCCCTGCCTCAGTTTCCCAGTAATGGCAGCTTTACAGTACTGCCGCACATACCAGAGTTGGCTGAAATATGAATGGACAGGTGAGGGCTTGAAGGGACAGCACGAAGTTGGACCAGACTGTAGCAACAGTAGTGAAGCGTGAGTGTGATTGTGGTGTGTTGGAGCCACAGAAGGGTTCACGTTGTCCCATCCAACGCGGCGTCATTTTACTTTCACTGACCACCAAGAATGAGGGAGCGTTGGGTCATCTCATTTAGTGCTTAGTTGGAGAGGGGACACCAGGGTCTGCAAGTTGAGGAACTTGCCAGCAGCTGTCACCCGGCTAGGGGGGAACAGAACTCATTTGTGAGACTCTAGAGTCCACTTCTGGTAACCTTCTGCCCTACTGAAGCGGCACAGGCACGCGTTAGGGACAGCCCTGTCTTCCCTGTGGCAGTTCTGCTACAGGCCAGCTTCCGAGGCTGTTGTGGGATGCTGCTGCCTGACTTCCTGCTCACCTCAGGTTCCTCACGGCATAACTAAAGAAAGCACATGCCACTCTTTCCTCCCAGGGACACCTGGGAGGTACAGTCCTGAATCTCAGTGGCTACTGGGACTCCCCGTGGGAACGGCCTGTCAGTCACAAGGGCCCCTGACGGGCTCAGCGTGTGTTCCCTATGCCTCTGGCTCTGGAGATGGTATATCTGAGATCTTTGTTTTCAATCATAATATTTCACATTTTTCTTTCCGTGGGGATCATCGTGAGCCAGCTGCTGGTGGTAGACAGTCTTTCTTTAATTTCCACTGTGGATTATTAGTTCACTTTAAGTGCTGTTTAAATTGTACACAAGCCCTGAGGCTTTTGATTATGTTGGAAATCAATTGGACTTTGCGAAAATGCTCAACAAGTTGGACTTTTGTATCCATGCACACTGTGGCACCATTAACAGGGACCAAAGTTCAGAAATTAAAATGTGCGAAGTCCTGTGGCCCTATATGGGTAATTCATTTCTCTCCAGGAAAATCAGTGTACTTCTTTATTGAGAATTAAATCAAGCAAATTTTTAAAAATCTCCTGTAAATAGTATGATGGCTATTCTTGGTTGTCAACTTGACTGCATTCGGAATTAACTGAAAACCTAAGTGCCTAGGTACACCTGTGAGGGATTTTTCTTTCCTTTTTTTTCTTTTCTTTTACTTTATGGTTTTTCCAGACTTTCTCTGTAACCTTGGGTATTCTGGAACTCCCTCTCCTCTGTAGACCAGGCTGGCCTTGTACTCACAGTTCTATATCCACACCCACATACATACATGCACGCATGCACGCACACCCACCCACCCACAGGTTTCCCCCATCATACACATGCTGGGATCAAAGGTGTGCACCACCACCAACCAGAGATTTTTTTCTTAATTCATGTGAAATAAGAAGACCCACTTTAATCAGGATCTTTGAGTAGGGAGTCACCTTTAATCTGGGCCACACCTTCTGCTGGAAGCCTATGTGAGGACATGGAAAAAGGAAGCTTTTACTCTTTGCCTGTTTGTTCTCACTGGCAAATACACCGTTGCTAGAGACTCTAAGATTCAGGCATGCAAGGAGACCAGCAGAGACATTGGCCAGTGAACAACTACTGGGTTCTTGTCTTTCTGTTGGTAGACAGCCATTAATTAGACTAGCTGGACCACAGCCTGTACCACTACCTGGACCAATGTAATAAGTTCCGTGTGTGTGTGTGTGTGTGTGTGTGTGTGTGTGTGTGTGTGTGTGTGTGTGTGTGTGTGTCAGTCAGTCAGAGACAGAGTGTGTGTTCTGTTCCTTTAGAACCCTGACTACAAGTGGGAAGAACACTAGGTGATTAGGTGGGTTTTTTGGTTGGTTGGTTTTTTTCATTGTTGTTTTTAGGGCCTGGTGTTCATCTTTGTTCTCCTACTTGGCCTGTCTGTGTCCTTTCTTACTAGATACAGAGTGCCTCCTGCCACTGCTTCACCATTCTTTATTCCAGGATTTTGTATTTCAAAGAGAGAGAGTGTGGGTGCTGGTGCCCGTGAGTGCAGGTGCGGCACTGGGGTCGGGGCATTGGCTCCTCCCAGGCTGGATTGCAGGCTGCTGTGAGCTCTCTGATGTGGACGCTGGAGACCGACTCTACCAGAGCAGTGCGGGCGTGCTCTTTACCTCCCAGCCATCATCTCTCCAGCCCACTTGCTTCTCTGCCATTCTCTCCCCCTTCTTCCTTCTAGGTTGTCTTTCTAGCTTGTCCTAGACCAATTGAACATGGTAACATTTCTATTTTTTTTTTTTTATTTTTTATTTTTTGGTTTTTCGAGACAGGGTTTCTCTGCGTAGCTTTGCGCCTTTCCTGGAACTCACTTGGTAGCCCAGGCTGGCCTCGAACTCACAGAGATCCGCCTGGCTCTGCCTCCCAAGTGCTGGGATTAAAGGCATGCGCCACCACTGCCCGGCCCTAACATGGTAACATTTCTAATACTTTGTCTGTCTGCCTTGTCCCACCTGCACCCCCCACCCTCCACCCCGGAAAAAGTCCCTTCTTTAGGATACTTTTGAAATTACTAAAGAGCAATAATGCAGGATATGGTGGTGCACATCTTTAATTCCAGTGCTCTGGAGGCAGAGGCTTTTAGATCTCCGAGTTCAAGGCCAGCCTGATTTACATGGCAAGTCCCAGGACAGCCAAGTTTACATAGTGAGACCCTGTCTCAAAATAACCCCACCCAGAGGACAATGAGTCCGCCATAGACAAGGCAAATGTCCATGGCCCCATCTTTCCAGGGTTTTCCAGCACCATGCAGCCTGGGCCAATGCATGGTAGCATTTTCTCTGAGTCATGGTGAGGTATATTGCATGGGTCCATGTTTGTGACCTACTCAACATTTAATACATGCTGCAAATGCTTATTCTGTAGAAAGAGCTGTGAATGTGTTTTTGGATTCAGGGCATAACAAGGAACCTCTGCCTGTGTACTTTTTTTAGGCTTCCTACAGAGGAGAGGTGGGAAAAGAAATAATTCTACTCCAGGGAAATGCATAATTGAGAAGGTGTCTGCGTGCATAAGGAAGTACTCAGTGGCCTCTGTAAAGCTCTCCGCCCGACAGGGCCATTGTTTTCCTTTCTTTCCTTGGTGTTTGTGGAAGACCTGGGGTTGATGCTGCTCACGCTGGCCCCTGGGCAGCCCCGGCTGTGGACTTGAAACATCCAGCTTAGACAGCTGGGCATGGTGATGCCCATTTCTGCCGACAGTTCTAGGGAACTGAGGCAAGAGGTTCCAGGCCTTCCTGGGCTGTGAGAAAAACAAAAACATAACCCAGACCAAACAAAAAGAATCCCTATGCTCCCACTCTGCTAGTATAACAGAGACACTTGGCATGGACTGGGACTGGGTACAGCCTCCGTTTTCCTCTGCCTCTTCTGGAATTTTTATCCTTGCTAACTAACATAAGAGCAGAACAGGAGTATTGCAAGTATTGAGGATAGGTCAGGAAACCCAGTGGAAGGGGTGGGAAATAGTAACCTAGGCCTGTCAGCCCCTAGTCCCCACCGGCTGGCTTGGGATCCCAGGCATCTGTGTATCTGTTGTGGCTATGCCTGAGGCACGGTCTAGGGTATCATTTACACCTCTGTCCAGTCACCCAGGTCTTCATCTGGAACCTGTGGGAGACTGAGCAGGGAAGACATGCCCTGGCCCCTGTGGGTCTGGTTCTGAATCAGACAGGTCACACAAGAGGTGTGTATTGGGCATGGAGCCCACGTGGCTCAAGGACGCTGTGAAGAGAATTGTTCACACTGTCTTCATTGTAGTGCTAGGCAGTGGTATTGTCCACCGAGAGAGGTGTAGCCCAGATGTGACAGCTGTGGTGGGGAGAATGAAAGGCAGGTGGGGTGGATGGGAGCAGCCTCCCTCCTAATGAGAGACTTGGTTCTGCTAGTTAGTGGATTTAGAGGAAAAAGAACACTATGATTTGCAGGTTTCCTCCTAAGTCCAGATGGATCCCAGACAGTCCTGAGAGGAAGAGCTTATTTTATTTGCCTCCCTCCCCCATTTCTCTAAATAATTTAATCTTCAAAGCATGTTGCAGGTGTTAATTAACACTCATGGCTCTCCTGGGAAGGTAGGCAAGGGGGAACGCCTCCCCCATTAGTGAAGTCCAGGGAATAGACAGGTGCAGAGCCTGAGGTAAGCAAAGGTTTAGAGGCCTTCCTTCATGTTGATCCATTGGGAGCGCCATTCCTCTCCCCTTTTCTTACTGTCCTATGTTCCCAGTACAGAGAGAAAGCTGAGGCCAGGTAGTGGAGTCTTCTACAGGAAGCAATGGGAGAACTGCGGAGCATTGTGCAATTCACGGTCACTACGATATTTCAAATGTTATGCCTTTGATTTAATTCATTGACTTGCCTTTTAAAATACACGTATAAATGCATACACTGGGCGTCTTGTCAGAGCAAGGTGCTGCAAAGGGAATCACTTCTCGCAGACAAGCTAGCTGACATTCTTCAGGAGCATTACTAAATGGGAGCTTGGTCTTTGGAGTCCCACACTTATTCCAGCAGAAGCTGTTGTGTGGTTTGCTCCCCTGTAGGTGGTGGCTTCCAGGGTTGGCATGCTCCTGGAAATGTCTGAAAATGGATGCAATACAAACAGCACTATTGGATGTTGTGAATAGCTGAAGAGCTACCGAGTCCGGGGGTGAGGATTTCTAGGAGGTCCGCCCTGGGGGCTGCGAATAGCCCATCTTCAGTCCTGGTCTATGTCCAGGGATGGTGATGATGCCAGTTTGTTGTAACTCTTGTCAATACTGTGTTAGTACTGAATAATCTCCTGGAGTGGGTGCAGTGTGAGGGTACAGAGAAGAGCATCTTTTATGTGGCCAGGGTCTGCTGCTCCCTCTCAGGGCAGCACTTGGGCTCATCTTGTAGGAAGCTTTGCTGCAGCTGCTGATGGTGTTTCCCTTTGCTGCCGCAGGCTCTGAGAAACAGCTGTAGACCTCTGCCAGAGAGTCCTTCCTCTGAAGACGTCACCAGTGTGTGGAGCCTGCCGCACACCCACCCCCTGCCAAACCACGGCCTTTACCTGTGTCTTTCGGTGTTTCCCGTGCGACCCGTCCTGTGGGAGTGCCTCGTGGGCTGCCCCAGAGTTCGCCCCACGCTCAGCTGCACCAATGGTGAAGATGACAAGATCCAAGACTTTTCAGGCATACCTGCCCTCATGCCACCGGACCTACAGCTGCATTCACTGCAGAGCTCACTTGGCCAATCACGATGAACTCATTTCCAAGGTACTGGTTTCCCAGAAGGCCTTTCTTGCCTCCCAGTCAGGGGGCATTTCCTGTTCCTGGGGTCACAGACTTCTAAGCTCTCTCTTTCATACAGTCTGGAATATTTGCATGCTGTCTTTTATAAGGGGAGGGCTGACCCACAGGCTGTCCTTTCAATGGAGAATTAACTCTGAATCGCAGGGACAGAGTAGTGGATCAGTTTATTTTAGAAGTTAGATGTCAGCCCTGTTGGCGGCTTGCGGGCCTGGCAGCTCACACAGTTTTGGAGTCCATCAGGCCTCTGCACGTTAGGCAAGAACTCTGCCACGGAGCCACCCTCCGTCTCCGCGGTAGCAGCTTCACTGGCTGAGATGGGAGAGCCCCTAGCAAGCCCCGAGGGAAGGTGCCAGGCTTTATGAAAACTTGTCCTTTGGAGAGGAACGAAAGTGGCCTGTGGAAAAGCTGAGCCACTGGCCTGTAGGGACCTTTATACACAAAGTCATACAGGGTGACATGGTGACATTTGATCGTAGCTGAAGAACAAGTCCCTGTTTTCCCAGAGGTGCCTTGACAGCTGCTTCTGAAGTTGGGGCTGGGGGTTACTAATGAATAAACCCAGGTTCTCGATTGTGTAATACAGGAACTGAATACTTCAGGCCGCATTCTCAGGGGAGCTGTCTCCCTCCCAGTCCTGGATTCCCAGGGGAGGAGAAACAGGTTTTACTAGGCTAGATGACAAAGAAAAATCGTGGGAGAATTTCCCCCTTAATAGTATCTTTCCTGAGAAGCTAGCCTCCACACAACTAAGGGACAAACTTTCGCAGACCCAGACTAAGAAACATTAGCGATCCCGAACTGTTTATAAGAACTGGCGAAGGCACTCTTGCTTGCTTGCTTCTCCCTGGGTTTGGTAGTCTCAGCCCAAGATGGGTGATAGCTCCAGCCAGCAGCTACAAGAACATTCCTCTTCAGCTGGCTGGCCTGGCTGGCACATGAAGGCTGCCCAAACATCCAAGTCTGTGGTCATAGATTCTAAAATGAGGCCCCAGAACAGAATCTGTTGTGGGTCTCTTCCTGGCTGCTTAGTAACCTACAAGCTCCATACCTCCAGCCCCCAGGGCCCTGGCTGAACGGTCTCCCATTCCACACTCTTCTGCATTCCTGAACTGTGTTATTTACACTTAAGCCAGCCTTTAGCTATCTGCTCTATCCTCTTGTTGCAGATTTCTTGAGTTTTAGGGTAAACCCTTGACTGGAAATTTGGATGTGGGAGGCCATGTCCATGGGAGAACTAGCCAGTCTCCTGGCATGGAATGTGAGCCAAAAACCTTGTATTTGAGTTGGCGCTGTCTCCTTTCCACAACCTTTTTCTGTAGTCATTTCCAAAATAAGTGTTTCTATCTAGAGAAGCATCTATGGCATCCTTTTAACACAAGGAAGAAGTGTTTTGTGGTGTAAGAAGCCAGGGCTCCCATGCACTTGAGTGTCCTCTGTGTACTGCAACCTGACACTAAAAATGCTATTCCACCAGCCCTGGGACTCTTTATGGTGGGTGGATGGTCATGTTGTACCAGCGGGGAAGCTATTTCTGTCTGCGGGTACTCAGTAGCATTTCTTCACGAGGAGGTCTTGATTGGAGCTGGGCCTGAAAAGATGGATGGAAGTTGGACATGCAGAGATGGTAATGGTTTTCGAGGTTACCTCTGCTGTATTGAGTCAAGTGTTCAGGGCCTTCAGTGGCCTGCCACATCCTTGGTTTTTTTTTTTTAGTTACCTGCAGGACACAAGCAGCCATCCATGGATATGAAGGTGGGGTCTCTCAAGCCTCTGCTGACAACCCCCCCCCCCTTTTATCCCCTCTCATGCACCCTTCCGCGTCCTTCTGTTGTGTCCCTAGATCAGAATTCGACCCATGGCAAAAACTCAGTGAATGATCAAATAAATGGACAGATGGGGCCCTGGGAGAAGATGAGGCTGGGGGGTGGGGGTGGGGAAAAGCTTCGTTGGCTTCATGTCCTCCTTCCTACCCACCCCTTCTGGGGCAGGAAGGCTCACAAGTCCAGGCCAAAGTCAGCACAGGCTTTGATTTCATTGGCTCCAGCCAGTGCACAGATGGGGTGCATTAGGGCTGGATGATTCCAAGAGTTGGGTGAAATGCCTGGCTGGGGAAAGAGTGAGGAAACTGTACTGGGACTGTACAAAAGACTCCTTTATTCCCCTCTGCAGCCGCCCCCAGCATTAAATAATCTATACATTCTTATGCACGTCTGCCTAATGGAAAGATCATTGCCTCGTCCCCCTCCTTGGAAAAATGAGCCTTTTCTTTTCATGTCCCCCCCTCCTCCGTTTAAGAAAGTTCAAGGAGATAATGTGGCTCCTGTTCTCCCTCTTGACTTAATCTCCTGTATGGTTTCAGAGTCTGCCCAGTAGGAGTTGAGAGCCGGGCAGCAGACAGCAGGCGTGGGGGGTGGGGTGGGGGTGCAGCAGAGCAATTAAAATGAGGCTTTGTGCTTGAAATGGGGTCTTTAGTCGGAGAGCTGGACCTTTGGTGGTGGTGGTGGGGGTTTGCAAAATAAAAGTGAGTCTGCCTTTATTGTGGCTCAAGAGATGCAAAGGTCTAGAGAATGGAGTGTGTGCCTAGGAAGAAGGAGACTTCAGGCGCCCTTCCTGCTGGCCGCGTGGCTAAGCCGTCAGGGACATGCAGCATTGTAAAGTTAGAGTGCGTTGATTCTGGTGGTGGAAAGCTCTGTCCTTCCCCGCCCCCTTGCCATACCCAGGAGGGAAGTCGCCGGCAACCAGCTGCCCAACCTCTGAGTCTCCTTTCTTACTCATGAAATGGGCAAAGGTGTATTGGCCGTGTGAGTGGAGTCTGAAGTGTGAAGGCTGGTGTAACAATGGACCGTCCACAGAAGTGGCTCCTGAACAAACAAACTCACTTCTCACACTTCTGGAGGCCGGAAAACCCCAGATTTGGAAATCTGGCAAACTCAAGTGTCACAAGGTTTACTTTTCAGTTCACAGATGGCTTCTTGTTGCTGTGTGGCCTTCCATAGTGGGAGGGGCAAAGGATCTTTCTCCGGCCTGTTTCTTTCTTCATTCTGGTATTTTGTGTATGTGTTTGGAGGAAGTCTTACTAAGCTGTTGCCTGGCATTGTCTTTTCACTGCTGGGCTGAAGAAGTCTTGCTTTGTCCTCCCGGGTGTACAGGGCACGAGCCACCATGCTTGGCTTGTTCTGGCCCCTTTATACTGACAATAATCAGGGCTCCGCCCTTGTGGCCTAGTGATTTCCTAATAGCCATATATCCCATCTATTTCAGTCCAATGGGGTGGGGAGTGGACATTCAGACCATAACAAGGGGCAGGTAACCAGCACTTAGTGTGTGCCTACCTCACTGGGTTGCCACACAGCTCAGATGAGATCAGGGATGCATGGGTGGATTGTAAACAGCAAAGATCTTTGCAGTATAAAGTATAAAGTCTCTTTACATCCAAAATGTAAAGCAGAGAGTAGGTTGGAGGGGTATTCTGCCTCATAGCCATGAGTTTTCCATTAAGACCTGGTGCATAGGCCTTGGATGGATAGAAGGGACAGTGGATAGCCTAATGTGTCTATAGGAAGTCACACAGCCCTTGGTCTGTGGGAGGGGAGAACTTTGAATTGATAATAGAGCTATCTAGGGAATGTGCTGAGGCGTCCTGCAGTCTCCCCCTTAGAGGGTGTTGTGGTCTGCATGCTGGGGTGTTTGTCTGCAGAGGTATTTTGAGTTGGCATGAGGAATTGCCCGCACTGTTACTTCTTAATGTTGTCAGCTCTAGCATAAAAATACTTCAGTTCTCAAATAACAATGGTTTCCACCAGATCAGTGAGTCCGTCTGCCTTAACCTCCCAAGCAGTCGAGATCTACAGGGCCCTGCCACCAAGTCCAGCTTCACAGAGCTTTTGTCCAGAGGCCCTCGCTTGCTCTCTTCCTGCCAACCCTCAAAGAACAGCAGGGCGTTTGAGAACTTGGGACTTCATTCCAAGACTTGATCCTTATCGGAAGGGCGTTGGGGGAGGCTGTTGGGTGGGTGTCCCAGGCAGGTGGAAGGAAGAAGTATTTTGCTCACCACCCAACCTGCTTGTTACTATTTGGTCAGATCTGTGGGTCTGGTTATTTTCTGGAGACAGGTGCTCCAGGACTGCAGACTGGCTAGTCTTGGTGAGGAAACACCTCAGGGTGTGGCAGGGACCAGCCTTAGGTCACAGCGCTCTGAACCAGCGATCTCTTTCTCAGCCTGGGCCATGTTCTGTGCAAGGAGCCCTGAGCTGACTGGCCTTCTGGCTCCCGACAATCCTGAGGCTGGGAACTCAGGAGGCAGGTTTTGTTCCTTGTCGGGTTCCTTGGGCTGGCTCTGGTGGCATTTGGGCACTCTGTTCCTGCTAGGAGATTAGAGGTAGCACTGCTTTGAGCAGAGGAGCAGGGGGGCCGTATGTGCAGAAGCTGTATTGATCTGGTGGCTGCTAAGGGCTAAGCTGGCCTTCGTGTCCTACCTGTGCCTTTGAGCCCTAGGGTTCTACACCTGGGGTTCCCAGCAAGACTCTTTGACCTCTCACTCCAGCGCAGTGGCTTAAAGGTTGCGGACATGGTGGGGTGCTAAGGTGGTGGTACAAAGATCTCTCTCGTCCTGCTGACAGTCCTGTCAGGCAGAACTTTGTTTCTCCTAGTTTCTGCTGCCCACCATCTTGTCCTTGTGGTTTGTAGCGAGGGTGCACAGCTTTAATCCCAGCACTTGGAAAGTAGAGGCAGGCGGATCTCTGAGTCCAAGGCCAGCCTGGTGTATGGAGTGAGTTCCAGGACAGCCAGGGCTACCCAGAGAAACACTGTCTCGAAACAAAAACAGCAAATACTCTGAAGCAGTGTTTCTCAAACTTCCTAATGCTGTGACCCTTTATAATACAGTTCCTCATGCTGTGGTGGCTCCCAACCATAAAATTATTTCATTGCTACTTCATAACTGATTTTGCCAATGTTATGAATCATAAATATCTGATATGCAGGATATCTGATATCTGACCCCCATGAAAGGGTTGTTTGACCCCCCCCCAGGGGGTCACATCCCACAGGTTGAGAATTGCTTTTGTAAAGTATTAAGGAAGGTCCTGGGCTGAGGATGCAGCTCAGTTGGTAGAGCGCTTGCCTAGCACACAGGAAGCCCGAAGCGGGATCCCCAGAACCACAGAAATACGGCGGTCTGTGCATGTAAGTCCAGCACTAGGGGTTGGAGACAGAAGGACCAGGACGTCAGAAGTCACCTTTGGCTACATAGGTTGAAGCCAGCCTGAACTACATGAAACCCTGTCTCAAAAGGGAAGAAAAATTACACGAAGAATGTAGGAGTAGACAAAATGCCTGCACATCCTTTTCCTTAGGTAAACCCGAAGCAAAGTGGACACTGGGGCGTGAGAGCGGCGCCCATGCTTCCCCGAGAAGCGCAGGAACTCCTAAGGAACAGGTCCATTTATCAGGGCTCTCATTAACTAGCCCGTGAGCTTCTGGCTTGCAAACTGTGTTGAACTCCCAATTTGAGGGTGTGTGTTTACCTGAATGTATGTGTATCACATGTGTGTTCCATGTCTGAGGAAGGTGCTGGCATTGGGCTCTGGTCCTTTGCAAGGCTAACCAATGCTCTTAACGGCTAAGCCTTCACTCTAGCCTCTTGCAAATTTTTTTTTTAATCCAATGGATGTATGCGCTATTGTTTTTTTTTTAATTGAAATAAAATTAGTATTTCTATTTTGACAATGGGGAGAAAACAAGATTGAAGCTTAATCTATAAATATCTATCAGAGAAGTTTTTAGCATACTGGGGCTCTGGTTCTACCCGGTAAATAGAGGGCTCTTAGATTTAGGAGGTTGAACCATCACTGTGTAGCCTAGTTGGGAGTCTTGTGCCTTTGAGTCTTTTTCTTTTTCTTTTAAGTTCGCTCTCCCTCCCTCTCTTTCCCTCCCCCCTTTCCCTCTGTGTGTGTGTGTGTGTGTCTGTCTGTCTGTCTGTCTATATGTATATCTCTGTGCATCTAAGCCTGTGATTTTGTGTGGGGCCAGCAGTCAGTCCTCATTGTTGCCCCTCAGCTGTTGCCCACTTTGTCTCTTACTGGCCTTGACCTCAATAATTAGGCTTGGCTGGCTGGCTGCCTGACCAGCTGACCCGGGAACCCCAGGAATCTCCCTGTCTGTTGTCTCCCAGTGCTGGAATTACAAGTGCGTACACCTAGCTTTTCTTCTCACACCCAGCTTTTTACATGTATTGTGAGATTCAGACTCGGGTCCCCATGCTTAGGATATCTAGGTCCATATCTCCTTAGCAGCAACATTTGTGAGCTATACCCAAAGCTTATTCCAAAGTAGTTTTAACCAGTTAGGCTTTGTAAAGGGAATTACACTTCCAACCAGAAATTATTTCCTTCATTTCAAGTTTTGCTCTGCAAAAGCCCTGTCTCCTCCAAATGAGTATTAGCTCATTCATACTTCTCCATAGCTGTCTGCTGACCACCTAAGAAGGGGTGTGTGTGTGTGTGTGTGTGTGTGTGTGTGTGTGTGTGTGTGTGTGTGTGAGAGAGAGAGAGAGAGAGAGAGAGAGAGAGAGAGAGAGAGAGAGAGAGAGAGAGAGAGAGATGGGGGGGGGTAAAAGTGAGCTGAGTAGGAAAATCTCAGAACCAAGTGACTTGGTTGGATTTCAGCACTTGGTAAAAGCTGTTTGGAACCGTAAACATTGTACCTTATGGTGAGCTCAGGGTGAGATGAGCCCACGGAAGAGGCTGATCCTGTCATGACAGTGGGGACTGAGACAGTTATCACCAGTGTGGGGACACCTGTGTCCCATTAGCCTGTGTGTTACTTGAGATGATTATGATGTCATGCTATCTCTACATAGTTCTTCAAGATGACAGATTTCCTATTAGTAAAATATTAGCACAAGGCAGGCTTTCACTAGGGAGTCCCAATCTAGGGTCTGTGGACTGACTAAAAGAATCCCTGAAATTGTGTGTGTAATTATATACAGGTGTGTATTTCTGAGGAAGATAACTGTCCATCAGGTATTTGAAGTTGTTGATTGAACAAGAAACCAGCTAAATCCCTACCTGCATAGAGAGTGAGGTTCTGTGCATACTTGAAAGACGTGCCCACGAACCAGGTGTGGTGGCACTTGCCTGGCAATCCCAGCACTTAAGAAAGGAGAATGCCACCCACTGTGCTCAGACGCATGTAGAAATGGGCGGGAGGGGCAGTGTGAACAGGGGCCGTGGAGCAAGCATGCAGGAGAAGCCCTTCTTCTGGGTTAGTAAGTGTGTGGGAACAGATTGAAGGAGTAGGTTGGAGCCAGGTTGTTGGAAGTTCAGGCTTCATGCTGTTGGCAGTTTGATGTTCCTGAAGACTAGCTATGTCGTGCTGTGGCCAGCTTTGGTGATGCGTGTTGCTATCGTGTGGAAGATGAGCTGCTGGGGGGGGGGGTGGCCTGAAGTGGCCACTTGAGTATGTCCTCTGCTGCACTGCTGTGGTCTGAATGTTCTGGAAACTGCATGGTAATTGAGGACCCACTGTGGACTGCTGCTTGGCAGAAAATGTACCGTCCGTGGTTGAAACAATGAACCCCTGCACTTTTTGGCCTGAACAGGGGAATCAGTTCCAGTTCTTAAGTCTTCAGCGGAGCGTCATGGTTGCGCCCTGGGAAAGTGAATGGTCTGGCACATGTCCTGCTGCTCACTGGTCTGTTATCCAGGAGGTTTTGGGGGACCAGGACTGATAATCATCTTTGTGTGTGGACTACAGGGAGCTGGAACACAAATCTGCTCAAATGGGAGATTTTCTGTGTGGGTATTTTAAATAAACACCAAAAAGAGATGTTGACTTGACCAAATGAAGCATGTCCTACAAGCCTGCTCTGTGGATTACAAATAAATGCCTGCCAGATTTTACCTGAAGACATTTGGACACTTAGTGAGGTCGCAGGTACTTATAAACTAGTGTTTCCACCCAAAATAAACTGGGATACACACACACACACACACACACACACACACGTATATATATGTATATTTTGGAGACAGGGTCTTGCTCTGTAGCCCAGGCTAGCCTAGAAATCCCTTGCAGTTACTCTCCTGCTTCAGCCTCAAGTGCATGCAGGTAGGTGTAAACTAACACTCCTGGTAAGAAACTTTATCAGGAGTATTGATGTTGGGGAACAAGACTTAGCTGTAGGACCACTCTTCTCTTGTAATTTTGTTTTAGCCCAGGCTCTCCCTGTGGCCACTGCTGGTGTGGCTGCTGTCCACTGTTTCTTGTACAGTTTGTTCAGTGATATTCCATTTCCTTTACTGGACCCCTCCCTACTTACAGACAGTCTTGCTAGTTCCTCAGTGTTGCCTTAGCCTGCCTGGTGCTAGGATCGGAGGGGTGGAATCCTAGACCCAGCCTGAGTAAGTAATACTTCTTTAAACACTCATCGAGGTGCTAGGGATGAGGAGGAGAAACCAGCATGATTCCTGTAGTGAGAGCCAGAGATCTTAGTAGGTGAGATGTGGAATGTAAGGCTCTCTGCAGAGGGCAGAAGAATGTTGCAGAGGAGACTGGTCTGGGCACCTTTCTAAAAAAAGGACTGAAAATCCCCATCGCCATCGCCGCCGCTTACTCTGTTGTGTGTGTCAGACTCTCCAGATCCGTCGTCCCTCCCTTAATTTACGACACCTCTTCTAGGTAGGTACCCCTCCCAGGTAGGCATCAGTGGCTTGTCCAAGGCCAAGGTTACAGAGAAGTCAGATAGATAGGCCAATCTGGATCTGCCCAGCTCTTTTCACCACACCCTGTCTGTGTGGCATTGGCTGACCTATGATTGTGTGGAAGTATCGGTGGTAGATACTTCCTCTGTTGCTGACATAGCCCGTGTCTGGGGAGTCTCTCTTGTTTCTCCACTTAATTTCCACACATTGGAGTGGTGGGGGTGGACCCTGGAATGGAACTGAGGGCCTCACCCATGCGAGGCAGGCATCTTGCTACTACTTGGAATCTCTGGGACTCTACCCATTCTCGAAGAGCACCTAAGGAGCTTTCCCAGGAGCCCTTACAGCCCTGCCTGTAAGATTCTGTCCCTACTTTGTCCCTGCTTTGAATTGTTTTAGACCTGCCTGGGTTTTACATCACACCCCAACCTCAGATGCTCACTATGGCCCCGGCAGGCTGGATCTTCCCTTCTCAGCCTCAGTTGCTGGGATAAAGGGTCCTCACCACCACACCCAGCTGGTACGCTTTTTATATAGAATTACCTTGTTTCCTAAGGAGGTTCTAAACGCCCTCGGAATTTTAGAACCAAGTGCCTTTGAACCTGAGCCTTCTCATTTTATGGATTGGGAAGCCAAGGCCCAGAGAGAAATGGAGGACCTTTGGATTTTTTATTCCCTGCCCACCACTTACTGCCCATAACAAGTGCTTATAAGTGCTGGGTGTAACCCCTGCAGCCGGGGAAATGAAGGTGTCAGCCTGTGATCTTCCAAGACTGCTCTGCTCCTGCCCTCCTTTTTCTCCATGTGTCTAAACAAGTGCAGTGAAGTTTCCTCCGCCCTCCCCCACCAAGGCTGCTGCAGTGGGGTGTGAACCAGTCCACCAGCGTTCAGATCGCGGCTCTTCACGTGGTAGTTGTGCACATTAAGTGACTTGGGTGTAAGCGACGGAAGAAGAGGAATATATGACGGGAGATGTGTGGTTGCAGGAAGTTTTAGGGAAATTAAATGGGGTACCTGGTGGAAAGGAGTGTTTATTTACAATGTGTGAGATAAAGTCCGTGCTTAGTAGCAGGCAGCTTCTGCTGTCCCATCAGGATTTGCTGAGTAAAATCAGATGGAATGTGACATTCGGATATAACCAGGGGCTGGTACTCGGTATTTTCTTTCTTTTCTTCCGGGAGGCTGAGCCACTGCACGGTCTGCCGAAGCCTTTGCTTTCAAGGGGTCTCTCTTTTTCACAGCTCTAAGGTAATTAGATGCTAGCAGCCCCTAGCATCCGGGCTCCTGAGTGAGGCCTTGCCTCTAGGCAGCAGAGAGGCTCCCACCTGCCCTGCTAATCCATCTGTCAAGTGAGTTTGGGTCTTTGTTTTTGTTTTGACCCACTTTTCAACCAGTCGCAGAGACTCCAGTCCGCTGTGACCACCTCTGCTCCAGCATCTGGAAGAGGGTTTCCAGGCTGGTGTTGCTCCCGAGCTATGAATCGCTTGTCAGTTTGCCTCATTCTCTGAGACTGCAGGGTGGGGGTTCTTTGGAAAAGAGGCGCTTTCTTTATCTTAAAAAACAAACAAAGGAAAACAAAAACTGATATCTTTGTTCTCAAAGTTCAGCAAAACTCCGGAGGGAAGGGTCCGACCTGGTGATCCTAAGTATTATCTTTGAGGTCAGGGCTGCCAAACCCTGTTCTCTCCCCTCCCTGGCCTATGGCTGGTGTCTGGGCACTGAGTCAGAGGAGGAGGGGGAGGGGGTGGTGGAGATAGCTCCACCAGCTGCTGCTAAAAACAGCAGCATCCACTTGTCCACAAACACCCTCTCTAGACCACAGGAGTGTCAGGGACCATATAGCAGCTGGTGCTGCTCCGCCTTTCCCTAAGGCTCCCCTCCCTTTGGATCTTTTTTTTTGGGGGGCGGGGGCACAACCTATAACCATCAGAAGGAAAATTGCCCAACTTTGAGAAGTTAGGGGCCCCTTTTCCTTCCTTTTAGAGTTGGCCCCATTAAGAGCATTTTTCATTTTCTCTCTTTTTTTTTTAGCATCAGTTTCTCAACAGATGGATGGAGAGAGATGTATGTGAGACAGGAGCAGCAGGAGACCTGCTGCCTGCTGTGAGCTCTATCCCTTAGCTGTTAGACTCTGGGCATGGGTAGCAGACAGAGAGAAAAGCCTTAGCCTCACTGAGTGGTCCACAGGAGCCTTTGGCAGCCAGAATGGGAGTCCTCACCCTGGGCCTGCTCCCAGACTTTGGGGTACCGAGAAGCCAATGTGTCCATACTGTTTTCAGTTCGGATTGTCTTTACACAGAGATGTCCCAGCGCGGTCAGCTCCCTCCTGACTATCCTGTACCGCCTGCCGCAATCTGCTAGCTCCGGCTCGCGAACCTGCCTGCCTGCTGGTGCTTGTGTTTGGGGAGACTGTCCGTGCCCAGGGCCAGGCCTCTCCCTGTTGGCCAGGGGCTGCTTTGTGCATAACTCTGGACCTTCTCAAACTTGCCCACGTTTACTCCTCATGGTCGCCCCTTCACTCTCCATACTGAAAGCTCCAAAGGACAGGTAGGGCACTGAGGAGGTTTATTTATTCCAGACAGATTCACCCAGGACGCCTAAGGGGAGGAAGCAAATGAAATCCTGTTTCTCCATCTTCCCCTTAGCAGGAGAAAGAAGCACCTCAGACTCTATCTGTGGGGGAGGAAAGCTCCTCCCTGCCTGTCTGCTTCTCTGTGCAAACAACAGGCCGTTCCGCCCTGGGCACCGAGAGGTGGGGGTGCTGGGTAAGTACACGAGGAAGAAGGAAAGCCGATAAGATAAGCCCTGGCACATCTAGGTCACCAGGCTGCTGCCAGCCACCTGTGTGATTGGTCACCTTGAAACTGACAGGGGGTGGACTTTGGTTCAGGCCTAGACTGGCTGACTTCCCATGCCTCGGTTTTTTCAGTAAACATTTATTGAGCGCCATTAGGTGCCAGGTCATGTGCTAAGCATTTCAGGCTCCTGTGTGTCTCTAACAGGCTAGTGTGGATCCCAGACTTGCAACCAGTGCTAAAAAAAGAAATGACTTCATTCAAAAAAAAAAAAAAAAAAAAAAAAACACAGCCTGTGAAGGGGGATGGGGGTGGGAGTGAGAGTGAGGAGCCTGTCCCCAGGAGCGGGGGGGGGGGGGGGGGGTCCTCTCTGGAGTCTTGATCCTTTCTTCTTTGGGTTAAAGCCAAGGGTCTGCAAGAGTTTATAGAGAGACCAGATAGTAAACATTAGGCTTTGCTGAGCCCCTGGTCTTAATGGCCAACCTCGGTGGTACTGGAGAAAATATCAACAAAGAGGCAGAGGTCCATTGGAACTTCCTTTACAAAAAGCAGGGGTGGCCCTGGGCTTCCAGGCCTTGCTGATGCCTGGGAGAGATGTTTGAAATGACTATGGCCAAGTGAATGCTGCGGCAAGTGGCCCCACGGGACTTGCATCTCCGGTTGACGCTGCGTGGCTTGTGCAGGAATTGAGGCAACCGTGGAAAATCCCATTCCACTGGCCCGACTTCATTTTCAGCCATTCAGCACCCACAGGTTCCCGCCATAGGTTAAGTTGGTGACTAAGCCGGACAGTGTACCTTGTCTCCTCACTCTAACTGGAAAACATCATGTAGTCCTATTGGGTCAAGAGTCAGTGGCACCATTTTTAAACTCCTGAATGGAAGGGTCAAGTCACTTCTGCTTCAGGCCGAGACTAAATTTTCAGTGTTGTATCGGACAAATGTCTTAACCTCCCTGATGGTTGAGCGCACAGTGAACACTGCTGTGTGAAGCTCTGGGCTATAGAGGCGGCCAGGATATAATTCATGCCTGGAGACAGCTTACGTTCTAGTGCAAAAGACAAGCAGCTAAGCTGTTATAGAGGGGGTTGAAAGACAGGCTTTTTTGAGTACCCGATTGTTCTGTATACGGTTCTACGTACACTATAGCTGCACGCATAAGACGAGATGCCGTTCTGAGCTGAGATAGCGTCTTAGAGGAAATCAAGCCTGGAGGACCACAGGGAAGCCAGAAGGGCAGAGCGTGTTTCAGGGGAGCAAGAGGTCAACAGGTGTCAGTCTCAGGGTGCACACGGCCGTGCTGTGGAGTTTAGACTCAACTCTGTGTGCTGTAGGGAACCACTAAACGGCTTGATGGGAGGGAACAGTAGGATTTGATGAGAACTGGAGGAGAATATTACAGCATGGTCTGAACATCAGCTTCCCTCCAGCTTCTGTAAACTTGTGGCCTAGAGCTGTGAGGGACTAGCGTTGTTGATAGTGTACAGCAGTTGGTAAAGCATCGATAATGTTCTGCCGTGGCTGTGTATAATTAATAATAATCAGGCTCCACCCCTCTCTCTGCTGCCTCCAGCTAAACAGCAGTCAGGGAAATCCTTTGCAAACTGCAAGAAGCCAAGGACTTGGAGTGGCAGACCTGTAGTGACCCAGAGGCTCACAGGCCTGGGCACTGTTGTCTACCATGATGTCCCTGACTTCTTGAGTGAGGGTGCCTGAGTGATGAAAAGCTGGCAACTGTAGCCCCAAACTTGGAAGCTTTTTTTTTTTTTTTTTTTTAAACATAAAGTTTTTCAAGACAGGGTTTCTCTGTGTAGTTTTGGTGCCTGTCCTGGATCTCTCTCTGTAGTCCAGGCTGGCCTCAAACTCACAGAGGTCAACCTGCCTCTGCCTCCTAAGTGCTAGGATTAAAGGCGTGCGCCACCCACCCCACCCCCAGCTGGAAGCTTTTTCTATTACTTAAATATATCACGTTTTATTTGTGTGTGTGCATGCAGTGAATTTGCCTGTGCGAGAATTTGTAGAAAGGCCAGAGGCCTGGAGCTTGGTAATTTGGCTAGGCTGGCCAGCTGGGAGTCCCCTGAATCTGCCTGTCTCCCAGCCATGTCCTCCCCTACCCCCCTCATTCTGCTCATCACCGCTGGGGTAGAGGCGCGTGCCGCCATACCCGGCTGTTCGGTGGATGCTGCCCCTTGCTGCACCAATCACTTTACCACAGAACCAGCTCCTTAGCCCATATTTGGCTTTTTAAAGACGAGGACTTACCATATAGCCTAGACAGGCCTTGAACTCAAGATCATCCTGTCTCTACCTCCAGGTGTGGACCAGCAGGCCTGGTTCTGTCTATTTCTCTTATGACCTTTATTTTTCTGTGTGTGAGGGCTGAAGTATATATTTGAGTGTACCTCCTGCATCTCATGTGTGGAGGTCAGAGGACAGCTGGAAGGTGTCGATTCTCTCCTACCATGTGGGTTTTCAAAGTCAGGATATCAGACTTCATGGTGAGCGGCGTTCTCACTAGGCCCCCCCCCTCTTTTTTTTTTTTTTTTTTTCAAATAGCGTTTTCTGGCTCATTTCCATGGCACAGGAGAGGATGGAGAGGGAACACATGATCCTCAGCAGGGGTAGAGAGTAACCTTTCTTAAATTGTTTGCTGATTAACTCCCTTCTTTCCTGAAACTAGATGAGAAGAGGAAACCGGGAGTCAGCAGGGCTTGGGAGCCTTAATTAACTGTGGTCCAACTAGGTCAGAGGAGTGTGACCTTTGGAGTGCTCCCCCCACCCCCCAGACATGTATGCCCCAGCTCACTGGAGCAGAGTTCCCCCACCACCGGGGGGTTGGGATTCCAGCACCCAGGCAAGGGCATCTGTGCTTCTGTGAAGCACGGCCCTGCCTGTTCGTTCCCGTCCTCCCTGGCACTCTGGCCCTGCTGGACCTGGTGTTGAGTTGCCCGGATACCCAGTCTCCTATTTCACATCCTTAGGCTGAGATCCTGCAGCCGAGTGCTCTTCCAGCTTCCCTTTCTGCTTGCCTCTCACTGGTAGATAAGCTCCTTGGGGTCGGGGGTGAAGAGTGGAGAGGTAGCTACCCCTCCCCCCCCCGCCCCCATAGACCCCTTTGTCAGTGGGCACAGTGCCCCGAAGCTCCCCAGCGCTGTGTTGGGTAGGGTGGCGGTACTCGCTGCCTAGCTCCAGGCCTTTGCTGGCAGATGGAGTCCGGCTAGGCTGGCACCCAGTTGTGCACATGCTGAGGCTTTACCTTCGGGTGGAAACGGGAGGCTGAAGTTGAAGTCAAGAGACAAGGGAACTCTGTTTGAGGTGTGAGCCTCGAACACAAGGGCTCTCTGAACCAGGCTCTTTCTGCATAATGTACCCTGGGTATGCCAGAGCCCCTGTCCTGCCCCCTGGACTGGGCTGAACTGAGACCCGAGTGTGGCTGAAACGGGGGAGAAGCCAGTGGACAGAATGTTCCTGCTTTGGGAGGCCTGGGTCCTTGGGGACTGAGATGAGGCATCTCCCCTTTCCATAGACTGAGTGAGGAATGAGGTTTCTACCTAGCTGCCCTGTTTCATTTTACCTCACGAGATGAATGGGGGTAAAGAAAGGTGGCATCAGGGAGGAAGTCCACACCCCCTCCCGGCCTGCTCTGGAGAGCACCCACATTCTCCCAGGCCAAGATTTCCTCCCGCTACCCAGTACCTGGAACCTGGCTGTAGAGATCACCAAGTTACCTAATAGAGCTGATGACCTAGTCAGTCTCAAGCTCCTTTCCCATGGCTATCAAAGATGACTTGTCGGTCCGGTCCAGAAGGACAGAAGCCAAGAGCCGGGCCTCTATGTCTACACTGGTCTTGAGTATCCAGTGTTTTCAGATGTGTATAGAAAGGTGGCAATTAGATGTTTGTCTCAGAATAACCCCAGCCTCTGCATTCTCCCAGGAGCCCTAGCCCAGGGAAGATGATTAAAAATAGATCTGAGTAGTAAGTACTTCCTGCCTGGCAGATGCTGACAGCAAATGCTAGGCCTTGTGGCTGACCTTTCTTCTGAAATCTGCTCTGTTTCCATGATGCTAATTGAGTCCCTTGCTAGACCTCATCAGCGACTGACTGACTACAGAGCACCAGGGCTTGCTGTCCCGGCCCCACTCAGGGAGCATTGAGAAAGCAAGGGCTGGAGTGTATGAAACGCCCACTCCTTCTCCAACTAACAAGTTCTGCTTTCAGGGGTACCGCCCTTCTGTTAGCGATGGCACATCTCCACCCCCTGTCCGTGATGTTGAGGGGTAAGGGAGCCATAAGAATGCCCAGTGTTTGGAAGTATGCACAGTAGACAGAACTCACAGACAAAATGTGCATGGCTGAAAGGGGTCAGCGCCTCTCTTTGGAGTCTAAGAGTGGCCCGGACCCCATCCACTACTGCCTTTCCTCACCCGTGACATGCAGATAATCCGACCTAAGTGGTCTCTGGGTTGTATCTCTGGCCATTTAGACATCTTTAGTTCTTTACTTTCATAGACTACTTTAGACTGGCACCTTTTCTTTTGATTAGGAAATGATTTTTCAATGCCTGATGGTTCACAGTGAGTCCTATACTTATTTACTTTCTCTCTCTCTCTCCTTTCTTTCTTTCTTTCTTTCTTTCTTTCTTTCTTTCTTTCTTTCTTTCTTTCTTTCTTTCTTTCTTTCTTTCTTTCTTTCTTTCTTTCTTTCTTTCTTCCTTCCTTCCTTCCTTCCTTCCTTCCTTCCTTCCTTCCTTCCTTCCTTCCTTCCTTCCTTTCTTTCTTTCTCTCTCTCTCTCTTTCTCTCTTTCTCTCCTTCCTTCCTCTTTTTTCCTTTTCTTCTTTTTTTTTTTCTGAGACAGATCTTTTCTGTGTAACTTTGGAGCCTGTCCTGGAACTCACTCTGTTGACCAGGCTGGCCTTGAACTCACAGAGATCCGCCTGCCTCTGCCTCCCTAGTACTGGGATTAAAAGCATGCACTACCACCACCTGGTGAGCCCAATACTTTCATGTTGGCCCAAGGAGAAAGAGGAACACCAGATTATATGGCAGGAATTTCAATTTCTTCACCTGAATCTGAGCCCTAAGCCAGGGGATCATCAGAGAGGCCAGCCAGTGAATGGCAAAGACACATAAAGAGGAGGTTTATCAACATGAGCGAAGAGGTCTAACTCTGAGTCAGAAGTGTTCAGTGTGTCAGGTGGCTGTTCTTTGGAGAATATGGACTCAGGGGGATTGCTCTGTAAGAGACCTTGCTCTGCTCCCTCAGTTCATAGATGAGCATTAGGCACACCATCCTCGGGAGAGGCAGGCTGTGGAGTTTTTCCTGGCTGTAGGAGCCAACAGGCTGGTTATTTCAATCCGGTTATGTTCTATTTCTGGGAGGCCAGAAATACCAGGAGTCGTCATTGTGTGTAGCTTTGGCCTTTCAGCAGCGCCTTCTACGTTCTACCAGATTTCTGTGGTCCACACTGGGACTTTTACACACACACACACACACACACACACACACACACACACACACACACACCCCATGTCCTTACCCCTCCCCTTCTGAAACAAGGTCTCTCTATGTAGCTCTCACTGCCCTTGCTCACTGTGTAGACAACATCTGAGCTCACAGAGATCTGCCTGTCTCTGCTCCCTCAGTGCCCCGATATACCTGGCTCTTTTTTTTGGTTTTTCGAGACAGGGTTTCTCTGTGTAGCTTTGCACCTTTCCTGGAACTCACTTGGTAGCCCAGGCTGTCCTCGAACTCACAGAGATCTGCCTGCCTCTGCCTCCCGAGTGCTGGGATTAAAGGCGTGCGCCACCACTGCCGGGCCCACCTGGCTCCTTTTAGGGCTCAGGCTTTTTTTTTTTTTTTTCCTGGAGTTCATGCTGGTCTGGAGTTCACTGCATTGCCAAGCTAGTCTCAATTTGTGGTATTTCTTCTGCTTCTGCTTCCCCTCTCAAATGCTGACCATGACTTTTTAAATAATGTATCTGACTTCATAAGTGCATCATACAACTCTGCTAACCCTAGTCCTGGAAGGCATGTGAATGGAGAGGCTGGAGATGGGAATATGCTAATGAGAAGCTGGACGGCTGCCACGGCAGGAAAGAACACATTCATTAGCCTCCTTTAGTTCATACAACCAACCTGAAGCACAGTTAATTGTTGTAAATCCTTGTACGTGGATTAGCATTTCCGGGAGGAGGAGGCATTTAGCATTTAGGGCTGAAAATGAGGTACAGAAGCATAGAGCACAGGCAGGGAGACGTAAAGCCAAGTTGGGCAGAGAAAATGGAAAGGGTAGCTGAAGGAAAGTCTGCTGTCATTCCATTGCACAGAGGAGGAACTTGGGACCAGAGACGTGAAGCCAGGGCAAAGTGCTCGAACCAGGAATTAAGTCTCGCTTACCCAAGCACGGTCATGTGTCAGCAGAGTAGTTCTGAGAAACTTGTCCCTAGATTTCAGCCTTGTTCAGACATCACAGGGCACTTACACAAACCTAGATGGTTGGCACTTACACAAACCTAGATGGTTGTTAGCTCACCAGGCATTCCACTCTTAGGGGACTGCTATTCACACACACACACACACACACACACACACACACACACACACACACACACACACACACACACACACTCTAGAGCCATGCATGGCCTGGAAGTAACCATGTGTAGACCACAGTAGCCTAGAACTCAGATCTAGCTGCGTCTGCCTTCCAGGTGCAGGGATTAAAGGTGTGTGCCAGCCGGCCTAGCTATACTTCTTTTATTACCCCAAACTGCCGAATGTTTAGTCCATAGATGCTGGAGGTATGCACGAAGAACTTCAGATAGACAACCCAAAGGCTGTAAGGCCAGAAAATCTAGGCGGCTCCGAGGCGAAAGGGCTCCTTTAGCTCTTTGAAGGAATTTGGTGGTGTCGGGCCAGTTGGCTGTAGAAGGGGGGGCTTACTCAGAAGGTAGAGAGTCTGCTCTAAACCGTATTGTTTGGAGATTTGGTTGCAGTGAGGGCAAGAGCCATGTGGGTCTGTGAAACAAACACGAAGGAGTTGTGTGTGTTTGGAGGACTTCCAGTACCCTCGGAGCACAGCCCGCTTCGGGGGCTTCCCAGGGACTGGGGTTACTGGAGCCTTTGCTGTGCAAAGTCCCCAGCAGCCTTCTGATCCTTCTTTGCCAGCGAAAGGATTTTTACGGAGCTAAGAAGCTAAAAACTAACTTCTTAGCTTTGAATTATTTATTTCAAGTGTTGTGAAATAATCTTTCAGTAGTGAGCTGGAAAAGCTGTTTTTAGTCTAGGGCGGAGAACATTGCCTGGGTGGTCCTCAGTCAGCCTTACACATGGTAGGTCCATAAATCAAGTTTTTCCTCCTTTTTTCATTTACTCGAGAGTGAACAAACTCTGAAGCGGTTTGCCGTAAGCAACTCACAGGGCGCTGACTGGTAATCCAGAATTCGGATTCATTAATTTTCAGTGCTCAATCCTGAAAGCTTGAACTGTTGTGTTATCTTCCTGGAAGGTAAACCCACTTGAGCGAGAGAATTAAATTTAGACCACTAAGTAAATATGGCATCAGAGCAGAGGCATTTGAATAGCCTATGAGATTTCATCGGTTCTGACAGATTGACCCATCCTTCTCTCATTAAAGAAGAGACAGCTTTCCCCAGTGAACACCTGCTAGGGAGATCTTGGGACGCAAACTCAGAAGCCTTCCATAATGACCTTGACTTAAGGAGTTGAGTGAGGCTGGAAGGTTCCTGAAGTGGCTTTGGGCTTTGTTCTTCTTTGGATGTGAAATTCATAATGTGCACCGACCACCCCGGTGCCCGATATACATTTGAGACTAATTCCCTTCTTGGTAGGAGGCCGTGTGTACCATACTCTTGTCACCCCCTCTTTGTGCTCCCCCAGATTTTTAGAGCCCATTGCCTGAGTCTCTGGTGGTGGTGTTTGACCCTAGACATATTTCTTAAGCACTCTGTGTTTTCTACATCTGTAAAGTGGGGGTGATTTAACCTTTCCTTATTGTATTGCTTAGAGGACTGGGTTTGGATCACAGTTTGAATCATGCCTGGCACATGGTAAGTACCATGTCAGTGTGATCCATGACTGTTATTTCTAACTTTTTTTTTTTCTTCAGGATTTTACTACATTTTAACTTCCTGTGTGTGGTTCTCTCTCCACCACGTGTTGGTCCTAGGGAATGAACTCAATGTCATCAGACCTAGCAAGTCCCTTAACCCGGTGAGCCATCTCGTTGCTCCTGCAGTCCTTGTCAGGAACCACTTCAATATCATGTATTATTGACTTGATTGTTAGAACTATGTAGAAAGCAGTTCCTTCTGTATAGCATGGGGCTTGATTTAGCCTCGGAAGACGCTGTGAGCTTACTGTCTGTGGGTTTAACCACTGACTCACTGTCATCCTTAGTATTATAAGGGCATTTCATTTGCAAATGTCTCATTGACTTTGGGGAGTAGAAGTGCTGATTGAAATGTAAGTCAGCAGATACTTTTATTTTTGCATTTTGATTAGTATATTTAGAATATATTGATTATTTATACTTTGATCATCATAATAGCATTATCTTTTCTTAAATGGTAGCAACTCTGAATTGTTTTGAAAGGCCGGATGGATTTGAGAGGAATTGAGGCTCCAATGAAGTTTTTCGTTTTGAATTGCACTGAATTCAAATTTGATTGGAATTTGATGCCAGTGGCTGCCTGCTATTACCTATTCCGCCGGCCGGCCAGCCCCAGTGACCAGTTCAGAAAACACCGTCTTCCTAAGCGGCCTTGTGAGGGTGACCGGCTAGCCTTTGTCCTGGGAGACAGGGTGTGTGAGCTTAGCTTCCTCTGTCCTCTGAAGAATGGGCATTTGCCAGGCCTTACTTCTCCAAGGGCGAAGGAAGGGAGGGAGGATCGTGCAAGCTGGCAACACCTTTCTCACTGCCTGGCGGTTTACGTTGGCATCTGCCACTCATCCCACTGCCACGACACCGGGAAGCTTACCGTGCTTTAGTTGAGCAGAGACCAACCACAGTCGCCATCTGAGGCCCTGGGACAGCTGAGGGATGAACCTGTGGGGTCTGTAACTCAAGGGTGATTTGGAAGGAAGTCTGGGAGGCCTGTTGGCACAAACACTCTGGACCAGTTGTGATCTCTGTGTGGAGGGAACAGACTTACTAAGGCCTTTTTATGAGGCAGGCTGCATGCCTGTATGCACACATGCACTTAATATCACAACATCCCTCTTGCCTAGTATATTGTGGAGTAGGTACTGTTTGTGAGATCCTTCTGCATATGGATGCCAGGGGCTCCAAATGACTTGCCCAGGGACATGCAGCTAGGGAGAGCTGGTCCAAGGCTTCCCTAGCACCAAAGTCGTCTGCATCCTCTTTACCAGCATCCAGCAGACATGAGTGGGTGAGCGGGGGGTACTACCCGTCCTAAGGCCCAACCTTGAAATTGCAGGGCAACTGGGTCATCAGTGACAGGAGTGTGAAGGGTCTCATTGGGAGGTGTAGATCCCAGACTGCCTTTCAGCAGTGGATCAAGACACCCAGGGTCTTTTTGCAAATACAGTGATCATGAATTCTCCCATGCACTGCAGATATTTCTCCCTTTAGAACAAATCCCTTCTACCCCTCTCTGTGTGTGCTTCAAGAATGCGGAGGTAGAGGAGACTCAGAGACCACAGGCATGGAAGGTGAGACCTCAAGGAAGCCATCCTGTAGAAGTCCCTTTCCTGGAGTTTATTTGACATGAGGTCTTCCTGTGTAACTGTGGGTCACATGGTACTCACCACATAGAGCTGTGGGAAGTTCTTCCGGGTGCTGGGATTACAGTACGCCACAACAGGCTTTATGTCACAACGGAGATTGCTAGATCCCTGTGTGAAGTTTTTTGGTAAACCATGAAGATACACAAATGGCTTTGTTTTATCCCAGTCTTCCTGGTGACCTATGTCCCAGTGTGGAAATCACAGCCAGGAAATACCTTCATAATTACCCGTCCCCCCCCCCCATGTCCATGTGAGTTCATTTCCTTCAGTTCTTATTGTAGAGAAGATGGAGGGAATTCCCTCTAGTAGTCTTTTCCTCTTAACTAAAATTCAGTTACCATAAACTGCACGTGTGTGTTCTAATTCTGGAAGTTTCTAGCATCGTCCGTTATTACCAGTCTTCTCACTTTTCCATATGCTTCATCAAGGGTGAAGTCCAGGAGGATCTAGTGCTGTTCTGCCCGGGTTCCAGCCCTTTGCAATGGCTCCTACAGTTTATTGTGACCCTGGAAAACCCCATGAACATTCACGATAGACAGAGAAAAGGATAAGAATGAATAATAGGAAAATGGCTGACCTGACCCTTTCTCATAACATGCCACATCTGTTTCCTGCTGGTTAAGAGGTGGCGCCAGCCAAAATTCCAAGGGAAAAGGTCTTGCTGATCCTCCTTTGTACCTATACCTAAACTACTTGGCTACCATCCCGATGAAGCTTCGAAAAGCATTCCAAAGGTCAGTTTTAACCACCTCTTAAGTATAGTGCCTCCTGCAGCTCTGTAGGGTGGAGAGGGAGGGGACCTGCTGCCAGGGGCTGAGGCAAGAGAAGGGTGCTGGGAGATTCTTTCTGGAGTGTGAGAATGTTCTGGAATTAATGATATTCATAATTAATAACCATTGTACAACCTTGCAACTCTACCAAAATCCACTTGATTTTATATTTAGGGACACATTTCCATCTTCCTTGTTATGTCTCAAAAGTATTTTTGAGTCAGAATCTTATAGTCTAGCCCAGGCTGGTCTGGAACTCACTAGCCTCATCAGTCTCCTTTTTGTGATGACTCTTGAATTGCAAAGTGTAGAATCTTCGCGGTAAGAGAGAGGCCGAAGATCTAGATCAGGTGCTAAAAGCACGTGGTGTATGTGTGGGGCGGCTGGATTTGGTTCCCCCGCATCCACATGGTGACCTACAGCCATCCATAACTCCAGTCCCAGGGCATCTGATGCCCTCTTCTGACCTCTCTGGGCACCAGGCACACATGTGATTCCTATGTTCACACACACACAAAACACCCAGACACATAGACTGTTTTATTTTTAAGACAGAAAGATGAAAGTCACGAAAGAAAAGAGCCTTGAAGAGTTAAAGGCCAGCTTTTCCATCTCTTCCCTGGGCTCCTGAAAAGAAAGCCTTGAGTGGAAATAGAATTTGTCTACTCTGGACTTCATTCACCTTGTGAGGCTTACTGGGTTTTTTATTTTGTTTGATTTGGTTTTAGAAACAGGGTTTCTCTGTAACAGCTCTGGTTGCCCTGGAACTCTCTGTAGCCCAGGCTGGCCTCGAACTCACAGAGATCCACCTGCCTCTGCCTCCTGAGTGCTGGGATTAAAGGCGCACGCCACCGCCCGGCTCCTTACTGTTCTTAACTCCCCTTTGATTTCCATTTACAGTTGAAAAAGGAAGGAGAGCCGGGAAAGGCTCAAATCAAGCCCCTAGGAAGTGGGGGTTTCACAGTCAGAACTGGAACCCGAGTCTTCTGGGGTGACTAGCTCCTCACCCCTTACACAGATAAGCACGCGCTTCGTCTGTTCCCAGAGGTGACACCTGCTCCCCACACCTCCTAATGCCCCAGTTTACTCTCCTCGAGACAGGGTCTCGCTGTGTGACCCAGGCTGGCCTCGAACTTGCATCCCTCCTCCCTCTGCCTCCCACGTGTTTGGGTTGCAGGCATGCACCGCCACACCCAGCCGCAGCGGTTCTCCTGCTTTACAAAGGAGTCGCCTGCCTTCCAGACTTCCAGCAGGGCCAGAAGTGAGTGGTTTTGGCTACTAAACAGGAAACTCAAAGCCCTTTCTGTTTCTTTGAGCCGGCTGGAAGGGCTGGGCCCGCAACTGGTACTGTACTTTATAGGACAGAAGGAAAGTTTTGTATGGCTCGAAGACAGAATGAAACCAAACAAAGCCTTTGGTGGAGGCCTGCACACCAGCCTTGGTTGACACACAACACCGAAAAGAACCGCCTTGTTGCCTGGCAGTAATGATAGCAAACAAATGTGTTTGACAGTCTGGCATCCCCTGCTCTCCGTTCTCTCGGCCTCATTTTAATTGCTTCCTTAGCTCCCTTCAGTTTCCCCACCTTCAGTACCACCCTCACCCAAGGGAACACCAGGCTGTGCCAGGTTGTGCTGGGCTGGGCGGGGCGGGGCGGGGCTGGGCCCCACAGAGTACAGTGACCCAGCCGGGCTATTCTTGTCTGTGTCTATTTGCAAGAAGCCTGTTGTTCTCACTGTCTGTTTTCCTCATCATAAATGTTGAGTTGGCAGGGTCCCCGGGGTGGTGGAAGCCACGGTAGAAGAGCATCCAGACTTCTGCCTCAGAAATTCAGCTGGCTGTGAGTGCCAGGCCGAGGGAACAGACGGGCGTACCTGAAGCCGTATTCCCACCAGGACAGCCCTGCTTGGGTCCAGCACCCTTGGTAGGGCCTGGGTTTCCGCCAGCATACTCTCACCACACATGTCTGGAGGCTCTGTCCGGGCATACCTGTGAGCCACCTTTGAGCCTAAGGAGATTATTTTCTTTGCCATGCATCCTACCCCGCAGCCCCTGCTCTCGAGGAATTTTAATCTGTGTCAGGTCACAGTAGTTACTCCCAGGCAGTGCCCTGAAGCAGATGGGCATTCCTAGTGCAGTGCCCTTTTAGAAATGCTCGAGCATAAGTTTACTATACATATTCATGGTTTGCATGAATGTACTGCTATAAAGTGTAAATGTTGTGAACTTTAAGAACTTCATGTGCGGCCTGGAGAGATGGCTCAGTAGTTTTTAAAAAAATTTATATGGGCTGGGCAGTGGTGGCGCACGCCTTTAATCCCAGCACTTGGGAGGCAGAGACAGGCAGATCTCTGTGAGTTCAAGGCCAGCCTGGGCTACAGAGTGAGTTCCAGGAAAGGTGCAAAGCTACACCGAGAAACCCTGACTCAAAAAACAAAACAAAACAAAAGGAATCTCTTGCTTATAATGTTATTTTATTGTTTGACCGTTTCAGACGTTTACATGATGTCTACTAGTTGTTTTGCCCTATTACCCCCTCTGATCTTTTTGTCTGGTTGCTTGAGGCAGGGTCTTGCTTTGTAGCTCTGGCTGGCCTCAGACCGCCTCCCCCCAGACACCCACCTGCCAGGTTAAAGCATGTACCACCATGCCTGGCTTCTCTGAGCATGCTCAAAACACAAAAGCATCGGAAGAGTGGGGCCTGCTGCAGTCTCAGCCCCTGAGAGCTGGAGGCAGGAGGATGGACAGACAGCTGCTGTGTAGTGAGTTAGTGGCAAGCCGGGGTTTTGTATATGGAACTCGAGCACAAAAGAAAAGGAATCAGCTGGTTGTAAAACAACCTGGGCACTTCCTGAAGTGAACCGTGCAGGAGGCTGGAGAGAGGCTCCGTGACTGAGAGAGAGCATGTGCTGCTCTGACCGAGGATCTGGCTTCAGTTCCCAGCGCCCATATCAGATGGCTCACAACCATCTATAACTCTAGCCCCTGGAGGTCAGCACCCTCTCCTGACCTCCGGGCATCAACTTAGATACATACTCATCAATGAAATGCATCTTAAGATTTTTAAAATAATTCTGAATGAAAGAAGCCAAACAAAACCTACTGCATAGTATATGAGTGACGGCACTGATTACCCGTGGAACCATTAGTGAGAAGGGGTACAGAGGAGAGGGAAGGGAGAGTCAGAGACCCAAGGAAATCCTGAGGGATGATGGATAGTCAGCGATCTCTGTCCTTTGTTTTTGTCTCATTCTTAGGTAGACCAGGTTAGCCTCAACTAACAGAGATGTGAGTGAGGTGTAGTGGCAGGTGTCTTTAATCCTAGCATTCTACTTTCCCTAAAGAAAATGCACACCTGCCCATAATCAGACTATTTTACACATAGACGCTGAATGGTGTTCTGAGATCATAGAGTAAATCTGCATTTGATAACTGGCTATTCGGTAAGGGGGTATAACGTACTTTGTATTTCTAGAGTATGTGAAGAAAAGCACGTGATACAATGGAGTAACAACAATTCGTTTCATTTAAAAATTTATTATAGTCTGTGGTGATGCATGACTTTAGTCCCAGGCAGAGGTGGGCCAGTCCGGTATACATAGTGAGTTCTAGGCCAGCCAGGGATAAATATAGTGAGATCCTGCCTCAAAACAAACAAACATACAAAAAACCAAAACTGGTGTTCTGAAATGCTGTATATAAATTAGTGCCACCAGGCCTGGTGATTATCCTTAATCTTGATTGTGGTGATGGCTTCATGGGCATACATATATCAGAATTCATGAATTAATGCACCCCAATAATATTTAAAGAAAAGAAACACAGAGGCAGTTCACTGGAGTAGTATTTAATATATGCTGATGCACTGGATGTAATGGCTCATACCCATGATCCTATCGGCTCTGGCGGCTGAAGTAAGGTTATTGGGAGTTCAAGGCCAGTCTGGCCTACATAGTGAGCAATCATTACCTGCCAGATTCACGTGCTGTGTTCTGGGGGTTCAGAGAGGCGTGAAGATGTGAGTCATGTCTTCTAAGACTCAGAGCATAGTTGAAGGAGTTTGATTTTTTTAAAAAAAATGAAATCCAGATGCCAAGCAGGGGCTAAGATTCCAGATCACAGGTGTTGGTGGTTAAGTCTTCCACGGAAGGTCAGAGAACAGGGGTGGGGGGTGGCCAAAGCTGGGGACATTAACTATTGAGTGTGGTTAGGCGTGGGCTAGAGTCCAGGGCACAGTGGCGAAGTAGCAAGAGAAGAGGCCACTGACTGAGTAGGCAGCTTTTGTTCCCTGGGCACTTTGTGGGAAGTCTAGGCTGTCACTGTGACCTCCGTGTTCAGTGTTGAGGCCATGATACCCAGAGCAGCTTCCTTGTGCCTGGGAGGTCTTATCCTCCCTGGGATGGGCAGCAGCTGGGGAACATCTGCTTGCTCCTTGAGCTGCACCTGGGCAGGAAGGCATCCAACTATCCAGCTGTTCCAGTGGCAGCTTCTCCACAGGAACTCTGCCTTTCTCTGTGGCAGAGAGCGGCACCAACTTCCAAAGACCTGGACTTCTGACGAAATGGCCGTCTTCGGCACAGTGATCCGAGCCGTTGGGTCCTCTTCTAGTCATCTGTCAAGGAGATGCCCCAGATTTCTTCAGAGTTCCTTGTTTCCTTGTCTGTTTTTATACTCCCCCCTCCCCCCAGAGCTGACTAGGAAGTTAAATTCGGATACAGTTGTCACACCACATTAAAAATGTAAGCAGCAATACAAAACATGACGGGCTCATGTCAGCCAGACAGCTCCGTGAAACTGGAGAGGGGAACCACGGGCAAGGCCTGTGCTGGTGGAAGTAGATGCCAGAGTGCATGGCAAGCTCTGGCTCCTTTCTGCCCCATCCCCGGTCACTCTGCCACTCATCAGAAACGAGACTTCTGCTGGACTGCTGGGTAAGCGTCTCTTGAGACCTAGAGACCAAGCCACTTACACACCAGAAATGGAGCCCTAGACCCGAGCCTCAGGACCCGAGCTGCTGTGGCAGGTAGAATTGACCAGAGCCAGGTGAGAGATGAGTGCAAGTTCTGGTGCTGGGAACTGAGCAGTAAGAAGACAGATGTGTTCCCACTGGCCTCCCGTGCCTAGCCACGGTGTGAAGCCTGCCTAGCACAGGTGGCTGACATCAGGTTGAACCAGGAAACCTGGTGTGGATCAATCCTCTCAGTGAATTCACTGTCAGGCAACGTCAAGAACGGAGGGGTGTCTAGTTACCTGGAGTTGTGTTGTTGTTAAATAGAGATCGTGTTTCTCGGTGTACCCCATGCTAGTGCTGGTACTCCAGGCTGCACCAGCACACCAGCCTGGCTGCTTTCTTGGAACCTGTACCCCGTCCCTCATCTCACCTGAGCTGGTAGAAATAGCCCACTTGTGGGCTGGCTTGGTCTCTGTTGACTGTTTGTTCTGACCTCCCCTCCCGCCACGTGCCTCCTTCCGGCTAGACTCCTCGCCTGTCATCGTCTGCATACTCCCTTCTGCATGGAAGGTCGGGCTTGTTGGGATTTGGGGTCTGTCTCCCAAATGGCCATAGGGGACCCGAATGTCTAACTATTGGTTTGTTTTCTTGTCTTTCAGTCGTTCCAGGGAAGCCAAGGACGAGCGTACCTCTTTAACTCAGTGTGAGTGTCTCCGAATGGAGCATCTGTCTGTTGGGGGAAATTCTTGAGGGGCAGGGAACGGACTCCTCAGGGATTCGGCAGTGATTCTGCCTTCTCTGCCTTAGTAATACTGAGGGACATTCCCTAGCAGTCAGTGTCAGTTAGCTTAGGGGAAATGTTGTTGGCAGCCCCTCCAACCAAAAATATGTACCCAGTACTGTGCTCCAGCACTGGCTCGTCCCACAAGGAAGACAGACAGACAGACAGACAGACAGACAGACAGACAGACAGACAGACATGGAGGGGCTTCTGCCAGACCTTCAGCATAGAAATCAGCCAGACCTGAGATTGGGGGAGAAAGCAGGAGTGAAAAGAACCCATGGTGAGGGGAAGGCTTAGGAAGAGAGCCTCACCCCTCCTCCAGAGGATGTCTACACAGCCCATTGTCAACCCGGGACACATTCATAGCCCCTGCCTGGAATAGGGAGGCAAAGCTCACAGACACTTGGTGAACATAAGGAAATCGAGCACAGCTCGAAACAGGTGTTCTGTGAAGGAGAAGAGCATGTTTGAGACTCAAGGCTCACTCACCCTTACGATAAGGACTTAAAACACATGGTCTTGTTGGACATCTTAGGCACCATCCAGTGCTCTGTGACCTTTAAGGATGTCTCAAGGCTGTGAACTTGACTGTGTGGTTAGCAGATTAGTGCAGGAGAGATGAGTGAGCAGCTGACGGCTGTTGGATCCCTGAAGTCATTGTAGGAGAAAACCCACTCGCAAAGCTGCCCTTGCCTGCACGCATGCCCCATAGCATACGTGTGTACACCCAACAAGTAAATGCAATACCATTTTTTTTTTGTTTTTTTAGTTACAAGATTAAAAACTTGTGCCAGAAAATTTAAATCCTTAGCAAACTGTCATCCAGGGCTATTTTGGTAAACCTACAGAATTTAATCTTGCAGATCCAGAATTTATTCCCACTGAGATATTTCCATGTGGCTACCTTTGAGGGGATGTTTTTTCCGTTTTAGACCAGTTTCTTCCAAATGCTGGCTTCCCTGGGAGCAGCCTTGTCCAGTCAGTTTTTGCCAACTTGAGTGACTAACGGTTGTTTATGACTAACTATCCGCTCTCTTTCTGTCTTTGGCGTAGCGTTAACGTGGGCTGTGGGCCTGCAGAAGAGCGGGTGTTGCTAACAGGACTCCATGCAGTTGCAGACATTTACTGTGAAAACTGCAAAACCACTTTGGGCTGGAAATATGTAAGTACAAAAGAGCCTGGGTGGGCGGGGGCTGGGAGCCATTGCAAAGGAAGGGCCTCCTGTCTGAGGGATGCTTGCTCTTCCAAACCGCTTCCCTCAGCCCTGGGCACTTCTTACCTTTGACCACCAAGTGACTGACTCCTCCGTGCTCACCCCTTCGGAGCTGAGGACCGAACCCAGGGCCTTGCGTTTGCTAGGCAAGCACTCTACCACTGAGCTAAATCCCCAACCCACACGTATACTTTTATCAAAACAGGACTTTGTAACATCTTCTGACAGCTTACTGTGTGGTAGGGGCCTGTTGTGTAAGAACACCGGGGAGAGGGCTCAGTCAGCAGAGGGCTTGCCCACAAGCACCAGGACCTGAGTTCTGATCCCCGGCACCCATGGAAAAAGCTGGGTGCGGTGACCCATTTGTAATCCCACAGCTCGGTAACGATGTATAAACCAAGAGAATGCTTGGGATCGGTGAGCTCTGGGGTCAATGGGAGACCGTCTCAAAAAACAACTGAGAAAGACACCTGACGTTAACCTGTGGCTAACACACATCCTGCCTCCCTCCCACTCCCCCCCCCACCAAATACATGTACGCACAAACAGATGCACATATACACAAAAATAATAAAAACACTGGCTGTCTAAACCAGGTACTGCACTTGTAATCCCTGCACTTAAGGGAAGAAGAAGCAAATAGATTGTTGTGTTAGAGACCCAGATGGACCACACGAGACCCTGTCTCAGCAAACAAAAAGGAAAGAGCCAGTCACCACCAAACAAAAGACACCGGTGGCTGGCCTTCCCCCTTGTTTGGGTCTCTACAAAGGCACAGGCTTCCACAGCCCCCAGCTAGTGTTTAAATACAATCGGGACATTGGAATGAGGTTCAGACTGGGCTCTGTCTCTTAGCTGGCTGTATGTCTTCATGCTCAGCTTTTTGAGTGCTAATGAATACAGTAGCCCCTGGGCATGGTAGGGCACCCTGGAATTGTTGTATTTGGGAGGTGGTGGCAGAAGGGTCTTGGCCACCCAACCTTGCTGTGGAACCAATAAAAGCTCTGAAAAATTTATTTTTGGGACATGAATTACGAGCAAGGGGACTGTGGGTGGTAGGATTAGGTCTTGCTAAGGACCAGCCTGGCCTGCCATGAGTTGGAATTACAAGTGCAGACCACTGTGTGGTCCCAGTTCTGATGCTGATCACCTAGGGGTGTTACTGTTCTGCTCCTCCTGTTTTGTGACTGTTTGGCTGCTTTATTCGTTGATAGAGTATTCGAGGCGAGAGATAAACTCCGAGTTGGCTGATTTCATTTGTTGCTTGAGGTTCAGGTTCAGTGCTCTGACAGAATTTTACAAAAAGCTGATGACTAGAAACTGAAGGCTAATGAGAGCTGTAGAGTACTTTTCTAGCAGCCCTGAGTGTGGTCCCCAGAATCAGGGGAAGGAGAAGAGACTGGCCCAGTCCCTGTCATGATGATGGGAAGGATAGGACAGTGGGGAACCATCTGCTGACTCATAGTGATCACCCTATGCAGTGTTTCTGTGGACTTTCAGAACACTCCTATAATAGACCAGTGGTTCCCAACCATCCTAATGCAGCGACCCTTTAATACAGTTCCTCATGCTGTGGTGACCCCGCCTGACCTTAAAATTATTTGTGTTACTAACTTTATAACTGGAATAAGTGTTATGAATCATAATATAAATACTTTTGGAGATAGAGGTTTGCTCAAGGGGTCACGGCTCACAAGTTGAGAACTGTTGCTCTGGACAGTTTGTGATTGAGTGGCAAGTCAGTTGGTTAGAGGGCAGTTCTAGACTGACCCAGATCACTGGCTCTTCTGCTGGAGTCCAGTGCCACCACCACAGATGCCTGTGGGCAGGTGGGATTGCTTTGCTTTTCTTCTCCTTAATAGCCACCTGTTTGCCCTCGGTCACTCAGTGTCCTTTCTCTTCCTCTGTTTCACAGGAACACGCTTTTGAAAGCAGTCAGAAATATAAAGAGGGCAAATACATCATTGAACTAGCGCACATGATCAAGGACAATGGCTGGGACTGACCTGACAACATCCATCCGGTCCAGCATCCACATGAATGCCATCCAACTGAACATTCTACCCAAGCGTGAGAGAGTGACTGAACAATTGGTTCCATCCATTTAGGGGCCTTGCCATCAGGGGGCATCCTCCCACCCTGACGCCATCTTTTTGGGTGACTGGCCTCTAAATTGCTGTCTCTCTGTCTCTTTGCTTTGTATCTGTTTGTGAGTTGATCTTGGCTTCTCTGTTCTAGTGTTGGCTGAAAACAAAAATACCGAACAGAACAGAACAGATCCTTGGCTGCGTGGCGGCAGTCCACCTTGGAAAGGGGCCCCCAGCCCATAGGAGAGCTGCCTTGTCAGAGCAGTGGTACATGGGCATGAGGAAGAGCAAAGACCAACCTGAGAGCCCTGGGGTTGTGGAAGGGGCAGGAGGGTAGGGGTAGACCAAGACTGTCCTACTCTTGGGGACCTGGCTTGAAATAATTGACTTTTTCAAAAAGACAAAGAGAAAAAAAATACCTCATGACTGTATTCTCTCTGACAACAAACTTCTGTCCTAACATCAAATGTGCCAGGATAGCAGATGAGCACACGAAATGGTCCTGATTCTAGCTGACAGGGCAAGACCCCAGCAGGCATGCTGGGCCTGAGTTGGAGAACGTCCTGCTAGGGTGAGGGGGGGGCATAGGTAAAGCCCCAATGGGTTTTAGTGACTCCGGTGCCCCTCCACCCCCACCCCACCTCTGGGCAATCACCTCCTGGTCTCCGCTGTTGTAGGTGAAGGGAGATATGCAGACGTCCCATTTAACCAGCACCACACTGAAATCGGTGACAGAGGGGAGCCAGGGAGCATGGGTTGCCGCCTGGGAGCTCCTGATAGGGAGCAGGAAAAGTAAAAACTGGGAACTAGTCAGCAGTTCTGCGGGAGTGAAGCAGCAGGGGGTGTTCTGGGAGGAACCGCTGCGATTGAGCCAGCTCTGGCTCAGCACATCTGCTCTCACCGCTGGGCATGGGTTTAGCCGTTCTCTGTGCCTAGTGTTTCCGGTTTGGGTCTTGTTTTTTTCCCCCTTCCAGTTCCATCATGACCTGGGAAACAAAGATCCAAGATTCCATCCCTCATGCCTCTCTTGTTAGATCTGCATGTCGTAGGAGGATAACTTTGACAGTGTGGTCCAGCAGTGGGGAGGAATTATAGATTCAGTAATGCCCCCCACCCCTTACCCCTCACCCCACCCACCTCAGCCTCCTTGCTTTAAGGATGGGGAGGAAAATCCCTGTAAGTCTCCTGAGATGAAAAGGAACTCAATGCTTTGAATCAGCACTGAATGTTTTACAGCAGTTCAGCTATTATGTGGCTCACGGCCGAACCTCGTTTGCATTAATTTCATTTCTGAGGCAGAAAATGATGTTAAAATGCACGCGTATGAGGTAATCCTCAACATCATTCTTAACTAGGCTGCTCCTACAGGAAAATTCACCTCTTTTAAAAAGAGCCAAATAAAAGAGAGTTCATGGGGATAAGAATCTGTAAAATTGATTAACCCAGATTACAGCAGCTGGCACAGGACGTTTTCCAAATCTCATCTTCAGCAGAATCCAATTCCCAGCAGGAGAGAGCTCTGGTGGACGTGGCTTTGTCCCCCCGTGTCCTGATCTGGGAATGGAAGAACCGAGGCTTCTTTACCCTGTCTTGCTAGTGGCCATGGCAGGGTGGCAGGAAGCAGGCCAGCTCTGTTTAACAGCAGAGCGCTCCTCTTCCGGGACACAGAAATGTCTAAAAAACGAGATTTTGTTCTCAGGTCTCCTTGTCCAGAGCCTGGGAACACTAGCTCAGGCTCCTGCCCCACCCCTCTGGACTGCAGGACCGACTGAGCCTCAGAAGGACTGAGTTTTGCTTCCTGAAAAACCACCCCGTGGCTCCCAGGCTCAAGTTCCCAGTGACACACATTTTTCCACTTTGACATTCCTAAACTGGCTTGTAGGCTCTGAAGTCATGCTGCCCCCACCCCCCACCCCAATCCTGCCCCAGGGAAGTAGCCTTCATTTAAGGATTTGATTATATACACCCTTTGCTCAGGGAATATCCCAGCTAATCTACAAACCCATTTCTTTCTTTTTTTTTTTTTAAATAGAGGGTGGGGGTTAAACCTTGGTAGATGTTTTTTCTGGAAAAACTAAAATTAGTGACACATAGACCCTGGATTAGCCCTGCCATTCTCAAGGGTCAGAGAAGGAGACAGTGTGCCACTGTTTTTCCTTGGGGTGGGGTCCTTGACCATCGTGGATCAGCAGAGCTGCAGTAGGACCCTGGCTCTGGGTTGTTCTTGAACTGCTGTCTGCTGAGCACCCAGTGGGTGTCGGGCACCACACCATGCTTGGTGCAGAAGATGAGTAGCAACATGCCAGTTTTCCCATAACTCGTTTGGGGGCGGGACCAAAACTCATTAGGCTTCCCTCCGTGACAGCGACACCAGAAGTGCTTCTTACGACCTTAACTCCATCGGTGGCTTGTCTGCCTATCACTTCGCAGTATTCGAGAGTCCACAGCTGAGCAGTGGAGACGGGCACTCAAGGCCTCGGTCGGTCTGTTCTTTCTTTTCCTCACCAAATGATTGACTCAGCATAACCAAAGACCTCATCCATTCACCCCACATGGGTTCAGGGAATTGGAGGTGATGGGGTGAGCTTGGGCAGGGGTGTGGGTGAGTAGGGAGGGGCCTGAAGCTCTGTACCTCAGCCACCAGCCGCCTTCGTTCTGAACTGAAGACTAGCTGACCACCTCATGCCATCTCTCCTGTGCCGCTGTAGGTGATAGAGCTGTGCCCCCCCCCCAGTACATCCACATCCCCCGCCCCTGGATTTCCCTAGGCTGCTGATGGGTGAATCCGCATGAGTCACGTATAGCCAAGCTTGATGCCCTCCAGCTCACAGCTGGGCCTGGCTGAGTACCACCCCAGCGCCTGTGACGACAGTCAGATCATGTAGATAAAGTAAATCTTTGCTGGTAGATCAGTGTGTACAAAGGCAGTGTCCCTTTATAATAAGATTTCCAAGTACGTATACAGTCTCTTGTGAAGTATACTCTTGTAAATAATATTTAATTTTTTAAATAATATATTTGGTGCTGTATTCTCAGATCCCTGAGAGCACTTTTCAATTCTATGGCTTCCTCTGTGTTTCTTGAAGTACATTTTAAGGGAAAAGTAATCAACAAGATTTTTTTTTTTTTTAGATCTGTCACTTTAAAATGGATTGAGGCTTTAAAACATTTTTTTTTTCATTTTTTTCTGTTTGCATTTTTCCCCAGTAGAACAGACTGTAGTAAATTACCAGGTTATGAACTGATACTTTCTGGCCCAGTCTTGGCTAGAAAAGAAACAACAAGTTTTAGTAGTAACAACTTCGGAGTAATTGCCGTAGCTGGGAGAACTTCTAAGAAGTTGGAATCATGTGTGCATGAGTGAGTGAGTGTGTGTGTGTGTGTAGTCTGGAATTTTCTGTTTCCTTTTCTACTGAGGACACTCTATGAACTACAGTTTACACCTTGGGCACATAGCGTTTTCCCTCTCTGGTTTCCATGTCTGAGTGGACCAACAGCCCGAAGCAGGATTTTCCTTCCCTGAGGAGGAGCTGTGTGGCCAGTTCCTCTTCCTCTGTGCGCTGCTTCTAGAACTGGCGAAGCGAACCTGTGAAGAGGAAGCCCGAGTCAAGTCTGTGCTTCTGAGATGTGAGCAGATCAGTCACACATCCGGGCTCTGGTTGTTCTAGAAGCTGTGTCTTATTAAATGTTAACTGGTTCAGGTTAAAAGGACGTTAATAAAACAATAGCTTTTTATTTTTTTAAGGTCAGATTGCTTTGGGCTCAGGCAGAGGCTGGCAAATCAAATTTTGAACACAACTTGTATTTCAAAAAAAAACCTGCCTCAATGGAACATTCTAGTTCTGTGTGTGGAAAAGAATGCTTTTAAAATGGTGATTGATTTTTTTTAAAATTATCATACAGTCATGAAATGTACCAGAATAAAAGATAAAGCCAAGAAAGAGACTGTCTCTGCAGGGGTAGATCTGCCTGCCCAGGGTTTTACAGTGTGCTGGTGAAGGTGGAGTCCGTTCCCTTCCCCCAGCCTGCAGACTTGTGTACCACAGGTTTGTCCGTCTGTCTGTCTGTCTGTGTTTACAAACTGTATCATTGGGTTTGGAATTGTTTTTGCGTGTTTGGTTTTCTTCAGTGGCATTTCCCCCCAGGTCACTTTGCTTCGACAACAGAGGTGATTGTTTCTGTGTAAATGGTCTTCACCTCTGTCCGGTGACTGTACATAATGATTCAGTGTTAGTGAGAAGCATCGTTTGTTTCCGATCTGTGTTGGTGCTCATTTGAGAAAATAAAGTTTTCAAATATTACCTCTCGGGAGAACGCATCTGTTTTCATCGACGCAATGTGAATTAATTACCTTGACATTTATACTGCAGGGAGGCCTGCGCAGGGTCATCTGTATAACCCTGGCCATAGGCCTGTTAGCTGAGTCCATATAGGGCATTTCTCTTAAGGACAGCAAGCCAGTTAATGAGCTAATCTCAGGTCTCCTGTTCATCTCTTTTCTTCTGGCTTTAGCTATCAGAAATGCAGAACGACCTTCATCCAGTTATCTATGCCGTGGCCCACCTTCTGAAAGCTTTCCCACTGACAACATTGTCTTCAGACATAAGATTGCATTAAGGGGATAAGCTGACAATGGGAGATAAATATCCATGTGAAAAAAAAAATCAAATCTTGTCCAAGTATTAAATTGAGATTACAAGCCTGACCATTCTGTCACTATGATAAGTCAGCTGGTTATGTTTTAACAAGCACACAATCTTGAATAACCAGTCACTTGTAAGTCCAGTTACATGTACTTATATGTACTGGTGCCTTCCTTTTTAAAAATCATTTGACTCTATATTTGAATCCGAGGCTTAGTGCATATGCTAGGCAAGGCTGACTTCTTCAGAGGGATGGGCCTGGTGGTGCAGTCCTTTAATCCCAGCACTCAGGAGGCAGAGTTGAGCTAGCCTGGTCTACACAGTGAGTTCCAAGACAGAAACCCTGTCTGGAAAGCATGTGTAAGTGTGTATAGAAACCCACCCCCACCCCCCACCCGAGCTTACTTCCCACAGATTTTCAGCTATCTTTTCTGGGCCCGGCTGCAGCTGTCCCTTTTTGTCATTGAGCACATTATCTCCTTCCTGTGACCTGTTTTGCTTCAGTAGACCTCGTTATCATCATCTCACTCCTGTTTGCCTTTATTCTAATCTCACTGCCCACAGTGGCCAGGGAGGGGAGAGCACTGAGCGCCTAGGCCTCTGCCTGACCTGTGACTCCTGGTGCTTTGCTTGCAGAACCTGGAGCGGGGTTCTTAAGCGAAGGCACTTCCTCACATCACCCCAGGGGATCTCACCATCCTCATTTCATCACAGGTCACCATCAGGAGGCAGCACATCTGACTTCATGACTCTTGGGTTCTGCCCTAGACTGTTTCGAGCTGGGTTTTATTTTCAGATTTATTTTACTTTCTGTGAATAAGTGTTTGGCTGGCATGCATCTATTTATGCCTTTGGGACCCTTGGAACCCGGGTTAAGGACAGTTGTGAGCCACCATGTGGATCCTGGGGATTGAGCCCGGGTCCTCAACAAGAACAAGTGCTCTGAACCACTGAGCCATCTGTCTAGCCCCTGTTTTATTTATTTTTAGGCAGGGTCTCACATTATGTAAGCTTGGATGGCCTAGAACTCAGGTACCGGGACCAAAAGTCCAGCTCAGGTTCAAACTGTAGCCTCTTACTCTCCATGGCTGTGGCTTCTCCATGGCACAATCCAGTCTGTCTACCTTGGCTGTCTTTGCTGTCCGCACCATTTTGTTTTCACAGTAATTCTTCCATTTAAAGGGAACCAAGGCTCTGAGAGCATAAAATGAACCCCCAAGGCAAAGCTGGGATTTTGTGGGCCTGGTGGCTGATGCCGAAACCTTCACACTGGGGAGACTAGGATGGGAGGATTTCACTAAGACCTGTCTGGATAACTGTGTAAGACACTGAAAATACAAAAAGCTTACAACCAGGCAGTGGTGGTGGTGCATGCCTTTAATCCCAGCATATGGTAGGCAGATGCAGGTGGACCTCTGAGTTTCAGGCCAGCCTGGGCTACAGAGGGAGTTCCAGGACAGCCAGGGCTATATGGAGAGAGACCTTGTGTTAAACAAAACAAAAATTACAGATTGCCTTCTGAAAAGAACCCATTTGTAGCACCAGCCTACCCTGACATTTCTGTATAGGACCCTTTTTGACATGTTTAAACACACACCAAAATGTCATGGTTTTCTTCTCTCTCCCTTTCTCCTCCCCCTTAATCTCTGACAAATGCAAAAGAGTTTATCATTAAAAAAAAAAGATATTTAACATTATTTAAAATTTCTAAGTCTAGGGGCTAGGAATGCAACTCAGCAAAGATGTACAACTAGTGACTACATACAGCCCAGGGTCTGATCCCCAACACCACATACCACACTGGACAATGACATGTCCAGGTCATTCTCAGAGACAAGTTGAGTTTGAGGCCTGCCTGAGATGCATATGATTCTGTCAACAAAAAGGGCCAGCTTTTGGCCAGTCAGTCTATCTAGGTTGGCCAGGACCAGGTTCAGTGATGAGTCCTGTTATAAAAAAAATATGGTGGAAAGGAGCCAGCAAGACAGCATTTGCCGCTGATCCTGAGGACCTGAGAGAAATCCCAGCATTTTGACCATTGGAAGCACAGAGCTTAGAACTAAGAACTGAGGAAGTCTAGCATTTTTTTTTTTAGGACTGTTGATTGTTTTGTTTTGGAGGGAGAAAAACTGTTGCTTTCCATTAAGAATGATTAAAAGAAAAAAAAATAACCCAACACTTGCCCATATGAATGTGAGCAAGATATTATTTCAATGCTGACACCTGCGAGTGCCAGTGAACTGTTGAGAACAAGCCAAGGGACCAGATTTGAACATAACAGCGTGTCCATCAAAGCAGCTGTGACTGGTGCCCTTGTAACTGGGCCCATTGGACGCCCTCCCAGAAGGCAGTGAGGAAGCTCATTAGACCCACACCTGAGATCCCAGCCATGCCTTCCTACACTTCGCTTCCTGCAGTCTGTAATTCCATCCACCCTACACGTGGTCACAGCCAGGACCGTGAGATGTGTACAAGGTTAAATAGATAAAGGATGTCATCTATGCGGCATTTGGGGGGGGAGACTTTTCAATGATGTGGCTATTTGGGGGTCACGCACAGGGCTGGAACTACCCCCTCACCCAGGCTTCTGTTAGAAAGTCCCTGCAAAGTCATTGGTTCCCAAAGCTGAATCTTGGCAGAATGGTCTACTTTGGTCTATCTCTGGAACTGTATGGGGGGAGGAGGTCAATGTTTGTGTCTGCCTAGGAAAAGTTGGCTGAACAGCAGACTTGGTGGTGTACCCCGGTGTACCCCTGTAATCCCAGAGGCTAGAGGACCAAACATTCACGAGCAGTATGGGCTATATACTGAGATTTCCTTATCTTTTTAATTAAATGTCATATGTCATATGAAGAGATTTCTAATTTCCAAGTGATATGAGAATCATTTTAATAGAACAGCCAGAACATTCTGAGGGCACTTAGCAAATTATTTGAAATCCATGACAGAGCAATTAAGTGTTTGGCAGGGGTGGGGGGTGATTAAAATAGTGTTAATGATTTATGTCAAGTTCATGAACTCAGAGGCAAACTGAGTTGATGGTGGCTGCCTGTAATCCCAGCCCCTGGAAAGTGGAGGCAGGGTCAGAGTAAAGGCCACTCCGGGTGACATGACAACTTTGTGGCCAACCTAGACTGCATTAAAAGCAAAAACAACACAACACAAAACAAAGCATACACACATACATCATCAGAGTCAATTAAGAACACGGGCTCTTGAGTTCCAGGGAGCATGTGCAGGCCATGTCAGGTACAGCCCGACATCACATGACTTCATGCATAGACATTCATCTCAAGAAGGTACCGCGTATGGGAACTGATTTCTATCTGGGACTCAGAGATGCCAGCAGCAACCCAAGTTATCAAGAAGTCATATACAGTAGCATCATGTAGAATCCAGCACAAATAGACTTTGGTGCTTGAATCCTTTGTGTGGTGTGATTACAGCTCACTGATACATACTGCTAGCAGGTAGGTACAGCATTCATTCATCTAACCTAAATTCTTCAAGGAGATAACACCCACAGGTTACATAATCCAGGGTTCTGGGTCTGCTGGAGTAGTAGCTCCTGAGTGCTGGGATTAAAGGCATGTGCCACCACTGCCTGACACAATTAGGCTTTTAATTTTAGAAGAGGGTGTATACAGAAGAAAGGAAGCTGGGGGTATGGCTAAGGCCCTGGGTTCAATCCCGATCGCCATCAAAACAGAACAAATGACTTTAAAGAAGATGGAGGAGAGGCCAGAAAGTCCATCCTTGATTTTGATGGGTGCTACCTTTCGTGGTCTTCAGTAAACCAAGTGCACCACACGAGAAAAGACAGGACACCGTCATACTCTCCCAGCCTCCCCTGACGCCCCGCCGGGCCCCTTCTCTGGCCTGCAGCCATGCAAACAAAGCAGCCATGCTGAGGAATCAGAGATGCTTTGTTTATGGCCTTAATAAAGGCGTTTCTTGAGGAAATTTTGGTTTCTCTTATATTTTTGGTTGTGAGCCTAGCCTTTAACGACTGAGCTATCCCTCCAGCCCAAATTTTGGTTTCTCATTCGCAGAAGCAAAGATGCTTCTACAGAAAGTTTTTGAAGTGTCTTCCTCTCATCCCCCGCCCCTCTTTACTTTTTTTGATCCTTAATAGAGTTTAAAGCATACATTTGCAGACGTGGAATGCTTGGCTGGTATGTTCTGTACCAACCCAGCCCTCTACAGACACTGAAACTGTAGTCTGGCTTATGCTTCTGCTGGTGGCACAGCTCTGTGTTGAACATGATGTGTGTATGACCCAATCTGCTGCCAATCTAATAGGAAACCTGTTTAGCCTTTGTCCAGTGCCCAATCCTTTACTGCCCCAGCGCTTGGGAAGAAGGCTCCCAGCACCCACATCTCCTGGAGGCTCTCAGGCTTGACGTCGTTTCCATGGCGACAAGACATCGCCAATGTTCCCATTTCATTTCGTTTTAGATGTCAATGATATTATAAAAGAAATTGTTTACCAAGGAGAATGCCAGCCATCTGAGAGCGAAGACTTCAGGGGAGGAGGAGCCACTGACCTTCTGGAGACTTCTTCACAGGAAGAACCTGAGGGAGTTCCTGTTTAACAAAGGGGTTGGGCAGTCATCCCGGAAAGAGCTGCCTCCCAGATGACTGGCATAGGCCAGTTGTGTCCTGAGCATCGAAAACTTCCTCTTGCATTGGTGAAATCCATGTTCAGCTTTTGAGGGAGGCTTGCCTTAAAAGGAGTACATCAAGACTGACGAACCTATGCTTTGTTGAATCTCCCTCCTGCCCGTGGGGTGGAGACCTTGGGGCTAATGCCAGGAGTTAGGGCTCCAGGTTCTGAGCATGGAAGGGTCCGTTACCCCCTGAGGCTCAATTGACATCTTTAAGAGTTGTGAAGACACGACAAGGGAGGCAGACGGGTGCCCAGGCAGATCTGGGACCCCAAACCTAAAGTCTCACTGCTTAGGCAGTGGTGAGGGCAAAGCTGGATGTGTGTTCATTAAAATGGAAAAACAACCATGCAGCTGCCCAAAGGAAAGCATTAGTAATATAATGGAGGCTAACTCTTTTTTTTTTTTTTTTTCCTTTTTGGTATCACTTCCTAAACAAGCTTGATGATTTAATATCTTTTCCTGTTTTGGTGGTGCCGGTGGGTCAAGAGTGGGAACTGAGAAAAATCGTGTTGGGATGAACATGTGACAGAAGCCAGTCTTCTGAGGACGAGAAGCCCATCCTTTCCTGGCCTCATCTAAGGAAGAGAAGGTGGTGGGAAACAGTGACACAGTCCCACCCGAGAGGTTGGCGACTACAAAAGACTAAAACCCTGGCTGGATGCTTTGGGCTCCACCCTGAGCTGCTGGAGGGTTTTACCCTTTCTTAATAAATATCTTTTTCTATTCCATGTGTAACTTAAGAGGCATCACTTTTCTCCACCTCTCTTCATGGTAGTTACTGGGAGTTTTCATATAACCCATTCTAGATGTTTCTCTTAAACTCCATTAAAATTGTCCTTGAGCTTCCTCCCGGGGCCAGAGAGATGGCTCTGAGATGAAGAACACTTTCTACTCTGCTAGAGGACCCAGGTTCCCTTCCAAGCGTCAAATCGGCATGGCAGCTCACAACCGCAAAACCCATGCAGGCAAATACACATACACACAAATAAATTATTCTATCAAAATAGTGTGTTCCATTTCCTTAGAAGAGACGGAGAACCTCAGTTTCCCCAATAACATCGGGTGTAGAACTCAGGCCTTGTACATACATACTAGGCAGGTGCTCCTATCACAGAGACACATCCCTGTTCTAACCTGTCTTTTGTTTTGAGTCACTGTCAATGTAGTCCATGTGTTGTCAAGGCTGGGATTGCCAGTTTGTCGCCACCAGAAACCAAGCATCAAGGGTCAAAGCCCCTGCACTCCGGAGATGTCCTCAGTTCCCTGTGGAAATGTTTCTTTAACAAGGGGAGTGCCGCCTTCACTTGCCCAGTGAGGAAAAGGTCAGAGTTGCCACAGCAGCTAATGTTTGGACTAGAAAGCATCTGTCGTAAGCTGAGGCTATAACTCAGTGCGAGAGTATTTGCCTGAGTGCAGGCCTTGGCTTCCACCTGCCCTCAACCACTCCCTGCAAAGTGAGAATAGTTGTGGAATAGCTTCCTGGGGTCCTTGCTCTGCAGGCCCCTCCACTGGGTCCCTGAAACTCTTAGCTGGGGTCTCTGGTATGGCACTTATGAAGTAAGTGGTATTCGCCTGTCCCCTTCTAGAATTCCTAAGGGGTCAGGGGCAGAGACTTTTCCCTCCCCCAGGGGTTTAGTCCCCAGAACTGCCTAAGTTGGACATGCTTTTGCATACTTAATAATTCCAGCATTAGGGAAATCCACGATCCTCCACAGCAGAATCGTCAGAAGTTCATTGTCATCCTTAGCTACTTAGAATTTGAGGCCAGCCTGGGCTACATGAGATCCTCTTTCACACAAACTACAAAAAAAGTTCCCTTGAGGCTAGGGTGAGGCTCAGTGGCTTGCAATGTAAACCTGAGTTTGATTCCTGGCACCCCACATTAAAAAAATGGGGGCTGGGGCACACACATATAACCCTAGTGTGGGGGAGAGGTAGAGTAGAGTTAGGTGGATTCCTGGGTCTTTCTGATCAATCAGTTCAGCTGAATCATGGAGCACCAGACCACTGAGAGAACTTGCCTCAAAAATAATTTTAAAAAAACAGCAAAAACAATGTCGCCCACAAACATAGCAACTTGTGTGGAATGACCTGCTGCGGTCCACTCCGCTCACATGCCCAGCCCCTGACAACACCATGTTTTGTTATTACTGTTTGCTTTTTCGGGAATTCCATACTCTCTGTACCACCCCACCCCTAATGCTGGAGTGTGAACCCAGGGCTTTGAGCATACTAGACCAGAGCTCTCCCACTGGGCCACGCTTACACCACAAATGGAGTCATCTTTATCTGTTTCAGCCCCCAGAGCATTGAGACTACAGGCATGAGCCACTATGCCTGGTTCCACATGTAGACTTCAGTTGGCTTTCCTTCACCTAGCATAATGCTTGATAGCTTCATGGACCAGTAAGTTGTTCCCTTTTATTGCTGAATAGCATTCCATCGTATGGATATACCACCGTGTACCCAATGTCAGGGGTCATTTGTGTGGTTTCCAGTTTTCAACTGTAGGAAAAAGCTGTATAAACATTTGTGGATTGGTTTTGTGTAAATGTGCGTATGTGTATATGTGTGTTGTGTTCTCTTTGGTGAATTCCTGGGAATGAGATTGCAGGATCTTGTGGTAAGGGAAATTTACATTTATAAGGAACTAGCAAGCTTTTTTTTTCTAACAGTGTGTCATTTTGCACTCAGCAGCATATTAGAGTTCTTGGTTGTCAGCATCAGGACACCCGTTCACTCATTTGTCAGGGTAGTCATTGTGACAGATGTGCATGCTCCCCACCTCTGGTTTTTACCGACACTTTTCTTCCTTGGGATAAATGTATAGAAAATCTTATTTGACAAAATGAAGTAAAAATCCAAGAGGAAATTCAAGGGTGAGTTTCCATATTCATTAAAAATAGGGAGCTCAGCTGGGCGGTAATGGTGCATGCCTTTAATCTCAGCAACTGGGAGGCAGAAGCAGGTAGATCTCTGTGAGTTCAAGGCCAGCCTCATCTACAAATCAAGTTCTAGGACATCCAGGATTGCTACACAGAGAAATCCTTTCTCAAAAACACACCTTCTGCCAAAAAAAAAAAAAAAAAAAATAGGGCCAGTGAGATGGTTCAGAGCATTAGAAGCCCTTGCTGTAGAAACCTGATGACCTGAATTCAACCCCAGAATTCACAGTACTGACTCCCAAAACGATATCTGGATGGGCTGCAGAGAGAGAGAAGAGAAGCCGGAGGTGGGGGGGAGATGGCAGATGCCTTTAATCCCAGCAGATCTCTGGGAGTTGGAGGCCAACTGGTCTCCATAGTTCCAGGACAGCCAGAGAGCTACATAATAGAGACTGTCTCAAAAACAAAAGAGAGAGAGGAAGGGAAGAGAGAGGGCAGGGAGAACTGATAAAAGAAGAAGAGAGAGAGAGGGAGCTGAAGACTTAGATGATGCAGCGAACATATATAACAAAACAGGGCGGGGGATAGTGCATTGGTAGAGCACTTGCCTAGCACACTCAAGACCCTGCATTCAGCACCCAGCACCCACACCCCCCCACCTGCCCTCTCACACACAGGAACGAAACACCCCACAGCCCACTCTGAGATAAGTGTCTGTCACATTTTCTTCCTTCAAGCCGAAAGTACTTGTTGCTTTCTGAACTGACTACCCAGTTATCTCCTTCAAACCAAGCAAAATGGATGGCAGGGGACAGCAGGGCCCTGAGGGTGGAAACGTTGGAGAATCCAGGTGGTCTGTTAGCGGGGCTTACATTTGGTTTCTGGGCAATAAATCAAAACATAGGAGCGAGAGTCTCCTGGTTTTAGATTCTGTTTGGGTCCATTTTCCCCAGAGCCCCAGGGTGGCACAGCATGAAGGCGAATGTAAAGCTGATGAGATAAAGCACCCACATGTGAGTGCTAGACTCCAAACATTTGGTTCCAAAAATAATGGAGACACAATGGGGTCAAATGAAGGAAAATAGCCAGTAGCAATGGTTCGTAGGTATGGGCACAGCTCTGTGCCCATCACCACACACCAGAAGAACCTGTCTTATTAATCTTCACATTAGCCTTAAGGTAGGCCCATGGCTAACTCGGTTTCCTTCCCTCCTTCCTTTCTCTGTCCCTTTGATTTTATTTTCAGACAGAGTCTCACATAGCCCAGGTTTGCCTATCATGTAGCTGAAAGCTATCATGTATCAGAAAGCCATCATGTAGCTGAGGCTGAGATTATGGACGAGCGCCACCATGGCTGGTCTTAACTCTGTGTGTGTGTGTGTGTGTGTGTGTGTGTGTGTGTGTGTGTGTGTGTAGGCCAAAAATCAAAAATTCAAATGCCTGAACTTCATTGCCCTGTCGAGGCCAGTCTGTCTTTGCTTCCCAGGCACCATGAGGTGAGTCTCTCTGGTCCATCACACCCTCCTCACCATGATGCAATGTCTTACCCCAGGCCCAAAGACAACTGCCTCTGTGATATTTTGTTGGAGCCACACAACCGGTGGTGGTGGTGGTGGTGGTGGTGGTGGTGGTGGTGGTGGTGGTGGTGGTGCACGCCTTTAATCCCAGCGCTCGGCAGGCAGTGCAGGCAGATCTCTGAGTTCGAGGCCAGCCTGGTCTGCAGTAAGTTCCAGGACCGCCAGGGCTACACAGAGAAACTCTGTCTCAAAAAACAAAGGGAAAAAAAAAATTGATATGTCTGAATGCTCCAGGTTATCCAGGGAGGAGACAGATGTGAACAGACGATGTCTCCCAACATCTCCATCTCATTAAAGGTACACCCTAGCTCCTCCCCCACAGTTCCCCTCACCTCCTCCCCCCAGCTCCTCCCAGCACCCCCCAGCTCCTCCCAGCACCCCCAGCACCCCCCAGCTTCCCCCCCAGCTCTCCCCTCCTCAGTTTTACTAGGTTTCACGCCTAGTTTGGTTTAGCATCTTTGATTTCTGTCTTTCAACCCTCACATCTGACTCATTTGCAAGACCCCCAGTTTGTACAGCGTGGCAGTTCTCACCATCTCCAATCAACGGACCTTCACCCCTGGTCCTCCTGTTTAGGATATTGGTGTTTTCATTTCTTTGCAGTGCTGCAGGGGGACAGAACTCAAGGTCCTGCGCATGCTAGGTAGGTACCTTCTGTACCCTGAACCGCAGGCGTCTCCTTAACCAGCCTGTTTCCCCACTTCCTGTCCTGCTCCTTCTGGTACATTCCCGGCAGTCCTGAAGTGATCTTTTCAGAGTATAAACAAGAGCTTGTCACTCCCTATGACTGCATCCAAACCAAACTCTTGGAGGGCCTACTATTCTGAATCAAAGCCTGGCAACATCGGGCCGCTTTGGAGGCTGTGCCTTCAACACACCCGGCTGCCTGGGGACTTGGCACAGAGGTCTTTAACACAGAGGATGGCCCTTCGCAACTGCACTCGGAAGTCAGGTACTTCCAGAGACATTGTGTGGCTCTCCATCTCACCCCTTTGTCTTCCGGTCACTCATTCGTCCCAGTCACCTGGTTTTATGTTCCTCCTATCACCTGTCTCTAGTTCCCCTTTCTCTCCCCTCCTCCCCCCTTCTCTCTCATCTCCCTTTTCACTCCCTCGTCTCTTCTCTCTCTAGATGGCTTACAGGATGACACCACCGCGCTTTGCCGCCTCTACGCCCCTCAAGCCTTGCACATAGTAGGTGGTCATAATTGGATTGACTGACTCAGTGCAACTCTTTCAATGAGCATGGCTCCACTAGGACAGTGTTGCCCATGGCTGCCTGCCTTCTTCCATGGAAAGGACCCCGTCATCCAGCATCCAAATTCAGTCTGACCAATAGCAAGAACATGGAGCCTCACAGCTGGAATTGTGGAACCTTATCATGTCTTGGGTCCTGAAGTATTTGCCTTTCATCTTTTTTTATTTGTTTGTTTTTGAGACAGAGTGTGTAGCCTGGCCCAGAACTCTCTGCAAATCAGGCAGAACTCGAATTCACAGAGATCTGCCTACCTCTACCTCGTGAGTGCTGGGACTAAAGGTATGTGTCACCATGGCAGGCCTTAGTTTTTAACAATATACAGATTTAAAAAGCTATTGCGGCCTAATGGCTCTAGAAATTGATGCTTGGCAAGTATCCTTTTGTTACTGTTTTTATTTTTTATTACTATTATTTAAAGTGATTTTATTACTGGAGTACAGGAGATAAATTTATACCCCCAAGGCAGAGGCCAAGTGACTCCTAACTGGGGTTCAGGGGAGGGGTTGGCGGGGAAATACAAGACACAGAGAGGGAGAGTCTTTTGTTGTTACTGTCGTGTCGTCCCCGTCCCCCCGTCCCCCCCCCCCCCCCGCCCCCAGACACGGTTTCTTTGCTCCTTTCCTGGAACTCACTTTGGAGACAAGGCTGGCCTCGAACTCACAGAGATCCACCTGCCTCTGCCTCCCTAGTGCTGGGATTAAAGGCGTGCGCCGCCACCGCCACCGCCACCGCCACCGCCACCACCACCACCACCTGGCCTACTGTTTTGTTTTGTTTTGTTTTGTTTTCCAGACAGGGTTTCTCTGTGTAGCCATGGCTGTCCTGGAACTCGCCCTGTGGACTAGGCTGCCTTTGAACTCATAGAGATCCGCCTGCCTCTGCCTCCCAAGTGCTGGGATTAAAGGCATGCACCACCACCTCCGGGCTTGGGGGAGAGTCTTACAGTGAAGGAGCCAATCTGAGTTCAGGTTTCTGTCTGAATCAAATGGAATTAGCATCATTGGTTCCCCTTTCTGTTCCTCTCAAGATGTTTGTAGAAGGCCCTTAAGGGCCAAAGCGTTCCAGGAGGTTCAGGAGCAAGTCCCAAGGACTTTGAAACTCTCAAGATTTTATTGCTAGTCACAAATGTACTTGCACAACACCGTGTGAACTCCTCTGGGCCTTACTAGGCTCTGAGGGAGTCTGGCTTTACTCTGCATTGTCAGAGGTCAAGTTCAACCTCATGGGGGATGTTTCAGCCATATGGACAGGCTTTTCCCTTGGGGGTGTGTAACCCATGATGGCTGTCTGGCTACAGTAAAAAGCTACAGTTCTGTTATTGAGACCGGGTCTCACTGTGCAGCCAAGGCTGATCTGGAACATCTATGTAGCCAGGCTGTCCTCAAACTCACAATCCTGTTATAGAATATTACTTTAACAATGTTGTAGGGAAAACCGGCTGGCTAAAGAAACCCACCCTGACCCTGGAGCCTAGAATCAGGGAAAGATGGCCCAGATAAGGCCAATGAAAGAAACACAGTTTGGTTCAGATCAGAGCCATCTCTGCCCCTGTCCAACTGACTTGTGAAACCAACCAATCACAGAGCAGGACAGTAGAATCCTGGCCCTAGGGTCCAGGACTAGGGAAAGAAATACAGCCTGTGTTTGGGACTTGAGCCAGAAAAATGAACACTTTATCCCCAAACCCAGAACCAAGGAAATATGCCCTGACTCTGAAACTAGTATCAAAATAACACTCTTGGTCCCTAGAATCAGAGTCAGTGAAAGAAATGTGCCCTGGCCTTAGAGGTAGTGTCAAAAAGCCAAGAAAGACCAGTGAAAGAAACACAGTTTGGCCCTGAAATCAGGGCTATCTCTGCCCCTTGCCCACAAAACTGGCCAATCCCTGGGCAGAAAAAACAAAAAAAACAAAAAACAAAAAAAAAAACTAACCGATCACGGTTGACTCCACCCCCAGGACATCCTATATAAACCACCCTGCCCGGTCAGTTGAGAGCTATTCTCTCCACCCTGGTAGAGGCAGCTACTCTCCTGGACTCCTCCTTCCCAAATAAATCATTTTCTCAAAAGAGTTTTGGGTGTGGAGACCTTCATTCACTGGTGCACAGAAGAACCTTGCTGGGACGTCCCATAGTGGACTGAGCAAGGGGAGCTGAACAGAAGATCCTTGCTAAGACATCACATAGTGGATTGAGCAAGGAGGAGTGAGCAGAAGATCCTTGCTGAGATGTCCCTCAGTGAACAGAGCAAGAGAGAGCTGGTAACACTAAGCCGGAGGAGATTGCTACATTTTTGCAAATTCTTAGGCCAGAGAAGCAGAGCTCTACTGGGAAGCCCTCTTAAGTGGGGACTGACTGAAGCTCAGCTGCAGTGGCTCTCCAGGAGAGGAGCAGGATTGCTATATCCTGCAGGGAGACCATCCCCTCTCACAGCAGGGATAGCCTGAGTTTCCTGAACAGTCAGGATACTGAAGCAGTTCCAAGCCTGATTCTCCGGAGAAGTCAGAAAATTTTCCCTTTCAGGGTTGGGCTGCTTCTTTGCAATTCCAGCCGTCAGAGCTGTGCTAAGCAGCTCCAGGTGTCTGGGACGCCTTCAGGGCAGAGCTGTCGTTCTGAGCAGCTCGAGGTGTCTGGGATACCTCACCCTCCAGGACTGAACTGTCTCCTTGAAGTTCTAGCTGTCAGAGCTGTGTTAAACAGCTCTAGGTGTCTGGGACACCTTTAGGGCAGAGCTGTTGTTCTGAGCAGCTCCAGGTGTCCAGGATATCTCGACCTCCAGGGTTGAACTGTCTTCTTGCAGTTCAGCCATCAGAGCTGTCCTAAGCAGCTCAAGGTGTTGCCTGACTCCCCAGGTAGTCAGGACACCAAACCCACAGAGTTGTAAAACTCACCTTTTGCAACCAATTTACCTACAGATGTAAAGGTGTGCTGCATTTGTTCATGCTGCATTTGTCTAATAATGGAAAAATGTGCTGCATTTGTTTGTGCTGCGTTTGTTTAATATGTAAAGATGTGTTGCTGTTTTATCTTGCCTGCCTAAGGCACCTGATTGGTCTAATAAAAAGCTGAATGGAGCAGTGGTGGTGTATGCCTTTAATCCAGCACTTGGGAGGCAGAGGCAGGCAGATCTCCGTGAGTTCAAGGCCAGCCTGGTCTACAGAGTGAGTTCCAGGACAGCCAGAGCTACACAAAGAGACCCTGTCTCAAAAAAAAAAAAAAGGCTTATGGGACAATAGCCAGACAGTAGAGGGACAGGCAGGGCTGGCTGGCAGAGAGAATAAGTAGAAGGACTCTAGACTCGAGAGAGAAGGAAAGGAGAGAACAAGAGGGAAGAGAGGGAGACGCCTGAGGCCAGACACAGAGTAGGACGGACAGAATGAAAGAAAGGTAAAAAGCCTTGAAGTAAAACATAGATGAAGAGAAACAGGTTAAATTAAGTTAAAAAAAAAAAAAAAGCTAGTGGGACAAACATAAGCGAAGGTCCAGCATTCATAACTAATATTAAGTCTCCAGGTCATGATTTGGGAGCTGGTTGGTGGCCCAAAAGAAAAAGCCTGCTACATCCTCCTGCTCTGGTTTCCCAAGTGCTGCGATTATAAACACGAGGTGCTGTGCCTGGCTTTAGCACAGATTATTTTTACAGTGATAGAATGACCAAGACTCCCACTACTAGTCTACCTTTTCCATCCCAGCCACCTTCCAAACCTCTCGGCCATTTCCTACAAGATTCTGCAGAGCAGGTAAAACCGTCCTCATCTTGCATGTAAAGAAAACTGAAGCCCAAAGAAGATGCATGATGCGAAAAACTGATGGAGAGGAGATGAAGTTCAGACTTAGGTCTGTTTGGCCCTGATGTTCTGAGCTGGTTTTATGGCAGACTGAATATCCAAATCCTTAACTCAGGGGGTAGATAGCCTGCTATCCATCAGCTAGCTAATGCTAATTTAGGAAAACAACCCCGAGATAAGGAGTTAGAGAAAAGTGACTCTAATTAGCTGGCCCAGCAGGAATGGGGAGTTTTATCTACTGAAGTGCAGAGCTATTCGGCTTCTAGAGATTCCAGGGCAGGACTGTGGGGTCCCTGAGGGAAAGAGTGTTGAAAGATGGTGAGACCATGAAGAGCTCTCTGGGGTATGCCAGGGAAGGCAGCGTCCTTACAGAGGAAAGAAAATAGTGGGGGTCAGAACCAAGGAAGTCGGTGAAGGACACAAGCGTAGGACAAGAGAAGCCCTAGCACTGAGGACACAGATGCTGGGGGCCGCAGAATAGGGAGAGAAAGGGAAAGGCTTCCCAGCCGAGATAAGGAGGAAAGGTTTTTCAGGCCCCTTTCTTCTCCCAGAATGCATTTCTAAGCACCCCTGACTGAGGTACCCTTATGTTCTTCTTGGGCTTTTGTTTTGAGAAGCCACCACCATCAATACCGGGCTTGAAGACTTTCAACTGAATAGAAAAAAAAAAAAAGACTTTCGTGTGCAATTGCTACTGAAGTCCCTTAGTTTTTTTTTTTTTGTTTGTTTGTTTGTTTGTTTGTTTGTTTGTTTGTTTTGAGACAGGGTTTCTTTGTGTAGTTTTGGTGCCTGCCCTGGATCTCAAATCTCATAGAGGCTGGCATGGAACTCATAGAGATCCACCTGCCTCTGCCTCTGGAGTGCTGGGATTAAAGGCGTGCGCCACCACTGTCCAGCAAGTCCCTTAGTTCTTAAGCGCCACACTTCGGGCCTTCCCTTTGCTTCTCTTCTAAATCAGACACGGAGTCACCGCCATCACTTCCTGTTGCCGTAATTCTCTCACTCGCATTTCTCATGGATTTCATTATATACACCTGATAATCCTCATGCTCGGGGTCTGGGCCACAGACTTTTTTTTTTTTTTTTTTTTTTTTTTTTTAGTTTATTATCTTGTGTTAAGAACCTGAAACAGAGCCAGGAGGTCACCTTTAATCCTAGCACTCCAGGGGCAGAAGCAAGTGGATTTCTATGAGTTCGAGGCCAGCCTGGTCTACAGCACTAGTTCCAGGGCAGCCAAGGCTGTTACACAGAGAAACCTGTCTCAAAAATCAACAACAACAAAAACCAAAGCCAAAAAAAAAAAAAAAAAAAAAAAAAAAAAGAACCTGGAACAGGTGTTGGTCATAGTGACTCATGCCTTTAATCCCAGCACTGTGGAGACAGAGGCAGGTGAATCTCTTTGAGTTTGAAGCCAAGCCTAATCTACATAGAGAGGAGCATTCCAGGCCAGCCAGGGCTACATCAGGAGATCCTGCCTCAAAACCAAACAAAAATATGATTTGTTAGAGTGACTGGACAAGTGTTTGAGTGGCCGGTCCTTCCACAGGGCAGTGAATTCCAATGTGTGCTCCCCGTCAGCAAGTGCTTGTAGGTGGATCCAGGCTAGGGATGGCACCAAGGACAGGCCTTGGAAGGAGAGGCGGGCCATTCTCTCAGAGGTGTGGAGTGTGCCTATGACAGAGGGGAATTCCGAGCTGCTCTTTTAGAGAACCTTGCTGTGTATCCTTGGCTGGCCTGGAACTCGCTCTGCACTCCAGGCTGGCCTCCCACTCATAGAGCTCTGCCTGCCTCTGCCTTGTGAGTCCTTGGTTTGAAGGTGTGGCCCACCATACCCAGCCTGGGCTGCTGTTAGGGAGAGGAGCCTGAGTCGAGTTAAAACCAGTCCTCTCCTCTCCCTCCCTTGGCCCAGTCCGTGCCAGACTGGAGGCCGCACACAGGGGTGAGGGACAGGTCATGCTGGGGCTTGCCCCACTTTGCGCTGCCAAGACCTCTGGCCCTCTAGCATAAGCCGGCTTTTGGCGAGCAAGAAGGAAGTGAGCTGAGGCGGAGCAAGCTCGGTCTCCCCGCCCCTCCCCGGCAGGTGAAGGAGTTTGACGGGAAGAGCCACCTGGCACTGGATGCAAGGACCATTATTTACCGTCTAATAATCAGGTTTCTAATCATCTCTTCTCTGCTGGTTGAAACTATCATTGTGATTTTTTGTTTCTCCTTCGGCCTTCCTCATAGGAGTGTTTCCCCGAGGCCTGGTTGACCTGTTCCTTCTAATGAAAAACTTTGAAAACAGGGGAGCACTCCATGGTGGAATCAGTGGAAGCCCTTTGCTTACCGTGTGTGTGTGTGTGTGTGTGTGTGTGTGTGTGTGTGTGTGTGTGTGTAAACTCAGATCCTTTACAAAGGCAACAAGCAATCTTAAACACTGGGTCTTATCTCTACCTCTCAGCATGTCTGGTTTTACTAGGAAGAAACTGGATGGGGGTTAGGCATTAAAAAATTTTTTTGAGGGGGTAGAGTTCAGTGTGCTCAAAGTACCCCATCCCACCCAGCTAATCAGAGCTCCCGTAAGTAGGTCGCCGCGTTACGGCAGAGGCTGAGAAAGGAATGACCTTGGTAGAGACTAACTCCAGTTTGGCACAAAACTGGACATCCAAGGTAGCTGAGGGATCTGCATGGTAGAGATGCCAGCAGCCACACTATTTCCGTGGTGCCCAGGAATACCTGGGGGTAAGATGACAGACAGTCAGGCTGCGTCCCTAGCTCCTGCTCCAAATCAGGGTCAGAGTCACAGGATGGAAACCCCACAGCAGCTGGCTTATCTCTTTAGTCTCCCAACCTCTGCACCAGCCTGAGCTGAGAAAAGGCAGCGGCAGCCTCCCTCTGCAGTCCCAGCTAGGGCATGTGCTCTCCGCAGGGCCCTGGCAACCCAGCTCAGGAAGGGCGCTGCTTCCTTGCTTGAGATGTATTATTAAACTGTAATCATACTGTGAGTGGAGTCAGCCAAAGCAGTGGCTATTAATAGGGAGGTGAAGAAAGCTGACTCAGAAGGAAGCTGACTTAGGCTGGCGAGCAGCGCTGGGCCACCTTGGCCTACAATCCTGTGCAAGAGGTCAGTGGATGGGACAGACCTGAGCTCATTTCCCTCCTGGGCCGTCAGCAGCATTATCCGGATTTCTCAATTTGGGAAACAGAAAACCTGAGGCAGTCCTGAGCAAAGGGCCGTCTCGTTGTCTCTCCTGGTCCTTGGGGAGTTGCAGAGCCCCATACACAAATAGCTGGAGTAGCTGTGACTCGGCAGCCACTCTCCTCTCCTTGCCATGGGTCGATGGCACTTGGAAAGGGCCACTCGGACTCCATTTCTGTGGCCTCTTTTGGCCGGGCAGCCAGTGCTGACCCAGCCCCTTAGCTGGTTAGAGCTCCCCAGAGGCTGAGACATCTGAGCAGGGTGATTCCATTTTTGGCTTGGTGGCAAGGCTTGGGGATGTGGCCGTTAGAGACAGGTGAAAGTGGAAAGGTCAGGGGCCACAGGGGACCTTAACATGTGGTGACAAGATAGCCCCTGTACCTTGTGTAATGTATTGGACTTCCGTGGGTCTTGGTCATGTCGGCATCATCTGGCACCTGGAAACAGGACAGATCCCCAAAATCATGCCCAGAGGATGTCATGGGAGACTTGAAATGGCCCCTAGAGCTGAACTCCAGCTTTCTAGTCTCCGTCGACCATAACTTGCTGTCTGAGTACTGTCTCTCGGTGAACGTTTCTACCAGACACAATAGGTGGTATAAACCCTGCCCACCCAAGAGTGGTAAATCGTGGAGTGACTTGGTGCCGAGTTAAAAATGAGAACTTGAGCCTGTGTGACAAGGAGGGGGAGAAGCCAGGCTAGAGTGAGCAGCATCTGCAGTTGAGGCACACCCCTGCCCTGTGGAAATCTCCACCCAGCCGGTTATTTGCTGCTATTGTATACTCACCCTGAGGCCACGGATGCAGGTGCGAGCATGCGTGTGTGTGTGTGTGTGTGTGTGTGTGTGTGTGTGTGTGTGTGTGTGTGTGTTAGGAGAGCTTCTAAAGATGTCTAGAAGAAATTCTTTTCATTGGTTAGGTGTGTTTCCCCAAACTGGAAGACCCATTTTGGTTCCTGGGTCACTGAAGGAGAATGGAGATGGCACATGGAAGATGTCTTTGCCTGCTCCCTAAACTACTGATTAAATAGTCACTGGACTCCCCCTCTGGGTAACCTGGGGACTTGCAGATTATGGAACACCTTAATGAGGACACCTTTGGTCTCTTTGGGGTTGCTTGTTTGCAGTATCTGTGTGCGTGCTCAGTGTAGGCCTGCACCTATAGCCCAGGTTCATCTGAGTCCGAGTGGGTTTTTTGTTGTTTTTTTGTTTTTGTTTTTTGTTTTTTCAGCTTTCTAACACATGTTAGCATGATTTCCTATGATAAGAATGATCGCCGGGCAGTGGTGGCGCACGCCTTTAATCCCAGCACTTGGGAGGCAGAGCCAGGTGGATCTCTGTGAGTTCGAGGCCAGCCTGGTCTCCAAAGCGAGTTCCAGGAAAGGCTCAAAGCTACACAGAGAAACCCTGTCTCAAAAAAACAAAAAACAAAAAAACAAAACAAAAAAAAAAACTAAAAAAAAAAAAACTCTTGGGCTGGAGAGATGGCTCAGAGGTTAAGAGCACTGACTGCTCTTCCAGAGGTCCTGAGTTCAATTCCCAGCAACCACATGGTGGCTCACAACCATCTGTAATGAGATCTGGTGCCCTCTTCTGGCCTGCAGTCACATATGCTGTATACATAATAAATAAATAAATAAATAAATAAATAAATAAAGAATGATCCACAGATTACCGGGCATGGTAGCACCAGCCTATGAGCACTGTGCTTGAAGCAGGAAGGTTAGAAGTTCAAGGTCATCTTCAGGTACATAGTGAGTTGAAATACATGAGATTATCTTAAGCAAACAGATATCCATGTGGACCTGCCTCTTTAGAGTTGCCAGGGTGTCCTTACTGTGTGCTTAGATGTTCCTGGAGAATAACTTGTTTCCTTTAAAACCTGAGTTAAATTCCCAGCACAGGGGCCTGGAGGAATGGCTCAGTGGTTAAGAACGCTGGCTGCTTTTCCAGAGGGCCAGGGTTCAATTCCCAGCACCCATATGGTTGCTCGCAGTCATTGGTAAATGCAGTTCCTGGGGAATCTGATGCCCTCTTCCGGCCTCAGTGGATACCAAGCATGCCCATGGTACACAGATAAGCATGCAGGTAAGCACTCATACACATAAAATAATAAAATTATTTTATCTTCCCCCCCCCCCAGCTGAGAATCAAACCCAGGGCCTAGGGCTCTACCACTGAGCTAAATCCCCAACCCCATAAAATTATTTTAAAAAATCCCAGTAAAGGGGGAAGAAAGACATCTTAAGGTGTGGCTTTTCCTTCCATTGACTGTCATATAGGTCAATTCCTGAGCCTAAAAGAGATCCCATGACCTTGGGCACAGGCCTTGGGCCCTAGCAATACCCAAGGGTTTTCAGCCCACAGCTCTCACATGATACCAGCCCCGGCTTATGGGAACATGTTCATCTCTTTATAGTCATATCATGCTTGCAAAGAGCCTGAGAGAAATGGAAAGCAGATTCCCCTCGCTGTTTTGAAAGGCAAATGGCCTCAGAACAGTGCCAGTCAACAGAGCAGAGACATCCAGGCCCCCACGGCTGGCTTCTCTCACCGTGGTCCAAGTGAATTCATTCCCACTGTACCTTGAACTAGGTCACCTGCAGGTCTGTGCTGGGGGTGGACCTGGCTATGAGAGGAGGACATTGCCAGACTGGTTCTTGGGGTGACCTCCTAGGGAGGCCTACAAAGGGGTACGTTTCACCTTTGTGTGGGATTGTCTTTCTTCTTCCGGAGAAGCGACCATTTTCGGATCTGTGGGTGGAAGGGAAAATCTTCCCAAAATAACCTCTTTCTGTAGTGGGTCTGAAGCCGGACCCGGCTGCTAGCACTATTTTTACCCGGCTCACAGTTCGGGGGTGTAAATAGCAACTCTGGCTGTGTTTTCTCCCTGCAGCCGACAACAGGGTCAGGCGCTTTGAAGCGGAGGCGTCCTGGTATTTTGCGCAGATAAAAACTGGACAGAGTTTACCCTAGGTACAGGTGATGAGTCCTGGGCCGTGGGGTCAGTATATAAACACAGAGACATCACCATGGCTCCGTTATCTCCGCTGTAAACACCAGGACACATGACAGCCACTGTGTAGAGGCCGAATTAAAGATGCGGAAGCAGAATCATGGAAGAAAAGGCAGCCCCCCCCAGTCGCTCTGTGCACCCCAAGGTCCCCCAAAGCCCAGGCCATGGCCCTCACTCCCTCTTGCCTCACAGCCACAGGACCGGAGCTGAGGAAAGCAAGCACTTACTCCGAATGTAGAACGTCTCTAAAACCACTCACTTCTCCAGAGACTAGAGCTCCACAGCCTTCTGCTCTTGAGTTACTTTGAGACCATGGAGACAGGACCAGCTCCCTCCATGTCCCCGGTTGACAGAGACCACGTGGAGCTAAGCAAAAATCCTTGTCTTATGTCTGTCATGGGAGTGGGGGAGAGGCAAGTTCGGCTTCCTGGGGGGCATCTTGTTCATGAAAGAAAGAACCCAGCAGAGATGAGGACAGGCCGACCACAGTGGCAATTCTCCACAGAGGCACGACTGGGTCTCGGTTGCTTTTCCCTGCAGCCATGTTTGTAACCCCATGCTTTCCCTCTAAATAGGGGCAGTTATGAGTCAGCAGGAAAGCCTGCTCTTGTTCATTATGAATAACACAACTTCTTCATTTAAAAAAATAGTTCTGTGTTTATTATTATTATTTATCATTACACCATATACCTCAGCTCGCACTGAAACTCTGGAAGCTGTCCTCAACCTCCAGATCCTCCTGCCTCCACCTCCCACATGCTGAGATTGCTGGTTTGCACCACCACCCTTGGCTTCCAGCACCTTCTGGGAGCTGCCGGGGCTCTTTTACCATCAACCCAAGCATTTCTCAAAAATCCAACGCACACTCAGAACCGCGCATCTCGGTAAAACGGTTCCCGTTTCCCATCCTTCGGGGAGGTGCTTTTGCAGGAGGCAAGAGAAAGAATTTGAGGACAGGTCGGAGGCGGAGTAATCCCTCAGTCAGCTCTTCTGGAGGAAATGGTTTCGATTGATTCTGGGCAGCTGTTGACTGCCAACCCCAGTGCCAGCTATTGATGGCTAAAGCGGCACCGGAGACCTTCTCGGGTGGTGCCCGTGGGGCAGGGGACACAAGAGAAGATGGCTTCCCATTTGAGAAGCGAGGGTGGGAACAGATTGTCTCAAACTGCTGTGGCCTAGATTTCCACTGTTAGCCTGGGCTTTTCCCAGCACTGGGCGCAGAATCCGAACAGAGACCTCCAGCCTGGACTAGAGTGAGACTGTCTCAAAAGCCAAAGCCAGGGGCTGGAGAAATGTCTCTGTAGTTAAAAGCCTTTGCTGCTCTTCAAGAGGACCCAAGTTTGGTTCTCAGCACCCATGTTAGGCAGCTCCCGACAGCCTGAAACTCCAGTTCCAGAGGATCTGACTCCCACTTCTGGCCTCCACAGGCATCCCCATACATATGTGTGGCATAGACATACACAGACACACATACATGCATGTAAATAAAGATTTAAAAACCAGGTCAGGCATGGTGGCATACACCTTTATTTCCAGCACTCAGGAGGCAGAGACAGGTGGAGCTCTGTGAGTTCAAAGCCAGCCTGGCCGGGCGGTGGTGGCGCACGCCTTTAATCCCAGCACTCGGGAGGCAGAGCCCGGCGGATCTCTGTGAGTTCGAGGCCAGCCTGGGCTACCAAGTGAGTTCCAGGAAACCCTGTCTCGAAAAACCAAAAAAAAAAAAAAAAAAAAAAACTTATTCTAGCCGGGCGGTGGTGGCGCACGCCTTTAATCCCAGCACTTGGGAGGCAGAGGCAGGCGGATCTCTGTGAGTTCGAGGCCAGCCTGGGCTACCAAGTGAGCTCCAGGAAAGGCGCAAAGCTACGCGGAGAAACCCTGTCTCGAAAAACCAAAAAAAAAAAAAAAAAAAAAAAAAAAGCCAGCCTGGTCTAAGTAGCAAGTTCCAGGCCAGCCAGGGCTACACAGTATCTCCAAACCAAACCAAAGGGAAAACAGCAACAGCTAAACAAAAGGTAGACATATGGGGATGTAACTCAGCAGGAGAGCAACTGGCCTGCGTTCAGTCCCTGAGCTAGGGCAGGAGGTGGTGGTGTCGCATGCCTTTAAACCCAGCACTCAGGAGACAGAGGTAGGCCGATCTCTGAGTTCAAGGCCAGTATGGTCTAAAGAACAAGTTCCAGGACAGCCAGCCAGGTTTACACAGAGAAGCCTTGTCTTGGGAAAAGAAAAAAAGGAAAAAAAAAAAAAAAAAAAAAAAAAACTTTGAAGAAAAAAGGGAGCGGTGATGAGTGTTAGCTGAGGATGTAGCTTGGTGGTACTAGTCTGCCTGCCCAGCATGCTCAGGTGCATGCTCAGGTGCATGCTTGGGTACATGCTTAGGTGCATACTCAGGTGTATGATTGGGTACACGTTCAGGTGCATGCTCAGTCAGGTGCATGCTAGGGTACATGCTCAGGTGCATGCTAGGGTACATGCTCAGGTGCATACTTGGGTACATGCTCAGGTGCTACGTTTGATCCCAGTATGGCATAAACCAGGTGCAATAGCACATGCCTGCTGTCCCAGACTCAGGAGATGGAGGCAGGAGGATCAGGAATTCGAAGTCATCCTCAGCTGCATTGTGAGTCTGAGACTAGCCTGAACTCCATAAATCCCTGTTTCAAAACCAAACCAAATCAAACCAACACATAAACCCCTAGAAGACAGGAGCAGAGGAAAGTGCCCACGAGAGACACCAAAAGCACGTGGCAGGCAGGCATTGCTCTGCGCGATGCCCATGCCCAGTGTTGGCAGCGTGGAAAGTGGGAACCTGCAGCTGACTGCTGTGCCTGCATTTCCCAGAATCCACCCCGTCGCACCCTCTCCTACCAGCAGGAGTTACGATTTGGTCTGCTCTCGGGGTGACTCACCTTCACTTGGGCTGCTCTGAGATCATCCAGAGAGACAGTGACAGTTGGCGTGGGAAGCGTATGAGGCTTCCGTGCTCTTGGGATGCCTTTGATGGGCATGGAGAGTGGGCACAAAGGACTGTCACCACCTAGTGCCCCTGGTTATGTAATGTCTTCTTTTTTTCCCCCATGAATTCTAGTTCCTTCTTCTGAATTTTGCTTTAATTTTTTTTTCTCCCAAACAGAATCTGACTCTGTAGCCCTGGCTGGCCTGGAACTTACAGAGATCCACCTGCCTCTGCCTCCTTTGAGCTGGGATTAAAGGCGTGCACCACCACCGTGCCTGCCCCCCCCCCATTTTTTTAGTGTGTGTGTGTGTGTGTGTGTGTGTGTGTCTGTCTGTCTGTCTGTCTGCGTGCTTGCACGTATGTGCTCATGTCTTCATCCATGCCAAGGCATGTACACAGCTTCTACCATGAGATCTCAGGGAATGAATTCAGGTCCTCAGGTTTAGTCCCAGTACTCTACCTCAGCTATCTCCCCAACTGAATATATTTTTTTTTAAATATATGATTTCTAGGCTAAGAGCTCTAATTCCTGTGGAAGGTGGGTATTGCCATGTGTATGAGCTATTTCTGGAGATAGATAATTTAGATTCAAACTCCACAGCTTTGAAGAAGAATCCATTTTGACTGAAAGCAAAGTAGAATTATCGACTCAATCTCACCTAATATGTAACAGGACAATACAGTCTTCCCACTTTTTACTTCCTCCCGGCTCCTCCCTTGCCCTCCTGACTCTCCTCTCCTCTCCTCCTTTCTTTCCAAACAGGGTCTCATTAATTTTGCCTAGGCTGAACTCACTCTGTAGCCCAGATGGCCTTAAACTTGTAATCCTCCTGCCTCAGGCTCTGGGGTAGTTGGGACTGTGTCTTTGTACCATCAGGCCCTGCCCAGCTAACACTTTTTTTCCTATTTTGTTTTCTTTGTTTTTCTTTAAGACAAGGTCTCTTGTAGCCCAGGCTGGCCTTAAACTCACTTTGTAGCCAAAGGCAGTTTTAAACTCCTGGTCCTCTTGACTCAGCTTCCCAAGTAGCTTGGATTACAGGTGTGTGGCCCAGAGCCCTTGCGGCTGATTTCTTTCTTCTGAAAGAAACTCAGTGAGCAGAGAGGCTTCACCTCCTCACTCCTCCCTGAGAAGGGGGAGGAGTTTAGCATGACTGATGGGTAGGAAGGAGGAAGCGGGCCTCACAGCATCCCCTTTTCCTGTCTTTCTGGGTGCAAGCTTTTCTCCGGCAGGGTGAGAAACAGGAGCCCATTGTGGCCCAGCGTCCTCTCCCTAAGTGGCCAAGATGGTCTGATCCTAAGATTGAGTCCTGGGAAGCACAGTCTTTTGACAGCATGAGCCACATTCTCTATCAGTTTATGAACTGAAGATTATTTTGGGATCTCATTGAACTTACTTCTGCCTTCTGATTCCATTTGCAACTTGCAGGGAAGGGAAGGGGGCTGCTATTTTTAGTCCTCCACAGAGACCCCGACAGATTTACTGGGAAACTCCCTGCTAAGTCAGACAAGACGCCTTCTCGTGCCGCATTACTTGTCTATAGAATGCCAGGTTCCTTAGCTGTCAAATGAGCAGATGGAGTGGGAAGGTGTTTTCCCATCTGAAATGCATCAACGGTGACATAACGAATGCCCGGGAATGCATGGATGATGGAGAGAGACACTCCGTGCCATCAGGCTTTATAGCCTAACTCGGGCGTATCAATTACGATGTTTAATGTTGCAAATGAAATAAAGTGATTTCAAACATTTATTGGCTCATTGGAGATCTGGGAACAATTGGATCCAGAACTCAGACAACACACATCCTTCCTTGGCTCTGCTCTCCCTGGGTTGAATTCATTCTTTAGCCACCCATGACGTAACTCCTCTGGCTGCAGCAGATTGTAGATGTACCATTTCCCAGGCAGTGCAGGCCCTGAGTCCTAGCCGTCCCTTCAGACCCCTGACAGCTGCTGTGACTGGACCAGCTTAGGATATCTTGGGCCACCCACTCAGAGGACAGTCCACACTGACCGGCTCACACCCAGAGGGTCCCACCCTGCTGTAGTCTCCCTCTGCCTTTCCCTCTCCCTCTTTAAATGGGACTGATTTTTTTATTTTATTATCTTGTATGTGGGTGGAAATGCACGTGTCACAGAATGCAAACGGAGACCAGAGGGCAATTTTGTGAAATCCATTCTCTCCCTTTATGTGGTTCCAGGAATCAAATTCAGGTTTTGGATCTTGGTAACCTTTACTGGGCTGAGTCCTCTTACTAGTACTCTGTCTTTGTTTCTTTCTCTGTTGCTGTGAGAATGTGCTCTGGAGAGGTTGCTCAGTGGTTAGCGCTGGTGTGGCTGTCCTTCCAGAGGGCCTGGGTTCAGTTATAGTTGAATACCCATATGGTGGCTCACAACCACCCAGAGCTCCAGTTCCAAGGAATCCAGCACCCTCTCTGGCCTCTGGAGGCTCGAGGCACACAGGTGGCAAAACTCCCATATACATAAAGTTTTTCATTTATATATATATTCTGAAAAAAGCAGCTTAAGGAGAAAGGTTTTATTTTGGCTCACAGTTCAGAGGTATAGTCCATCCATTCGTCAAGGCAGCAGGAGCCTGAAGCAGCTAGTCACATGACATCCACAATCAGAAACCAGTGATCAGGGTGAATGCATGACTGTGCTCAGCTCACACTCTCCATTCTGTACAATTCAGGGACCCCTGACCAGGGAATGGCCCCACCCACAATTAATGCAGGCCTTATTGCTATAAGATACGGCCCCCTCCGTATTCAGAGGACCATCTCTCAGGTGACTCTAGAGTCTATCAAATTGACAATGAACTCTAACTGTAACATGGGGCCTTCCACAAGGCTCAGCAATTTGGACATCTCTTTGGAATCGAGAAGGGACCATAACTCAACTGGTGGGTTTGTTTTGTTGGTGGTGGTTTTTTTGTTTGTTTTTTGTCAACCTGACACAAACCTAGACATATTTGGGAAGAGGGGCTCTCAATTGAGAAAATGCCCCCATCAGATTGGCCTGTAAGCAAGTACCTGGGTACTGTCTTGATTTTTGCTTGATGGGGGAGGGCCCAGGTCACTGTGGGTGATCTATCCCTGGCCTGGTAGTCCTGGGTCTATAAGAAAGCAGGCTGAGCAAGCCATGAGCAAACCAATAAGCAGCATTTCGCCAAGACCTCTACTTTTCCTGTCTGCAGGTTCCTGTACTGAGTTCTTGCTCTGACAGAATTCTCTCAGTGATGGAGTGTGATCTGGGTGGGTGAGATAAACCCTTTCCCCTCTAAGCTGCTTTTGGTTGTGGTGTTTTATCATAGAGTAGAAGAGGAACTAATACATCATACAATAGCAGCCTATGGCAGAAGATGAAGTCAAAAACTCCAATGAGAATCCTCTGAAGGAATGTTTCAGAGACTTGTTGATTAGCAAGTACACTCCCCCGACCCTGGGTTTGGGCCTGGTCATGCAGGCTGTAGTTCTAGCTACTCGGGAGGCTGAGACAGGCAGCTGATCGCTTCCAAGCCTACCTGGGTTAAAGAGTGGGTTTAAGGCCAACCCAGGTAACAGTGAGACCCTGACTCAAAATTAGAAATAAAAAGAGAGGGCTGGGGCACAACTGGGCAGCAGAACATTTGTTTAGAATGGGGGGGCCCTGGTCAAAACTCAGAAAATAAAACAGAGGCATCATGCTACTCACTGGTGAGTCAGGGCAGGCCGGGGGAAGCCAGACATTTACATTGCAAATTCTATGCAGGTGTTATTCAAAGCAGACCCTGCTGGGGTGAATAGACTCTGCTTTGTTTTGTTTTGTTTTTCATGCATGGGCATATGTATATGTGTGTTTGCACATGCATGCACAGATCACAGAAAAACCTCGCATGTCATCCTCAGAAACTCTGTCCTACCTCCTTTGAGACTGGGCCTCTCACTGACCTGGATCTCACTTTTTAGGCTACTCTGTCTGGTCAGCAAGCCCCAAGGCTCCTCTTGTGTCCACCTCCCCAGCACTGGGCTTCCAAGTGTGTAGCACCACACTCAACATTTTTATGTGGATTCTGGGGAGTGAACTCGGGTCCTGGTGCTTGCAAGGCATGTTCTTACTGACTGAGTAAAGGGCTGTCTCCATCCCTAGACATTGCTTCTTGATCTGGTCCCCTTGGGAGTTGTCCTTGGGTTAGATTTTCCTCTTCTGTGATCCTCCCCTCCCCTCCCTTCCCTTTTTGATTAAGAAAATATATTTATATATGATATATAATATCAACATTATATAATTATTATATTAATTTGTTATCTGTTAATAAATTAATATAATGTATTAATATTATACACACTGGCTGTGGTGACACACGCCTTTAATTCCAGCATCTTCCAGTTTGAAGCCAGTCTGGTCTACATAGAGAGTTCTAGGCCAACATAAAGATATGTAGAGAGCCGGGCGGTGGTGGCGCACGCCTTTAATCCCAGCACTCGGGAGGCAGAGCCAGGCAGATCTCTGTGAGTTGGAGGCCAGCCTGGGCTACCAAGTGAGTTCCAGGAAAGTCGCAAAGCTACACAGAGAAACCCTGTCTCGAAAAACCAAAAAAAAAAAAAAAAAAAAAAAAAAAGATATGTAGAGAGAGCTGGTTTTAAAAAATAAAAAAAAACCAAACAAACAAAAAAAACTTTTTGTACCAAGTCTCATGTAGAACAGGCCAGCCTCAAATGTACTATGAAGTTGAAGATGGCCTTGAACTTCTGTCCCTCTGTCCTGCTCCACCTGAGTACACCACCATTACAGGTTTATCCAGGGAATCCAGGGCCTTGTGCAGGCTAGGCAAACAGTCTACCAACTGAACTACCTCCTCAGCCCCTCGGGATTTTGAAACAGGTTCTCATGTAGCCCAGGCTAGCCTCAAACTTGTTCTGTAATCAGGAATCATCCTAACCTAGAAACCCTCCTGCCTCCACCTCCCGAGAGTAGAGATCACAGGTGTTGCCACCACGGCCAGCACACCCTTCTGGTTGAAAAGGACGATAGCCCGTGTCTGCGGGAGGCTTGTAGGCTAAGTGAGGTGATATCCATAAAGAAAAATATGCAAGTCACTTCACGCAAGCCATTTATTAATGTGGGTTGTTATTTTTTTAATCAGAGGTAAGGGCTAACCATTAACCACACCAAGGCAGATCAGCACTGTGTGAGCTATGAGCCATGAAGATCCACTGGCCCTCCGTGTTCTAAGTTCACAAGATCTCTGAACAAGATATAACCGAGCGAACCGAAAACCCACGGAGCTTGCTGATCACTGCTGGTTCCCAGGAGCTGTGAGAACCCACCAAGCAACTCAAACTGTCTGTGGTGCCGGTGCTATCCCTATCTTCCCAGGGGTCCACCTGCTGCTCCTTTGCCTCTGCCCTCCCCAGTGCTGGGTCAATAAGCATTTTTAGGGACCTTTTATGTAAGAAGCTACAGCAGGGAACTGAGGGTATATAGCTCAGTGATAGTCTTTTCTCAATAGATGAAAGAGTTAGTTTAGTACACACCATCCCACCCTCCCTCCACCCCCCACAAAAAACCAGCTACAGCAGGGACACACAGTCTGGCTATCCAGCAAGCTCTTGAATCCTTTTTAAGAAGTCAGGTGGTGGTGGAGCACGCCTTTAATCCCAACACTTGGGAGGCAGAGGCAGGTGGATCTCTATGAGTTCAAGGCCAGCCTGGTCTACAAAGTGAGTTTTAGGACAGCCAGAGCTATAACACAAAGAAACCCTATCTTGGGGGGGGGGGAGAGAGCTCATGTAGCACAGGCTAACCTCAAGCTTGCTATGTCTCAGAGGATGACCTTGAATTTGGGATTCTTCTGACTCCATGTCCTGAGTGCCTGGATTACAGATACGTGCTGCCATGCCTGATGAGTGCAGTTTTGGGCATGGAACCCAGGTCTTGAGAGTTGCCAGGCAGACTGTTACTAAGTCCACATGCCCCAACCCTCCTTTTAAAAATGGTCACTCCTTTAACCCCAGCACTTGGGAGGCAGAAGCAGGCAGATCTCTGTGAATTGGAGGCCAGACTGGTATACATAGTGAATTCCAGGCCAGCAGGGCTATGCAGAGTCCCTCTCTCAAAAACAAAACAAAAAAACACTAAAAAACAAAACAAAATAAAAAACCCTAAAAAACAAAACAAAACAAAAAACAGGTACACTGAACCAGAGAGATGCCTCCCAACCTAAGGGCAATTACTGTTCTTCCAGAAGACCTGAGTTCAGTTCTCAGCACACACACCAAGTGGCTGTCAGCTGCCTTTAACTCTAGCTCCAAGAGATCTGACTCCTCTGGCCTCCAAGGGTACCCCCTCAACAGACACATACACAGAATTAAAAATTTTAAATAAACAAATATTTACCAATGGATAAACTGTTATCAGAAACCACAAGCAAGCTGTCTGGAGTGACACAAGAGTGTCATGCCAGTATTTGGGGGCTAAGGGGGTGCACCTGGAGTCTGAGGCCCACCTGGGATACATAGTACAGTCAGGCGAGCCTGGACTCCAGGGACAGAGAAGGTAAAACTGGTTTCATTTCTAGAGAGGAAGTTGGAGAAAGGGTGAGCTGTGCCTGAGAACTGACCTTGAACTAAGCCGTAAGCAAGTCGGTTAGCTCAAGAGAATCCAGTCCGTCATCGCCAGTCTTTTGCATAAGTGTGACTCAGCCCTCTGGACGCGGCAGCAGTAGCCTATCTGTGCTTTTTGTCTACCGCTCTTCGGCTGACTTGTGACACGGTCGGTGATTTAGTCATTTACTTATTTGGTCATTCACTCACTGAAGCATGTTAGAAGTCTCACTTGACCTGGAGTCACGCCAAAGGTGTGAGGCAGGGTGAATGAGGTTTCATATGCTAGGAGCTCAGACCAAGCAGGACACGGACACGGACACACACACACACACACACACACACACACACACACACACACACGACAAGCGCTCTAACAGAAGCACACCCGAGTGCGTGGAGGTGAAGTCTTCATAAAGGAAGTGACCTGAAAGAATTTTCTTGAACTGAATTCCCAGGGGGACCTGGAAAGCCCCTGAAAGAGGAGCTAAGGTTGTTGTAAGTAGTTTGGTATGCAAAGATCCCAGGTGTACAGGAAAAGGGACCTGTAAAGGTGAGTGGGTTTTAAGTCATGTGGAATGCTATTTCAGTAACCAAGATGAGAGATGATAATGTCTTCAGAATTGAAAATGAAAAAAGAGTGAACTTGGTGAGTTCAAGGAAGACTACAGGGATCCAGTCAGCAAGACTTGGTCCCCTGGGAGGTAACGATGTGAGAAAAGAGTTAATAATGCAAAAACTAGACGTGATGGCCCCTGCCTCTAGTCCCAGCACTATAGAGGCTGAGGCAGGGGAATTATGCAAGTTCAAGGCCAGTCTGAACTGCATTAAAAAAGAAAAAAAGGGGCTCAGAGGTTAAGAGCACTGACTGTTCTTCCAGAGGTCCTGAGTTCAATCCCCAGCAACCACATGGTGGCTCACAACCATCTGTAATGAGATCTGGTGCCCTCTTCTGGCCTGCAGGGACACATGCAGGCAGAACATTGTATACAGAACATTGTATGCATAATATAAATAAATAAATCTTAAAAAAATTCTACTTTAAAAAAGAAAAAAGAAGCCGGGCGGTGGTGGCGCACGTCTTTAATCCCAGCACTCGGGAGGCAGAGCCAGGCGGATCTCTGTGAGTTTGAGGCCAGCCTGGTCTCCAAAGTGAGTTCCAGGAAAGGCGCAAAGCTACACAGAGAAACCCTGTCTCGAAAAACCAAAAAAAAAAAAAAAAAAAAAAGAAAGAAAAAAGAAAAAAAGATTTGGGAAATACCTGTGCAGCTGAGGAAGTGGGGGGTTCCCATCTCCACAACAGGTAATAGACAGATGGTAACATGCTATGTTGAAGATGTCCACATAACATCCAGTGGACATGCCTCATTTGTAGTTAATAAATTCCTGCTTTTGAGACTGGAGAGGCTAAAAGTGCACACCGCTCTTGCAGAGGATCAGAATTCCGTTCCCAGCACCTACATCAGGCACTTCACAACTGTTTGTAACCCCAGCTCCAGGGGAATCTGATGCCCTCTTCAGGACTCTGCAGGTACTGCATGAAAGCACATGACCCCCCACCCCCACCCCCACTCCCATATACATCTAATTAATTTTAAAATAAAAATGAAATATTGGGGACTGGAGAGATGCCTCAATGGTTAAGAGCACTGGCTGCTCTTTCAGAGGACCTGGGTTCAGTTCCCAGCACCCACATGGCAGCTCACAACTGTCTGTAAGTTCAGTTCCTCAGGATCTGACACCTTCGTACCAATGCACATAAAATAAAATTTAAAAGTAAAATTAAGGGGTTGGGGATTTAGCTCAGTGGTAGAGCTCTTGCCTAGCAAGCGTAAGGCCCTGGGTTTGGTCCTCAGCTCCGGAAAATAAAATAAAATAAAAAATAAAAATAAATAAATTTTAAAAGTTATTTTATTTTTGGTTGAGACAGGGCCATGTGGTAGCTGGCCTGGATATGTTACAGTAGACCAGGCTGGCCTGGAACTCACAGAGATCTGTTGGCCTCAGCCTCCCAAGTGCTGGGATTACAGGTATGTGCCACCACACTGGGCCACAATATTTTAAAAATACTGGCTTTAGAGCTGAGAAAGATGGAAGCTAGAGGTTGGCTTTGGCATGGGTGGGTGCCATGTCTATGGACTCACGGCACAGACCAGGCAGAGTTGAAGAACTGTAGAGTTGAGGTTCTAGGGCAGATCTGAGTGGACTCAGCACATCGGCCTGGTCAAGGAAGGTGGCTGGAGGGCCGGGGGGTGCGGGTAAAAGAGAGGGCTCCAGAGAAGAGCTGGGAGAGTCAGGAGGCTGCAGAAAACCACAGCAGACCAGAAGAGGCAGCCATCAGGTGAGCTGCTGAGAACGAGTCCCTGAATAGCATTCGTGACGGTGTCCCCATTAAAGAGAGAATACAGTTAGCAGATGCTAACTTCATGCATCTGATGGGCGGGAAGTCCTGGGTTCCAGGCCCTGTGCTATATAAACCAGGCATGGGAGCCTAAACCTGTGATCCCAGTATTCAGAAGGTGGAGCTGGGGGAGTGAGACATTCACTTCTGCCTAGAGGGTTCTAGGCTAGCTTGAGTTAAATGAAACCCAGTCTCAGAGAGAGAGAGGGACAGAGAGAGAGAGAGAGAGAGACAGACAGCCAGACAGAGACAGAAACAGAGAGACAGAGAGACACAGAGAGAGTCAGAGAGAGAGAGACACAGACAGACAGATAGAGAGACAGACAGACAGAGAGACAGAGAGAGAGAGAGAAGGGGATGGTGTGTGCATAGATTTTAATCTTCTTCAAATTCTACTAAAAACCGGGTGCACCACCCTGTGTATTTCTTTGCACGTGGTCTTTGGGAGGACATACATGTTAAATACCATCTAGTGTGGATACTGTGGAAATGTCATTTGCTGAAATTGGAGAGCTCAGTAGAAGTTGCTGGAACACAGGAATTGATGTAATTTGTTTGACATTTAGAACAGTCGTTCGGAGGCCACCTTCATAGCGTTCTAGGAACGAAGTGGTGTCTTCAAATGTCACGCGGCATTTTGGTCCTTTGCATTTGCTAGTCTTCCAGCCTTGTTTGAGTGTCCGAGAGAGCCTAGAGAGTGCTGGGGACAAACGGCGCTTTCTCATCTCCCAAGGAGCTCACTGTCCAGCAAATCTAAACGTGGGACTGTCACTGAGGCAGCCCAGTCTGCAGCTGAAGACGGAGGACACACCAGTGCAGAGGCAGAAAACATGGCTGCAAGCATGGTCAGAGACGTCTTTCTTTCTTTTCTTTTTTCTTTTTTTTTTTTTTTTTTTTTGGTTTTTTTCAAGACAGGATTTCTCTGTGTAGCTTTGCGCCTTTCCTGGAGCTCACTTGGTAGCCCAGGCTGGCCTCGAACTCACAGAGATCCGCCTGGCTCTGCCTCCCGAGTGCTGGGATTAAAGGCGTGCGCCACCACCGCCCGGCCAGAGACGTCTTTCTACCTTGTCGCTTTCGCTTACTTCGTTCTGGTCTTTGTTCCTTTCTGTTTGTCCTTTCAAATCCTAGCTGGTCTGGCCTGTCCCTAGGGAGGACGAAGGCAGGGGCGTGGTCATTTATGGTTTGTCCATGCTTCTGTGTGGAGAAAAGTTAAGAGCTACAGATCTCTCCCCTGACACCCAATTCCCACCCATGCTGGGGGATCAGACAGAGGACCCCGGGCATGCTAGGCAAGTGCTCTACCACTCACTCACATCTCTGGCCTTAGGTTTTTAAGACAGGATCTCATTATGTAGCTCAGGCTGGCCTGAAACAGTATTCCCAAATACTGGGAACACAGGGGTGCACACCATGTCAGCTTGCAACCTGACTTTTGGTTAAAGTCAGAAGCAAAGTGAGAGGGTCCCAGGAAAAATGTATAACATCCAGAGACCCTGCTCCCAAGATAAGATGGAGATGAAGAGAAACAGGTGAAGTTATAAGAGTTAGTGGGCCATGCATAAGATAAGGCCGAGCTTTTATAACTAATAAGAAATCCCTTATCGTGATTTGGGAGCTGGTTGGTGGCCCAAAAGAAAGCCTGCTACACTTTGGTGTTTGTTTGTTTTTGAGATTTATTTATTTATTTGCTTTTTCAAGACAGGGTTTCTCTGTGTAGCTTTGTGCCTTTCCTGGAACTCACTCTGTAGCCCAGGCTGGCCTCAAACTCACAGAGATCTGCCTGCCTCTGCCTCCCGAGTGCTGGGATTTAAAGGTGTGCGCCACCACTGCCCGGCGAGATTTATTTCTTTTGTAATTGTATCTATGTGTGTGTGTCAGGGAGGTGTGGGCTATGTGCTTGCTTTTGTGGGTGCAGAGGAGTCCAGAAGAGGGTTTAAATCCCCGAAGTTTGAGTTACAAGTGTTTGTGACCAACCTGATGTGGGTGCTGGGATCCAAATTCAGGTCCCCTGCAAGGGCAGTACATGCTCTTAACCATTCAGCCATTTCTACACACACACACACACACACACACACACACACACACACACACACACACACACACACACACACACACACACCACCACCACCACCACCACCACCCTTTTGCTGCCTTTATTTGTTTTTGGCAGGATCTTCTACAACTGAGGCTACCTCAAGCTCACTATGCAGTCAAAGCTGGCCTTGAATTCCTGATAGGCTTGTCGCTACCTCCTGAGAGGCGTGCAGCACCATGCCCAACTCCAGGGTGTTTCGTCTTCCTAAACTGGAATACAGTGACACTCTGGCTGCCCGTCAGCCCGTCCCTGACCACCACCATCCTTTCAGTTCCTATGAACTGGACTGCTCCAGGTACCGTGACCTCTGTGACATTTGTCTTCCTATAGCTGGCTTATTTTACTCACTGCTACGTCATTACGATTCATCCCTGTTGTAGCATCTTCCCCTTTCCCTACATTCATTTCTTCTCACTTGCGTTGAAGCAGAATTTCTCTCCTTTCTAAGGCTGAATGATCCTCTCCATTGTGCATCCAGAGTACTTTAGCATTCATCCAGGGCAGACATTTGGCTTGCTATTGTGGAAAATGCTGCCACTGTGTGGGTGTGAAAAGATTCCCCCTTACCTTCCTTTCCTGAGACAGGTCCTAATGCGTTCTCCAGCCTAGTCCCAAAGACACACAAAGTAACCTTCCCACCTGGATCTCCTGAGTAGCTGGGACTACTGTAAGTGAACACCACCGTACCCGCTGAGGGATCAGTGGGGGTGGGGAGGGAGACCCTCGACATCTACAGCCCAGGATGGCTTTGAACTCACAGCCTCTTGAGGGCTGGGGATATTGACACGTTGTCAGTCACCACTCTGAGTTTTTTAAGAATGACTATTTGCTGAGCATGGTGGTCTACACATGAAACTCAGGAGATGAAGGGTGGGAGACTGAGAGTTCTAGGCCAGCCTGGCCTACATACTAAGACCTTGTCTCAGGAGAGAGAAAGGAAGATCCTCTCCCACCAGTATTATTGAGAGCCACACAGGCCTCCCAGCTAAGCACATTATTGTCTAGAATGCTAAACAAATGCAAAATCCCCAGCTAGGGGACATCACCATGGATTTTTTTTTTTTTTTAATCTATCAAGTCTCTAGATGACTCTCATTAAGAAAAATGAATTTTCTGTTGTTGGGAGCAAACTGTCTATTTCATTTAGTGTCTCTGTCCTGAAAACAGAGCTAGAGCCAAAACATTCATTTGTGAAGTTTAGGAGTTGATCCGGTGATACCGCTTTCTTCCCCCGACGCCATTCCTGGGCACCCAAATTCTCTGTGTGCATATAGGAACTTTTTTTTTTTTTCTTCCCCAGTGTGTCAGGCAGCCGGTGACAAGCAGCTTTGCTGATACGCTCTGACAGAGATGCACAGTTGGCTGCCCTGGGCCATGGAGGCTTATCTCCCTGTCACTGTTGCTGGGCAGAGACATCTGTAACCCCAAAGCCCAGGGCAGACATGGCCCAGGCAATCTCCATGCTCCATCCTGATTTCATCCATCTCCCAGCAGGGCTCGTCCAAAGGGAGCAGCAGCTGAGCTTATGTGTGACCTAAAGAATCAGGGGGACTAGAGGGAGCTCCAGCAGTAAAGCACTTCCTGTGCAGGTCTGAGCCCCTGAATTAGGCTCCTCCAGGACCCACGTAAGACCCAGGTGCAGTGGGGTGCCTGTAACCACAGTGCTGCAGGGTGGAGGCCGGAGAGGTGAGTCCCTGCGTCTTGCTGAGGCTTGCTGGCCAGTCTAACTGAATCAGCGAGCACTTGGTTCCTCGAGAGACCTTGACTCAGAAAATAAGATAGAGAGGAAGACATCTATCCAACTAACATCAATACATGGCCATCACATGCATGTATGCACACATGGACTGCACTACGTGTGTGTGTGTGTGTGTGTGTGTGTGAGAGAGAGAGAGAGAGAGAGAGAGAGAGAGAGAGAGAGAGAGAGAGAGAGAGAGAGAGAGAGAGAGAGAGAGAGAGAGGAGAGAGAGAGAGAGAGAGAGAGAGAGAGAGAGAGAGACAGGGAGAGACAGAGAATTATGAATTATGTAAGGGTATTATCTTCCCCAAATGTTGATAGCTCTCTCTGAACCCTGGCTTCTGGCATATCCTCTTTCGTTTTTTCTTTTCTTTTCTTTTTTCTTTTTTTGGTTTTTCGAGACAGGGTTTCTCTGTGTAGCTTTGCGCCTTTCCTGGAACTCGCTCTGTAGCCCAGGCTGGCCTCAAACTCACAGAGATCCGCCTGGCTCTGCCTCTGGTCTTGCATGCTTTCCCTCAGGCATCCAGTGGGGGCGCTCTGGCACTCTCTAGTCCATCCCTGTTATTCCAGTTCTAGGAGAATTTAGGGTTGTCAGATCCCCTGGGAAGGGCAGGTGCCAATCACACCCGCTCATTTGGAAGGCAGACATTCAAATTCCGGATTTCACCTTTCACTCTGCAAAGTAAATCTAGCCCTAAAGACGGGGAAACAAGCCAACTCCCCCGTTCTCACCTTAAGTCCCGGTGCTCAAGGATGATCGCTTTTGGTCTAATCATTTATGGGCTCTGATTAAGGGCTTTGGCAGACAGGATGGGCACCTTCTCTGAGAGAGACTCTATCGATTTGGAAGAATGCACACAGAACGAGTTTCCATTTACCACGTTCCAAAAGAAATCACAAAACAGCGACAGGACAGCCAGCTGCACTGAGGGAAGGGGCTGGGCCCGTCTGTACCAAACTAAAGAAGCAACAGTTTGCATATTCATCACACACTTGCTGAATCCCCAGGAGAGCCAGTGACGAGCCAGAAGCTATGATTCCTTGGGGAGGTTATACAGGTGGGCAGCAGGTGACATATGTGTGAGACAGTGAGGATTCATGAAGGCCTGGGAGCATGTGTGAGATACTAGCACACGGGGAGGCAACCGCCTGGCATTTATAACTTGCCAGCTCTCAGGCTGATCCCACTGTTAGGATTCTGTACATGTGCAGCTCAGGGTCCTGGGTCTTACGTCATCAGCGGGCACTGGGGACTATGTACCCACCGCGTGGTCATGCAATCCCTGCCTTAAAAAGCAGGATGCAGACCCCCACACTCTCCCACCACCTTCCTTTCTGTCCAGGCCTGGCTCTCCTCCCTCCGATCCCCTCTTTCTTCCTAATAAAGCTCTTTATAACTCTGGTAGTCGTGGCTGTGGCCGTGGCCCGTGACTTTTCCACAGGTGCCATTTATCATAACCATCACCCACCCTGTCCACTGGCAATGCCTTCCTCCCCTGTGCTGTTCTGGTTTTATTCTAGAGCCCAGGAATACTATGCTGCCTGCAGAAGATTGCCCAGACTGACCTCCCTGGGTGATCATTCTTTTTTCTTCTTTGCTTTTTTTTTTTTTTTAATTAAATCCTCGATATTGGACCTGAGGCCACATGAATGAATGCTAGGGAAGCTGTACACTGAATACATAAGAAGAAAAGCAATGGTCAGGGAAGGCTCGTATCCTCTTCACCCTGCGCTCTGCAGGGCTAACGTTGTGAATAGCTACAGTACCGCACCAAAGATGGGAGGCTGATTTGGGAACAAGTCCCCAGCCCGACCACCTAGCACTGTTTCCTTTTTCTGAACATTCTGTTTTGAAACAGGGTCTGGCTAAGTTGCCCAGGCTGTGCTTGAGCTTGCTATGCAGCCCAGGCAGCTCTTGAACTTGAGATCCTCTTGGGCAGCTGGGATTATAGGCTCAAAGACACAGGTCTGGCTTCATCATCCTTTTGTATATATCCAACAGGGCAACCATCTGGCATTGGTGACCTTGATCTCTCTCTCTCTCTCTCTCTCTCTCTCTCTCTCTCTCTCTCTGTGTGTGTGTGTGTGTGTGTGTGTTTTATTTTTTAAGTCTCACTATGCAGCCCATGCTGACCTCAAAGTTGTAGCAATCCTCCTGCCTCAGCCTCTGGAGTGTAGGAGCCACCACATCTGGCTCCAGTGATGTATCCCCCCTGTAGCTTTAGTTTTCCTGCCTGGCCCACAGTCAGGACAAATCTTTGTCACCCGCCAGTCCCACAGCCGCTCAGGCCCAACCAAGTGAACACAGAGACTTATATTGCTTACAAACTGTATGGCCGTGGCAGGCTTCTTGCTAACTGTTCTTTTATCTTAAATTAATCCATTTCCATAAATCTATACCTTGCCACGTGGCTGGTGGCTTACCGGCGTCTTCACATGTTGCTGGTCATGGCAGCGGCGGCTGCAGTGTCTCTCTCCGTCAGCCTTCCACTTCCCAGAATTCTCCTCTCTCCTTGTCCCACCTACTTCCTGCCTGGCCACTGGCCAACCAGTGTTTTATTTATTGACCAATGAGAGCAATTTGACATACAGACTGTCCCACAGCACCCCCCCTTTTTTTTTAATTTAAAAAATTACACTTCAGGTCATGATGGTGCATGCCTTCCTTTAGTCCCAGCACTCCAGGGGCAGAGGCAGGCGGATCTCTTTGAGTTTGAGGCCAGCCTGGTCTACATAGTAAGTTCCAGGACAGCTAGAGTTACATAGTGAGACCCTGTCTCGAAACAAAAACAAAAACAAGCCACTTTTGTATTTTTAATTGTGTGTGTGTGTGTGTGTGTGTGTGTGTGTGTGTGTGTTGGGGTATGTGCCTGTGGAGACCTGAGGACAACTTGTGGGTGGCAGTTCTTCTTCTATCGTGTGGGTCCCAGGTACTGATCTCAGTCATCAGGCTTGGCAGCCAGTGCCCTTAACAGCTGGGCTGGCTCACCAGCCCTGATGTGATATTTCTTTTTGTGTTTTTATTTCTTTTCCCAATGTGGTATTTCTTTTCTTTTTCTTTCTTTCTTTCTTTCTTTCTTTCTTTCTTTCTTTCTTTCTTTCTTTCTTTCTTTCTTTCTTTCTTTTTTTGTTTTTTGTTTTTTGAGACAGGGTTTCTATGTGTAACTTTGTGCCTTTCCTGGACCTCACTTTGAGACTAGGCTGGCCTGGAACTCACAGAGATCCACCTGCCTCTGCCTCCTGAGTGCTGGGATTAAAGGCGTGTGCCACCACCGCCCAACCCAATGTGGTATTTCTTTCTTTTTTTTTTTTCTTTTGGTTTTTCGAGACAGGGTTTCTCTGTGTAGCTTTGTGCCTTTCCTGGAACTCACTTGGTAGCCCAGGTTGGCCTCGAACTCATAGAGATCCGCCTGGCTCTGCCTCCCGAGTGCTGGGATTAAAGGCGTGTGCCACCACCTCCCGGCATCAATGTGGTATTTCTTAATGCCATTTTCATGTTTGGTTTGTGTTCCAGAATCTATATTCCATGAGGTAAGGACTATTTTAGCAAAGGAAGTATGGTGTCTGTTATTGGTGGTCTTTTCTCTTGGATAGCCTAAAGCAGTGTGCTTTTTGTTTTCTAGAAAGGGTCACATGTAGCCCAGATTGGCCTGAAACTAGATATATCGCCAAGGTAGCCTTGAACTCCCGATCCCCCTGCCTGCACCCCACAAGGCCTTGTGATCCACAGTGTCATGCTTCAGTATAAACCCGTTAAAGACTTTACTTCATTCTTTGAGATAGACTGTTGCTATATAACCTAGCTTGCTTGAAAGTCTCTATGTAGGCTAGGCTGGTCCTCAAACTCATTACCCTCCTGCCTCGGCCTCCCAAGTACTGGGATTACAAGTGTTTACCACCATGCTGAGGTTCTAGCTAGGTCCACTCTGCACTAAGGCCCCCTTGCTTCAAGGCTGGGGGTATGCCTACACCTTGTTGTTTCAAGTGGTGGATGAGGTCAGCTGCCTCTGCTCTTGGGACGTGGTAGAGTCAAACTCTGTCTGCTGGGAGCTCCCAGGCTTTTTTTTTTTTTTTTTTTTTTTTTTAAATCAGTAAACTTTGAATGGGTAGCTGTTTCTAGGAAAATTTCCCCTGCTGCCTTATAATAAGGTCGTTCGTGGCTTTGATCACTGGCCTGTCCCCTAAATTAGTTGAAGCCTGAGAACACGGTTTTGTTACGGGCCAGTTGTTTGAGTCTGTGTTTAAATTCTAGGAATACATTTGGTTTTACTAGTGAAACTTGAGAGGATTGGTGAGTTATTTTGGGTGTGCATGGCCCAGCCCTGTAATGCTAGGCCACTCTCGATAAGAGCCACAATTGTACCAGCTAGCTCCCTAAAAAGGCATGCATTCTATCCGGCACGGAGTGTTGAGATTGCGGACTCCACTATCTGACGATAGGCTCTCGCTTTTCTCTCAAGTGGATTAGGTAGCTGGAGGCAGAAAGGAAGCTTGATTTTCTTTACCTGTGTCCCATACACTTCCACTCCACCATGAACAAAGGATTCTACCCCTAGTTTCACACAAATTAATTCCCTAACCTCCTACCCCAGACTTAGGGTATCAGGTAGCCCAGGCTGCCCTTGAACTTGCCATATAACCAAGGATGGACTTATATTTGCTATGTAGATGATGCTGGCCTTGAACTTCTGAACCTCCCCCATGCTGAGATTCCAGACCTGTGCCACCATGCCTGGCTCAAGTTGGTAGTAATTCACTCATGCTAAGTAGACTTCCATAAACAATTTGAGACCAGAGGACAAGCAGACAGAAACACCCACACTGGAATGGATTCCTAGCACAGAACCAACTTGAGGTTGGGCCAGTGTCAGGGCTTTGGAAGACGAGTCTATAAGATCAAGGTGTTGGGCTGAGCCCGGTGGCACTCACCTGTAATTTCAGCCCTTGGAGGTAGAAGCAAGGATCAGGAATTCGAGGTCATTCCTGGTCACTCAGGGAATCTGAGGCCAGCCTGGGCTACATGAGATGCTATCTCAAAGAAACAAAAAAAACTAGGAGAAAGGTTAAAATAAGATCTAGGTGGAAATACTCTGCAGCGGAATCTTCTACCAAGAAAGCAGCCCCACGAGTGCAGACTTGGCTGCTGGACCGCACGGTGTCACGGGAAGTCTTGGCGGCTGACTCACTGTGTCTGGTCTCAGCCCAACTGCCTGTCCTGATATGGTGCTAGGTTATCCCTTCCTAGAAAATTCGGTGCCTCTCCTTGGCCCATCTGTTATGGAAAGGCCTGGAAAGATGTGCCCTGTGCTGCCACCTAATGGCCGTTGTCTATCAAGGCCAAGCTCCCCGGGTCCCTTTCTCCCTTCAGCCCTCTCCACCCACCTCCGCTCCCGGGGGAAGAGAAGAGAGCTCCTCCAGGTACCTTCATCCGGAGCCCGGGGGTGGGGGGTGGGGGGTGGGGGTGGGGGGCTCTCCTCCAGGTACCTGCATCCGGAGCCCAGGCCCCGACTAAGCCTGGCAAGTCCTTTCAAACGCCACAGTGTCCTTGTTATTTCCTGTTTCCCCTCCGTGGTTAACGCTGAAAGCAGAGAGGACCAGGGAGGGAGCGGGGAGCCGGGGACAAGGGATCCCTAGGTTGAAGGATCAGCCTGGTGATGAGGTGGGTGGAGGGAGCTGACCGGAAGGGAGGTCGAGTCCTCAAGCTCGTTAAAGAAAAAAGAGCAGGTGCCATCTGCTTGGAGTGAAGATGCCAGTCAGATGGCCCTGCCAGCCTTCCCAGTTTTATCTTTTTAAAGTAGGATTTGTTTATTTGAGACAGGGTCTCACGCAGCCCAATCAAGCCTCTGTATCTTGAACTCTTTTTTTTTTTTTTGAGACAGGTCTCTCTACTATGTAGATCAGGCTGGGCCTGGAACTCAGAGAGATCCTCCTGTCTCACCTCCTAGCTGCTGAGTTTTCAGGAATGTGCCACCATACCTAAGTTCACAGCTGTGTTCAAGCAGGGAAATGAGGGAAACAGAGGGTTACCAGCTAGGGCTGAAGGTTGGGGACCTTGGTAGCGAATGGCACTCCCTGACTGTATAGGATCCTAAGTACACATGGCTACAGGAAGGCCAGGTGTAGGATACCTGCCTTGGAAACAGAAAGGATAAGGCTATAGGGAGTGGTGGAGACTGTGGTAAAGGAGAACCCATGCCTCAGCTGAGGACGCAGCAGCTGATGAACCACCGGCGGTTATGAGTTTAGTAAGATGGTGCACCTGCATTGCCAGACCTTTCAGATTCAAAAAAGCTGGGAGCCTGGATTCTTCTGTGAAGTCTTTCTTTTGAAGTGTTGGCAGCCAATGTTGCTTTAAAAAAAAAAAAAAAGCAGCAGCATTCTGTGGGCCAAATAAAACATGTCAGTGAGGCATATTTAGCTCTGAGGCTGACTCCGAAAACTTGGATCAAGGGCTATTTGTGTTCTGGAATCGTGACACACTAACAGGACCCTTTCAAGGCATGTGGTCTCCATCAAGCAAATGCCAGATAAAGGGGGGGATGGGCGGAGCGAATGTGTGAAGCGCTTTGGCTCAGACTTATTAGCGCTGCCAGTCATACCTAGAAGTTTACAGAGAGCTAGTTTGTTAATATTTCACATACTACTAGGAAGCATTGCTTGTATCCGTTCATGGACTTCAGAAGCAGTTATTGGCTAAACCCAGCGAGAGAAGCCCGTAATCCCAGCTCTTCAGAAGGCTGAGGCAGGAGGATGTCAAGTTTGAGGCCTGCCTGATTAGCATCATGACTGACACCTTGTCTCAAAATAAAAAGTAAAAAGAAGTCTGGGATATAAGTCAGTGTTAGAACACATGCCTAGAATACATAAGGCCTCAGGTACAATCCCTAGTAATGAAAAAAAAAAAAGAAACAGTTATTGAGTACCAACTCTATGCTAAGTAAAGACATGTCCATCCTTTTCTGGGGGCCCAGGTTCTGTCTGAGACGTTTAGGGCCACACAGATTCCATCACAGCTACTCAGGTCAGCCATGTAGTTCCAAGGCAGCTTTAGGCTCCACACGAGCCAACGGGCATGGCTGGGCCCCTATAAAACCCTTTTATCAGCAGGCAACAATCCAAATTTGGCGTCTGGGTCAGAGCCAAATCCTGACCGACAAGATTTAAGGAGCTTGCAGCCTAATGCAGCTATTTTCTTTCTTTCTTTCTTTCTTTCTTTCTTTCTTTCTTTCTTTCTTTCTTTCTTTCTTTCTCTCTCTCTCTCTCTCTCTCTCTCTCTCTCTCTCTCTCTCTCTCTCTTTCTTTCTTTCTTTCCTTCTTTTTTTTTCTGAGACAGGGTCTCTCTGTGTAGCCCTGGCTATCCTATAACTCACTCTGTAGACCAGGCTGGCCACAAACGCAGAGATCTACCTGCCTCTCTCTCCTGAGTGTTGGGATTAAAGGCATGAGCCACCAACACCACCAGCTCAGAGTTGGTTTTCTCCTTCACCCATGAGGGTCCTGGGGATTGAATTCGTGATGCCAGGCTTGGTTACAAGGGCCCATGACCAGTGAGCCACCTTGACACTCCACAACTGTTTTCTTTAAGGAAACTTACACATCGCATTTTGCCTATCATGACAAGAATTTAAGATGGCATCCTCCCGTGATTTTAAAGTTATGTTTATAAGTAGGATACTCAATGTAACAGTATAACTCTCCTCCTTACCCCCTGAGATGGGGAGTCACTATGTAGCCCTGGCTGGCCTGTGCTCATTATGCAACCCAAGATAGACTCAAACTCAGAGAATCTGCCCTTGCCTCCTGAGTGTGAGACTAATAGCCTGCACTGCACCCCACCCTGGGTACCATAACCTTCTTGTTAGCTGCCATCATCTAGTTCAATAATTTATAGACCGCTGACGGAATCATTCAAATCACCGGAGGTGGCGCTCGTCTGATCTAGCCACCCAGGGTAGTTTGTCCAGGCTGTCTGGATCTGAATATGAATTTGATTTCAGATAGTTTTCACATAGGGAACTAGTTCCAGAGAATGTTGCCTTTTTTTTTAAACAAAGATTGAATTATTTTAAAGGAGTGATTCAACTCTTTCTTTTTTAAGCAAAAACAAATATAGATTTGTTAAGGTTTATTAAGGGAAAGTGAGGAAGAACTATGGTGGGTAGGAAGTTTACCAAGGAAGGAGTAACCCCCTCTCTGTTTTGATGGGATTAAAAACTACCACTGAAGTCGGGCAGTGGTGGTGCACGCCTTTAATCCCAGCACTTGGGAGGCAGAGCCAGGCAGATCTCTGTGAGTTCCAGGCCAGCCTGGCCTACAAAGTGAGTTCCAGGAAAAGCTCCAAAGCTACACAGAGAAACCCTGTCTCAAAAACAAAACAAAACAAAACACAACAACAACCTCCCCCTCCCCACCCCACCCAAAAAAACCCTGCTACTGAGAGGCAACCTGACCTGAGTACACCTGTTTGTCCTAGGATCCCCCTGGACTTGCTAATCAGAACCCTTCAAAAATATGATCTAAAGAGAGTAAAATAAAGTAGCATTTTGTTTTCTTACTTTTAATTTCATTTAAAAAAAATTAAGCCGGGCAGTGGTGGCTCATGCCTTTAATCCCAGCACTCAGGAGGCAGAGACAGGCAGATCTCTGTGAGTTCGAGGCCAGCTTGGGCTACAGAGTGAGTTCCAGGAAAGGCGCAAAGCTACACAGAGAAACCTTGTCTCAAAAAACAAACAAACAAAAACAAAAATTAAACCTGTTGCTATAATTTTCTCTTTCCCTTTTAAAAAAGATTTTTTTAGTCACTTATTATGTATGTATGTATGTGTGTGTGTGTGTATGTATGTATGTATGTATGTATGTGTATGTGCCTTGAGTGTATTTATGTGTACCAATTCATGCAGATGCTCATGGAGGCCAGAAGAGGGCATTGGGTCCCTTTGAACTAGAGTTAGTCAGTGAGCTGCCTAATACGGTAAGTGCTGGGAACTGAACTCAGGTCCTCTGCAAGAGCAGCCAGGGCTCCTAACTGCGGAGCCATCTCTCCAGCCCCTTTAGAAGGTACTTTTTTGAAATATCAACTAAAGATGCTTTGGTGTTAATGCAGCTGTGGAAGACTGGTTGTTAGGTACCCATGAGCTGCTTACGGCCATGTCTTTTTGCGTTCATCTACTGCCGACCCTTCTGCAGGCAAAAGACCACGTGTGCCAGTTTGGCTTAAAAGGCGTGCCTGGAAGCACCTGCTTAGGGTCCTGGAGAAAGTTTTCCAACACGGATGAGTCAGTTTGGCCTCTTGGCCATTTCTTTTTCTTCTTGACTAGAATATGCATGTAACCCCTAAGTAGTTCAACAATTGTCTTGTGACCATGAAAACAAAAGCTACAATCTGAGCACAGTGGAGCAAGGGGTGGGGAGCTGACCTCATCGATCTCCTGGCCCTGAGCAGAAGGCCTATGTTTCTTTTTACTTTCTTCTTTGCTTTTTCTTTTGTTAAGATACTTATTTTATTTAAATTTATTTATTTTTGGTTTTTTGAGACAGGTTTCTCTGTGTAGCTTTGGTGCCTGTCCTGGATCTTGCTCCGTAGCCCAGGCTGACCTCGAACTCAGAGATCTGCCTGGCTCTGCCTCTCGAGTGCTGGGACTAAAGGCACGTGTTACCACCACTCGGCTATTATTTATTTTAATGTGTACATGTATGTGTACACATATGTGCAGGTGCCTGTGGAATCCACAAGAGGGTGTCTGACTCTTGAGCTATAGTTAGAGGTGATAGTAAGTTGCTTCACATGGGAACTGAAATCCAAACTCAGGTCCTCTGTAAGAGCCGTAATTGCTCCTAGTCACGGGAACATCTCTCCAGATCCTCCTTTTTTAATTTTATTTTTTCAGGATCCTGCTATGAGACCAGGCTAGCCTAAACTTGAACCATGGAACAATCTTTCCCCCTTTGCTTTCCAAGTACAGGGGTTAAAGGTTCACACCACCACACCTAGCTTCCTTGGGTTTCTTACTCTGTGAAGAAAGATATGGTCTCTCTGGGTAAAGCCATTATCATCTAGTTTTTTGGGTTTTTTTTTGTTTGTTTGTTTTGTTTTGTTTTTTGAGACAGGGTTTCTCTGTGTAGCTTTGCGCCTTTTCCTGGAACTCACTTGGTAGTCCAGGCTGGCCTCGAACTCACAGAGATCCGCCTGCCTCTGCCTCCCGAGTGCTGGGATTAAAGTCGTACGCCACCACCGCCCGGCTCATCTAGTTTTTGTTGTTGTTTGTTTGTTTGTTTTTTGAGACAGGCTATTGATGTTGGCCTTGAACTCACTATGTAGCTGAAAATGGTCTGGAACTTCCTACTCCCCACCTCCCCATGCCCCCAGCACACTGGGCTCTATTTGAGCTTTTTGGAGTTTTCTCATGCTCTCACATTCCATCAAGCACTCTGGGTATGAAAATGTAGGGGAATCCGGCAGCCAGATCTGTATTAATATCCACCTCTTCCTTTGCCACCTTGAAAGGTTAGGGTTGTTTAAATCTCGAGCTGGGTTGTAATGCAGTAATAAAGGTCTGCCTTGCTCTTGCTGGAGGTCTTGGGTTCTATCTCCAGCACCAAGGAGAAATAAAGAAATAGGACCTTGTTCCAAATTAAATAACATATAAAGATCAAAAGCCCTTGGCGTCCTCAGGAAGACATGCTATCATAATACATCAACCTGAGATTCTAAAGAAAATGTTCAACAAGGCAACCTCTCATGAAATCAAAGGGCCTGTCAACAGGCTTCTCCCAGAGTAGGCGGCAAACACATTATGCTGACAGATTGCCCGAAAGGTATTTAAAAATACCTGACTCTAGCCTGGATTTCAGAGGTTCGTGTCCTCATAGTCCATCATATTTTGTGGCATATAGATTAAATTAAAGGCCTTTCAACTCTTCGAGCTCTGACTTGCCAAACTTAATACAATTTGAGTTTCACATAATAGTGCCGGTGCTGAATGACAACCTAAGATGGACTGAGGGAAAACTGTGTACGTTGGCAGTAGATCAGGAGCACGCCTGCTATTAGTAACCTGTATGCCGGTGTTGGAATTTCATGTTGTTGTGAGCTGTCCAAAGTGGGGTCCTGGGAACCAAACTCTGGTCCTCTGCAAGAGCAGCAAGCACTCTTAACCAGTCAGCCCTCTTTCCAGCCCTGCTGCTGTTTTCTGTTATTGTTTGTTTGTTTGGTTTTGATTTTACTCAGCAACCTGGAGTTACAACGTAATCAGTTAACTCCACTCTTGATAGAAGCCTAAGAAAAAAAAGAAAGGGATAAGAAAACATGTGAACAGATGTCTACACAAAATTTGAACATCAAAGCCAGCACATATAATCCTGGCTCCCTAGAAGCTGAGGCATGAGGGTCCACACAAGTTCAAGGCCATCCTGGGCATCATAGAGAGCTCAAGACTACACAGTGAGTGCCCTCCGAACATCTACAGTCTCCCCTTCCTGCCCACAATGTTTATCCCGGTAATCATCCTGTGTGCTTGCCTGCCCTTCCCACTGAACAGAGACCCCTCTGATGGCAGTAACTTTCTGTTCCTCTCAAGACCAGCCTCATTGGCATGCAACCTAGGCTGTCACACAAGATCCTTTGCCAAAAGTAGCTAAGGATGACCTTGAACTTCTGATCCTCCTGCCTCCACCTCCGGACTCCTGGAGTTACATCATGTGCCACCAGGCCTGGTTTGTGCAGTATCTCAGATCCAGGGCCTTGTCCATGCTAGACAAGCCCTCCCATCCGCTCAGCCCCATCTTTGAAATTCTTGATACTGTTTGAACAAGTACAGGTGTTCCCCCACCCGGCCACCCACTTCCTGCTTTGTCCTAAGCAGTAGCCCTTCTGAATCCGTCTTTGTATCTCTAGTTCTCAGCTCAGCGATGATGCAGAGGGTATGCTCCACAAGATTCATTCCTTTTGCCAACGCTGCTCCAAGAACAGAACCTTGACCTTCAGCATGGACACAACTCCAGCTCCCTATGTACCAGGCGCTATATTAGCAGCTGGGGAGGCCTCAGGGAGCCAATGCAGGCAGGCAAGGCTGTCTTTCCCATCTCTGCAGGGAGCTGTTCCCCAGGAAGCTGCTAGGAAGACAGAAGGGCCTACCCCCAACTGCAGTGACAGCATCTGACTCATTTGTACCCTCAGTTAGAGAAAAACACATCACCTTGGGATCCTGACTATGTCAGGCCAGCGGTTACAGGAAACAGGCATCTCTGATGAAGCTGGATGGATCTAGTTCTTTTCTGCAGTGTGAGTAAGAAGGGAGTCTACTTTGTCTCTTGAAGTGTCTTTGTTACAGTCACACTGACATCCATAATTAAAGAGACGTTGTCAGCACTCTGTGCACTCTGGTTTCTATGCACAAATCACAGCAATAGGCTCTGTCATGGAAGACACTCTGCCTCTCCTTCTTTCCCTTTTGCTTTTTTGAGACAGGGTTTCTCTGTGTAGCCTTGGCTGTCCTGGAACTCTCTCTGTAGACCAGGCTGGCCTTGAACTCACAGAGCTCTGCATGCCCCTGCCTCCCGAGTGCTGGGATTAAAGGTGAGCGCCATCACCGCCCGGCATTGCTGGGCTTCTTTAAGCCAGCACACGAGGCACTTGAAGCTTCACCAGAAGGCAAGAAGAAGCTAGAACCCAAATTCTGACATCTTTATAGGCCTGGAATTGCTACATGTGGTTACCCAGTCGGTCAGTTAGGCCAATTCCTTAATCTCTCTAAACTTAGAGGTTTTTTTTTTTTGTTTTTTTTTTTTTTTTTTGTTTTTTTAAAGATTTATTTATTTATTATGTAGACAGGAGAGGGTGCCAGATCTCATTACAGATGGTTGTGAGCCACCATGTGGGTGCTGGGAATTGAACTCAGGACCTCTGGAAGAGCAGTCAGTGCTCTTAACCTCTGAGCCATCTCTCCAGCCCCAACTTAGAGGTTTTTAATCAGTTAACTAACCCTGAGGTCACAAAGCTTTTCTGTAAAAATAAACTAGATCCTATGGGCCAGGCTTGGTGACTGTCTATGGCCTGTGCAACACAGTGAGCTCGCAGCCGGCCTGGGATACAAAGGGGACCCTGCCTAAAAATAAAATCAGAAAACCGACAAGCCAGGTGTGGTGGCTCATGCTTATCATCCTTCTGGCAGGAAGATTGCCAGAAGTTAGAGACCAGGTTCTTGGAAGTAATGAGTTCCAGGCCAGTCTAGGCTATGTGCAAGACTTCGTCACAAACAAACAAACTAGCTAGAACATGAATAATTCAAAGTACAATGTCTGCCCTTAGTTAGAATGCCATACTATGAACAGAACCTAAAACAACAACAACAAAAACAAAAACAAAACAGCGTAAATAGCAAAGCAGAACCTAAAATATCCATCCTGCAGTTAATTGGACTGTTCCTGGCACTGAACCACACTTCTGTTTTTTCCTAGGACCAGAGTTCTGATTCCAGCATTCTCTCAGTGCCTTATGACCCACCTGTAACTGAAGTTCTAAGGGATCCAGTGCCCTCTTCTGGTCTCTGAGGGTATCTGTATACACACACACACACACACACACACACGCACACGCACACGCACACGCACACGCACACGCACACGCACACGCACACGCACACGCACGCACGCACGCACGTGCACCCTAAATCTTAAAAATAAATAAAAGTATGTAGTCAGAAATGGTATGCTCTGTGCACCAGATTAAAGACATGTTTACTGCTATGCCAGGAAGACACTGACGTGTTTATTGATTTATTTTTATTTTTCAGTGTTGGAGAGCAAACTTAGGGCTTCCTGCGTGCTAGGCAAGCCCTCTACCCCTGAGCCACACCTCCACCTTTTTCTTTTTTTGCTCTTTATTTCCTTTAAGTTTTATTAAATTATTTTTGAGATTATAATATAATGACATCATTTTACCTTGCCTTTCTTATCCTCCTTCAAATCCTTCTATATATTCTTCCTTGCTTTCTCTATCCCCTGGGCCCCCCACATCCCCCCTCCAGCCAACTCAACAAGCCACGGCTATAGCTGAGGTTAGCCTCTACCTCATGAGTCTCCTGTCTCAGTCTCTCAAGTACTGGGATTGCAAAAGAGTCATCATACCCAGCTCCATTTAAGCTTTGTGAGCATAAATTATTAGAAAATAAAAAACCAGGACGGCTTAGTAAGGGGAGACTGAAGATCCCTTGATATTCTTATTTTATTTTATTTTATTTTTTTTTTTTTTTATTTTTTATTTTTTTTTTGGTTTTTCGAGACAGGGTTTCTCTGTGTAGCTTTGCGCCTTTTCCTGGAACTCGCTTTGGAGACCAGGCTGGCCTTGAACTCACAGAGATCCGCCTGCCTCTGCCTCCCAAGTGCTGGGATTAAAGGCGTGCGCCACCACCGCCCGGCTTATTTTATTTTTTAAAGAGTCTCATTGCATATATCTAGCTGGTCTGGAACTTGCTTATAGACCAGGCTGGCCTTGAACTCTTAAAAATCTGCCTGATGGGGCTGGAGAGATGGCTCAGAGGTTAAGAGCACTGGCTGCTCTTCCAGAGGTCTTGAGTTTAATTCCCAGCAACCACACGGTGGCTCACAACCATTAGGAATCAAACTACCTCAAGACCCAGCCATCCCACTCTTGGGCATATACCCAAAGAATGCTGATACATACCATAAAGATACATGCTCAGCTATGTTCATAGCAGCACTATTTGTAATAGCCAGAACCTGGAAACAACCTAGATGTCCATCAACGGAAGAATGGATGAAAAAAATGTGGTACATATACACAATGGAGTACTACTCAGCAGAGAAAAACAATGAAAGCATGAAATTTGCAGGCAAATGGATGGAACTAGAAAATATCATCCTGAGTGAGGTAACCCAAACCCAGAAAGACAGTTATGGTATGTACTCACTCATTGGTGGATTCTAGATATAAAATGAACAATCAGACCACAACCCATAGAACCATAGAGGCTATATATATATAGCATGGAGGTCCGTAGGACGACTGTGGCATATAATAAATTTCAGTTTTACTCAATTATTGAAAAAAAATAGCCAAATGAATGGAAACACATGAACTATGAACCAAAGACTGAGGGGCTCCCAGCTGGATCAGGCCCTCTGAATAGGTGAGACAGTTGATTGGCTTGATCAGTTTGGGAGGCATTTAGGCAGTGGGACCAAGTCCTGTGCTCATTCCATGAGTTGGCTGTTTGAAACCAGGAACTTATGCAGGGACACTTGGCTCAGTCTGGGAGGAAGGGACTGGACCTCCCTGGACTGAGTCTACCAAGTCGATCACAGTCCTCCGGGGAGGACTTGTCCTGGAGGAGATGGGAATGGAGGGTGGGCTGGGGGTAAGGGGAGGGCGTGGGAGGGGGGAGAATAGGGGAACCCATGGCTGATATGTAGAACTGAATGGTATTGTAAAATAAAAAATATATATCACAAAAAAAAAAAAAAAAAAAAAAAGAGTCTCATTGCATATATCTAGCTGGTCTGGAACTTGCTTATAGACCAGGCTGGCCTTGAACTCTTAAAAATCTGCCTGATGGGGCTGGAGAGATGGCTCAGAGGTTAAGAGCACTGGCTGCTCTTCCAGAGGTCTTGAGTTTAATTCCCAGCAACCACACGGTGGCTCACAACCATCTATAATTAGATCTGGTGCCCTCTTCTGGCATGTAGGCATACATGCAGGCAGAACCCTATATATGTGATAAATCTTTAAAAAAAAAATCTGCCTGACTTTTTGATTTTTAAGAAGTAGCCTGGGGCTGGGGGTGTAGCTCAGCTGGTAACGTGTTTGCTGAGCACAGATGAAGACCTAGATTCAGTCTCTGTGCTGTATAAACTAGGTATAGTGGTGCATACTCATATTCCCAGCACTCCAGACATGGAGGCAGGAGGATCAGAAATTTAAGGCCTTTCTCAGCTTCATTGCAAGTTTGAGGCTAGCCAGGACTACTTGAGACTGTCTCAGAAAATAGAATTATTTAGTGAAAGAAACCTTAAGGGAAAAGCAGGAAAGTCAGGCCCTGTGGACATGGAGACACCATGCAGGCTGGCCTGAAACTCACATCAGTCCTTATGCCTCAGGCTCGCTTCTCCGGAGACGTTTTGGACAAATGTTTGTGGGAATGGACGGAATCTTCTCTGGCAAGAGGGTCCATGCCACTCATCCACCCCAAATGATGTAACAGCCCTGAGTGTCCTGGAATGCTCTTTGTAGACCAGGCTGACCTCGAACTCACAGAGAGCTGCTTGCCTCTGCCTCCCGAGTACTGGGGTTAAAGGTGTGCGCCACCACTGCCCATAGGGAGACTTAATTTTAGAAAGGCTAAGACTCCTTCATCTAGCAGTCAGTACTAGATGACTAACAGAAGTTCCTTCTATCAAAAAACAAAACAAAACAAAAAAGGTTCCAGCTGGGAATATAGCTCAGTGGTGGACCCCCCCCCCAGCTTGTATGAGACTCTAGGTTCACTTCCTAGCCCCTCAATAAAATCAAATGGCATAACAATAAGAAGTGACCCAGAGTAGACACAGCAGGGTGGTGGGGTGGGGAGGGGATGGATGGGAGAGTGCAGAAATGCTCACTTCTTCCCTCCAAGATATTTTGATATTCTAAGTTGTAGGTGGCTCTCCAGCAGCCAGTAGAGGCCTCCAGCCCAGATCCTCAGGGACTAGGCAAGGCCATAGGGTAGGGAAGCAATCTGTCATAAGCCACAGTCGGAATGACATTGTCAGGCAGGCAGAAAAGCCGGTCAAGGACTTGCCCCTGGGTGTTCTCCGCGGTCTGCTCTGCCCTTTAGGGCCTCCTGACAGACTGTTTTTCTCCACATAGGAAGTTCACATTTTGAACTTCAGTTTCTAAAACACATTAACTCCTATTTCAGCTTCTAAGGGGCAGGAGGGGACACACATAATGACGACTCATCTGCTGCATGCCTCATCTAAGGAAATTATCTCTTCAGCAGCGATCAGGTGCTCCTGACCCGTTCTTAAGGGTGGGTATTTTTGAGCTAACTTAGGAAGTGTGTAGGATAATTGTCAGCACTCAGAGGACCTAGTTCTAGCCTAGTGTTTAAAATCTCACAAATGCGTGGATGCCCCTTTCTCTGTGGAAGAAAAGAGATTTGCTTATGCCAGGAAAGCTGAAAAAAAAAAAATTGATCACTTCTGTCAAGGACCAGAAGCCGTAACCCAAGTATTTTATTGTGCAGAAACAGCCCAAAGCAGGGCCATCATCCCCTCCTCCCCTACTGTGTGTGTGTGTGTGTGTGTGTGTGTGTGTGTGTGTGTGTGTGTGTGTGTATTCATATGGAGGCCACAGGTCCATGCTGGTGTCCTTCTTGGTTACTTTACCCCACCCCCATTTTATTTTATGTGTGGGTGTTTTGCCTGCATGTATGTCTCTACACCATGTGCATGTAATGCCCTCAGAGGCCAGAAGAGGGCACTGGATCCCCTGGGACTGCAGTTACTGATGGCTGTGGATGCTGGGACTCAAACCTGGGTCCCCTGGATGCTCATCCAGTGCTCTTAACTGCTGAGCCATCTCTCCAGCTCCTCCACTTTTTTTTTTTTTTTTTTTTTTTTGGAGATTGTGTCTCTTCCTGAACCCAAAAATCACCCATTCATCAAGATTCACTGGCCAGTGAACTCCAAGGCCCCTTCCTGGCTCTGTCTCCCCAGGGCTGAGGTTACTGATGGGTACCACCATGCTCGACTTTAAATGGGATTCAAACTCAGATCCTCATGTCTCTGCAGCAACTACTTTACCAAAGTGAATCGTCTCCCCAGCTACTCTCTGCCCTCCTTTTGTTTATTTGTTTTGAGACAGGCTGCCCTCAAACTCACTATGAGGCTGGCCTTGAACCCCTGGCCAGCCTGCTTCTACCTCCTAACTGTTGGGATTACAGGCAAATGCCACCATATCTGTCTCTATTATTTTCCCCACAGCTTCTCTAATTTTTTGTTTTTTGCTTTTCGAGACAGGGTTTCTCTGTGTAGCTTTGCACTTTTCCTGGAACTCACTCTGTAGCCCAGGCTGGCCTCGAACTCACAGAGATCCGCCTGGCTCTGCCTCCCGAGTGCTGGTATTAAAGGCGTGTGCCACCACCGCCCGACAGTTTCTCTAATTTTTATTTGTTTGTGGAGACACTAAAAATATGGCATCTACCAAAAGCAGTCCTCATGGCAAGAAAGAAACCAGTATGTGCTTAAGGCTTGTTGGTACCAGGCACTAGGCTAAGGCTGTATGTTATTACTCATTCAACCCCCACAAAAGTGTCTTCAAATAAATTTTCTTACGTCTTATTTTATGGATGCAGAAATTGAGGTTTAGAGGGCAAATTCCAGGTTCCTAACCACCTAGACTGTCCCCGCCTCTCTCTAGAATTGGACTCACCTGCAGGCTGTCACGTGACAACCTTGAGGGCATCAGCCATCCAGACAAGAAAAAGAGGGAAGAGTAAAACCCCCTTAGCTCCACCAGGTTGCACTGTAGCGCTGCTTACCTGTGCTCTTTGGCAGCCTTCTTCCACGGAGCTCTGAACTTTGCCTGCCTGGGTCTAAGTGCAGGCTTCTCACCCCGTCTTCTGTGAGCTTCCACCGTGGCCAGGTCCCAGAGGATGGAGCATGGCTCGCCCCACTTTCTACAGAGGTTACGGTACAGCAAAATAAACCCCCAAACTAGCTCCACTATGCAAGGAAAGCCTGTTCCAAGAACCTGCTCCACTTGGAGAAAGTCTGCTCAGGTTTGCAGAACCATTTGGCAGAATAAGGAAGGAAACAGAAGGCTGGGAATGTAGCCCAGTGGTCAAGTCCTTGTCCAGCATATGTAAAGCCCTGGGTTCAATTCACAGTAATGAAATACAGGGATGTTCACCTACAGTCCAGGAAGGGATGGGAGCTAGAGATTTCTGAAGATGAGCAAAAGGCCCAGCTTAGAATATCAAGGGCTCCCTTCTAGAGAATGCAGTAGTAACAAATTTAAGAGGGTTCAATATTTGAGAATCAATCCAGGCCAGGAATGGTGGCACATACCTGAAATCCCAGTGTTCAGAGATCAAAGGTAGAAGGGTGGTCAATTCTAGGGCAGCCTGGGTTACATAGCAAGACCCTGTCTGAAAACAAGGAGAGGAGAGGTGTCGAGGGCGTGGCCTTTCCTTGTCTATGCCCCCGCTCAGCTAGAATGCCCTTCTCTCCAGATCACACGGAACAGACCTACGCTCTGCACCGCACTGTATGTCCTGATTTGGAAATACAGCCATTCTAGACGGGATTAGTATAGGCGTCATGGAAGTGGCCCTGTTCCTAGGACTGATAAAAAGAAATTTCGAAGGCTGGAGAGATGGCTCAGGGATTAAGAGCACTGGCTGCTTTTCTGCAGAACCTCGGTTCAATTCCCAGCATCCACAACTGTCTATAACTGCAGTTCCAGGAGATCCAATGCTATCTTCTGGCCTCCGTGGGTACACAAGACAATGCGTGCAGGCAAGACATACATAGAGAATAACAAAATGAAATTGAATTTAAAACAAGAAAGAAATTTAGAGACACACAGAGACTATCCTGTGAAGAAGAAGGCAGAGACTAGGCTGGTGTACCCACATGCCAAGGAGTGTCACAACTCACCAGCAGGCCACTGGAAGCTGGGGGAGGCCTGGAGCAGATCCTTTCAGCCCTCCAAAGGGACTCCCCCCGCAGGTGCCAATTGGATTTCAGATGTTTGTCCTCCAGATCTAAAAGACAATAAAATTTTGCTATTGAAGTCACTCAGCTCATGGCATTTTGTGACAGTGGCCTTGCAAACTAAAGCATCCATTTGCTCTGGCCAATCCAGCTCTGATGCCCTAAACCAGAGCCTCAGAGAAGCTGACATTAAAGAGAGCTTTTCACTTACAATCGCATGTTCAGAGCTCCCAGGAAGGCAGAGGGAGCTCCCTGGAAGCCGGTGGGCAGTGATGGGAGCTTAGTTCCTTTTACAGTGGGCAATGTTCCAAGCCCTGGGAAGCATGTGGTTTAAGAGAAAGGGGTCTCAGAATGGAGCTGGGTGCCAACTCAAAGGGATTACAAATATTCAACCCCAAGTCTGGAACACCGTTGTTGCTGAATATGGCTCACAAAGTCTTTGTTCCCAGCCTTCTCTTTGTCATATTCAGGCTTGTTACCAACTTGCCTTTAGTTAATCCGATAAAGGCAGCCAGTTTCCATGGTTACCTCCAAGCATGCAGCAAGGTGCCTTTCCTAGGAGACCCTAGGTTTAAGCAAATAACAAAATATGGCCCCTGACACAGTGAAAGTAACCTGGATCCAATGAGCAGAATGGGATCCTGGGGGGTAAACCGGAAATCCAGTGAGGAGAGCTGGGTGTGTGCTAGAAAACAGTAGAGACCCTCCCCTGGGTGCATCTGCTCCACACTGACCCTGCCCTAGGAAGTAAGTACCATGTCAAGCCCTTCATCTGGTTTTCCTCCCTTTAGTCATTGCCAGGGTGAGGATGCCCAGTCACAGGTCCCTCCGCCGGTACTCAGTAAATCTGCAATCTAAAGCCAAGATGGGTCTCCGACACTTGTAGACAGGAGATGCTGGTCTGAAGTGTGTGCTCTGTGGTTCTCTGTGTGGGAGGAAGGACATGGCAAGGTCCAGACAACTAAGCAGGGTCTGAAATTCACTTATTTTTTTTTTTTTTTGGTTTTTCGAGACAGGGTTTCTCTGTGTAGCTTTGCGCCTTTCCTGGGACTCACTTGGTAGTCCAGGCTGGCCTCGAACTCACAGAGATCCACCTGGCTCTGCCTCCCGAGTGCTGGGATTAAAGGCGTGCGCCACCACCGCCCGGCTGAAAGGGCTTCCAGTTCCCACAGCATTTCCCATATGTCCTGGAAGCTCCCCAGTGCTCAGCCTTGACTCTGAGTTATCTAATTATTCAGATGGAGGGACCAGTTGTCATGAATCCGTCTTCACTTAGATACCACTGCCAAGTCGGTAGGTTCTCAAGACCACCCCTGCTTTCGAACAGCTGGTTACCAATGTAGAGGTTCCCACAGCCACCCTCACAAATGACTCCCAGACTTCAGAAAAGGTGCACACCGTTAAGATTTACTTATTATTTTATGTGTATAAGTGTTTTGTTTGCATGAATGTCTGTACACTGTCAGCCTGCCTGGAGCACAAGGAGGCCAGAAAAGGGGGTTGGATCCCTTTAAAACTGGAGCTATGGATGGTTGTGAGCCAACATATGGGTGCTAGGAACTGAGCCTTAGTCTTCTATAAGAGCAGCTGGTGCTCTTATCCCTGAGCCATCTAGCACCACATTGCCATATTTATGGCGATAATTTATCAGTGTGAACTGTACAAATCAAAATCAGCCTGGGAAAGGGATCCACAGGCAGAGCTCAGGAAGCGTCCACCTGCAAGCTTCTGGTCATGCTTTCCCCAGGAGCCCTGGAGTCCTGACTAGAAGGTGTGATGATAGCCACACAATAGCCACACGATGCTCACATAGGGAAGCTCACCCAAGCCTTCCCTGTCCCGTGTTTACGGGGCTTGACCACATAATGCCCCTGTGGCATTTAGTCTCCAGGCCCTTCTAAAGGTCACCACTGATATCATTGTGACCCAAAGTCCCCATCCCAACCTCCTGTTAGCTTTTCCGATGGCCAAAGCCCCTAGGCAAACAGAAACATTGCTATCTAGCAGGATATCCAGGAGCCTGGAGATCTCTGCTGAGTAGCCCAGGGCAAAGGCCAGGCTCCTTGGATGCTATCAGTCTTTCCTCTTGCATTCCGGTCCTCCCTAGCCAGCCTTGTGTCTCTCTAGTTTGGAATGGGCTCAGGAGCTATCTGAGATAACCTATGTTGAACTAACCCAGTGAAAGATTCACCATGGAACCATTGTCCCCACTGCTCTGCTAGCAAATTGTGTGCCTTTGTCCTGTTGCTGGAAGGGACAGCATCTTGACAAAAAAAAAAAAAAAAAAAAAGTCCTTTGTGGCACACAGGGAAGCGTCTACAATCTAATTATATTTATTTCTCTTTTTCTGTGGTGCTAGGGATCAAACCCCATATATTTATGGTGTTGAGCAAGTATTCTACCACTGAGCTCCAATCTCCGATCTGCAGCCTTCATATATACACTTTATTTTTTTTGTGTATGGGTGTTTTGTTGTATGTATGTGCACCATGTGCATGCAGTGCCCATAGAAGCCAGAAGAGGGCACCAGATTCCCTGGAGCTGTAGTTGTAGCCTTTTGTGACCCACCATGTGGATGGTGGGAATTGAACCCTGGTTCCTCTGTAAGAGCAGCCAGTGCTCTTAACCCCTGACCCAGTTCTCCAGTTCTTGCCACCTTCTTTAAATGTTCTTTTACGAAAATATTTGCTGCCACATGAAGAATGGTGGCATCCCCATTCAGTCAGTCCATTGAACTTTTTCCTTTTCCTTCATCCTCTGCTTCTCGTTCTTAGGCCTTTTGGTGCCAAGGAGCATGTCTTTTCCTATACCCCCCCCCATGCCTTGCATGAGCCAATCCTGAAAGACATTCTGCAAACATGAGTTCCTGGTTCACCTGCTCATGGACACAGCTGTGTTTACTTTCTCCAGATAAGTGCTGATGTGGATGCTTCTGGTTGCAGGCCTGTCTGCTTTCTGGTAAACATACTTCATTTTAAAGATTTACTCTGTGTACAAAGATGACCCCTTTTAATCCTTGTACCGTGAGAAACATACTCTAACCCCATGAACAGATAAAGAAATCGAGGTGCAGAGGACAACTTCCCCTACCTTTCTAACCCCAAGGTGGTCCGGCAGGAACCAAACCAGACCTGCTGGATTCCAGAGCTCCAAGCCCTCACTGCTCTGGGTTGGACGGAGCAGTCCAGTGAGATCAATGTGGTTGATAGGGAGTTTCCAGAAGAGAGCTGACATTGAAATCATGCGCTTATAGTTGGCAATGAGCTTGTAAAATTAAAGTGCACTAAGAGGAGGGGGAAAAGCCAAACCATTGATCCTGCTTTTTGGAGGTACTGCAACACTACTGTCAATCCACAGACTGAAGAAGGTTAGTGTTAAAGGTTAGTTTAAATTTACCTCCAGGTAAAATGCAAGCTGGGTCATTTCTGCGTGGATTTTTCCATCTCCTCAGAGGAGTGCTGGGTTTACAGATGTACTCCGCCACATCTGGCTTTATTTGGGTTCTGGGGATCAAACTCAGGTTCTCAAGTTTGCTCAGCAGGCACGTTACGAGCCATCTCCCCAGGCCCCAACAGCAAATCTTTCCTGCAATTCAATTTTTGTTTTTTTGGTTTTTCGAGACAGGGTTTCTCTGTGTAGCTTTGCGCCTTTCCTGGGACTCACTTGGTAGCCCAGGCTGGCCTCGAACTCACAGAGATCCGCCTGGCTCTGCCTCCCGAGTGCTGGGATTAAAGGCGTGTGCCACCACCGCCCGGCCTCAATTCAATTTTTTAAGAGGTGTATTTATGTTTATTTTATGTGTATGAATGTTCCGATTAAATGCATGCATATGCACAGCATATGTGCCTGGTCTCCAAGGGGCCTGAAGAAGATGTAGGATCCCCTGGAACTGGGGTTACAGACAGTTGTGAGTGTGAGCCCTGTGGATGCTGGGAACGGAACCTCCTGCACGTACGTGGTCAGAGGACAATTTTTGGAGGTAGGCTGTCTCTGCCTTGGGTTCTGGGAATCAAACTCAAGCTGATAGGCTTGCATGGCAGGCGTCTTTACCCACGTGGGCATCTTTGCAGCCCTTTATTGTTAATTTTTCAGCTACTGTCTGAACCAAGCGCTATTGCTAGGTGCCAGGGTAGGCAGATAAAAGGACTGTTCTTATAGCACTCAGAGGTATTTGTTGGGGGCCAGTTTTAGGCATGACATCAGCAGAGCAGTCCGCACAACATTCCATGTGCCCTTTTTCCCAGCGCTGAAACACTTCATGGATTTTGACCCTTTAGGGGAGTCACTGGCGACTGAAGCCATGGGCCTTTTGTGTGCTGGGCAAGTACCCTACCACTGGGCTTCATACCCAACCCCTGTTTGTTGCCATGCCTAGAGAAGTAGGCCATTTGATTCAGAAACAATATATAATCTATTCTGCAAAAACAATATTGAATCCTGTTCATTGAGGAAATAGGCATTAAATTCTACACAGTTCAACAGAAAATCGCTTCAACAGGAATAAATATATTGATGCAGGGATATAGCTCAGTTGATAAAGCACTTGCCTACCATGCATGAATCCCTGGTTCGATCCCCAGTCCCACATAAGACTAGGTATGGTGGCATGCCTCAGAAATTTCAGAATCCAGGGGTAGAAGCAAGATGACCAGGTGTGCAAGGTCATCCTCAATTCAAGGTCGTCTTGGTTGCACGGGACTTTGCCTCTATTCCTTCCCTCAAACGGTAATAAACAAATAAGAACATTTGCATATGAGTGTATTTTCACTTCTGTAGTCCCTATTGGGGGCAATACTCAGAACTCTGGCGGGGGGATCAGGAGTTCAAAGCCAGTCTCAGCCGCATAGCAAGTTTGAGGCTGGCCTGGGCTACATAAGACTCTGTCCTAAAAAGAACAAAATGGTAATAATGCTTAATTATACTTAGAATTCTTTTAATGTGGACTGCTTCCACCAAACAGCATCTCATTTTGTGAAACGGCCTCAGAGATTCTAACTGCCATGAGGCTACTGAAAATAGGCTGTGGTGATAAAAACAGTCAGCAGGTAGAAAGTGCCAGGCACTGTCTTCAAAGCCCTCTGTGTCATCACACTCCTTGCTCATCATAATCACTTGATGTGGATATTATTTTTGTTCCTATATCACAAATGAGGAAACTAAGGTCACAGAGTGAGTCAGTGGGAAGTCTAGGACTCCCACCCAAGTCTATTTCAGGCAAGAGCCTGTGCTTTTAAAGTCTAGGCCATAGTTGCTCTATAATTGGGAAATGAAGTCTGGGCAAGGTCATTTATTTATTTATGTTCTTGCCTTGTTCCAGAAAGCATTTCAGACATCTGGGTAAGTCACTTGCCCAAGATCACCCAGACAGTTAGGGGCAGCGCCAGGAATCTCTCTCTCACACACACAAATTGTACAAACAGGGAGATAACAGAGGCAGACTTCTGTTACACATTTCTTCACAAACCTGGGAAAGGGAAACAGGGTCGTTTTCTTTGGCTGCTTCCCTGTTCATTGTGTTTTCTAGTCTGAGAACAGACTGGATAGGCTAAGAGGAAGAAGGGGCCATGGGACCAGGCCAGCAAGGACAGACTGCTGTGGGGGGAAGATGAGACGAAGGGCCAGGAGTTGTCTCAGAAGTGTGCTCAGACATCAGCGTTGCTTAGCAAATCAACAGTTCAGAGGGAAGCCTAAGAAACAGAGAGGGGGGATTCACAGAGCAGCAGCTAGGAAGCTGGTGTCACAGGAAGAGACGGAAGGAAGCGGACACACAGCTTGCTGTCCAGGGAAGATAAGAATGGCAGGCTGTATTTGAGGTAGAGTTGACCACACATGTGCGTGCGCGCGCGTGTGCGCGCACACACACACACATACACACACACCACACACACACCACACACACACCACACCACACACCACATACACCATACACATCATACACACACACCACACACACCATACACACACATCACATACACCATACACACCACACACACCATACATATCACATATACACCACATACACATCACACACACACACACCACACACACACCACACACACACCAACACACCACACACACCACACACACCATACACACACATCACACACACCATACATACCAGACACACCATACATACCATATACACACTGTACACACACACAACACATATCACATACACACTGTACACACACACCATACACACACCATACACACACCACACACATATACCACACACCCCACATATACCACACATACCATATATACTACACACACCCCACACACCATTGTACGCATGCACACAAACAAGTGATAATGGGTTTGAGAGCACAAAAAAGCAAAGGATGAAAGACAAACACTACCAGACATCCATTTCTTTAAAAGAGAAAACAGAACATCGTCAAGTATCTTCAGGACAGTCCCCTCTGCTCAGCTGTTAAGCTTGGTCAGTCTCCGTCCCTCCTCTTGGTTCAGTAACACCGTCCCTCTTAAAACAGACCCCTCACCCATTTTCCTTTGTCCTAAGAACTCCTTCCAGACAGAGCTTGTATAAAGAGCTGTCTTTTCTTGGCAATAACTTGAAAAATAAACAAATGAAACATATACTTGTGTGTGTGGCTTTTTTTTAAAAATGGAACATTTCATTTGCTTTCAGTTTGAATTATTATAAAAACATTTCAGTACTTGTCCTGAACTTTTTTTTTAATGAAAGGAATCTGTCCTGATTTAGTATCCTTAACCAAACATGCTTTAGTGGGGTGGGATGGGGCAAGGACTGGCTGTAAAGAAAACCCAGCCCCTGACAGCAGCCTTTACCCCGGGAGTTGACCCAAAGCTGCCCAGGCCAGGGGTGTCTGAGGCACTTCTCCTTAGAAAGCCTGCTGTTTACTTGAACGTGGCCTGGGCCCCTCTGTCTTGAGGGAGGCAGAAGGCTTGGGCTGAGAGGTTGGAACAGGAAGAGGAAATGGTCGCCCTGTGCCTCGAGTTTTCCAAAGGAGCTCGGGTGCACATCACCCCCTCTCCCTGGACCAGGATGCGACTCCAGCTGAGCAGTATTTACCTCCTTAGAATGGACCGATGCTTATGAACCTCCCATGCCATGAATTTGTGTTTGTTTTTGTTTTTTCTAAGTTGTTCTTCTCTGGACATTCCTCTCCCACACATCTACTTAAAACAAAAGCAAACAAGAACCCTCCCAGCACTCGGGCGGGAGAGGCAGATGGATCTTTGTGAGTTCAAGGCCAGCCTGGTCTGCAGAGCGAGTTCCAGAACACCTAGGGCTGTTACACAGAGAAAACTTGTCTTGAAAACAAACAAACTAAACCATGTAAATAAATTTTAAAAGGCTAATCAATCCAGGCTTTTTGGACAGAGTCCTGTGGTATATTGATCACTGTGGCCAGGAGCCGTGAACAAGAGTTCTTTGTAAATGAGTCCTGAGTCCAGGACGAAGCAAACTGCCAACACTTTGAGCTCATAGCTATTCTCTGAAGAGGGCATAATGTGTGTGTGTGTGTGTGTGTGTGTGTGTGTGTGTGTGTGTGTGTGTGTATCTTTAAAAAATGTTTATTTTTATTTTTTACCTATATAGTGTTTTGCCCATATGCATTTATATGAACACATGTGTGCCCGGTGCCAGGGTCCAGAAGAGGGTGTCAGAGCCATGGGAACTGGAATTACAGACGGTTGTAAGCCACCATGTGGGTTATTATAAAGTTATTAAAATATTATTGTGACTAAAAGCCTGGCCTGAATTGAGTGTAATCCCTCATTGGCAATTTGGTAAAACCTAATTTTCTGCAGGAACAAGCTTGACGTGAAGGCACTAAGGGCACAAATAGATTAGACTTAAACGCCCCATAAAATGACTCGAGGCTTACAGCTGGGCCCTGCCATTCTTCTGGAGAATTATGACTGATTAGCAGTTCCAAGAAACCCTGAAAGAAAAGTGAGTCATTCCATGAAGGCATTTGTCTGAAGGAAGTGAGCTGGAATGGAATGGTGGCAGTGAGTTATTATAAAGCAGCTAATTCCATGAAGAGCCATTTGGTATTTATAACGGCTTCATTGTCGATTGAATTAGTAAAGAACGCAAGTGACTCAAAGGTCTGTGATGAGCAGAGAACGACAAAGGGGAGACAGTGACGGGGGGCTTGGTGGTGACGAGAGAAGAAAAGCAGGAGAAAAGAAAGCCATAATGGCATTTGTTTATAGATTCACTCACTGACAGCCGTGGTGGCTGTGATTCCAGCCCACTGCAGGCTGAAGCAGGAGGATAACCATGAGCTCGAAGCCATCCTGAGCTACATAGTGATTCCAGGTAAGCCCCCAAATGCTGCATAGTGAGACCCTGTCTCAAAAGATTTTTTTGGTTTTTGTTTCTTGAGACAGGGTTTCTCTGTGTAGCCCTGGCTGTCCTGGAACTCACTCTGTAGAGCAGGCTGGCCTTGAACTCAGAATTCAGGGATCCACCTGTCTCTGCCTCCCAAGTGCTGGGATTAAAAGCATGTGCCACTACTGCCCAACATAATTTTTTTATTATTGTTATTACATTTTTTGATGGGTGACCCATCCTTGAAGGACATGGGTTTATGACATTCTCAAAAGCCACAAACCAAGACTGTCTCCATTGTTCTTGGCTACACATCCCAGTCCATTTAAACTGGAAACCAATGTCTTTTTTCTGTTGTTTGCACTCTATGACGGAATCCACGCCATGCTACCTTTGGAGGACAATGGAGGTTTGTAAATGTCAGAAGCGTCTGTGAGTAATCAGACCCCATTGTATAACATACTGTGCCAAGAATGCTCTTTTTTCTTCACACATGGTGTGTGCGTGAGGAAACAGAACCTGAACAGTGCAGTCTGTCAGTGAGACTTTTAGTGTAGAAATGGTGGCTGCCCTGGGGTGAAAATTAACCGACGCTTTGCCGTCACCTGTTGACTTTTAATTGAATTCCAGCTTATTTTACAGCTGCTAATCTATGAGCTGAATTGCATTTTGAGTCGACACATTTATGACTGGAATGAGTTTAATGGGGGATTAGCCCTTGGAAAATGTACCTTGCTAGAAGAAAAGCTTCAGTTCCAAGATATATACCCTCTGATTGTTTTATTGCACCCAAAACAAAAGGCATTGAAATCTGGCAATAGTGGAAGACATCTGCTTTAATTAAAACCCCATATATTTTAAAATAAAGTGTGTTCCATAATTGTTTCCTAATAGCTCAGCAGCTGGAAATATGTTTACAACATCACTGACAGAGTAGACAATATTTCATTTTTCAGGACAAGAAAGATGATGTAGTAAATGCCTAATTGCTTAGGCTACTTTGTTCAGAGATTACAATACATTTTCCCTTTCCTCCCCTCTTTCTTCCTTCTCTTGTTGTTGGGGGTGGGGGATGAGCTTGCTATGTAGCTCAGGCTAGATTTGAACTTGTAGTGATCCTCCTGCTTCAGCCTCCCTAGTGCTGGGATTATAGGCACAAGCCAGCATACTTGGTTATAGTATATATTTTTAGATGTTGCTATCGTTATTATTATTGTTACTACTATTCTTTTGTGTGTGCGGATATAGGAGGGGGCGTGCATTACACAGCGCACATGTGGAGGTCAAAGGGCAACCCTGTAGCGTCGGTTCTCTCCTTCCGCCTTTCTGTGGGTTCCAGGAATCAAGCTTGGGTCTCCAGACTTTTCAAAGCATGAACAGTTACTCTCTGAGTCATCGTGCTCACTAATAAAAGATTTAATATTTTAATAAAATGATTCTAAAATTATATTTAATAAAAATAAAAAGTAAAATATTTCTTTTCTTTCTTTCTTTTCTTTTTTTTTTTTTTTTTTTTTTTTGATTTCCGAGACAGGGTTTCTCTGTGTAGCTTTGCGCCTTTCCTGGAACTTACTTGGTAGCCCAGGCTGGTCTTGAACTCACAGAGATCCGCCTGCCTCTGCCTCCCGAGTGCTGGGATTAAAGGTGTGTGCCACCACCGCCCAGCCTTATTTTCTTTTTTACATGTGTGTCTAAGCGTATGTCTGTGCCCAGGGAAGTTAGAAGAGGATATGGATCCCCTGAGAGGGTCATGAGCTAGCATGTGGGTACTGGGAACAAAACCCAGGTCCTATGCAAGAGCAGTAAGGGATCCCTATAGTACATTTTCCTTTTGGCCGGAGTGTAGCCCTGGCTGTTCTAGAACTTACTATGTAGCCCAGGCTGGCCTTGAACTCACAGAGATCCACCTGCCTCTGCCTCCGGAATGCTGAGATTAAAGGTGTTTTGACACCATACCAGTCCCTACAGTATTTTTATACCCCCTGTTCCCCAGGGAATGTCTGCTTTGAATTTTCATTTTTCCCCTCTTGGAGATTGTTGCTGGAAGAGTATACGTGGCAATTATGTTTGCCTAAAATCTAAAAATGTTTTCCACATGACCCTAGAATGCTCTAATATGAATTATATTTTATTTATCTTTTGGGAGTGGGGCAGCGTGTAAGGAAGGTCTCCCTGGCAGCCCAGGCTGTCCTTGAACTCATGATCTTCCTGCCTCAGCTTCCCAAGGACCAAGATTACAGCTCTAGACTTGACTGTTGAATTGTTTCTAAGGTTTATTGTTAACTATGTGCATACGTGTGTGAGTACAGAGCATATTTAAGTAGAGCTGCCCGTGGAGTCCAGAAGAGGGTTCTGAGCCCCCTGAAGTTCAAGTTACAGAGGGTGGTGAGCTGCCCGACATGGGTGCTGGGAGCAGATTTAGGGTCCTCTTCAAGACCAGTATGTGCTCTTAACTGCTGAGCTGTCTCTCCAGCCATGCCATCTTTTGAATTTTAAAGATCAAAAGAAAAGTAAGCAATAAATACTACTTTCTAAAAGGAAATACTTTTTTTTTTTTTTTTTTTTGAGGCAGGGTCTTACTATGTAGCTCAGGCTGGCCTTGACCATAACGATCCTCCTGTCTCAGCCTGCCAAGTGTTGGGATTACATGTGTGTGCCACTGTGCTTGGCCTGAACACTGGTTTTAGTAAAGGCCGAAAGAGGAGGCTAATTGACTCACTTTGATTGAGAACTGCACGAAACCATAAAGATGGAAATGTGGGGGCTGGGGAGACACTCCGTGGGTCCAGCACTTGCTGTATGAGCATGAGGATTTGAGCATCCACATAGAAAGCCTGCTGTGGTGCCATGTGCCCGGAACCCCGGTGCTGGAGTGATGGGGATAAGGAAATTCCAGGGGCTCACGAGCCAGCCAATTTAGCCACTCTGAGCTCCAGCTCAAAATTTAAGGTGGAGAGCGATAGAAAAAGACACCCAGTGTTGATCTCTGGCCTTCACAGGCTCCTGCATTTTCATGTATCTGCACCCATTCACACACACACACACACACACACACACACACACACACACACACACACACGCATGCACACACTAAAAAAAAATACATCACCCCACAGCTTCACCCACACACACATTTAAAAATAAATAAATAATAAAGGAAATATGTTTATGTAACTCATTTGGAATCTAACCAATCCAGAGAAAACATGAACCTTCCCTGGGTCTGTTCATGTAGTTTCGTAATATAAGGAAAGGAAAAGAGACCTGGTGGTAATGCTCTTTCCTTGAAATAGTTTTTCTCCTAGGAAGTACAGCTAAGAAGCCCTGGCCTGCACACCCACGTGAGCCAAGCGGCCGTCCTCTGCAGGTGCCGTCTGGGGTGGGTCTGGTGAAACGGTGGACAAATCGCAGAGACATCGACTGGTTCCTTGATTCACCTACAAACAGGAGTCAGGATGCGCCGAGCTCTAGCTCTGGTCCATCCAAGTGCCGATGGATAAACAAAACATCGAAGGATAAATCGAACTGCCAGGCCTCTCCGCAGCAATGTCAGCGAAGCTCTACCTCCTTCCTTTTCAGCTCATTTTTCCATTGACGTTCGTATTTTTAGACACTTTCTTTCATAATGAAGGTTGAATGTGATTTTTTTTTAGAAAAAGATTAATTTTAGAAAAGCCACTGTGTGTAGGTTCCGTTTAAAAATGTTCTTTTCTGTTGCTTCAGGCAAATTGTCCAATGGCACCAAGTCAGAGTACAGAGGAGGTCAGGCCTCATCAATGCCCTGTCCAAGCCACTGCTGATCAAAAAGGGTTAGTACAATACTTGTTGGCTTTAAGATCGTGTGGATCTGCTTATTACTTTAGTGGATTTTTAATGCAGGGTCTCACTATGTAGCTCTGCCTGGCCTGGAATTCACTATGTAGACCAGGCTGGACTTGAACTCACAGAGATCCATCTGCCTCTGCCTCTTGGGTGCTTGGAGTAAAAGAGTTTGCCAGCTGGGTGATGGTGGTGCACACTTTTAATCCCAGCACTCAAGAGGCAGAGGCAGGAGGATCTCTATGAGTTCAAGACCAGCCTGGTTTAACAAAGTAAGTTCCAGGACAGGTTCCAAAGCTACAGGGGAAAAAAAAGAAAAAAAAAAAAAAAGCATTTGCCGTCACACCTGGCTTTTTTGTTTTGTTGATAGAGTCTCACCATATCATCCAAGCAGGTCTCAAACTCAATGGTCCTCCCGACTCAGCCTCCTGAGTCTGAGGATATAGGTGTGAGCCACCACACCTGCCAGCAAATCATTTTGATTAAATACATTTGCCCAAAGATCTCAGCGTGGTAGCTCACACCTGAAATCTGAGTACTTCAGATGTGAAGCCAGGAGGATCAGAAACTCAAGACCACCCCTGACTCGATAGTAAGTTTAAAGCTTACCTGGGCTGCTTGAGACCCTGTCTTTAAAAAAGATGGCTTAGCCGGGCAGTGGTGGCGCACGCCTTTAATCCCAACACTCGGGAGGCAGAGGCAGGTGGATCTCTGTGAGTTCGAGGCTAGCCTGGTCTACAGAGTGAGCTTCAGGAAAGGCAAAAAGCTACACAGAGAAACCCTGTCTCGAAAAACCAAACTAAAAAAAAAAGGCTTAGCAGTTAAGAATGCTTTATTGCTCTTGCAGAGGCCCCAGATTCAGTTTCTAGCACCCAAATGACTGCTCATGGCTGCCTGTAACTCCAGTTCCAGGGTGTCCAGCAGGCTCTGATCTCCATGGGCTCCTGCACTCACGTGGTGCCCATACATACACTCAGGCACACACACATATAAAATAAGTGAATATTTTAAAATGCATTTGCTCAACCAAGGAGACTGAATTTGACACCCATTCAAGATCATGTATCGGGGTTGGAGAGATGGCCCAGTGTTTAAGAGCATTAGCTGCATTTCCAGAGGACCTGGGTTCAAATCCCAGCACCCACAAGGTAGCTCATGGTTGTCTGTAACTTTAGTTCCAAGGGATCTGGGACCCTCATACAGACAAATATGCAGGCAAAACACCAACTAACATAGAATAAAAATAAATAAATATTTTTAAAAATCATGTGTCACCTGACAATGAGCTCACATCTTGTTGCTAATCTCTTCATGCTCTGAAGATTCAGACTCCTCTTAAGTTTTCTGTGCTCATGGCTACCTACCTCCCATCACTCCAGTCATCTCCGTCTGTCAGTGACCTTCAGACTGACCTTTCTAGACGTGTTTGTCTCTCTCTCTCTTGTTTAAAGGAAGCCTCACATTTTAGATCCTGATTTGATTTCTCTAATGCTGATGAAATAGGCTTCTCCAGCATTAAACTTAGATGCCTCCAGGGTAACAGAGCAGAGAAGGATCAGATGTGCTAAATAAGCTTCTGAGTCACTTGAAATAGTCAAAGGCATATAGAATTGCAAGCGAGGGTACTCTTGGAGTAAACATAGACGGGAGAAATGAAATGCGTGTGAAACGGGACTGCAGAGCTGGCTGAGCGGTTAGGGACACTTCTGCTCTTGCAGAGGACGGGTTTGGTTCTCAGCGACTGCATGGTGACCTCCGAGGACACCAGGTAGACACCCCTGATGCACATCCATACACGGAGGCGAAATACTCATACACATAAAATAAAATGAATAAACGTTTAAAAAATAAAAATCCGTGTGGAACAGAGCAACACATAGCTCCCTTTGTCTAGCAAAAGGAGGAGAACTAGGCATGGATTTGTATCTGACTATATCTGCAGAAAGAAACTTTGTCTGGACGGGCAAACATCAAAAAACTAAAGAGTTGCTGGCCCAGCGGTAAAAGAGCTCGCTACCAAGTCTGAAGACTTCAGCTTGGTCCCCGGGTCCCGCATGGAAAGAGAGAACAACTCCTGAAAGTTGTCTCCTGACCTCCATTCACACACCACAGCACACAAATGCACATCCACAAATGTACACAGAATATGATTCAATAAAATGCATAGGCTGAGTCCAATGCTACACATATAATAAAATGTATACAAATGTACAAAATGCTCTAATAAAATTCACTAGTTTTACAACTACATTTAATAATAAAAATTAAAATGCATAGGTTGAAGGAAGGAAAGAAACACCTCCTCAAAAATGACATTGGGACATATTCTTTTATTAGGAAACAATGTTAAACGCTGTGTGTTATAAACACTATCTATCACACCACCACTCCCTTGAGACTGCCTGGTCCCTTAATGTCACTTTGGCTTTGGGGAGATGATAAAATGTAGCTCTTCAAAAGAGATTTCAGATTCCTCAAGAGGAATTTCTCAGCCTGAAATAGGCTGGTCAGAGAACATTTTACTTTTTAAAGCAGGTTGGAGAAGTTGCTATTCTAATCAAGAAAGAGCAAGAGATTTAAAAAAGTGCTGATAGTCCCCTAATTGATGAGTCAGTTAATGACAAGTAGTTGGCAAAACTGATTCCTGTTAGACAAGACAGTGACAATTTTTGTGACAGTGTTTGGGTCTCCTTTTCCTGGGTATTGTTTCAGAATGGTGACTGTTAAGAAGTCTTCCAGGGCTCCACCAGGAAAAGCTTGAGGGGAGGCTTTCTTTCCAGGAAGTCATTCCTGGAAGTGTTCCCTCAGCCCGGTACCATGTCAGCTCTCAGCTACTGCTCCACATGATGAGGATGGACTAATATATATTTAGATATATATAGAGAGGGAGATATAAATATTTAGGTATTATTATCTAAACATATATATATATATATGTATATATATATATTTATCCCTAAATATTATCTCCATTTAAGGATAATATTTAATTTTAAAAATTTAATTCAGGCTGAGATGTCATGGCACATGTTTATAATCCCAGCAGTTGGGCAGTGGAGGCAGAAAGATTAGGAGTTCAAGGCTAACCTCAGCTGCATAGTGGATTTAAGGCCAGCCTGGGCTATATGAGTTTCTGTCTCAAAAAACAAACGAACAAGCATTTGGGAGGCTGAGGGACATGGATTCTTATGAGTTTGAGGCCAGCCCGTTTCCTGTTGCGTACCTTCTCAAGTCACACTGCCTTCTTTTCCACATTCAAGTCACTGAGCAACTATTTGTTACATATTTCTGCAAAAATTGTCGGGGTTGCCAGCAGCATGGGGTTTTTATTCCAGTGGGGGAATAAGATAACAAGTGATTGAACAAGTCAGATAACATATTGGAATAAAGGAAACAGGCTGTGGGCCAGATAATGAGCATAGATGGCGGTCACAGAGGAGAGGTCCTAAGGAGAGACAGGCTCTATCTGGGGACACGAGGCATGATCGGACGGTAAGAAGGAGGCACAGGGAGATTTGGAGGAAGAGTTTGGCAGCCAAGGTGGAACAGGAAGGGTGAGTTCTGTGAGCTGGAGTGTGTGGAGACTCAGAAATGAAGAGGCCAGTGACTAGAGGCCAGTGCAAAGGGAGGGTGGGCAGCCGGTCAGATATCTCCAAGGGCGTGGAGGCTGATGCTCGTCTCTAAATTTGAATCCCATTCTTGGTGCATCCTGGAGAGGGGAGTGCAGATTTTCAGGGATCAGCCATGCATCTTTCCCGGCCTTTCTTAACTGTCATTACAATTTTGACAGTTTGAAGAGCAGGGTATCTTTAGAGCAAAGATAGAATAAACATTTAAAATTTTTAAAATGATTACATTCGTATGTGTGTGCGCGTGCACGCCTGTGCATGTGGCATAACATGTATGTAGAGGTCAGAGGACAGCTTGCAGGAGTTAGTTCTCTCCTTCCACCACGTGGGGCGTGGATCCAACTCAAGACATCAGGCTTGTGGACAAGCCCCTTTGCCCACTGAGCCATCCTGCCGGCCCTAGATTAGATCCTTTACCCAGGCTCCTGTGAACTAAACTTACTGGAAAGAAGCCACGCCTTACACTGAGCATTCTGCAAAGGCTGAGTGACCGGTTAGGTTGCAGTGACTGTGCAGAGGTGGGAATGTTGCCTGTCCAGAGCCTAATCACCGTTCATCTCAGAGTAATCTTCCCCCCACAACCTACTTACCTTTTGAATACCCGTTCATCCCCCATCTTTGTGTGACTTAACATCTTGAGACAATTAAGGGCATGTTTTTGGAATGTAGCAACAGACCCCTAGCTTTACCAATCCAAACTAAGAAAGTTGTTAACAGCACCTGAGGCCCATGGCAGAGGTTTCCCGGCATCACTAAAACCCACCCACCTGATGTTTCTGCCGGTGTATTTGAAAAGCATGTTGCCTTGTGGCTTTCATGATTTGTTACTATGCAAACTTCATGGCCCTGCTATAATGTTGGAACATGAAATTTGAGGAACTTAACTCTGTGTTCCGGTGGCCATGGTCAGTCGTATTTGGCTCCAGCAACAAGAGTCCCATTGGCCTTTTGAGACAAGAGCTGTGTGCTGCTTCTGTTAACCCCCCCCCCACACACACACCTCAGGGTCTTCAGCATGGGGCATTTCCCTTTCAAGTGTCTCAGTATTTGTAAGTACCAGGTATGTTAAATTCTCTTGAAAAATTCTAAGTCCTCCAGTCTCCTTACTTTTTAGAGTTGACAACGACTCACTCACCTTTATTTATATTCTTTCTTATTTGTTCATTTTTTTGTTTTGAGACAGGATCTCACTATGTAACTGGCAGTCTTGAAACTCAGTATGTAGACCAGGCTAGCCTTGAATTCCCAGAGATCTGCCTACCTCTGCCTCCTGAGTGCTGGGATTAAGGGTGTGTACCACCACACCCAGCTTTTATATTCTTTTATAAAACATTTTTTTTAATTTACTAAGGGCTGGAGATGTGACTCATCAGTTAAGAGCACGGACCTGCTCTTTCAGAGGACCTGGGTTCAGTTCCCAGCACCCACATGGCAGCTTTCAACTTTCTGTAACTCCAGTCACAGGGTCTCTGACCCTTTCTTCTAACCTTCTTCTAACCAGACACTTACATGATGTACATACAGGTAAAACACTCATAAAATACAAATAAATAAATCTTAAAAACCCATTTTACAAGCATATGCTAATTATATAAAATACTGGGTTTCATTGTGGCATTTTCAAAATATACAGAATACATGCACATTATGAAAGTATATGTATATGTGTGTGTGTATGTGGGGGGTCTCTGCATGTGAGTGCAGTTGCTCATGAAGGCCAGAAGAGGGTGCCAGATCCCCAGGAGCTGGAGTTACAGATGGTTGTGAGCCACCTGACCTGGATGCTGGGAACCAACCCAGGTCTTCTGAAAGAGCAGTAAGCATTCTCAACTGCTGAGCCATCCTTCTAGCCCCACTCAAATACAATCTATTTTTATTATATTCACCCCCACTCCCTTCCTGCTGACCCCTTCCTCTCCTCTTCATGTCTTTATGTATGACCCAATGGGTTCCAGTCGAGTTGCTTACAGGGTCCTGGGGGAGGGGCTGTTTACAGACCCAGGGCCTTCTTGACTGTGGTCACATCACTGAAGAAAATATTTCTCCTTTTCCCAGCAACAATTAACTGCCAATAGCTCCTGAGGCAGAGGTGAGGCCTCCTGTACCCCTTCCTCGGCTTTGCCTACATTCTTTATCATACCATTTCCTTTCTTAACTTCTACAACCTCATTCCATCTCCATTTAGGGATAATATTTAATTTTAAAAATTTAGCCGGGCGGTGGTGGCACACGCCTTTAATGCCAGTACTCGGGAGGCAGAGCCAGGCGGATCTCTGTGAGTTCAAGGCCAGCCTGGGCTACCAAGTGAGTTCCAGGAAAGGCACAAAGCTACACAGAGAAACCCTGTCTCGAAAAACCAAAAAAAAAAAAAAAAAACAAATAAAAATTTAATTCAAGCTGGAATGTCATGGCACATGTTTTATAATCCCAGCAGTTGGGCAGTGGAGGCAGGAAGATCAGGAATTCAAAGCCAACCTCAAGCTGCATAGTGAATTTTAGGCCAGCCTGGGCTACATGAGTTTCTGTCTCAAACAAACAAGCAAACAATATACCTTTAATGCCAGCACTCCATAGGTGGAGGTAGGTGCATCTCTGTAGGTTAAGAGATGCACATCTTTGAAGTCCCAGCACTTGGAAGCAGAGGCAGGCAGATTTCTGTGAGTTCAAGGCTAGCCTGGTCAGATTTGTTTATTTTCTTTTTGTTAATTTGTTGTTGTTTTTGTTTGTGTTAGATATCTCAATATCCTAGGCTGGCCTCAAACTCAGCTGTCTTCCGGGTCAGCACTGGAGTACCAGGAACACAGGCATGAGTTCCACTTGGTCTTTGGGGCTAGTCTGTCTTTTTGTCTGTCAGGAATTCACCATGTAGACCAGACTGGCCTTGAACTCACAGAAATCTGCCTGCCTCTGCTTCCAAGTGCTGGGACTTCTGAGATGTGCATCACCAGACTGGCTTCTTTAGCCTTCTTTAAAGGTTGTCATTCTGTAACCACTGACCACAATGCACACATAATTTGGACGTAAGCTATTGAGCCAAAGGATCTGTGTGTCATCCCTCAACTTCACAACCCATGTGGGATAACTAGTGTAGGCGCTCGCCTTTTGAGACCTCAGTAATTCATTCAATTAACCAGAGCCCCAGGCAATTCCCTGGGCACAAAGGATAAAATAGATTTGTGATGTTCTTCCAGCCCCTGAGTCACACAAAGCTTTTGTATGTCCTTAAAACGAATGATTTGTCCACTTACAAATTGTATACTTGTGACTACCGTGGATGAACAGGACCTTTACCCTCTATGGCTCACAAATATCATCTTTCATTGTTTTCCAAAGACTAACACCCACCACAGTTTAGAGGTTTTTTCCTCTCCTCTCTCCTCCTCCTCACCACCCCCAGAGCTCGGGCCGCTGTCACCATGACAACCAGAACAGAAAGCCTTGGAGCCTTCTCCCTTACTTCTTCTCTATGGGCACGTATCTCCCTAGAAGGACATTTTTTTTTTTTTAATATGTCGGCCAAACTGGACCCTGGAGGCTGTTCTTCAAATAGATCATCAAATCATATGAAATTAGCAGTCTAGAGACAAGATTCTGATGGTCAAGGAACTAGGGATCTTCTTCTTGTGTCAAAGAAAGCAAAGTGTATGAATATGTTTTTACTGCCAGGGGCTTCACATCTAAACGCAGGTGGAGTTCCGGTTAGAATGTCCAAGTTCCTCCTGAGCTAAGCCAGCTCGGTTTGAGAAGCCCGTTTGAGCACTAAGAGACTGGAAAAAGCTTCCACAGCAGAAACCTGTCCTTTGAGCCTTGGGCTCATGTCCCCATCGGCCTCCTTGGCACTCCCCTTGGCTGTCTCCAGTTCATCTCAGCCTCAGTCTCATCCCCTTCTTTTCCTCCTCTTCCTCCTCTCCATAAACAGGTGCACCAGGCGGCCAGTGTCCCACCCAATGGGAAGCATTCCTATTTGCCCCTCCCCCTTGCCTCTCTCCATGGCAACCCTTAGTCAGTCCTAAACCAGTAAAGGCAAGTTTTTCTCCTTCAGTCCCTCCCGTCACTTTCAATGAAAGCGTAGCTGCCCTCTGCCTCTATTTTTGTTATTTGGGGTTTTTAAAAAATTACTTATTTCCTGGTGTGAGTGTTTTGCTCTTGTGTATTTCTGAGACGAGGTTGTCAGATTTTTCTAGAACTGCAGTGGTGGACGATTGCGAGCCATCTTGTGGGTGGTGGGAACTGAACCCAGGTCCTCTGCAAGAACAAGTGCTCCTAAGCCCTGAGCCATCTCTCCAGCCCTATTCTGGTCCTTTGAGACAGAGGCTTGCTCTCTGGCTCAAACTGGCCTCCATCTTGAGATCTTTCTGTCTCTACCCTTCTGGTGCTGGGGGTACACGACTACAGCCCACACCTGGCTGCCTGGGTTAGTCTAGGCTTCTCTCTCAGTCCTCTTGTTCTTCATAGAGAAGCCACAGTGATCTCTTCCAAGGATAGACCAGCGGCTGGAGAGGTGGCTCAGTGGTTAGGACTATTCTTTGCTCTTCCAGAGGACCTGAGTGCCTGTAGCTGCTCCTGGGGAGATCCAACATCCCCATCTGGCTTCTGAGGGAACACCCACACACATGGCATTCATTCACACACACACACACACACACACACACACACACACACAAATAAAAATGAATCTTTAAAAATAGATTAAAGGGGCCGGGCGGTGGTGGCGCACGCCTTTAATCCCAGCACTTGGGAGGCAGAGGCAGGCGGATCTCTGTGAGTTCGAGGCCAGCCTGGGCTACCAAGTGAGTTCCAGGAAAGGCGCAAAGCTACACAGAGAAACCCTGTCTTGAAAAACCAAAAAAAAAAAAAAAGATTAAAGGGGAAACAAATAAAAGGGATAATAACCATAGAACCGTTCTCTTTAAAAATTCGTTTTAGCTTCCCCTCCAGTTCCTCAGGCAGCCTCATCTCACCCCAGCTCCCGACTGCCCTCGACTCTCCAGGAGGCTTGAAACCGCCTGGCTTCAATTTCCTCCCAAGTCCAAAAAGTTGCCACGGGTCCTGTTTTTCCCACAATGCTCTTTGCCCATTTCTATGCCTTTCCAGTCTCCATTCTCATTTCCACTTTCCAATCTCATTCCTAGATTTTGCCAGCTCATTGCAGGGTGGCCACTTCCTTCTCAACCTTGAGGTCTCAGTTAAGTGCCACGCCCTCAAAAAGACCTCTGGCCAACCCTAGCCAATGAGTCCAATGATCCCTCTTCCACCAATTAGTCTCATCAGGACCCCTGGTTTATTTCGGTATAAGATTTCCCAGAACACATGGCTGTCTCCTTGTTTGTCTCCCCAACTAGGGAAGAAAACTCCTTGTGGGAAGGCATTCAATCTATTATTCAGGATGAAGGGCATACATGAAGCACTGTTAGTATCTGTACATATGTGGGCAAGTTTACCTGTAGTTCCGCTAAGGCCCTCTCCTCCTAGGAAAGGTGTACCTGTCTCCCTTGCTACCAGGGTTTGGTGGCTAGGAGTCCATTCACATGGTGCACATGAAGAGTTTGGTGAGGAGATTATTAAGTGTGGGATGGACTGGGTTAAGAAAACCGACAGAAGATGCTCAGATACCAACTGGCAAAAGCAGGGAGTCATTATATGGGGAAGATGGGGGCGGGGAGCACATAGGAATGAAGGTCAGAGTCCAGTGAGACGCGATGCTGGGAAGATGGACCACCATCCGTCTAGGCTTGTGGTCACAAACCAGGACAGCAACTGTATCATCTTCTCTTACTCTGCCAGGTCTGGTCCATTCCCCTCCATGACTGAGGCCAAGCAAGAGAGCCAAGCGAATATGGCAGTCTGCAGGAGATCAGGCTTTCCAAACCACGCAGAGGCAGATAAATGGGGATGGAAGAGTAGAGACACTCAACCCCAACAGCTGGCTTTTAGGCGGGTTCTGCCCCCGTGACTTAGCAGCCAATCCCATTAGGAGTTTATGTTCAGATTATAGCTGCCATTTTTTGTTTTCCTACTGTGGGCCAAGGAAAACTAATTTTTATTTCTTTGTTGTTTTGTTGTTTTGAAAGGGGGTCTCATGTCACCCAGGCTGGTCTTGAACTCACCCAGTGTGTAGCTGAGGATGAGCCTTCTGCCTCTACCTCCCAAGTGTTAGGATTTCAGGGTTACAACCACCACAGTGTTGATTCCTAAACAACCAACTTAATAATAAACCCGAGAGGCGTTGGAGCCTGCTTTTATCCAGAACAAGTGGGTGAAGTGTTTTTCTTATTAGTAAGCACGACACTGCCCACTCAAGAGAAAAAAATGGCAATCTTATTAGGCCACCTTCTAAATTGCATTATGAAACTTGCTGATTATATTCATAGTATTTTCACAAAGTCTATGGGACCGGTATTTGGCGAAATTTGATTTCTAGGTTCTGTCAAAGCACTTGCAGGGAAAATCGCTCTGCAATCTGTTTTTCTGAGTCAAAATGCTTGAAGTATTTGGGTTCCAGTGTTCATCCTTCTCTGAACAGTTTGCTTCGTGAGAACGTCTGTAGCTGACTCATATTATTCTACAAATACCAAACTACACCCCGGTCTATTTAGGGGATATTGGTCATCATGGAGCTTTTACAGACATATGCTGGAGGAAAAATACATGAAATGCAAGTTTTTCTGAGCACTGGCCCTGCGGGTTTTTACCTTTGAATAGCAGTGGGAGCTGAGCCAACTCAGAACAGCTGGAAGGAATTGCAGTATCAATGTACAGCTCCTCTCTAAAATTCTTTGGTTTTGAATTTAACTTGGAAGCTTAGCTGGTTATATTGAATGCTTCCACAGGAGCAAAGGGGCCTTCGTATACAGCGCCAGCTGCCTAATTGATTGTCTCTGTGTCTCTGTTAATTAGGCCCTGGATCTGTGAATGGAGCCCCCCAGCCACAACAGCAACTGGATTTTCAATTCATTTTTCTCTCTGCTTAAAATGTTCTGGACATTGGAAACACTGTTTAATTATAATATCACCATCTGTCTACTCTCTGCATTGTGTGACCAGAAAATACACAACGTGCTTATTGTGTTTATTGATTCATTTAAGCTTCAAAAATAATAGAATGCTATATAATAGGATGCAGAGAGGATGGATTTTTATCTTTCTACTGTTCAGAAAAGAGGCAAATTGCTCTATGCTTTCAAATGTTTGAAACAGACGCTGTGAAAGAAATTCAAATTTGCCTCTGATTTCCCTGTACTCAGAGATTCCGTTGACAAAAAATTATGTCCTAAAATACCTAGATGCCACCCAGTATATATTTCAAGAGAAGCAAAGTGGACAATGAGGTTTTGTTTTGTTTTGTTTTTTGTTTTTTTTCGAGACAGGGTTTCTCTGTGTAGCTTCATGCCTTGACAATGAGGTTTTAAAAAAAAATACCTGAAAAGCCAATTTGTAATGATAGAGATCTTAATTGAATCACCTGGGACCTTATGCTTAACAATATGCACCAAGTGCCTCTGGCTTCCAGTTAATTAACAGCGTTATCCTTCTTTTAGACATGATACATACGATTGGGGTATATCCATCGAAAAGACGCTTCCGGGGCTGGAGAGATGGCTCAGAGGTTAAGAGCACTGACTGCTCTTCCAGAGGTCCTGAGTTCAATTCCCAGCACCCACATGGTGGTTCACAACCATCTGTAATGAGATCTGGCACCCTCTCCTGTCTACATAATAAATAAATAAATCTTTAAAAAAAAAAAAAAAAAAAGAAAAGACGCTTCCCAGGAAACACAATGCCTTCATGATGTGTGTGTGCTTATGCCCAGATTAAAATGGCCTCATTTCTTTCTCTATGAGTGTAGTGACCTTATCGAGTCACCCAGATTAAAGGATGTGGTAAAAATAAATAAATAAGGTAGTTTCACATCTAGAGATGAGAAAACACACTGGTGTAAATCTTACGGAAACTAAGCTTCAGAAACACGAGGCATTCGCTTTGACTGAGAAATCTCTCAGATGTGGGAGAACGATGTGTGAGATTTGGACTCTCGTCTTCTCAAATATGAGGAATTTGTGTGCTCGCGTCAAGCGGCTGGTAGTGGATGGAGAGGCTTAGTGAGCGTCCCACTTGGCAGGCTGCTGGGCAGAAACCCATATGCTCTCTGACGACACTGATTATAATTACCTTCCGTCACCCGTAGGTTAGTTCTTCGCGGGCATCCGAGCCAGCTCCATCCTGAGGGAGGCTCCTGCTGAGAAACCATAGCTGGCACCGAATCTTTAACAAAAGATCAAGAACTTGACATTTATTTTTAAGCGTGAGAAGGAAGTGTGCAGTGTTGGAAGCAAACACAGGGCTAAGAAGAGCTAGCTTCTAAACAGTTGCAGAGAGAAGTGGAACCCGGAGAGCTATCATGCTGAGGGGGCCTTTCCTCCTGGGCACCAGGCCCTGATGATCATGGGGGACATGAAGACTTTAGAATGCAATAGGTGTACACACGTATTATACACACACACACATACACACACATATGCACAATACACACACATTCACATCTTTTAAAAGTAGACGGTGGGGCAATGCATTTATTATTTTTATTTTGAATCAGGTATAGGTTTTTTGTTTTGTTGTTTTGTTTTGTTTTTGACACAGGGTTTCTCTGTGTAGCCCTGGCTGCCCTAGATCTCACTCTGTAGACCAGGCTGTCCTCAAACTCAGAGATCCACCTGCCTCTATCTCCCAAGTTCTGGGATTAAAGGCATGTGCCACCACTGGCTGGCTGAATCAGATTATTTTTTTGTAAGAAGATTTATTCCTATTATTTTAAATTATGTGTATGTGTGGGGGTAGGAACACGTGAGTACAGGTGTCTGTGGAGACCAGAGGTCCTGGATCCCCTGGAGCTGGAGTTAGAGGCAGTTGAGAGCTGCCTGACATGGGTGTGGGGAACTGAACTCAGGTTCTCCTCAAGATCATCAAGATCTAACCACTGAACTATCTCTCCGATCCCATTAGGTGTGCTTAACATTTTTACATTCAACTGATGGTTCAGGGACACTGTTAGGAGGTCTGGTTCACACACAACAGAAGAGACAGCCCTTTTCATTTGTAACTGACCAGCCCAGCAGAAACAACAACGGCGGTTTTGTTTTCTCCCCACTAAAGGATGCAAGCATGCAAACTTGGAATGTGTTCACCTCCGTGGGAGCGGAGAGGTGTGCTTGCTGAAAAGGTTAAATAAAGTACACCGGGTGAGAATTTATCATCTTCAACCTGTCCGCCTACAGTAAGGAAATCTCCTCAAAATTAATTTTAAACAAACAGATGCAGAACAAGATGTGGTTATCAGGAACTTAGCAAGTGAATTATAATAGGGTGTCAGCCCCTCCCCTGAAGAGAGCCAACCTCAGGGGTTAGCTCAGTGTCCTGACTAGTTGGACCATTAAAATCAAATGCAGAATATAATTAAGCAAATCCTCCAGGTGACAGCCTCAAAATTCCTCTAGCTGAAGGACTCACCAGAAGGAATAATAAGTACTTTACTAAATGATTTAAACCATAAATTTAGTTCAGACGGGCTTTGAAGTCGGCATCAACCCCACAAGAGACAGTTTGCAGCCAGTGGAAGGCAGTGAGTGTGATGTGTGTGCAAGTGTATGTGTGTGTATGTGTGTGTGTGGCTTTTTTGTTTTCACTGAGCTGGGCTCTTTTTTTGTTTGTTTTTGTTTTTGTTTTCTCGAGACCGGGTTGCTCTGTGTGGCCCTGGCTGTCCTGGATCTCCCTCTGTAGACCAGGCTGGCCTTGAACTTAGAGATCTGCCTGCCTCTAGCTTGCTGGCATTAAAGGCGTGCACCACCACCACTGCCTAGCCCTAATGGGATTCTTATTTCTACCTTGTTCAAGTTGATGTGTGTATTTCTGGGTTGATGTATATATATCCAAGGTGTTGGGTATTTGTCTGAGCTGATATGTGTATGTCTGCCTATATGTGAGAATGAGGTCGAACAAGCGAATTTAAGAGAAAGTTGCTGTAATGGTTTGAAGGAGAATGTCGTCCCCCCCCCCCCCAATCATATATTTGAATGCTTTGTCATCAAGGAGTGGAACTGTTGGAAAGGATTACAAGTATTAAGAGGTGTGGCCTTGTTGGAGTAGGTATGGTCTTGTTGGAGGAAGTATGTCATTGGGGGTGGGCTTTGGGGTTTCAAAGCCTATACCAGGCCCAATCTCTCTCCCTCTTTGTCTCTCCCTTTCCTCCCCCCGCCCCCCGCCCCCGCCAGCCTGCTGATCAGGATGTAGCTCTCAGCTACTGCTCCAGTGACATGTGTGATGTCATGTTCCATGCCATAATGACAATAAACTAAACTTCTGAAACTGTAAGCAAGCCCCCAGTTAAATGATTTATTTTTTTAAGGGTTGCTTTGAATATGGCATATCTCCATAGCAATTGAACCGTGATTAAAACAGCTGCATATTATTAAGAACTAAATGAGTCATGATTATAGACTTGTGAATACTATACCAAAATTTAGGGGGAGAAGGCTGATGTGGTGCCTTTAATCTCAGCACTCAGGAAGTAGAAGCAGACAGATCCTTGACTTTGAGGCCAGCCTGGTCTACCAAGCAAGTTCCAGAATGGCCAGGGCTACACAGAGAAATGCTGTCTCAAAAAAATAACAAAGATGATAGATAGATAGATAGATAGATAGATAGATAGATAGATAGATAGATAGATAGATAGATAGATAGATTTATGGGACTGGAGAGCTGGCTCAGGGGTTAAGAATGATTGGTGCTCCTCTAGAGGACCTGGATTTGAATCCCAGCACCCACATAATGGCTCACAACTATCTAACTCCTGTTCGAGGGGATCTAGTGCCCTCTTCTGGCCTCTGGGAGTACTACATGTACTTCATGTACATAAGCAAAGCATCCTGTAGACAATTGGTAGGAGCTGGTCCTCTCCTTCCCCCACGTGGATCTCAGATATCAAACCCAGGCTGACATGCTTTCACACTGAACTACATTACAGGCATGGAGTCTGTTTTTAATCTTTTTGATTTGGTATAATCAATACTGCTTTTCTCACCAAAGGTAAAGATGTTCATGGTAATTAAAGGGGGAAAGAGACCATTTATCTAATGCAAATATATAAGATAAAGAAGAGAAAGCCAATGAATTCTTTCTTTCTTTCTTTCTTTCTTTCTTTCTTTCTTTCTTTCTTTCTTTCTTTCTTTCTTTCTTTCTTTCTTTCTTTCTTTCTGTTGTTCTTGTTGTTGTTGTTTTTTGAGACAGGGTCTGTGTAGTTTTGATGCCTGTCCTGGACCTTGCTCTGTAGCTGACCAGGCTGGCCTCGAACTCACAGAGATCCACCTGGCTCTGCCTGAGTGCTGGGATCAAAGGCGTGCGCCACCACGGCCCGGCGCCAATGAATTCCTATCCATAGCACTTTTGTTTCTTCCTTTACAGAGGCTCTCAACCTTCCTAACGCTGTGACCCTTTAACACACACAGTTCCTCATGTTGTGGTGACCCCCCCCCCAACCATAGCATTATTTCATTGCTTCTTCATAACTGTAATTTTGCTACTGTTATGATCTATAATTTAAATATCTGCGTTTTCCGATGGTTTTAGGTGATCCCTGTGAAAGGATCGTTAGACGACGCCCCCGCCCCCGCCCCCGCCCCCCCCACCCCCAAGCGGGTCTTGATCCATAGGTTGAGAACCACTGCTTTAGAATGAGAATTAGCGGTGCTGGAGAGCTGATTCAGCAATTAAGAGCTCATACTGTTCTTGCAGAGGACCTGGGTTTGCTTCACAGCACCCACGTGGTGACCACAACATCAGAAACTACAGTTCCTGGAGACCTGACCCCCTCTTCTGAATCCAAGGACACCAGATATGCATGCGGTGCACATACATATGTGCAGGTAAAAGTGTTCATCAAGCATTTTACATGTACTCTCTTATTTCTTATACAAATCTTAAATACTGCAGGGCAGTGGTGGCCCATGCCTTTGATCTCAGCACTTGGGAGGCAGAGCTAGGTGGATCTCTGGGCTACAGAGGGAGATCCAGGACAGGCACCAAAACTACACAAGAGAAACCCTGTCTCCAAAAACCAAAACAAAAACCAACTAACCAAACAAACAAACAAACAAACAAAAAAACCTTAAATACTTTATATATTTCAGTCCTCTAATCACCAAAAAGAGAGTTCATACGTCTCTGTTTTCCTCAGAGGCAACTAAAGCTTAAAAAGTTTATTTGCCTAAAGTCACACAGAGAGGAAGTGTCCTCAGGTAACCATCTGTGTCGATCGGATCTTCCAGGAAACAGACAAGGAGGTGGAGTTGTGAGTGCACACAGCTGATCTGGCAAAAACACCGTTGAGACATTAAAGGGTGGCTGCGTGGGATGGAGCACACCTGTAATCCCAGTGCTCGCAGGTGGAGGCTGGAGGGTCAGGAGTAGAAGATTAAGCTTGGTCACAAACCGAGGAGCCAGCTTGCCTACCTGAGACCTTGTCTCAAACAACAAAGCAACAGGAGAGAGAGAATGAGACAGGGTTCCCCAACCCCCTTTGAGGGCACCTCCAGTGAGCTAAGGACTTCCCACAAAACCCCATCTACCAAGATTCTGAAGCTTGTAGGTTACACCTTTAACACAGGGACTTCTGGGAGACATTTAGGATGGAAATCCTTCTGGGGGCGATGGTGGCACATGCCTTTAATCCCAGCACTCTGGAGCCAGAGGCAGGTGGATCTCTGTGAGTTTGAGGTCAGCCTGGTCTACAGAGTGAGTTCCAGGACAGCCAGGGCTACACAGAGAAACCCTGTCTCAAAAACAAAGGAAGATGGCAATTCTGGAGTGTGGCTCTTAGATACTCTAGGTTTTACATTCAGACATTCAGCATGGGGAGGTCTGAGAGTCACTAGAGTAAGGTGATATTAAAACTCCTGGGACTCCAGCCTGGCAGAGAGCTCACAGATTTAGGTGCTAGCTGTTCAAGACTAATGACCCAAGTTCCATCCCTGGAACTCACCGAGAGGTGGATTGCAACCTCCACCTGCCATGCCAGGTGTGCCCATGTACCTCCCGCTCAATAACAGTATGCATTTCAAAAGCTACTAGACCGAATGAAACGTGAAGGCAGAGAGGGGAAGTGAGTGCGGAGTCCCAGGTGCTCCACGTTTAGAGACCAGGAGGGGAGGAAGGGCAAAGGAGTGATGGAAAAGCAGATGGAGAAAGAACTGAGTGAAGGAAATACTTTAAAATCACGTGTGCGTGTGTGTGTGTGTGTGTGTGTGTGTGTGTGTGTGTGTGTGTGTGTGTGTGTAAATGCAGGTAACTACAGAGGCCCAAAGAGCACAATTAGATCCCCTGGAGTCACAGGCAGGTGTGAGTCACCTGAGGTGGATGCCGGGAACCCAGCCCGGGCCCTTCTTATCCATGGAGCCATCTCTCCAGCACCAAAGAAGGAATGGCTTTAGGGAGTGATCAGGGCCATCAGAGGTGCTGACGTCAGAGAGGAGACCAGGAGGTCAGGAGCTCTGTTCCTGGATTGAGCAATGTGGTGTGTTTAGTGTGTGTTATCGTGCATGCTCTCTCCGGGCCTTCATTTTTCCCCTATCACTTCCCAGCTGTACAATGGTCTGACGCAGGGTGTGTCCCTAGGATCTAGAGCAGAGTCTGGCCCATGGGAGGTGTTCAAGGAGCAGCCATCAAGTGTTTCTTGAAAAGGAAAAAACAAAAAACGTGGAAGCGGGACACGTGGCACACACCTTTAATCCCAGCACTTGGAAGGTGGAGGGAGGCGGATCTCTGTGAGTTTAAGGCCAGCTTGGTCTATATAACAAGCTCCAGGCCAGCCAGGGCTATATAATTAGGACCTATCTCAAAAAAACAATCCACAAAACAAGAAAAATAAAATTATATTTCCAAATTTCTCTTTGCGTAAAGAAAACTTGCTTTTGTATTTGGGTACAGGAAGTAATGATGTAATAGTAAAGAAAAAAACTGATATAGGGTCTCCTTGTGGAGTGCAAGCTGGCCTTGAATTCTCAATTTTTCTGCCTCGGGTCTTGCATGCTAAGATTATAGGAGAGCATCCCATGCCCCACTAAGATTTTGAATGATTTATTCAAAATTAGGCAAAGGTTTAACCTCACTGTATCCACAAGAGGGGAGAGCGCAGTGGGTGAGCCACCTGCTGCTGAGCCTGGGGACCCAAGTTCAATCCTTGGAACCCACTTGGTGGAAGGAGAGGACTGACCCCCAAAAGTTGTCCTCTGACCCCCCCACTCCCATACATCCCTTCCCCCCCCCACTGTGACATATGCACAATCTCTCCAGCACAAAGTAAGTGTAAATAAATAAATAACTGTAATATATATATATTATATATATATACATATATGTATTTTTCCCCCCGAGACAGGGTTTCTCTGTGTAGCTTTGCACCTTTCCTGGAACTCGTTTTGGAGACTAGGCTGGCCTCGAACTCACAGAGATCTGCCTGCCTCTGCCTCCTGAGTGCTGGGATTAAAAGCATCCGCCACCACCACCTGGCTGTAAAATATATTTTAAAGGGGATGGTAGCAACATGATAATGTTCGACGCTTTATTTAGAATGGTGTGTGGTATTTAGTAGGTGCTCAACATGTGCTTTGTAGATCTGGAAGAGTCACACAAATCAGACCCCACAGCGGCATGGCAGGCTGCTCCAGTAAGTAAGTCATCGGAAGAGCCAGTTCCATCTGCTTGGGAAGGATTTGCTGTGCTCTCCCTCTGTAGTCACGCTTCAGTCTCATGGTTCACCCAGTCTCACTTTAAATACCAGAAGAAAAACAAACAAACAAAAAAAAACCTGAACCATTCCTGGGGTTAGGTTTCCAACCAAAAGCACTCAAATGCCTCTCAGGGTTGGAAAAGGGGCTGTAATATATCTGGATCAGTGTTGCTATTATCCTTGTTTTATAGTAAAATGATATAACTCTGAGAGCCAGATGTGCAAGGTGACTCACACCTGTAATCACAGCATTCCAGAAGCTGAGGCAGGAGGATGACTATCCTGGGCTACTACAGAGTTCCAGACCAGCCTGCCCTGCAGAATGAGACCTTCTCTCTCCTTCTCCCCTGACCACTGCCAAATGTAGTAACTTTGTACATATTACTTCGTTTCTTTGTTTAGACTCTATGGCTCAAACATTACTCCTTTGTGGACCTACACTGGATAGACCTCCCTAGACCTACTTTGTCTCCTCAGTTATCCTGAGTGGGAACGATGCCAGGGCTTGGAAAGGCCATATTGTTGCAATCTAGATATTTGGCTCCAAAGGTTAACGAGGAAGCTCCCAGGAGGTTTAAAGCAGGTAAAGATCCCATTTTCAAGGAGATTGGCCTTTAACAAGGGAAAAAATGTGCTGAGTGAAGAGAGTTGGAAGGGGGTGGGATAAGCAGTTGGAGCCGAGAGTCCATCTGGATTATCGCTAAGCAGCCCTGGCCTGTAGCCAAGGCTTCTGAGTTAATATTTCTCCTTTGTTGTTCAGGATTAGGCAACAGGCAGCCTCCTGCTTGTCTGCAGCTCTTCCTGCCCCTGGACCCACAAGGTTGACCCTCAGCCTTTCCGCTTGTAGATGGGCGGAACTGATTACAGCTGGGCCCTGGTGTATTGACACCAGATATCAGGAGGAAATACCAGGGTGGTAATTAAAGTTAAGATACTTTGGAAATCGGCATTTGGGGGTGAGAAGCTACTAGACGTTACAAAATGCTAAGAACCTGAAAGACAAATATTTAAAGAAAAGCTTCAAGGACAGACTTTTCCAAATAGGGGCAGAGTTTGCATTAGAATGCTGAGTCTATTTTATTATTATTATTATTATTATTATTATTATTATTATTATTATTATTATTTTATTATTATTATTCCATGTAGGTTAGTGCGGTGACAGGGGACGAACAGCTAATCAGGAAGGACAGAATGTTCACGTGTGACGGCAGGAGAATGGGCCCTTGAGTCTGCAAGTGTGCCCTCTGAGATGACTCAAAGCATGATGCTGCCAACCCCCCTTTGTATCCTCGTCTTCACGGGGGCAGTAAGATCTCTGCAAGTGACTGTACCTGACTGGCCTGTCATTATTTTTAACACATTCACTCGTCACTTCCTAATATTAGACATTGTGCTAACTGCTTTGCATATGTTATTCCCTTTTATTCTTTATACACGCGCCGCCCGCACACACGCGCCACCCCCCCCTCTGCAAAAAAAAAGCAGGAGGAGTTATTAACGTTCTTACTTCATACAGAGAAAATAGCCTTAATCCCTTGGTCAGGCACAGCATCCAGAGAATGGGCAATGAATCACCAAGGAAGAGGAACAAACACACAGTTAAGGGCCACTTCACAAAGGTAAAATGTACTTAGCTGGAATAACAGGATGCTCAGGGCAGGAAGGTGCTCTCGGATGCGAGGGCTCTTTGAATAAGAAATAAACACAGGCACATTCCCATTTCCATTCACATTCTGTTTCCTTCCATGAGCTGAGTATTGTGTTGGGACCAAGAAGAATGAACAGATGCAGGTCTCCTGCCAGTGAGAGCCGGACAGCTCAAGCCTTTGTGGTATAAAGCAGGGCTTTTAAAGAAAGCTTTTCCAAAAGGGGCAATCTTCTGAGCAGGGCAGCCTGCTTCCATGGAAATTCTAACGCTCTGCAATCTGATTTTCTTTCCCTTCCTTTACCGAGGTGAAGCTGTGCACCCACGGGTTCTGAGAAACCAAAGGCGAGGTGTTTATCAGGCCTGGGGAGTTGCCATGGCTTCCTGGGGGGGGTGTGTGTGACAGCTGAGGTGTCACATCAGCAGTTACTTCATCTCCCTGCAGTAGGATCCTTGTGCACAAGGTGTGAGTGAGCACTGACCTATTTAGGATGCTAAGACACCGTGGGAGCACAGATTGTACAGGACTGGGGTAGGGCAAAGAGAAAGCCAGGAGCCAGATTGTGCAGATCCTAAAATACTGCAGGAAGAAATTGTGAAGTTTGGGGATGCTTTTTAAATGGCCTTGGTTTTTATTATTTTAATATTATCTATAATGTTTATCATTGGTAAACACATTATTTATTCATTTTATATTAATATTAAATAGACTCACATAATATGTATGCTTTATAAATACTATTTATTTGGGGGGTTGACAAGGTGTTAGGTAGCTGAGGCTGGTCTCAGACTTGTGACTGTCCCGCCTCTACCTCCCAAGTGCTGGGATTTCAGCTGTGCCCGCCCTGCCCAGCTTGAAAACTCACTCTTTGCCTCATATTCATCAAGTCTGTTATTTTAAATAGGAAACCTTTCAAAATCTTTTCTATTTTATCTCAAATTTGATTGAGCCCTGAATTTGTAGTCTGGCTCTATATCCAAGAACTCAAGACAATGAACTGTTTTAAAAGCACTTTCCTTTGTGTGAAACGCTGGACACGTGGAAAACTCACCCACACTTTCCTTTGGTTGTGCCGCTTCGCACTTTCATGATGGAGAACTTTCTAATTGGTTCCTGTTTTCATGGTGGTGGTGGGGATCAAATCCAGAGCCTTACATAAGCTATACAAGGTCTTTACCACTGGGTTAAACCCCCTAGTTCACACACACACACACACACACACACACACACACACACACACACACACAGAGTTTCAATTTGTAACTCAGGATGGCCTGGAACTTGGCTTGTAGAGAGTAGTGCAGACTCGCCTCAAACTTGAGGTCCTCCTGCCTCAACCCCCAAGTGATGAATCTAATTGCCTTTAATACTTTCAAATGTATTAATTTAAGATAATTTTATCAATAAAATATAATTATTCTATAATTATTAAAGCGAAGTAATAAAACTATAAGTTACAAACTTACCTGGGCTGGGTGTAGAGTCAGAGGCAAGAGGATTTCTGTAAGCTTGAGGCCAGCCTGGTCTTTGAACCTAGATGTGGACACACACCTATAATTCCAGTACTTGCGAGGTAAAGACAGGAGGATAAAGCACTCAAAACAAAACAAAGCACACAGCCTTTACTAAAGACATTTCTTGTTGATACAGATATACAACATTCTTACAGGAATCTGAATTGAATCACTCATAAAAAATCCTAATTGAATGGAGAACTGTACGTATGCCAATGAAATTTTGCAAAAAGATGAATTCATTTTAGGGAAAGAAGAAAATGAATAAACAGAGAAGGGTAATCTAGAAAAGCATTAGTGTGAATCTATTGGCCATTTGGAGTCAAGCAATTTATCCGATGAAGCAGTTAACTGTATTTATGAAATTGGCAGAAAATGTTGGCAATCTTCATTTCTTTTCTCTTGCGGGTCATCTTCCTTAATGTCCTGGATGTCTGAGGGTAAACAGAACGCTAGCAGAGCGTAGCAGCTCAACTTGGAATCGGAGCACTCAGGAGGCTGAGGCAGAAGGAAGGCAAAGGCCATTGTGGACTCCTAGGAAAACCCAATCTCACCAAACAGACCAAACCCCGGGGCCAGGGGTCTCTAGTCTCATTGTGTTCCAGAGCCATCTGAGAAACTGAAAAACATCCACACTCGGGCATTTTGTTCCCACCTGTTACTCAAGCAACACAACTGGTTCTGTGTAAAACCCAGTATCATATTGTTTTATTGTGACAAAAATACACAAAGGAAGGGCTGAGGATGTAGTATTGTTGGTAGAATGCTTGCCTAGCCCCAGTGAGGTCCTGCGTTCTGTGTAGACCAGGCATGGTGGTTCACTCCTGTGGTCCTAACAATTGGGGAGGAAGGTGGGAGGGGACCAGGACTCTAATATCATCCTCTGTTACACAGGGAACCAACCCAATGCTTGCCTTTAGTGGCACCAAGTTCATTAATGATTTTGTAAAACTATAACAGTCACCCAAACACAGAACTCTGGGAGAATTTCTGGTGAGAATACAGCTACAGCTCAGTGCTACCGTGCCTTCCTACTGAGCAGAAAACCCTAGGTTCAATCTCCAGCTCAAAACCAAAATAAAACAACAAGGAAACCAAATATAATTCCTGTACCTGGCAAACGGGAGCTGTTCTCTATTCCCCTGCCTCCGTGATCTTATCCGTCTTACACTATCCTGCACAACGTCTTGGAGACTCATTCATGTGGCAGCATGGGTGAGGATGTCCTTTTTTCTTTTTTAAGCTGAATAATGTCTCTTGTATGTATTTACATATTTTGTTTACCCATTCATCTATCAGTAGACCTTTGGGTTGTTTCTATTTTTTGGTTGTTACCAACATAAATGACATAATTATCTAGTCAAGTCCCTGACCTCAGTTGTTGTTGATATGCACTTGTGAGTGGAAGTGCGGTATCGATTTTTATTATACCATATGCTGAATTTCTGAGGCATTTCCATTTTTTTTTTCCCATAGCAGCTGCACTATTGTCTTTGGCATAGATTTCAATTTCTCAATATCCTCCCCAATTTAAGTAAAACTTTAAATTTTACATATCATTTGGTACTAGTTAGTTTTTGTGACTTCATCTGGTTTTTTGAGTGTTTCTTAAGCAATCCAAAGAGTGGTTTGTTTGTATTTTATGTGTAGGAGTGTTTTGCCTGCATGTGTGTTTGTACGCTGCATGTATGCAGTGCCCATGGAGGCCTTAAGAGGGCGCCAGATCCCCTGGAACTGGACTTCCATTGGATGCCCATGTGGATGCTGGGCACTGAATCTGGGTCCTCTGCAAGAGCAACAAGGGCCCTAAACACTGAGCCAGCTCTCCAGCCCCATGCTGTTTTCGGAGACAGGGTTTCACTGTAGCTTAGGCTGGCCCCCAATTCCCTGTGTAGCCAGGGCTGCCCTTGCGTTCCTGATTCTCCTGCTTCCACCTCTCAAGTGCTGGGATTGCAAGTGTGCCCCAGGACATCAGCTTTCATTATCCTGTCCGCCTAGGTTTTGTGATTCATGTTAGTGTAGTGTGAACACTTTCACACGTACCTTCTCTGGCTGTAAAGGCAGTATGTAATGATTGAGAACCTACAGCTCATGTAATCCATATTTTTCCATCCTTCACAGAGCTGAGATTACTAACGGGGCCACATTCGCAGTAGTGCCTGAACTGTTACTAACTCTTTCACTGGACAAGTCTACTTTCCTCTGCTCTGTCCCGCCCTGGTATGTGTGCTGATGGCCCTGCAGGAGCCATGCAGTCACTGATGTAGTTACCATAGGAGCCACTGGAGGGCAGCAGCTCCCTCTCACCTCTGACCCTACTGTGGAAGTGTTGTCCTCAGGCCAAGAGCATTCCTGAAGCAGCAACTTAGAGCAGTTACTTGACAACTGTACAGAAACAGAGAGGTTCTCTTTCTTCCACACTTCGTCATACTTCGTCACAGGGATTTTCTAGAGTTCCTAGATTAGTATCTGACTGAAAAAATGGAGGGGAAAAAATGACCCTGGGGGTGGGGAGATGGCTGTTTGTCAAGGGCTTGTTGGGCAAGCGTGAGTACTTCAGTGTAAAAGCCAGGCACACCAGCAGGCATCTCTAACTCCAGTTGTGTGACGAGAGGGCGTGGAACAGGCAGGTCTGGAAAATTCATTGGCCAATGACCCTGCCTCAAATAATAGGGCAGCAGCTAAGGAGGCAGAGGCAGGCGGATCTCTGCGAGTCTGAGGCCAGCCTGGTCTATGTGGAGAATTCCAGGCCAGCCAATGCTATTGAGTGAGACCCTGTCTCAGAAAACAACCCAGCAAAACACAACAACAAACAAACAATCGTCAGGGCCTGGAGAGAGGGCTCAGTGGGTAAAAGTACTGGCTGCTCTTCCAGAGGATCTGGGTTCGATTCCCAGCACCCACATGGCAGCTCACAACCATTCATGACTCTAGTTCCAGGAGATCTGACTCCCTACTCTGGCCTCCAAGTGCACTACACAGACAGAGTGCATAGATACACCCATGCAGATAAAACATTGAGACGTGTACAATAAAAATAAATAAAATTCTTATAGAAATAAGGTAACAGAACTCAAGATGTGGCTGAGTTGGTAGAGCACCCGCCTAATATACATCAAGCTGTAGGCTCAATCCCAAGCACTTCCTAAAAGATGGTGGGGTGGTTTTTACCTGTAATCCCAATGCTCAGGGAGTTGAAGTACATTCAGAAGTTCAAGGTTATCCTTAGCTACACTGTGAGTTCCAGACCAGTATGATCTCCATGAGACTCTGTCTAATAACAGACAAAACAACAACAAAATAATAAGGTGGAGAGAGACGGAGAAAAACACTTGCTATCAATCTCTGGCTTTCACAGGCACGTGGGTTCAGATACACATATGCGAACACATGCAAATAAAGGAAAGATACCCTATAGCTGATACCCTACAGCTGGCAGCTCACAGCTAGCCTCACAGCGTTCCCTTACCAGAGGTAGACAGTCTGTTGTGTCCATCCTCATTCTCTGCTGCCTCATTCCTTCATCCCTTCTCACACTCCTCAGGCTAGCTGACGCCCGAGTAATGGCTGAGGTTTCCATGATGCGTTAGTTCATTGACAATGTTCCTGGGTGACTCTTTTTTTCTTTTTCTTTTTGGTTCTTTGAGATAAGGTTTCTCTGTGTAGTTCCTGGCTGACCTGGAACTCGCTCTGTAGACCAGGCTAGCCTCAAACTCAGAGATCTGTCTGCCTTTGCTGGGACTAAAGGTGTGCGCCACCACCGCCACTGGCTTCATGGATTACTTTTATAACGAAAAGAGTTACACCTCATAAATAATAGTACTTAAGAATATATTCTTTCCTTCACTATTCCCTTAGGAAGGAAACAAGTGCTGGGGATGTGGTTCAGTTAGCAAAGTGCTTGCCTGGCAGGCATGAAGCCCTGGGTTCCATCCCCAGCACTACAGAAAGCTAGGTTGTAATGGGACATAGCCACATTCCCAGACCTGGCCGGGTGTGTGTGTGTGTGTGTGTAAAGTCAGGAGGGTCAGACTTTCAAGGTCATTCTCAGCTATTTGACTAGTTAAGCGGTCAGCCTAGGGTCCATGAGACCCTGCCTCCAAAACCCGCATGTGAGAGGAGCAGCTTCAGACCCCCTCATGCACACTTGCCTTGGGTTTCACATCAACATTTTCTAAGGCGTCTCTCACTTTTCCTTCCTCCCCGTCTTGGTTCCTTCTTCCTGTTTACTCTCCAGTGGCCGTCTCTTCAATCCTGCTCACTTTCTTCCTCCTTTTACTCACCGCCCCCCCATGAGTCTTGTAGGACCCTAAGCCCTTAGGTGGCTTCAAACTGGGGGCAGACACCACAGGGCACAGCACTCTGCTCAGCTTGGCAGAAACCACTGGATCTTTCCGCTGTCCTAGAAAGAGGCCTCTCACCGCACCCAGGGTAGGTGACGCTCCGCAACCCGACCAATGGTTTCATCCAGACCCCTGACCTAGGAAACAGTCCAGAAAACAGACTCCTGCCACTTGTGGGCCCTTCATCTAGACTGGACAGTCCTTGGCTATATAGCAAGTTTGGGGCCAGCCTGGGATACATGAGGGCCTATTTCAAACAACAACAATAACAAAGTAAATAAACACTTAAATGCGACGAAATTAATTTTTAATTTTTATTACATTCATTTGTGTGTGTGTTCAAGTGTGTGTGTGCCATGCACGTGGAGGTCAGAGAGCACTCCTCCAGAGTCCCAGAGATCAAACTCAAGTCATCAGGCTTGGTGACAAAGCACCTTTACCTGCTGAGCCATCTCCCAGCCTGCAAAATTCTTTTAAACTACAGTGGTGATTCGAGCCTGGAAGCTCGAACCCTGGGCTCAGAAAGCCTAAGGCAAGAATTCAGGTTGGGTTGGAATTCAGCCTGAGTTACACAGTGAGACTGTTTCAAAATACAAAACAGAGAGGGAGGGAGAGGGAGATATTATACTTATTCCTATTTTATTTGTGTGCACATTGAGCCGCAGAATAGCTCAGTGGTAGAGCACTTGCCTACCGTATGCAAGGTCCAGAGTTCAATCCCCAGTATGGAAAATAACCATCCCCCAAGCTCTACGCTATCGGACACAATATCCTGAGAAAGCTATCAGGGACCCCTGTGTCCTCTCTGACCCAAGCTGGGCAAAGCTGAGTCAACTAAACATTCACTCATAGTAACTCATTTCCAGAGCCAAGGAGCAAACAGTCGCTGTTTGGTATCTAAGCATCCCAGCTGGGAGGGGGTCCTGAGCAGACCACCTGCCCCTTTAAGTGTTTCGTAGTTTTTACCCTTAACCCTCCAGCTCTGCCCTGCTTGTTCAGCCTTTCCAAGAATTCTGTAAGGTTATCACATTCTTCTAGCAACTTCTTTTCTATGTGAGCTGCCAGAATGTGTTTATAATTTTCTGTCACCAAAGAGACTTAATAGATATCTTTGGAGGTTAAAGATGGTTTGGAAATTCTCTCTGTTCTACATTTGGTGATAGAAGAGAACTTGCTTTAAAACTGTTGCTTGAGTTTGAGCCCAGTTTTACCACTACTAAATTTCTCATCTATCAAACGGTGATAATCATAGCAGTTACCTCAAAGGCTTGAGAGAAATGTGTAATGTCTTTGGAACAGTGCCAGGCATGTAGACTGTGAACCCAAAAAATATTATCCCTTCCTGTTTTTTTTTTTCTTTCCCTCCGAGACAGGGTTTCTCTGTATAACAGCTTTGACTGTCCTAGAACTTGCTTTTGTAGACCAGGCTGGCCTCGAAGTCATAGAGATCCACCTGCTTCTGCCTCCTGAGAGCTGAGATTACAGACATGCGCCACCACCATCCAGCTTATCCCTTCCCGTTTTTATCACCAGTATTTCTATTTAGTTAAAGTTATTCTAATTATGAAGGGACTGTACACTAATAATGCTTCTGAGATGGGTTCTTCCCTTGTAGCCCACAATGATCTTTAATTTGCAGTACTTTGCCTTAATCTCCCAAATCCAGGGATTACAAGCATGTTTAACTACATCTGGCTTTTACACTGACAATTTTTTTTAAAGATTTATTTATTTATTATGTATACAGTATTCTGCCTGCATGCCCTGCAGGCCAGAAGAGGGCACCAGATCTCATTATAGATGGTTGTGAGCCACCATGTGGTTGCTGGGAATTGAACTCAGGACCTTTGGAAGAACAGCCAGTGCTCTTAACCTCTGAGCTATCTCTCCAGCCCATACACTGACAATTTTTAAAAATATTACATTTGTTTGTGTGGGACAGTGGGGGGACGGGGGAGGTTGCGGGTTCCACAGCACCCATGTGGAGGTCAGAGGACAACGTGCAGAAATTGGTTCTCTCCTTCCACTATGCAGATCCTGGGAGCTGAACTCAGGTCAAGACCGGCAGCAAGTGTCCTTCTTTGATGACCCCACAGTGATCATTTCCAAATATGGTCCTCATAGTTTTAACTCAACTTTTGAATGCAGATGTGGTGGCACACATCTGTAATCTCAGGGTTTGGAAGGTTGAGGAAGGAGGATGGAGAGGTGGAGATTATCTTGGCCTACACAGTAAGACCCTATCTCAAACATAAACCAATAGCTGGGCATAGTGACACATGCTTTTGAATTCAGCAATTAGGAGGCAGAGGCAGGCAGATTTCTAGTTTGAGACCAGTCTGGTCTACAGAGCAAGTTTCAGGCCAGCCAAGACTATATAGTGAGACTCTGTCTCAATATGCAAAAAAAGGGGGCTGGGAAATGTCTCAATCAGTAAAGTGCCCCCCTGCCCCATGAAGGGCTTAGTGCCTGAATGTGGGACCCTAGAACCCACATAAAAAGCCAGGTGTTGTGGCATGCTCCTGTAATCCCAGTGCTGATAAGGCAGAGATAGGTGGACCCTAGGGGTTCTCAGGCCAAGCAGCCTGGTTGAGTGGGCAAGCTCAGGTGATAAATAAGTAACGAGTGACAATCCCTTGAGAAGCCCACATCCACACTTGGGTGAGTTTTATCTTTTCCCTGATGTTCCCCCTTCTGTTAACTCTCTTAATTAAGTTGATGATAAAAATCTCTTGTGAGGACCAGTGAGATGGCTTGGGAGTTGAGAGGATAAAGAAACTTACTGGCAAGCCTGATGACCTGATTTGATTCTCAGAACCCACACAGTAGAAGAAGAAGACCAACTGCTGAAAGTTGACCTCTGACCTCTACAGGTATGCCCAAATCCAACACACATGCGTGCATGCAGGAAAGCACACACACACACACACACACACACACACACACACACACACACACAGATAACTAAATAAATTTAAAAAATTAATGCTGGATGGTGGTGGTGCACACCTCTAATCCCAGCACTCGGGAGGTAGAGGCAGGAGGATCTCTGTGAGTTTGAGGCCAGCCTGGGCTACATACTGAGCACCAGGACAGCCAGGACTACCCAACCCTGTCTCAAAAAAACTGAAACAAACAAAAAAATTAAAATCATTTAAATAAACTCGAACTCTGCTTTAAAATAAGTAACTTACTCAAATAAACCATGGGTTCTCATTAAAATCTACAGCTTTTTTCCCTAAGAAAATTCATTACGTATATTCATTACGATTTTTTCAGCTTGGCTATCATGGATAGGAGTCATTGTCAGCTTTGATAATTAGCTAAGTAAGAAATGTATTAATTTTTTCCTATTGTCCTAAATTATCTTGGCTCCATCACACTCATCAGATAAATATGCAACCCTCAAATTGGCTTTTCTATTTTGATGACCAAAGTATTCACCAAGAATAGTTTCTGTTAAAAATGCTGTCCCATCTACAATAAGGGCAGCTGTCTGATAAACGCAACATCATCAAAATTAGACTAGAACTGATATAATTGCTTTTAGAATGAAAATTAAAGTTTCAATTATTTTCTTTCATTCAGTGAGGGTAAAGGATGCTCTCATTCCCAGTTTATAAAGCACATAACTGAAAAAAGCTACTAAAAATTATGAAGGATAAAATGAAAAAATTAAAGAATCTATCTTTTGCTTATTGTTATTAAATATTACCAACTACCAAGCTTAAATTCTATCTATCTATCTATCTATCTATCTATCTATCTATCTATCTATCTATCTATCTATCTATCTATCATCTATCTATCTATCTATCTATCTATCTATCTATCTATCATCTATCTATATTTTTCCAAGTCGGGTCATTTTCTCAGGCTATGTGCCCTCTCAGGGTGGCACAGTGACTTACTTGTTTCTTTGGTGTTACAAGAATTGTCCAGAACACAGGATTGCCCACTTCATTCTTTATAGAATTGTCCAGAACACAGGACTGCCCACTTCATTCTTTATAGAATTGTCCAGAACACAGGACTGCCCACTTCATTCTTTATAGAATTGTCCAGAACACAGGATTGCCCACTTCATTCTTTATAGAATAATTTTTGTTGTTGTTCTTTTCAAAACAGTCTCATGCAGCCCAGTCTGGCCTCAAAACTCACTCTGTAGCTGATGCTGGCCTTGAACTCATCATATTCCTGCCTCAGACTCACAAGAGCTGTGATTACAGGTGTGTCTGTTCCTTATTCAATTTTTTTGAGACAAGTCTAATCTGTTCCAGGCTAGCATCAAACTCAATAAGAAGCCAAGGATAACCTTGAACTTCTGACCCTCCTGTCTCTGTCTCCTGAATGCTGGTATCACAGATATGTACCACTACACCCAGCTTATGTGGTACTTGAGAACAGACCTGGAACTGTGTGTACACTAGGCAAGAACTTCTAACAACTGAGCCATATTCCTGTTGATTTTCCTCTGGCATAGTGGCTGTACTTGAATCTGCTGCTGTTTCAGCCAGTAACTGTGGCTCTGCAGTTACTGGCCCACTTCTCAGGCAGCAGCCCTGGGGGACTTTTACGTCCTGCCAGATCCACCTCCTGCCACTGCCATTCTCTTTATCAATGAAACTTGATAGTCAGAGGCTGGGGTGAAAACCTGCTAGCTCAGAGAGGCTGAGGAGCAATTAGCTGACTTTCCCTCTTTGACAGTGTCTTAAACCAGTGCCAAACCAAAAAGACTGCCACACTCAAAGTCCCTCCCTACTACTTCCTGTGGTCTGTCTGTCTGTCTGTCTTCCAGACTCCATTTAACTCTCTATGATTAATTTCTGTCAACTAGTTGCTGGCTCTGGCACCTGACCCAAGATTGGTTTTATTTAATTAACACAAATGCAAACTCAGGGTTCACAGTGTGATTTAATATCACAGAACAACTCCTCCTTTTGGTCTGGATAAAAAGGAAAGATTTTAAATCCAACATAGTAAAACTGTATACAATAAGAACAATTATCAGGTAAGAATTACATTTACAATGCCCAGTCCAATTGTATTTGGGAAATTTAGAGAAAGTACTCTGTTATATATTATAAACCACTTTCTATCATAACTTGTATTACCAACCTAAAAATGTCTCTTTAGACCTTAAACATTTTCTTAGATAAACAACTTAAGCTTTTATGGTTCTCAATCATAGAAATTTTACATCTCTTCTGTAAGTTTCTTTTCTAAATTTGGTAATAAAAATGGTATAACTATCTAGTATTCAACCTTATCAGAGACTTGAGAAGGATAAAATGTTACCTGAGTAAAAAGGAAGTGCAGAGCAAGCAACTTCCAAAACTATAGAAATGACAAAGAGACAGCTGGCTGCCTGGACAGTCACCCAAGGTTCCTCTGCAATGCTGAGGCATCCATCTTCAGCCTACAGGCCTAGAATATCCTACAGACTTTTCTGTGAAGCAGGAATTTGAAAGGACTGGCCTACCTTGTCTTGGCAAAGTTTGGCAGTTCACTTCCTTTGTGTCTTGCTCATCCAATTTGGACAAATACTGTCAGCAGTTGAGGCAAAGGCAGTTTCTTGCCCAATGACTAGCTTTGCCACATTGAAAGCAAACTCCATATGGAGGTTCTTCAATGCCCATCATCTTCTCTGAAGTAGATTGGAGCTGCCAGGAACAGACACATCTCACTGTCATGAAAAGCCTTATGTTATTAAAACATTTTATTTTATTTTATTTATTTATTTATTTTATTTTATTTTTTTTTTTTTTTGGTTTTTCGAGACAGGGTTTCTCTGTGTAGCTTTGCGCCTTTTCCTGGAACTCACTTGGTAGCCCAGGCTGGCCTCGAACTCACAGAGATCCGCCTGGCTCTGCCTCCCGAGTGCTGGGATTAAAGGCGTGTGCCGCCGCCGCCGCCGCCGCCGCCGCCGCCGCCGCCGCCCGGCTAAAACATTTTAAATGCCATATATCTATGATATGGTACACACATTTTAATTTTCCAAACTCTGCAAAATGAAACACATCCATATATCAAATTTCATTTCTTTTTTTTTGTTTGTTTTTTTTTGTTTTTTCGAGACAGGGTTTCTCTGCGTAGCTTTGTGCCTTTCCTGGAGCTCACTTGGTAGCCCAGGCTGGCCTCGAACTCACAGCGATCCGCCTGGCTCTGCCTCCCGAGTGCTGGGATTAAAGGCGTGTGCCACCACCGTCCCGGAAGCTCGGGAGGCACTCGGGAGGCAGAGCCAGGCGGATCGCTGTGAGTTCGAGGCCAGCCTGGGCTACCAAGTGAGCTCCAGGAAAGGCACAAAGCTACGCAGAGAAACCCTGTCTCAAAAAAACAAAAACAAAACAAAACAAAAATTTCATTTCTTTGAGTACCTTTTGGGTTGCTTCCTGCAAGTAATGAAGTTTGGTTATATAAAGAACAAGTAATTTTTCACTCTGTTTGTGTGGTAAAAATATTCATTCTAAGATATTATCTTCTCTCTGTATAAGAATTCCTGTAGGAGAGTGAGTAGAAAATAAAATGATTAAGATACAATCAAGCTCTGGATCCAAGTGATCCACATGTGCCTCCTATAATTTCTTTTCTACCAGAGCAAATTCTCTCTCAGCTCCAGCTGATAATTTTCTTGAATGATTTAAGGCTTGAAATAAATTACTTAGTTCTTGAGTAGTTTAATCCAGTTGTGGGCCATAGCCAGTTAATATCTCTCAGCCATTTTTGAAAATCATTGAGTTTGTAATTGATCTCTCCTGATTTGTACTTTCTGTAAACCTATCTTATATCCTAAATAATTGGGCTGGAGAGATGGCTCAGAGGGTAAGAGTACCGACTGCTCTTCCAGAAGTCCTGAGTTCAATTCCCAGCACCCACATGGTGGCTCACAACCATTTGTAATGAGATCTGGTGCCCTCTTCTGTATAGATAATAAATAAATAATTCTTTAAAAAAATAAATAATTAATAGAATTTGTATTTTTTCAGGAGCCATTTGTAATCCCCAACAAGGCAAAACTAACTCTCTCTCTCTCTCTCTCTCTCTCTCTCTCTCTCTCTCTCTCTCTCTTTCTCTCTCTCGTTGTTTTTTGTTCTTTTGAGACAGGGTTTCTCTGCGTAGTTTTGGTGCCTGTCCTGGATCTCGCTCTCTAGACAAGGCTAACCTTGAACTCACAGAGATCCACCTGGCTCTGCTTCCGGAGTGCTGGGTTTAAACGCATGTGTCACCACTGCCCGGCCCAAAGTTCTCTTTACTTCATCAAACCTTTTTTCTAAGATATCTGAGTCTGAATCAGCCAGTAAGATATCATCCATATAATGGTAAATTATAGATTGAGAAAACTGTTAATGAATTATTTCTAATGGCTGTTGTACAAAATATCGACACAAGGTGGGGCTGTTTAACATTCCTTGTGGAAGAACTTTCCAATCATACCTTTTAACAGGCTGGGGATTATTAAAAGTAGATGTTGTAAAGGCAAATTTTTCTCTGTTCTGTTCTTGTAAATGTATAGTTAAAAAAGCAGCCTTTTAAATCAATCACTGTAATAGACCATCCTTTAGTTAATAGAGAAGGTAAGGGGAATTACAGGCTGTAAAGATCCCATTGGCTGAATCACCCTATTTACAGCTCTCAGATCTGTTACCATTCTCCATTTTCCAGATTTGTTTTTAATAACAAATATAGGAGAACTTCAAGGACTGGTTGATTCTTCAATATGTTGAGCATTTAGCTGCTCCTGTACCAGTTGTTCTAGTGCCTGTAATTTTTCTGATGTCAAAACCATTTTCCCACCCACACAGGTTTTTCAGTTAACCATTTTAAAGGTAGGTCTGTTGGTACCTTTGAAGAACCAACAGCTATTGTGCCCTACTTATGTACAACCTCAATAGTCTTTTAATATCTGAACCCTGCTTATGTGCAACCTGAACAGTCTTGATAATACCTTTTAATAATTTTCTCAGAGGTATTCTTTATTTTATGGCTTGTTTCTGAGATTGGAGGAATGTTAATCTGTGTTTTCCATTGCTGCAACAAATCACATCCCCATAAATTCATTGCTATGTTAGCCACACATGGCTTTAATTTTGCTATCTGTCCTTTTGGCCTCAAACTCAAAGAGATTCACCTGCCTCTGCCTCTTGAGTGATTGGATTAAAGGTATGTGTCACCAGTGTCTGGTCAAAGTTCTACTTTGTTTATTTAGCTCACAGTTCTGGAGACTGAGTATGCCTAGTTTTACAGTACTAGCATCTGCTTGGCACCTGGTGGAGGACATTTTGCTCTAACATGGCAAAGGACATCATAACAAAGACAGAGAACAAGGAAGCCAGAGAGACCTCAAGAGTCAAACTATCCCTGGGCCCAAGGTGATAGATAGATAGATAGCTCAGCAGTTAAGAGCACTGGTTGCTCTTCCAGAGAACCTGGGTTTGATTACCATAATCCACATGACAGCTCACAACTGTTCACACTCAAGTGCCAGGAGATCCAACACCCTCTTCCGGCCTCCAAAGTACTGCACAAATGTGGTGTTCAGGCATACATGCAAGTAAAATACCTATATACTTAAAATTAAATAAAATGGGCGTGGAGCAATGGAGAGGGGGAGCAATGGGGTAGAAATGATCTTAAGGAAGAAAGGGAAAATGGGGGGCTTAACTAGGGAGAGGAGGGATATGAATGCAGAATAAGGAGGAAGGAAGTTAAAACAACAGTAAGGATGTATGAAAACCGCAGAAGGAATTGTGGGAGTTTGTATGCTATATAAGTGGTCCCCATAAGCTCATAGGGCATAGTCTATTAGGAGGTGTGGCTTCATTAGGGTAGGTATGACCTTGTTGGAGGAAGTGTGTTGCTGTAGGGGTAGGCTTTGAGCTCTCATGTATACTCAAGATACTGCCCCGTATTTCAGACCACTTCCTGTTGCCTGCAAGATGTAGGACTATCAGCTACTTCTCCAGCACCATGTCTGCCTGCATGCACCATGTCCCACCATGACAATAATGAACCTCTGAAATGTAAGTGAGCTATCCCAATTAAATGTCGTCCTTTATATGAGTTGTCACGGTCATGGTGTCACTTCACAGCAATAGAAATCCTAGGACAAGAACCATACTATTAACTACTCACCTAAAAATACCTATAATAAGCCGGGCGGTGGTGGCGCACGCCTTTAATCCCAGCACTCGGGAGGCAGAGCCAGGCGGATCTCTGTGAGTTCGAGGCCAGCCTGGGCTACCAAGTGAGTCCCAGGAAAGGCGCAAAGCTACACAGAGAAACCCTGTCTCGAAAAAACAAAAATAAAAAAAAAAAACAAAAAAAATACCTATAATATATGTAAGTTTGTAAATACGTGTTCCCCCTAAAAGCCATAGACGAACAAAATCATCAACACCAGGCATGAGAAGCCCTCTTCTGAGTTGTTGGTCAGAGTTGTTCAAGAGATTCTCTTTTTTTTTCTGTTTTTTTTTTTTTTTTTTCCTGAGACAGGGTTTTTCTTTGTAGTCTTGGCTGTCCTGGAACTCACTCTGTAGACCAGGCTGGCCTCAAACTCACAAAGAACTGCCTTCCTCTGCCTCCTGAGTGCTGGGATAGGTGTGCACCACCACCGCCTGGCTCCAAAGACTCCTTAAATGTTATAAGCTATTGCTGTTGCCCTGGGTTGCTCCCAAAGGTAGAAGGTACTTCAGACACAGGCCATAGAGGACTGAAGCTAGATCTGCCCTGAAAGCCTTCTTCCTGAGGACTGGCTCTCATGGTAGCAGAAGATGCCATGCAAGCTTCCAACCAACCCAGCTGTGATAACTATGAACTACAACAATGACCAGCATGGCACCATAACCTTAAGGGTGCAGTAGTGGTACACATCCCTTGGTAGTAACCAACATCTTTCTAAATGGCCCAAAGACCCACTCAACAAGAGCAAAACCATGCCTGGTAATGGAAACCTAGGCAACTGCTCAGGGTAGTAAAGTCGTGGATCTTGGAGGAGAACCTACAACCACTACTTTCCTAAACCAGCATAATCCCTAACTACATTCTAATTATTTATCCTGATACCCACAGATACGTGTAGGTCTCACCCCTCACCAAGGAAAGTTTCTCTTTGTTACAGACAGAGATCATTACACAATCAATCAAAATGCAGAGTTGTGGAGCCCAGTTCCAACTGATACATCTGCAATAACTCCTGCACCTAATGCTTGGGGATCATTGTAAAAGAGGGAGCAGAAAGATTATAAGAGCCAGAGGAATGGGGAGTTTGCTGTGAGATTGTGTCTCATAGAAATGTCAGAGACACTATACCCATGAACTCATCATCATGGCCTCCCAAACATGACCGGAACATGGATGATACTAATAGACATACTAAAGTGAATGGGGAAAGACCATGAGGCTTCAACCTAGATGAAGAATGACAGACAAGCAAGGAATGCTTAAATAGGAAGAAATCCTCTCCAGGGAAGAGCACACAAATTAGTTATCCAATACCAAATGGTCAGCCCTGACCATTTTTATAAGTAACATTATATAAACTCAATAGGCTGTATTTATACATTTAGAAATACAAACACACACACATACATACACACACACACACACACACACACACACACACACACACCAATTAAAGAAAGAGAGGGAGGAGAAGGAAGAGGGGAAATGATCTAATTGTATTATAATCTCAAAAAGTTAAGAACAATAATAATACGAAGAGCTATTTCTGAGCTTGGTGAGATGGCCTGGTGGGCAAAGGCGCTTTCCATCAAGCTGGGCCACCTGAGTTCAGTCCCCAGAGCTCATGTAGAGAGAATGGATTCCTACAGGGGGTCCTGACCTCCACACCTATCATTGCATAGGCACATAAATTAGCAGGTGTAATTTCTTAAATTTTGAAAACAAAGCTATAATAACCAATTAATCCATTAATTCCCAAATGGACTGACTCATTGATGAGGGCAGAATCCTTATGGTGCAACCACCTGCCAACAGTTCTGTCTCTCAACAATCATTATCAAATGAGTTTGGGGATTAAGTTTCCAACACATGGAATTTGGGTGACATAATCTAACCATAGTAGGGAAATTACAATAGAGCAATAAACTTCTTGAACAGCTTCAAAATAAATATCTATGCACCTTTAAGGAGATATGAAGTAGGTGGATATAGACATACACACAATCTGTATGTGTATATAGATTTATTATTATTATTATTATTATTGAAGTAGAGAGCAAACTAGAACGCCAAGGAAAACACAAAGGGACAATTTAAACAATCAAAAATAAAACCACCAGGAGTGCAGTCAATTTCCAGAGTGAAAAAAACTCAGAATTAGGAATGGAGATCCATAATACCTTGTTTTAGGAACTTCACAAAAAAGGACCTTCAAGGCTTCTGGACAAAAGTCAAAAACACAGCAAGGAATCCAAAGTGAGCAGCTTTGGGCATCACAGTACCAAAGCCGGATGGGTTAGACATCAGCTAAGCATCTTTATTGTGAATTTCTGTCAAGTGCCCCATAATAGAAACCTGCTTCACTTTGCCCAGTAACGGAACATGATCTACTTCCACAGCATGTAAGATTACTTTTCCCTGGAAACATATACTTGAATTCTTTCCAAACACTGTCACAAAGATCGGAAAAAGAAGCTCACAGATGGAGTGTTGCAGTATAGCGTTCTGAGACTGGATGGAGTGTCGTACACTTGTCACAGCCCGCAGAAAGCTGAGGCAGAAGAATCTTGAATTCAAGGCCAGCCTGGGCTACCTAAGGAGACACTACCAAGAAAAGATTAGGAAACTAGGTGTGGTGTGGTGTGTGCTTGTAATCCCAGCACGTGGCGGAGGCGGGAGGAACAGGAGTAATCTAGAAAAACAGAAACGAAAGAACAAGAACGGAAGAAGGTGATGAGGCCTGGCCTGGGGGATGGCTCAGTGACTAGAAGCAATAGGCGCATAAACCTGGGGAGCAGAGCTCAACCTCTTGAACCCACACGCGCATCCAGATGTGGTGCTGGGTATGTGCAAGCCCAGCACTGCTGTGCCGACATGGGATGCAGAAAAAGGAAAATTGCCCAGAAGTCCAAGAACCTGCTAGCTCGGAGCACGGCGGCAGAAAAATAAGGTGGAATGGGAAAGCCAACTCCTGGAAGGTGTCCTTTGAACTCTATGCCATAAAGCCATAGCATACAGGATCTCTCTCTGTATCTCTGTCTCTCTCCATGTCTCTGTCTTTGTATCTCTGTCTCTCTTTTTCTCTCAATTAAAAAAAAATTGTTGAATTTGTTTGATAGGCAGGGCATGGTGCCACATGACTTTAACCCCAGCAGAGGCAGAGGGATCTCTGTGAGTTCGAGGTCTGGCTGGTCTACATAGTGAGTTCCAGGACAGCCAGAACTACAAAGAGAGACCCTGTCTCAAAAAAACAAACAAATACTTTTTTTTTATTTGACCGGGGGCTTGAACAATGGTTCAGTTGTAGGAGCACTGGTTGTTCCTCTAGAGGACCTGGGTGAGGCTCCCAGCACCCACATGGTGGCTCACAACCATCTGTAACTCCAGTTCTAGGGGATCCAATGCCCTCTTCTGACCTCTTCAGGCATCAGGCACAAAAGTGGTGTACAGAAAACACACACACACACACACACACACACACACACACACACACACACACACAAAATAAAACTAAAAATAAACAAAAATTTAAAAAGTTTGACTTAGTTCCTTTGTTAAGGAAAAGGAGTGATGTCGGTGAGTGGAAAGAGAAAGGAAGGAGCAGGGAGTCAGCTCAAGTGGCTGCGACCTGTTATCCTCCCTGCTCAGGTAGCTGAGGCAGGAGAATGAGAAGTTCAAGGCCAGCCGGAGCAACTTAGTGAGAACTTGTGTTCTAAAGAACATCTTCCAGGACCTCGCCAAAATGACAAACACAAAGGGAAAGAGGAGGGGCACCTGCTGTGTTCTCTAGGCCTTTGAGGAAACGTGGAGTTGTTCCTTTAGCCACATACATGCAAATCAACATGAAGGATGATATTGTAGACATCAGTCAAGGGGATGGGCACTGTTCAAAAAGGAATGCCCCGTAAGTGTTACCACAGCAAAGCTGGACATCTACAATGTCCCCAACATGCTGTGGACATCATTGCAAACAAGCAAGTTAAGGTTACTATTCTTGCCAAGAGAATTAATGTGTGGACTGAGCACATCCACACTCTAAGAGCCCAGACAGCTTCCTGAAGTGGGTGAAGGAAAATGATCAGAAGAAAAAGGAAGCCAAAGAGAAGGGTCAGCCCCGGCGCCAGCCTGCTCCACCCAGGGAAGCACACAGTAAGCACTAATGGGAAGGAGCTTGAGCTGCTGGAGCCCATTCTGTATGAAGTCATGACCTAATGTACAAAAAGAAATAAAGGACCTGGACTGTAAAGTGTTTTTATGAAGAAGGAGAAGGAGAAGAAGAAAAGAAAGAGGAGGAAGAAGATGAAGGAAGAAGAAATGAAAGAAATTAAAAATAAACAAAGTTTTGTGGTTTGGTATTAACGCACTGTTGCTAAATGAAACCTATTTACTATTTAGCACATTTTTGGTATTTCCCACTGCATGCAAATGCACAAGGTAGACACTGAAGGCAAAGGGGTGTAGCTAGAGTTTTCCGGCCTTGCCCACAGTCAGGACAAATCTCTGTCACCCGCCAGTCCCACAGCTGCTCAGACCCAACCAAGTAAACACAGAGACTTATATTGCTTACAAACTGTATGGCCGTGGCAGGCTTCTTGTTAACTGTTCTTATATCTTAAAGTAACGCATTTCTACAAATCTATACCTTGCCACGTGGCTCGTGGCTTACCAGCATCTTCACATGCTGCTTGTCCTGGCAGTGGCTGGCAGCGTCTCCTTCTGCCTTCCTGTTCTTTTATTTCTCCTCTGTTAGTCCCGCCTATACTTCCTGCCTAGCCACGACCAATCAGGTTTTATTTATTGACCAATCAGAGCAACTTGACATACAGACCATCCCCCAGTACAGCCAAGTGCAGACCATCTCAGACACCTGCACTCAGGCCCATGGTCCTAATCATCCTCTATGCAAACCTGCTGGGTAACGCCACAAGGAACCCAAGAAGGGCTCCCACAGGACATACATTAACATCCCACAGCAAAGGGGTGGGAATTATTTCATATTAAATTTATTGGCAGAAATTCCACTCAGTTTAAGGGTACCATAAAAGAGAGTGGAAAAGAGGGTGTCTGAGTCTTTGAGCCACTCAGGATCTAACTGTGCAACCGCACCCCATTAGATCTCTTCCTTCACCCTTCCTGCTGGTTCTGTCTTCCTCGGTGAGCGCCGCATCTTCAGGCAGGCTTTTCCCACACAGAAGCAAAATGACCGTAGAACAGCCCTGGCTTATCTATTTATTTACTTAGCTTTAAAAAAAAATGTGTGTGAGGGTTGGGGATTTAGCTCAGTGGTAGAGCGTTTGCCTAGCAAGCCCAAGGCCCTGGGTTTGGTCCTCAGCTCTGGAAATAAATAAATAAATAAATAATGTGTGTGAATGTTTGCTTGCATTTTAATGTGCATTTTGTGCATTTCTGGTCCCCCTGGAGATCAAAAGAGGGCATTGGATCCCCTGGAACTAGAAGTACAGATGGCTGTGTGCCATCATGTGGGTGCTGGGAACCAGGTCTTCTGCAAGAGTAATGCTCTTAACCAGTGAGCCATCTCTCCGGCCCCCCGGCCCCAGCTTACATAATTCTGCTGGCTACTATTCCCATGAAAAAAGAGCAACTCTATTGTCTAAGCATTCATACCAGTCTTTGGAAAGAGCTTGTTCCCTTCTGGAGGATTCATATGTCTAGGTTATTTCAGTACTCTAGGAAGTCTGCTTCAGAAACCCAAGAGATTCATTTTAGGGTCATGTGGCTGGTGCCTGGGAAGAGAGATAATATATGCTGGGAGTAAGGCAGATTCTCAGTTTCAACCCATGCATCTGGTAAGTCCACAGAATTCCATGGAGTCATCGTTTGCAAGAGAAAATATCAGGGGCTGAGGGTGTGGCTCAGAGTTTAAAAGCACTTGTTGGTTTTGCAGAAGCCCCCAATTCTGTTCCTAGCACCTAGGTCAGGCAGCTCAGAACTGTCTGTAATTTCCTCTCAGGTACATCAAACATGTGCATGTGCATACACACACACTTATACACACACACCTCCTACATAAATAAAAATAAATATTTTTATATAGATAAAATAACTAGAGAAGATGCTCTTCACCCCCCACTTCCTCTACCCTTCGAATAACAGACACCCACTTATATGGGATATTTTCCTCAGAGCCAAAGTTCTTCTCCCTGCAGAATACTAAATAAAATCTACTGGTTTTAAGAACATCCTTGAGAAAACTGTCCTTCTGAAGTGATAGGTGGCTTAGAGTTAAAAACAAAAGCCAAACCCTCAACCCACAGTATTACTCAAGTTACTTGAGGTATAACACACAGTTTTGGTTTCTAGGAGATATGTAAATGATTCATTTGTATTTTTAATCTGTAAGTAAATAGTGCCAGGTTTTCAGATAGCTGCTGAAGTCAAATACTTTAATAATGCTTTAAACTTACATTTATTATTTTTGGTGTGTGTCGATCATGTCTGTCGCTAGCCCAGGTCAGGGTCTTCACTTTATTAAATAATCATTCTGCCACTGAGATACCCACACACAATCCATAAGGTACCAGCTTACCAGGCTGGCCTCAAACTCACAGAGATCCACCTGCCTCTGCCTCCTGAATGCTGGGATTGAAGGTGTGTGTGCCACCACCTGCCTCCCCACCGCCTTTTTTTGTCTTGATATTTTGCCAAGGTTGATCTTGAATGCCTGGGTTTGGGCAAGAGTTCAAGACCAGCCTGGGCTACAGAATGGTCATTTCTCAAAGAAAACAGAACACACATAGTACTTTAATTGTCATGTTTGTTTTAGGGCGCTAGGAAGAGAACCCAGTTGCATGCAAATACTCTACCATCAAACTACATGGTAGCTGCCATCTTAGGGCTTCTACTGCTGTGATGAAACACCGTGACCAAAGCACCTTGGAGAGGAAAGGGTGTATTCAGCTTACATTTCCACATTGTAGTACATCATTGAAGGAAGTCAGGACAGGAACTGAAGCAGGGCAGGAGCTGATGTAGAGGTCATCAAGGAGTGCTGCTTACTGGCTTGATCTTCATGGCTTGCTCAGTCTGCTTTTTTACAGAACACAGGACCACCAGCGGGGGGGGGGGGGGCACTGCTCACAGTAAGCTGCCCCCACATCACTTATTAAGAAAATGCTCTGCAGTCTTGCCTACAGCCTAGTCTTATGGAGGCATTTTCTCAATTGAGGTTCCCACCTCTTAGATGACTATAGCTTGTGTCAAGTTGACATAAAACCAGCCAGTGCACCCACACACTCTTCTTCTGTTCATTCTCTCTCTCTCTCTCTCTCTCTCTCTCTCTCTCTCTCTCTCTCTCTCTCTCTCTCTCTGTTGTTGACTATGTCAGTCTCAAACTCACAGAGATCCATTTCCCTCTGCTTCCTGAGTGCTGGGATTAAAGGTGTGTGCCATCACAGCTGGCCTTTAAAAAAAAGTTATTATAGTGTGTGTATGTGTGTGTGTGTGTGTGCACGCACGTGCCTGTACCATAGTGAACATGTGGAGGTCAGAGGAAAACTTGGAGAAGTCAGTTCTTTCCTTCTACTCTGTGGGTCCTAAACTCAAATTATCGTGCTTACTGTAAGTGCCTTCACCCTCTGAGGCATCTCTTTCACCTCTCTTTCCTTTTTTTCCCCAAGATGACTTATTACATTCATTTATTATAAATGTATGACAAGCACAGGCCACTGTGTGTGGAAGTCAGAAGACTACTTGCGGGAGTCAGTTTTCTCCTCCCACCATATGGATCCCAGGAATCAAACAGCTCATCAGATTTGGTAGCAACCACCTTTACCTACTGAGCAATCCTACCAGCACCCATTCCTTTACCTGCTGAGCCATCCACCAGGACCCCCTTCCTTTACCTGCTGAGCCATCCACCAGGACCCCCTTCCTTTACCTCGTTGGGCATCCCACCAAGACCCCCTTCCTTTTTTTTTTCTTTTGATATCAGGTTTTACTAAGTTGTCCATGCTGAGTATCAAACTCTTGGGCTCAAATGATCCTCCTGCATCAGCCTCCAGAGTGGATGGAAGTTCAAGGGTGTGCCACCGTGACTGGAAGTACATGTATTTGTTTATAACCTGTCTGAGACCTGATCCTTGCACTATGTGATAACTTGTAAGTTTTAAGTTCCAAGAGGACAAGCACCAGGTTTGTATTACCGGGTGCTCATCCCCACAAACAACTTAACACATTACCTGTGTTAAGTTACACATCAGTGGTGGTTGTGAAATTATTGTGTTGTAGATGAGCAAGCAAGACATATCTGTGTGTACATTGACAGGCCAGATAAAAATTGCATGCAAATAAATGAACATCTCATCTTTCCTTGTGACCAACATAAAAGAGAGGAGTCCTCCCTCCCTCCCTCCCTCTCTCCCTCCCTCCCTCCCTCCCTCCCTTCCTTCCTTCCCTTTCTCCTTTCAGATCTCTGGCTTTGTGGCCTTTTGACTAAGAGCAAGTGCAGTATCTGTTAGTATCAGTCTCCTTCAGACCTATAATATGACTATTCCGAGCATCCTGGGCCCTGTCTGACTCCCTAAGAAGGCACTATCTCATCCAACAACATACATTTCCTGGTAAGAATACTGATGCATAAAAGTAAAAATAAAATAAGTACAAAAAGAAAAAAATATAGATGAATGTCATAGTTAGCTTTTTTGTCAACCTGACACACCCAGGAATCATCAGGAAAGAGGGAGCCTCATGAGGGATTGCCGACAGCAGATTGGTAGGTGGTCGTGTCTACATGGGGGGGGGGGGGCGGGATTAGATTGATTGTTGACTAAAGTGGAGGGCCCAGCCCACTGTGGGTGGTGCTACCCCTGGGCAGGTGCTCTTGGCTTCTTTAAGAAAGCCAGCTGAACACAAGCAAGGGAGAACAAGCCCTGCTTCCTTCAGTGATGGAGTGGGACCTGGAAGTGTAAGCCAAATAAACCCTATGGTCTTCAAATTGCTTTTGGTGTTGTGTTTATCACAGCAACAGAGAAGCAAACTAGGACGGTGAGTGATATCTTTTTTTGGGGGGTGGGGGTTCACATGAAAGGTTGAGACAAGTTCTTGATACATAGCCCAAGAGGCTTGAAATCCACTATGTAGTCCAGGCTAGCTTGAAAAAATTTGTGACCCTCTGCTTCATCCTCCCAATACTCCTGGCTTGTGATTTTTTATTTTATTTTATTTTTTTTTACTGCAAGTTTTCAAGGGAGACAGAAGAGAGTTACATAACATCACAAGAAGCATCTTAAATGTTCCTGCTGGAGCACTACTCACTCTCTGTCTCTCAACGCTTCTTGCCTTAAGCAGCAGCCTCCAGTCTTCCTCTCTGCTCACATCTGTTCAGCTTCTGTCTTCCACACTCACACTTCTTCTTTCCTTCCTCCTCTCTCCAACGTGGAACAACTGGCTGTCTATGAAGGAGTTTTAAAGGAAAACTTTTCTTTCTAAAATTAAAGAAAAAAATTATAGAGAGAGTGTGTACTCATGGAGGGCAGAGGACAACTTTGTGGGGTCAGGTCTCCTCCCACCAGGTGGCTCCCAGAGATTGAAATCAGGCTGCTAGTTTTGGAAGTAAGTGTCTTTACCTGATGAGGCCTCTCACCAGTCCTGAAAAACTTTTCTTTAGAAAACACAATTAGAAACACACACACACACAATTAGCCAGGCAGTGGTGGCTCACACCTCTAATCCCAGCACCTGGGAGGCAAAGGCAGAGGGGACGGGCAGGGCGACTGGCGCCCAACATGGATGAAGCCACCTCTTAAGGTTCGGAACGTCGTCTCCCGGAGGAAGACCAAGTCCTTGGTGAAGTTGTTGGATCCCCCTGAAATTGCCTGGTTTAGGACGCGAACCCGGAACAGAGTGGAGACGACGCAGGTAAGAAAGTGATGTGCCATGGGACAGACAATGTCGTCACAAAATGTATTCCTTTTTGGCCTAAAAGAGACCGTCAAGATACGAGGAACTAGGGTAAAGAAAAAAGATCTTAAAGCCTTTTTTGATTATATTGTAGACACATGTCCTTGGTTCCCCCAAGGAGGAACCATAGATAAAAAAAGTTGGGCACGTCTCGGAGAATGTTTAGATGATTTCTACAGGACTTTTGGACTACAGAAAGTTCCCATCACCACATTTTCTTACTGGAACCTTATTAATGACATTCTTAGGGTGTATAAATATTCCCCTGACATACAAGAACTTATTAATATAGGAGAAAAAAAATCTTAAAAGAAGCTTTTCACTCCCCCTCTACCTGCCCTAAGACCCCCCCCCCCCCCCCCCCCCCCCCCCGCGCCTTCGGTCTGTCCCTAGGATCACAACCTGCGCTCTATGGAAGAGGGGACACTCAGGACTTTTAACCCTAGGAATCCTCAGGATTCCGCCCCTGCCCATCTTTATCCCTCTCTTAACAATTTTACCTCTAGCTTCCTTCTCGACCCTGCAAGGAGGCTTTCCTAGAGGGCTGGTCCGAAGGTAGTGAGTTATCTCAATTGATTGATCACAACCAGTTACAGATTTCTTTGTTCCTTCACCACTCCCACTACTTCACCTGAACAGCCGTCCTCAAAAACTTGGACGCTAAAGAAACTTCTCGGCAACTCTCCCTATGATACAAATGCAGCACAGGCAGGATTCCCTCCTGGCGGGCCGGACAAGAACAAAAGTACCTTCATTAAACACTTGGCCTTTGAAAACACAAATCCTGCCTGCCAGGAACTAGGGCTTGGGGTAGCACTTGGGGTGCTTTCGGGATTTGCCGAGGCAACCATGAGTCCCCTGGGCGGCTAGAGGGGACGGGGGACATTTTGTCTCTGGATAGACAGTCACCTGATGTGCAGGATGGGGCCATCTCTGAGATCATGTTTCTGCTCCAACAGAGTAAGGCCGGTCTGGAGGGGGTGATGGTAGAGGATCTCAAAGTGTAGGAGATGTTGGCGATGGTTTGTCTTTATGGGGGTGGGGGATGGAGCCGGCCTTAGAGGTGGTTCCCAGGCCTGGGGTGCTGATGGGGCCGGATGCTTGCTGTTGTGGAGGGTTGGTTCTTAATGGCACTGGGGGGAGGGGAGCTTGTGGGGTCGTGGAGGGGGAAGGGGAGGGCCTTTCCACCTTGGCGCCTGCTGGCTCCTTCATTCATGGGGAGAGAGTCACAGGGGCTGGCAGGGGGAGGGGGAGTCTGGGGGGCCAGCAGCCTTCTGATTCTCATGATGTGAGGTAGGAAAACATTCAGCATTAACACCATTGCTGATCATCACAGAAAGACTAAATCCTGTTAATGGTGCCATAAAAGAGATACACTCTGCTCCCAGATGGTTACCAGAACACCTGGTTAGAGCTGTAAATATACCTGATCTGCTCAGGTGAGAGAGCCCCTCTCCGGAGGAAACTTCTTCTGTTTTAAATGCTGTCCCTCCGGCAAGCAGTCCAGGCTATTGTCTTCACCCACAGCAACCCCCACCAGCCCTTTAGCTCTGTTATCACTCTGCTCAGAGTTCCTGTGGGGGGACAGAGGGAACTTTACAGCAAACTGTGTTTGAGACCTTTCACACAGCACATACAAGTCCCATAGTCAATCACGTTCTGGGCTGAGCAGGGACACTGCTTGTCACAAATCCAGTCTGACAGGAGGGGGTCATGTTTCCAAGGGCAGTGATGAATTTTTCATCCAAAATGTCAGAAAGGCTTGTTGGACTTGCTGGCCTTGGTGTCACAGGTGGTCATAGCCATGTTGGGCCAGCTTGACACAGCCTGTGGCTGGCAGGTAGCACAGCAAACAGGGTAGCACCAGAGATGCCACTCAGGGCACTTAGGTCCCTTCCACCTAGACTAACCTATTATTCCTCAGATCAATTCCTAATCTCTAGGAAGAGAAGCCGCGCTGAGACGACTGCCTTGACGGGAGCCTGTTACTGCCATCACCTTAGCAGTCCTTCTGGGGGTTGGAGCAGCGGAAACAGGCACAGAAATTGCCTCTCTGGTCCTGTCCAACCAACATTACTCTGAGCTTAACTGTCCATAGATGAGAATATTGCCCAATTTGAACAGGGAATTTCTGCCCTCGAGTCATCCCTTTCCTCCCTAGCTCAGATAGTTTTACAGAACAGGAGAGGCCTGGATCTCTTCTTTTTACAACAGGGTGGCCTTTGCACTGTGCTCAAAGAGAAATGTTGCTTCTTTACAGACCACACCGGGGTAGTCAGAGACAGTATAGTAAAGGTTAGAAAAGGACTAGAAAAAGAGAAAAGGAGAACAAGAGCTTGGGTGGCTCTAGAGTTAGTTCTCAAACTCCCCTTGGCTAACGACCCTTCTTTCCTCCCTCCTAGGACCTGTTTGTAGGCCTGCTCCTGGTCCTTGCCTTTGGGCACTTTCCTGGCTCACTCGGTTCATCTGAAGCCAAATAACAGACCTGCCATCCAGGCAGATCCAGGTTCATTACCACTGCTTTGATATGCAGGACTCCAGGGTTGAAATTTCCCCTGATGAGATGCCCCACACAGACCCCTTCACTCGGGGGAGGCTGCACCTGTGTGTGGGAAAAGGGCTCACTTAAGGCATGATTGGAGTGCAGCTGGGACTGCACAGGCTGGGGACCATGGTACCCCAAAATCCCGAGAGCCTGGATTATATGCCCTGTTGCATAGCGGTTGTGCAGTAGCAGCCTTGCGCTTACCCATTTCTGCTCCCTCAAAAAACTGCACAGTCCATTGATTCCGGCACTATGCGGGCACCTGTGGTGCTTGAGTCTGGAGAGACATTCCCTCTCGGACCTTTTTTCACAACCTTTAGAGGGATAGGGCCTCTGTAATCCTCCGTGCAAAGCCTCTTTCAGAGCCCTGCTTTTAGACCATTCGAACCTGGTTTATGTTGGCCCTTAGATTATTACTAAGAAGGGGGAGATGTCAGGGACAAGGACAGCATCTCTAGTTAGTGGGAAAATACAGACCCCGATAAGACAGGGAACTAGATTATTTTACAGTCAGGTTGCCTAGCAACAGGACATTGAGTCAGAGCCCTTGACCCTTTCACCCTGTAAACATCCTATACAAACATCCTGTTAGCTTGCCCCACCTTATGCAGATGACAGCTTCTTGCTCCCCGCCCCCCCCATCCTGTGGAACTATATAAACCTTTGTGGAAGAGAAATAAAGTGGCACCTTGATCAGAATCCAGACTTGGTGTCTTTCCTTTGTATCTCCTGTCCCTACATTCCCTCCTTAGGGTGGTCGAGAACCCGTTGAAGCCCTGCAGGCGGGGCAGATCTCTGAGTTCGAGGCCAACCTGGTCTATGGAGTGAGTTTCAGGACAGCCAAAGCTACAGAGAAACCCTGTCTCAAAAAACAAAAGAAAAAAGAAATAAAGAAAAAGAAAACACAATTAATAGAACATGGAGATAAGAAGGAATTAAAAACAACTACTTGTGTTTTCTTTCTTTTTTAAAAAACATAAAAAAAACATTTTTATTTGTGTGTGTGTGTGTGTGTGTGTGTGTGTGTGTGTGTGTGCGTGCGCGCGCGCGCGACAAGTGTGGGGGATCAGGGAAGGTACCCACAAAGGCCAGAGGAAGGCACCAATCACTGGACTGAGAACCATTCTGGGCATTAAAAGGACTGAATGACTTGTCTTGGCTTTTGTATCTCATTAGTGCTCAAATAGCTAATTATGAGTGGCAGAAACTTACTTGTTAAAGGGTCTCTGCATAACTCCTTAAAAAGCACACTACAAATGCCTGTGTGTTTGCATCTTTCTCCCTCTCTCTTTTTATTTTATTTATTTATTTATTTATTTATTTATTTATTTATTTTTTGTGTGTAGGTCAGATGTCAACATCATATGTCTTATCCAAGTGCTTCTGTATTTAATTTTTTAAAAAAGCAACAGAAACCCAGTCTTTCACTGAGCTGTGAGCTCACTAATTGTCTAGACTGGCCAGCAAGTCCCAGGGACCCTCCTTCCTCTGTCTCCCCCACGCAGGCATTGTAGGTACACTGTTTTTTTGCTGAGCCATCTTCTCAGCCCCACACTCTCTCTTTTTTAAGAGGTGCAGACTTCTGATGGGCTCAAGCCATGCGCTTGCTGGAGCCTCCTGAGCAGCTAAGACAACAGGTACACACTGTGGTACACAATAGGTACACACTGTGGCATCTGACTCAGTGCTCTCATATAAGGCATCTTCCTTTGCCTTCCAGCTGCACTGTGAGGTTTCAAAAGCCCACCTCCAGCAACACACCTCCCCCAACAGGGCCACACCCCCTAACTCTTCCCAAACAGTTCCACCAACTGTGGACTAAGCGTTCAAACATAGGAGCCTGTGAGGGCCGTTCTCATTCACACCACCACAGCTATATTTTCTAGGGAAACTTGTCTATGACCTAGAAGAGAGGATGTATTGTCACAGCTCAGCTTCAGAAGAATTATGCTACCAAAATGTTATTTTAGACTTCAATTCTCTCCCTTGTGTGCCTTTCTCTAAATAGGTAAAGTTTTGAACTCACAGTGATTTAAATGCTAGTATATGGCAAAAGTTAAAAAAAAAAGACATAAAATTAAAACTGTCAGAATTTCAAGTGAGCACCTCAAGACTTGGCTGAGTCACTTCAGCCAGAGAACACTGCAGAAAACCCACTCATTGACTGACAAAGGGTGCAAAGAACTAACCTGGCTGTAGACAGATGTCAAATGTCCCCTAATGTCCACATGTTAAGACTTGGTCCTGAGGGTGTGTTATTTGGAACTAACTGGTGGGGGCATTAAGAGACAGATCCTTCTGAGAGGTCTTTAAGTCATTGAGAGCATGCCTTCCAAGAGGATTGTGGGGTTCCAGTTGTTGTGGGATATTTGATTGCATTGTGAATTCCCAAGCCCGTGTTAATAAAATCAACCTTGGATCAGGGTGCGGAGCCAGGAACTAGTTGACAGGAATTAGCCATAGAGAGTATGGAGGAGCCAGGAGTACAGATAGAGAGACATACAGGGAAGAGTAGGGAGGGACTTAGACATTCTCGGTCTTTTCTGGTTTGGGACAAGAGGAGAGAGATGCACTTTTGCTGTGTCTCTGGCCAAAAAGGAAGGTCAGCTGGTTGCTTCTCAGCTTCTCTGATCTAGCAGGTGTTCACCCAATATCTGATTACCAAGTAAACAGAACAACTTAGTTAACAACTTTTGGAGTCTGATGTGCAGCTCGAGGTCACACTAACCAGTGATACAGCTTAGGCTTAGCCTCTCCTGCTGTGGCCTGTCAGCTTGGACTTCTGCCACTGCCACAATGGCCCAGAGGGCCTCACATCCCGCCCCCACAGTCATCACAGCAGATTTGGTAAGACACCTGGTAAGTCCTTAAGGAGAGAGCTAAGCAATATCAAAGAAAAAAAAGAAAAAATCTTTCCCACCTTAAGAATGGGAAGTATAGTGCTAGAATAGATGGCTTGAAAATGGAAAAAAATAAATGACTTAGTGAGGACTGACATAATGCTGGTTATAATTACTATCAGTTTGGTAACTCATATTTTATCCTTAGAAAAGTGGTTTCATAACTATGCCAAATATGATAATTTACCAATAAGATACAAGCCTTAGAAAGACCTACTAATGAAGATAATAAAAATACTCAGACGCCAGGCGGTGGTGGCGCACGCCTTTAATCCCAGCACTCGGGAGGCAGAGGCAGGTGGATCTCTGTGAGTTCAAGGCCAGCCTGGTCACCAAAGCGAGTTCCAGGAAAGGTGCAAAGCTACACAGAGAAATCCTGTCTCGAAAAACCAAAAAAAAAAAAAAAAAAAAAAAAAAAAATACTCAGACAAAGACAGAGGACTTTAGATAAGAACCTACCATATCACTGAAAAATGAAACTAAAGAGGAGTGCCCAAAGTTATTAGAAAACCTACTTTAGTTTATCCAGTTACTATACAAGAATGACTAGTAGATGATAGGCATCCCTGTGTTTATGTAAAAGTTAAATGGAATCCTATAGAAATATTACATTACAGGAGATTTAAAGAAGCAGTCATTTCATATGATAGGCATTCACCCTATGGGAATCAGATGCTAAATTCATGGGCAACTCAGAAAGAATTATCCCTCAAGACTAGAAAGATTTAGTTACAACAATATTAGAATCTGATCCTCAGTTGCCATGGGTAACGTGGTAGACAGAGGAAGCCAGGGCCATAGAACAACAAAATAGGGCTAGAGGCAGTAATATTTCCCAAGATCAGTTTCTTGGTGAAAGCCAATATGCTGATTTGCAAAGACAATGTGAACTGGATGATCATACTTTGGACCTAGCAGCTTTAAATGCTTGGGGCAGGTTGAAGAATAAGAAAAAAGGTCTGAGTCATTCATTAAAATTATACAAGGCCCAAAAGAAGCATTAATTTTTTTTTTACAAAGATTGACTTCAACTGTAAATAGGATAGTATCAGACCAGAAGTCAGATGAATATTAATTGAATCCTTGGCCTTTGAAAATGCTAATTCAGAATGCAAAATGGTGATTAGGCCTTTAAAGGCAAGATCAGCACCAATAGATGAATGGATCAGAAATATGGCTGATATTGGATCTCACACTTATGAGGCTGCTTTGATAGGAGAAATAATATCTAGAAATTCTAAGAAAAACAAAAAGTCAGATGTTTTAATTGTGGCAAGTAAGGTCATTTGAAAAGGGATTGTAGGCCAGAAGTTCCTAGAAACAATGTTTTTTTCTAGAGATAATCCAAACCAGAGTTCCCAGCCTTCTAGAATATGCAGAAGGTGTGGCAAACACAGGCATTGACTAATGAATTCGATCAACAAGGGACAGGCAAGGTAAACCTTTGTCAGTGGGAAACACCTTAGGGGACCTCTTGCAGGCCCTAATATCAAATTTGGTTCAATCATTCCCTGCCAGCATCAGAGAAACTCATCCACAGAGCAATTAAAAGACTTAATACCTAGTCAGGCCGTGGTAGCACACACCTTTAATCCCAGTACTCAGGAGGCAGAGGCAGGCAGATCTCTTCGAGTTCAAGACCAGACAGACAGAGAAACCCTGTCTCAAACAAAACAAAACAAAACAAAACAAAACAAAACAAAACAAAACAAAACAAAACAAAACAAAACAAAACAAAACAAAACAAAACAAAAGACTTAATACCTGTTGTTAAAAACCACACTGCTCTGGGTGTGATCAAGGACAAAACAGCTTCAGTAAATACAACAAAAACTTCAAGAAAGACCAAAAAAGAAATATTTTGGCAAACTGCTATAAGTGACCAGAGATTAAAAATACAAATAAATGGTATTGAAACTATAGGTTTATTGGATGTAGGCACAGATATATAACATTAATTTCACCAAAATCTTGGAATACAGATTGGCCTCTTCAAGAGGTAAATATTCACCTTCTAGGAATTGAGACTTGATCTCAGGTAAAACAAAGTACAAGATAGGGTGAGAGCACAGAGCCAGAAGGCAAGATAGGAAAATTACAGCCATATACAGCTGATATAGCAATGAATTTATGGGGATGTGATTTGTTGCATCAATGGCGAACACAGATTAACATTACTCCAATCTCAGAAACAAACAATAAAATATAGAATATTTCTGAGAAAATTATTAAAAGGTATTATCAAGAACAATTACAGAACATTCAGGTTATACAGAAGCAGGGCAATAGCTGTTGGTCCTTCAAAGGTACCAACAGTCCTACCTTTAAATGGTTAACTGACAATCCTGTGTGCGTGTGACAATGGCCTTTTTTTGTCTTTTTTTTTTTTTTTGAGACAGGGTTTCTCCTTATAGTTTTGGTGCCTGTCCTGGATCTCACTCTGTAGACCAGGCTGGCCTCAAACTCACAGAGATCCACCTGGCTCTGCCTCCTGAGTTCTGGGATTAAAGGTGTGCACCACTATCACCTGGTGTACAGTGCCTACTTTTAAAAATTCCCCGCCTGTTAAAAGGTACCATTGGAAAGTACGTCCACAAGAAATGTTAAACAGTCCCATCTTGCATCAATATTTTGTACAACAGCCATTAGAAATAATTTTTAAACAGTTACCTCAGTCTATAATTTACCTTTATATGGATGATATCTTACTGGTTAATTCAGACACAGATGCTTTAGAAAAAAATGTTTGATGAAGTGAAGAGAATTTTTCCTTATTGGGGATTACAAATTGATCCTGAAAAAAATACAAAGAGGAAATTCTATTAATTATTTAGGATATAAGATAGGTTTACAGAAAATTCAGCCACAGAAAACACAAATCAGGAGAGATCACTTACAAACTCAATGATTTTCAAAAATGGCTGGGAGATATTAACTGGCTATGGCCCACAACTGGCTTAACTATTCAAGAGCTAAGTAATTTATTTCAAACCTTACAAGGTGATAAGGGCTTAAATAGTCCAAGAAAATTATCAGCTGAGGCTGAGAAAGAATTTGCTCTGGTAGAAAAGAAATTAAGGAGGCACATGTGGATCACTTGGATCCAGAGCTTGATTGTATCCTAGTCATTTCAACCTCTACTCATTCTCCTACAGGAATTCTTATGCAGAGAAAAAATACTATCTTAGAATGGATATTTTTACCACACAAACAGAGTAAAAATATTAAGATCTATATAGAAAAGGTTTCTGAATTTATTCTGAAAGGAAAATTGAGACTTCATCAATTAGTAGGAATAGACCCAGCAGAAATTGTGATTCCTTTTACTAATGTGATAGCCAAACTTAATTTTAAGTTTTAATTACATCTAAGAGATCCATGAAACAAAAATGCCTCTGATCTGCAAGCCCCTTGCCCAAGGACAGATAGTTCCTGAAATGCTGGAGGCTATTGTTTATAGGAGGAAACAAGCCACATGTTTTCACTCCCCTAAAGAAGTTTGTTTGACCCTTCTGCACTGTATGTGCTTGATCACACGTGGGTGGGAGCTACGTAGGCAGGAAATATGTCAGGATGTACACTTGTCCCTGATGGGACCTGACAGGAAATACTTAAACCACTGTAAACCTTGACTTGAGGCCATCTCTGGAAACCGACAAATGGACATGGCCAGAGCCCATCCACCTGGCCAGTATTTAATTAATGCTTGCTTCAGTTTTGGTTTTGAATTGTGGTAGTGGTCTTATTCTCAACCACTTGGATTAACACTAATGCTGAAATTGCCTCATTTTGGGCAGAAAATGAATATTGGCCAAGAACTTGCAGTAATTTTTTTTTTTTGGAGAGATTACCAACAAATATCCCAAAAGCTAGAGACTTCAGTTTATAAAAAGAACCAATTGGATTGTCCCTCATATAATAAAAGGAACACCAATTTCTGGATTTCCTACATTCTATACTGATGCAAAGAAATCAGGAAAGGTGGGGGCTGGAGAGATGGCTCAGAGGTTAAGAGCCCTGGCTGCTCTTCCAGAGGTCCTGAGTTCAATTCTCAGCAACTACATGATGGCTCACAACCATTTGTAATGAGATCTGGTGCCATCTTCTGGCCTGCAGGGATACATGCAGGCAGAACACTGTATACATAATAAGTAAATAAATCTAAAAAAAGAAAAAAGTGAGTCTTCGCTATTCTCGTGGTATTATTAGATTTTCCTTCTGGTTCCTTTAAGGTTCTCCTCTTAATATAGTCACTGACTCTCAATATGCAGAAAGAGTTGCTTTACATATTGAAACCTCTGAGCTTATTCAGAATTAACTTATTTATTCAACTACAACAAGTAATCAGAAATAGAAATCATCCATTGTATGTAGCACATATCAGATCACATGTAGGTCTACCAGGGCCTCAGGCACAAAGTAATGATGAAATTAATAAGCTATTAATAGGAAATGTGCTAAAAGCCTAAGAGTTCCATAAAAAAACCACAATGTTAATAGAAAAGGTGTGAGGAAAGATTTTTTCCATCACTTGGCAACAAGCCAAGGAAATGTCCTACTTGTTCTTCAGATAGCCAAACTCCATTATCTGCAGGAAGTAACCCAAAGGGTACTCAAAGAAATGAAATTTGGCAAATGGGTGTGTTTCATTTTGCAGAGTTTGGGAAATTAAAGTATGTGTACCATATCTATGATATTCTATGTCATATTCAGGATTTCAATGGGCAACTGCTTTAAGTTTTGAAAAGACTGATTCTGTAATTACACATTTATTAGAAGTGATGTCCATTATGGGGATATATGTACAAATTAAGACTGCCAATGTTCCAGCATAAGTCTCTAGTAAAATGAAACAATTTTTTGCACATTACAACATAAAGTATATTACAGGTGTGCCATATAATCTTATAGGACAGATAGTTATTGAAAGTTCTAATCACACTTTAAAAGATATGCTTAATAAATAGAAAGGGGTAATAAAGACCCCAGAGATAGCTTACACAGTGCTTTATTAACTTTAAATTTTTAAAATGCTAACAAAAAAGGGACAACAGCTGGGGGAGACATTGGGTAGTAGGAAAAGCTGCTGAATTAAATCAGCCTGTATATTTTAAAGTCGTGTTGACCTCAGAATGGAAACCAGGATATGTGTTATGTTGGGGAAGAGTTTTTGGTTTTGTTTCCACAGGAGAGGAAAAACTATGGATATCATCAAAAATTGACAAAGATTAGACTTCAACAGGAGAGACCTTTTGGTTATAAGACTAACAAATGCCTCTCATTTGATCAGGTATGAATTTTTTTTTTTAAAGATAATACTTTTTCTGTTGCCAAAAACATTTTGTCTTAACAAAGATATAACATGCCAAAAAAAGGAACTCCTCAAAGTTAGAGTTGAGCCAGAGTTTTGTTTTTGTCTTTCCAGGAAGATAGAGGCATACAACTAAGGAATGTAAAGACCACTGGACAAAGGAGACAGCTGCAGAAGAAGGATGAATCCTCAAGAGAAAATGTTCCAATAAAAAGAGTACATGTCATAGCACACCTCTAGTAGACTAGAATTTCATAAATCTTCTCAAATGCTTGTTTTTGCTGCACTCTACAAACATAAAAGGCAAATTGTCTTATTCTAGTCCCAATTCAATTAAAATTCAAAGCTGGCTTTGGGGTTGGAGCATGGCTTGCTCCTTCTCTAAACCCACACATGCTTGTTAAAGGAAAATCCAAAATCTCTGTGTTATGTCAGATGAGCCACCTGGTATGGAAGAGAAGAAAACCAAAATTAAGGGACTATTCTATTGCCAACAACCCCATAATTCTTTGGTTTTATTTTGACTCTTTAAAACTTTTCTTAAATTGGCCGGGCGGTGGTGGCACACGCCTTTAATCCCAGCACTCGGGAGGCAGAGGCAGGCGGATCTCTGTGAGTTCGAGGCCAGCCTGGGCTACCAAGTGAGTCCCAGGAAAGGCGCAAAGCTACACAGAGAAACCCTGTCTCGAAAACCCCCCCAAAAAAAACAAAAAAAAAAACTTTTCTTAAACTATAACTATTATCTCAAAATCTATAAGATTATATATATAATTATATATATATAATATATAACATATGTTACAATATATAATATAATTATAATTATATATATAATACTTTCTGCTGGAATATTAGTAGTCATACAGAGTATTAACTAATTATAGAAATAAACTTCATCTCACTTCCTGTACTTGTTTTTGTGTTTGAGTCTGAAGCAGTAATTAAGAACTAAATTTGTGTACTCTGGATGTACTTAACAGATTGTGGTCCTCTAACCTTTTGAAAATCTGCTGTATATGGCATTTAAAATGTTTAAGTTTCTGCAATTAACTGTATTCATTCCTAATAGCAACCTTTCAGGTCTCCAAAAAGATGATGGGGCCTTGCAATGACAAATCCACCTGGACTGTGATAATGCCATTAAGCTGACAAACACCACCCAGTTTTGAACTACAAACTGCTCAGGGCAACTTCAAAGCAGCTAGCTGAGAGGGATCCAGGATATCAGATAAGCTCTGCACTTTCCTCATCACACAGAGACTGGACATCAAATGATACAGCTAGCTATCCCGAGACTTGACCATTACCCCAATTTTATCAGGATCCTCTAAAGATGCCATTGTCCCCAGACAACAGTAAGTAATTTTAAGAATGCAACACCCACATTCCCAAGAGGTGGTTGGGTGGTTTTTGGTCATTTGGTGGGTTATGGATGTTTGTCATTGTTTAGGGGGTTAGTTGCAAATTGCTATTGGTCATGGTCAGGGAGGAAACTAAACAAAGGAGGTCGGACTAAAAGGTTTCTTTCTTTCTTTTTCTTTCCTCTATCCTTTCTCTCCTATTTAGTGTTGAAAAAAGTAGGGATGAGGGATGAAAAGAAAAAGGGAAAATAGGAATGATAGGATAAATGGGTAGATTTTTTTTTTTTTTTTTTTTTTTGTAGCTGGAGAGCTTTTCTCTCCAGCTCCCACCAAGTCCCACCAGTCCCAGAGCCCACTTATAAAATAAACACACAGATTCTTACATTATTTAAACTGCTTGGCCATTAGCTCAGGCCTATCATTGTCTAGCTCTTACTCTTATATTTAGCCCATTTCTATTAATCTATACTTTGCCACGTGGCTTGTGGCTTACTGGTACCTTACATCTTGCTTATCCTGGCGGCGGCTCCAGCCTGTCTCTTTCCTTCCTCCTTCCTCAATTCTCCTCTCTGTTAGTCCCACCTATACTTCCTGTCTGGCTATTGGCCAATCAGTGTTTATTTATATAGAGCGATATCCACAGCATTTTTTTTTTTTTTTTTGGTTTTTCAAGACAGGGTTTCTCTGTGTAGCTTTGTGCCTTTCCTGGAACTCACAAAGAGACCAGGCTGGCCTTGAACTCACAAAGATCCACCTGCCTCTGCCTCCCAAGTGCTGGGATTAAAGGTGTGTGCCACTACCGCCGGCTACAGGTAGACTATTGAACCTACTAAAAAGCAATTACTAGTTTCAAATATTTTACATTGCTATGGATATTTGTGTATTTTGATACAAATTTAAGGTTATTTTTGTTATAACATACTGTATATTTATTTCCACTCTTATTTAAGGTATTGTACCTATGCATCGATCAGGCCTACCCTGAGGAGGTTTCTCCCACAATCCTGGGGAAGATGCTACTAATGGCAGGGGTAATCTGAGGGAATGAATCTAAGTACATCGAACTCTTTCATCTGTCCACTTTATTCCTCTGATATTTGTTTCTAAACACACAGCTTCAGTTCTGTGTTCATGCTTAGCCCCTTTCTATCCCTTTTCCTTCTGTCCTATTCTAGTTCTAACTAAGCTCTTTTTGCCTCATCCTCATATTCATCTTTATTTCTCTCTATCTTGGTTCATTCCTATAACACTAATCTTGGGGTCCAGATGTAACATGAATCTTAAAAGGTCTTATTAATAAAAAAACCCAGAGCCAGATATTGGGGTGATTGCTGAAAGATCAGAGAAACAGAACAAGACATAGCCAACCTTATCTCGCCAGTTCCTCAGCCAATCCTGTTTCCATGAATCCTAGGACTAAAATCCTGAGTCCTCACCCCTGAGGGTCTCAGTTGAACTGCTTAAGAAGCCTCTAGTTCCTGGTCCTCACACCTTATATATCTTTCTGCTTCCTGCCATCACTTCCTGGGATTAAAGATGTGTGTCCTTCCTAAGCAAAGACATATGATCTCAAGTGCTGGGTTTAAAGGTGTGTGCCACCCCGCTTGGCTCTGTTCCCAGTGTGGCCTTGAACTCACAGAGATCCAGACTGATCTCTGTCTCTTGAGTGATAGGATTAAAGGCATGTGCCACCACTGTCTGGCGTCTATGTCTAATCTAGTGGCTGGCTCTGTCCTCTGATCCCCAGATAAGCTTATTAGGGTACATAATATTATTGGGGTACACAATATATCACCACATCTTCCCGTTCCTCTTCTGGAGCCAGTCTACCCCTTGCAAGCAGTGATTCTCCTCTAATCCAATGAAAGACTTCCAAGGTCCCCACAAGAGCAGTAAGTCAGCTTCATTTGCCACCCAAAAAGGGGGTGAATAGAGGAGGTGGGGTCAGATAAGGCCAGGAATAAGTCAGAAAGGCAATTTATGTGCTCAAAATATATTCTTACATATAAGTTAGGTTAGGTGAAACATTACTAGCCTATCATAAATGTGCTCAACTACAATCTTACTTGTGGTTAGGTAAAAAAGTCTGTAAGTCATTAGAATGTAACTGCCTCTCTATTTCTATGTCACCATAAACTGGCAGGGTGGGGTAACTCTGCTCAGAGCTATGACACCTGCCTCATAGCTACATTGCACCTGGTGGGCAAAAAACCCTTTTGTTCTGAGTCAAAAGCTCTGGAATGCAATTTGGGCTGTGAGAGAAAGGAGGGTCTGAGCTTCATTTGCACAAGATATAAAGCCATGCCTAGGAGACAGGTGGTGTCTCCATAAGGGTGTTTACCTTAATTCAGGAGACAGTGGTTGATCTGTTTGCCATTTTGGCCTAGTATGCTTGAGAATTATTTCAGATAAAATAAACTGTTAAAAGTTCTTGGAACAAGTCATGAGCGCACATGAAATTCATAACAGAAGACTGCTAATATACGAAAAGCCGAATAACATCAAATACTCCTTGAGATTTGGCTTAATCTTCTGGAAGGCCTTCAGCTTCTTCTAGGTATTAGCTTTGTCATAATCAGCTAAATTTCTGCTTTATATTCCTGCTGCAGCCCATAGCATCTCCTGTTTTTTCATTTAGTTTAAAAAAAAGGAGAACTAAAATTGGTTGGTATACCAGAAAAAGGGAATTTATGTGTTCAAACTACATTCCTAGAAGTGGTTAGGCACAATGTGAGGAGTCTATAATGTTCGTATAAATCATGAGTAAAATAAAAATGCTTATGTTTCTTAAGGGCTTTAACTCTCCAGTAACTCTGCTGTGTCAGGGTGGGAATCTCTAGGCATTTGTGTCACAGCTTGATGTATCTGGTGTGCAAAAAACCCTTTTGTTCTAAGTTAAATGTCAGAAAGGAAGTTCTCGAGATATTGCTAAGGTTGTAAAGGAAGGTTTGAGCGTAATTTGCACAAGAAACAAATCTATGTATATGGTGGTATTTTATTTGTACTGAAATGTGATTTTAATTGTATGTTAATAAATAAAGTTGCCCGGGGGTCAGAGCTATTAGAGCCATAGCAAGAGTGTGGCGGTGGTGGCACATGCCTTTAATCCCAGCACTTGGTAGACAGAGCTAGGTAGATCTCTGTGTGTTCAGGGATACAGCCAGCACTGGAGACACACGCCTTTAAGACCTGGAGGGCTGTGCTTACAGGCAGTGACGAGGCAGTCACGTGTTTGGGTTTACAACCAATGAGAAGGCAGAACAGAAAGACTTTATCAAGACAAACACACAGGAAGTAGGTCTCTTTCTGAGAGGTAGGACTACTGGGTAAGGTTTTAGCTCTGAGCTCTGACCTCTTGGCTTTCTCTTTTACATTGGTTTTGTGTTTCTTATTTAATAAGACGGTTGGTTACATCTACATATGTACCTATCATCTGCCTGACCTAGGCGGTGTCTCCGTATAAATATTTACCTTAATTCAGGACATCAGAGTTTAGTCTGAAAAGCTTATTCTGTCATTTGACCTTGGATGCCTGAGAGGTATTTCAGATAAAATATGCTGTAGAAGTTCTTGGAAGCACACATAGCACACAAGAAAATCATTGCAGGAACTGGCTAATATATATACAAAAGCTAAAAATCACCAAGCTTTGGCTTGACCCCTGGAAAAGTCCTTGACCTTCCAGGTAGCAGCTTTTGTCGTAGTAGCTGAATCCCTACGACATACTCCTGTGGCTGGCAGCAAAATGTAACAAAAAGTTCTAGTCCTTAAAGGCTATTATTACAAACTGTTTAGGATAATCAAGAAATGCAGGTTAGTAGTTAGTCATCTACAACAATCAAACGTAGTCATGTTAGGTATATTTTTAAGGTTAAACAGAGATATATTTTAGGTAGATAGAGGGTCTTCAAATTCTTCAGAGATTTACAGAATATGGCATTTAAAATGTTTTAATAACATAAGGCTTTTTATGACAGTGAGATATGTCTGCTACTGGCAGTATCAATATACTTCAGAGAAGATGATAGAAATTGAAGAACCTCCATATGGAGTTTGCTTTCAATGTGGCAAAGCTAGCCATTGGGCAAGAAACTGCCTTTGCCTCAACTGCTGACAGTATTCTGTCCAAATTGGATGAGCAAGACACAAAGGAACTGAACTGCCAAACTTTGCCAAGACAAGGTAGGCCAGTCCTTTAAAATTCCTGCTTCATAGAAAAGTTTGTAGGATATTCTAGGCCTGTAGGCTGGAGATGGATGCCTCAACATCACAGAGGAACCTTGGGTGACTGTCCAGGCAGCCAGCTGTCTCTTTGTCATTTCTATAGTTTTGGAAGTTGCTTGCTCTGCACTTCCTTTTTACTCAGGTAATATTTTATCTTTCTTGGGTCTCTCATAGAGGTTGAAGACTAGATAGTTCTTTATTACCAAATTCAGAAAAGGAACTTACAAAAGAGATGTAAAGTTTAGAAGGTTAAAATACATAAAAGCTAAAGTTGTTCATCTAAAAAAATGTCTTAAGGTCTAAAAGGATATTTTTAGACTGGTAATATATGTTATGATCGAAATTGGTTTAGGTATAAAACTTTGGACTCATCAAGATAGGCTAGATAGTAGAGTATTTTCCCTGAATTTGCCAAATACAAATGGACTGGACATTGTGAATTTAATTCTTACCCAATAAACATTCTTTTTTTTTTTTTTTTTTTTTTTTTTTTTTTGGTTTTTCGAGACAGGGTTTCTCTGTGTAGCTTTGCGCCTTTCCTGGAGCTCACTTGGTAGCCCAGGCTGACCTCGAACTCACAGAGATCCTCCTGGCTCTGCCTCCCGAGTGCTGGGATTAAAGGCGTGCGCCACCAACGCCCGGCCCCAATAAACATTCTTATTGTATATAGCTTTACAGTGTTAGAGTTAAAAATCTTTCATTTTTTATTTAGACAAAAGGGGGGAAGTTGCAAGATATTTGATCACACTGTGAAACATCAAGACTGTGTTAATAAAATCAATCTTGCCTCGGGGGTGGAGCCAACAACTAGTTGACAGGAACTACCCATTGAAAGATAGAGGAGCCAGGAAGACAGATAGAGAGACACACAGGATGGAGTAGGGAGGGACTTAGGCATTCTTTATTTTATTTTTTGGTTTGGGGTGGTAGAGAGATGTGCTCTTGCTGGGTATCTAGCCAAAAAGGAAGGTCAGCTAGTTGCAGTTCAGCTTCTCTGAACTAGCAGGTTTTCACCCCAACATCTGACTCCTGAGTCTTCAACAACTTAGTTAAAAACAACACCCAGCCACCTCTTTATTCCCACTTTTGCGCTCTGTTCTCTGCCATGTGCTCCCACCTGATGTGATGCTTCACTGCATGCCTAAAGCAATGGAGCCAAAGCTCTGATCCAAATAACTTTTCTCAGGCTGTGTATAGAGAGATTGGCTACTACATGTGAGGATTTAGGTCTAGTCCTCAGTATTGAAAATGAATTTCTTTTTGAGTCAGGGTCTCTCTATATAATTCTGGCTGTCCTGGAAGCTGCTCTGTAGACCAGGCTGGCCCCGAACTCCCAGAAATCCACCTGCCTCTGCCTCCCAAGTGCTGGGATTAAAGGAGTACACCACTACTTCCTAGCTCAAAATTTTTATTATTTTTCTTAAGAGCAAGACTGCTATAATCTTTTTCTTTGTAAGTTGTTAATCTTAGGGGCTTTGCTATTGTACTGGAGAGCTGACTACCACAAAAACCAACACAGTGAAGAAGACATATGGGCCTTTTCCCGTGAATGGTCTTTTCTCCTTTCTCCTTTTTTTCCTCTTCCTTTCTTCCTTTTAATTTTTATTTTTTTGTGTGTAACCTTTAGAGACCTTCCTGTGTCCCACTTACCCCGTCCCTGGGGCTACAGGCATGGATACATAACCATGACTAATTTTTTTTATGGGTGCTGGGGATTCAAGCTCAGGTCCTCACACTTATATAGGAAATGCTCTTACCCGCTGAGCTGTCCTACCAGCCTTCTTTCTTTTGGCTGTCCCTCCTTCCTTGCTAGGGACTGAACCCAGGGCTTTGCAAATGCTAGGCAAGCTGTATGCTATACCCTCCCTTAGCTGCTCACCCTTCCTCCAAAAGCGTTTAAATAATTGACAACTATAAAATAATATGAGATGATAATCAACGATTTCAACAAAAATCAAAAGGAGGGAACAGACAGTTGCTGTCTAAATAATCATGCTCAGGAAAGCCCTCTTTGTGAAGGAGGCCTGCGCAAGGACCTCAGTGGAGTGAGACAGGCATCCACATGGGAATCTAAGGGGGAGCATTCATCCAGCCATGCAAGGACAGGTCTCTTGTTAGGTCAGCTTTGACATGAGAGTCAAAAACAGAGCAAGGCAAGAAACAAAGGACCCCTCTCTCTCTTTTCATTTTTTTAAATCTCAAAATTAACCCTGAACGTTCTTGTTGGGGCCGGCTGTGTTTCTGAAATCAATCAACTTAACCAATGTTGAAGGTATTGCCTTATGGAATGCAAAATCATTTCTAATCCTCTTCTAGCTCCATACTTTTCCTGGTATTATCATTCATAAAATGAACATGCCAGTCTGTTGTTAACAACATTTGTTGCCAGTTAGTCTCTATAAGGAACATTTGTTTTCACCATGGGACCTTCTTTGGTTGGCATTATTGGGGTATAATTTACATGTAATAAAATTCACCCGTTTTAAATATATAATTCTTTGACATTTATACACAGTACCCACCACAGTCAACATATGGAGAGCATAGTTTGATGTTGTGGAATCCACTCTATTTCTTTGAAGTCAATCCCCACCATCCACCTGCAGTCCATGACAATCAATGGTTTGCTTTTGGGGAAAGATAACTTTTTTGTTTTATTTTGTCTTTTTTTTTTTTTGTTTTTTGTTTTTTTGTTTTTTTCAAGACAGGGTCTCACTCTGTAGCTCTGTCTGTCCTGGATTTCACTATGTAGATCAGTCTGCTATCCTTGAACTCACTGAAATCCACCTGCCTATGTCTACCAAGTGCTGGGATTAAAGGTATATGCCACTACACCCAGTTCAAAAGATTACTCTTAATATGATGCAAATTCTTATGAGGACTTTCTGTTTGGAAATTCTTGACTAAGATACTTTGAATACAAAGATAAATAAGCATCAGTCTATGTCCTTAAATAGCTGAAAATGGAGTTGCATTTTATGTAATTTTATTATGCTATCTATACATGATGCAGAACTGAATTTCAGAATGAATTGTGCACACTGAAGAAGAACAAGGAAGGAGAAAGATCACATATGCTCCAGAACTTGGAGAAGACTGAGCGAAATCTTCTACCTTCATGAATGCCACAAATTATGATTTCATGAAAAGGCATGGATTTATGATCACAGGATGTTCCAGGTATTTCTGTGATAAACTTAACAAAATCAAGCAAACCACACCGAGGCAGAACAAGTACAAGCCCGTTGGTGCCCAGTGACGGCTCTGGGTTATTTAATGTTCACGTGGACCAGTTTGCTGACCAGCCCAACACAAAGGCAACACCCTGAGGTCTTCTGGCTTGGGTAGGATACTCACCTCCCTGAAGGAAAGCAAGCAAGAGATAAGGGAATAAAGCCCTGCAAAGGCTCACAGAGCCCTGTGGGGAGAAGTCGTGAGAAAATGGATGGCACATTAAAATTCATGAGATGCCAGTTAAGTTCTCTGAATAACAAAGTGATTATTATTATGCAAGGTCAGGCTTTTCTTTCATCTTTCCATAAAGACACAAAATCATTATCATGATCTGCCACGTGTCTCTCCTTTCTTATTAGATGCTGGACAGGCTTATTAAATGTTCCGCATTCCCGGGGGAACAGCCCGGTGGTAAGGAGTGATCACAGTGCCCATGGCTTTGTATGGTCCTAATTGTAAGGCTAAAGCGGGGGAAGGAGAAGGGAGCAAGGGGACACAGAATGGCAGGGCAGGCATTTTCTTGTCAGGACAAAGAAAGGAGTCTTTTCTTAATTTTACTGGTTCTTGCATGTGCTTTACATCGGCCATTTCCAGAATGCGTGGCAGATAACATGTCTGGGATCTCTGTGGTGAATACAACGTGGGCCATAGTTAATTTCAAAAGAGAAGTAATATATGCAAATTACGGAAGAGTATTAACGTCAGGAGGGGAAAACCAGGAATGATAATCCTGTAAAAATGTGTATGGCTGAGGCTAGCTCAGTAAAGTGCTTGGAAGACCAGAGTGAGTGCCTCTGAACCGACGGGAAAATACCCAGTCCATAGTGGTGCCTTGGAGCACCTACACACACCTACAGACACACACACACACACACACACACACACACACACTTATTAGCCTGCCAGCCTAGTCTGCTTGGTAAGTTCCTGGGCAGTGAGAAACCCTGTTTCAAAGAAAGAAAAAAAAAAAGAGGACAGTACCTAAGGAAAGACACCAGAGGCTGTCCTTGGGGCTTTATTTGTGTGTACACAAATGTGTATAAGCACACACACACACTGGTGCCCCCACACATGTATGTATAGTGGCTCAGAAATTTACCCACATCATAATTCCAATATGCAAAGAAAATCCTGCTTTTTATTTTCTTAGATAGACCCCATTTTACTTGCGAGTCTCCCTCTTGCTCTATAATGAGAAGGAAAAACCAAACAAACTTGTCAATTTAAGGTAACAGTCCTTTTTAGCTCAAATAAGAAGTTCCTTCCTTTTGAGTGCTGCATTTCCTTTTGAGTGAATGCAAATGTTTACACTTCTCCCCTCTCGGCCCTGCTCTGGCTCATAATTCACTGGATGCAGTTGTTTAGAAGGATTTGTGAGCTGCTGATGTTGAGAAGACGGGAGTCCTCAAAAACATGGGGAGTCTCAGGGTCCAATATGTCTCTGCAGCAGAGTGGCATGCCTGTGGCCTGGTGGTCCTTAGTGGGTCCTCCGGAGTGACAAGTCTTAAAACCAGACTCTGTCCTCCTCGGCCACCTGCACTCTTTCATGTGTGCATATCCACACACAGACACACACAGAGACCCACACACACAGACATACGCACAGACACACACACACACACAGACACACAGAGACCCCCACACACACAGACCCCCACACAGACACACACACACAGACCCACACACACAGACATACACACACACACACAGACACACACAGAGACCTCCCCCCCACACAGACATACACACAGACCCACACACAGACCCACACAGAGAGACACAGACCCACACATACACAGACACACACACAGACCCTCACATAGATACACACACAGACACACACACACAGACCCACATACAGACCCACACACAGACACATACTCACACACAGAGACACACACACACACGTAGACCCACACACAGACACACACACACAGAGACTCCCACACAGACCCCCCACACACACTCACACACAGACCCATACACAGAGACACACACAGACCCACACAAGACCCACACACAGACCCACACGTAGACACACACATAGACACACACATATACAGACACACACACAGACCCACACACAGACCCCCCCCACAGACCCACACACAGACCCTCACACAGACCCACACACAGACCCACACACAGACCCTCACACAGACCCTCACACAGATCTACACATAGACACACATACACAGACCCACACACAGACCCTCACACAGATCTACACATAGACACACACACACAGACCCACACACAGACCCTCACACAGACCTACACATAGACACACACACACAGACACACACACATACACACACGCATACACACATAAACACAGACACAATTAAAAATAAAATTATCTGGGCGGTGGTGGCACACGCCTTTAATCCCAGCACTCAGGAGGCAGAGCCAGGCAGATCTCTGTGATTTCAAGGCCAGCCTGGTCTACAGAGTGAGTTCCAGGACAGGCTCCAAATCTACACAGAGAAACCCTGTCTTGAAAAAAACCAAAAGAAAAAAGAAAAGTAGTTGCACTACTAAATATGCATACATTAAATATGTATAAAATGTAAATAATACAGAGCATGTGGCACACGCCTTTAATCCCAGCACTCAGGAGGCAGAGGCAGGCGGATCTCTGTGAGTTTGAGGTCAAGCTAGGCTATCTTCTCAGACTTTGTCTCAAAAAAAACTTTTAAAATTTTAAAATTCAATTTTTCCACTTTTTCAATTTTATAATCCATACTTAAAAGTTGTTTCGTTTTAGAGAAATAATACTGTTTAATTTTTCTTTTAAATAATGTTGCTGCTGAAGTTTCTCAAACCCAGCTTGCCACCTTCAGGCAAGCGCAAGATTTACAGAGACCATAGCTAGAGATAAAATATTAATTTTTCATCTTTCTCAAAATTCCTTAGTTAATAGTATTTTGAGCTAGTAGTCCCTTTGTATTTTGCTCTGTTTTGAAGCTTTCTCTAGCATTTACTAGAATTTTCTCAACTCCAAATCTGCGTTCATTTGTTGCTAGTTACAAAGAGCTTCCCTATGGCTTTAGCGGCATTGTGCTCCTTGGATAGTCTCCTTGACAATATGTACTCTCATAACTACGACCACAACAGGGGAGCCACCTTGCTGACCCCCTGATTACTTTTAAGGGAGAAGAGATCTATATCTGAGGATGGCTTGTTTTCTTGAATCCCTTCCGTTAGATCTTTTCTAACAACAGCAAAAATTCCTTTGCTAGCCCACTTGAGAGTTCTTTATCCTTTCTGTCAATCCTTGCCTCATTACAGCTCCCCTCTCTTTGCCTTCTCCCGAGCCCCAGATGCTTCTATCAGAGAGAAGTAAGCAAACACAGGAGGCTGGGCTTGGGCCCTTTGCTCAGGGATACCCTTGGATCTTTGTTTTCGCCTTGGTGAGATTTGGGGAGGAAGACCATCACTTTGCCAGCCAAATGAGAAAAGAACTGGGCCTCCAACTGGATAGGCCCTCTGGATAGGCGAGACAGTTGTTTAGCTTGAACTGTTTAGGGGGCCCCCAGGCAGTGGGGTTGGGATCTGTTCCTGATGCATGAACAGACTTTTTGGAGCCCAGTGCCTATGGTGGGACACCTTGCGCAGCCGTGGTGCAGCGGGGGAGGGCTTGGACCTGCCTCAACAGAACGTGTCAGGCTCTGCTGATTCCCCATGGGAGACCTTGCCTTGGAAGAGATGGGAACGGGGTTGGGGGGGTAGAAGTGGGGTTGTGGGGGAAGGCTGGCAGGCCAGAGGAGGGAGGAGAGGGGGATTGGTGGTTGGTATGTAAAATGATTAGAAAATCTCTTAATAATAAAAAGAAAAAAGAAGGGAAAGAGAAATACAGAGAATCAGTTTGATATTTGAGGACTGGAACTTGACCCAAATGTAAATTTATAATACCAATCTTGACAGATCTTAAAATGCGACTTCTTTGGTGCCTGTTTCAATGCTCCTAAACATACTTTCTATATCTTAAGTAATTTCACTGACCATGTCTTTTCTTTTTGAGGGGGTCTCACTATGTGGCTCTAGTTGATTTGGAACTTGATTTGAAGACCAGGCTGGCCTCAAACCCACAGAGATCCTCCTGCCTCTGTCTCCAAGAGCTGGAATTAAAGGCGTGTGTCACCATGCCCTCCCCAAGCCTTTTCCTAGTCATCACATGCACTGTGTCAATGGCATCTTTCGTCATCTATTTTCTCTCTTCCTTTCACTCACCTTCATTCATTCTTACCAGTGATCAACACAGTAAGTACACTTTCAGTCTGTGCTCTAATTCACTTTTCATCCATGTACAGCACAGATTCTGTCTGCTTTTCTTTAGGTGACCAAGACAATCCTTGTTTTAATAAAATTAGTGAGTTTAAAAAATCCATGTATTTTGATACTATTGTTCACTCTTTCTAAGAGTCATGAGACACCATTATTAGATTTCTACACATTACCGTTTGTCTGGGGTCCCCCTCCTTTTTTTTCTTTTCGAGACAGGGTTTCCCTGTGCAGCTTTGCACCTTTCCTGGAACTCACTTGGTAGCCCAGGCTGGCCTCGAACTCACAGGGATCTGCCTGCCTCTGCCTCCCGATTGCTGGGATTAAAGGCTTGTGTCACCACTGCCTGGCTTTGTCTGGTGTTTTAACTCTGCTTGTTATTACAGAAATAACATACATGATATTTTTGCTTCGTGTATTACTTTTACTTTAAAATATTTCATTATTTGTTATTATGTGTGTGAGTGTGTACAATATGTGGGAGGGTAGGTGGTAAGTGTGCACAAGTGCTTTTGCTCAGCATACAATCTAGTAGATGATAATTGGAGGGCCCTTTAACCATCCTAACAGGAGCCCTGTATTTTCCTTTCTTCCCTGAAGATGACGTAATCATGTTATTGCATTTTTGTAAGTCTTTACAATTGAGCCGTCAATGTGCAGAAACAGATCGCTTGCAATCAAGAACGTTTTGAAAGACTGCTCACTGAAGCAATGGCAGCAAGGTGCAATCCATACTTTTATTCTTTAGTTTCTCTTCTTTTGATCTTTCTCCTGACTCAAAGGCAACTAGACATATAGATTCAGTGTTGTTGAGATGCAGACCTTTCTTCCGAAATTCAACCCACACACTTTCCATCTTCACTCTGCGTTTGTGTTTTGTTTGCTATTGTAATTTGTAAGCTCAATGGTAAAGCAATAACCTTTCCATTAAGAATAGCCCTAGGTCATTAATGGTAACATTTTACTTGGTCTTGGCTGTGAAAAGAACAGTGTTACTTACCATTTGGGATCTTTGTTTTAATTTTCCTTCATTCTTGGCTTCCAGTTTTATTCTGGATATTTTACTTCAATGCATAAAGTCAATTCTCTAAAAGTTACAAACATTAGAAGAAAATGCCTCATCTAGGTAATTTCATTTCTCACTCTAGTATTATATTGCGAGTATGATTTTGAATCCCAGCTTTCTTATCTGTCTTTCTTTGTCACCAAGAGAAAGTTTTGGAAGTTTCTTTCTCACATGTGAAAACCAGAGAGTAGTAACCTCTAATCCCATCACTCTGGGCAGGCAAACCTCTGTGAGTTCAAGGCTAACCTGATCTACATATTGAGTTCCAGGTTATCCAGGGCTATATAGTAGTATATAGTGAGACCTTGCCTCCCCCTACCCCCTGAAAAAAGAAAAAAGAAAGAATATTTTGTCTTAAACATTTAATTACAAATTGCTTTGTAAATGGTAACCATTATTGGTTTGAAATGATCCTGCTTATTTTCTTGGAAAGTGACTTTGTGAAATAGCTGTTCCTGTACTGAGATGCTGAGGTCACCAATGTCTTCATAGACTTAATACAATTGTATATTTTGCTCTTTTCTGACATAATAGTTTGAATTCCCAATAGAAATCAGAAGGTTCAGAGATGGCTGTAATGCTGTGGAGAAACCTAAGATGTTTTCTCATCACCAGGTCTATTGCTGGAGTACCCAAGCTGTTAGATGGTTACACCTAATTTGCTATCATTTGAAATCTGACAAACTTGCATTTTAGGAGTTGCTGATCAGTTCCGTTGAAAAGGAGTTGATACATGTACACTTTAATGCAAAGTCTTAGATTCTAATAACCTGCCATCTTTTTCAGCTTGGTCAAAGAGTTGGGTTCATAGGTGAAGTGGTAGATTTCTGTTGCTTTCCTGTAAAATTTGATTAATTTGAACATCAGGAACTACTGAAAAATGCAAGATGCAGACGGACCTGATGACATATACCTGTGATCACAGCAATTGGGTAGCTGAGGCAGGAAGATCAGGTTAGCCTGGGCTACATAGCAATCTTGTTTTGTTTTGTTTTTTAAGCGTAAGAGGCAGTTTTCTTCACATTTTGTTACAATTGACTCTACTTAGAGAATCAGCAGGTATTTTAACTGAAGGAGGACTGGTCCAAGACCATCTCTCCTTCCTTTTCTTCCCTTCACCTTTCTTCCTCTCCCCTCCCCTCCCCTTCTTTCTCCCTCTCCCATTCATCCACCTCCTCCTTCTCTGGGCCAGGGTCTCATTCTGTACCCTAATGGTGGCCTGGAACTCAGCAATTCTCGTGCCTCAGCCTCCCAAGTGCTGGGCCATGGATGCAAACCACCATACTCAGCTTTATAAAGTTTATGCATGGTACTGGGGACTGAACACTGAGGCCTCCCATACAGCAGGTAAGCACTCTACCACTGAACCACGTCCCCAAAGTTCCTTTTCTTAAACACACACACACACACACACACACACACACACACACTCACCACCTCAGACATTACGTATCTGTAGAATTTTCAGCAGTTCTGTTTCCTAAGGAATACACTTCCATTAAAAGTCAGCTTAGTTCTAAAACAGACGTTATTTATTCATCTATCCTCACCAAATCTTGATTGCCCACCTTGAGTCACTGCTACCTGCTGGGTGTACAATGAATAATAGTAAAGTCTGGCTCTTGTTGGCCTTCGCAGCGACTTGAAGGGTATGGAAAACATGCAAATAAATGTAAATGCAGAGTTCCTTGAAGGTAGGGAAACAGCATGAGAATCTGAGTTTTGAAAACTACAGAACTAGAAGTTGGATGGAAACTCAGTCACTGTGGGTCTTGATAGGGAGACAGGGCAGTGAGTTGCCCAAGGTCACAGTGTAGGACGGCAGCGGCAGCTCCTGGGAAAGGGCCACTTCAAATGGTGTATGTGCAGACAGAGGAGGCTGTGGGGCCGGCGTGGCACCTAAACAGGTGTCGCCCTGCCTTATTTCACTCCAGAGTTAAGAAGAAGAAGGAAAAAGTGACCCAGCCCCCAGGCGACCCGGCGGCTTCGCGGCTCGGGCGGTGGCACGTGGCAGCGGGCGGGACGCCCCTGGGGGCGGGGCTTCGGGGCCCCCGGGAGCGCGGGCCCGTGCGCGTCCAAGCGGCCGCCGCCACGTCATCGAGCCGCTCCTCCTCCCCGAGCTGCCAGTCGCACGCGCGGAAGTAAACACTCCTACGTCATCAGGGCGCGCCCTCGCCTGTCCCCTCCCATCTCCTCAGCTCGGTGGACGTGCTCGCCTCCTCTCCGGACCGGGTCTATGTCCCGGTTTCCCGCCGTCGCGGGCAGGGCGCCAAGGCGGCAGGAGGAGGGCGAACGGCCGAGAGAGCTCCAGGAAGAGCGGCCGTCAGCTGTTCGCATCGCTGACAGAGGTGCGGTCCGCGGGACGCCGTGGCAGCTGGCGGGAGTTGTTGGCGGGGCGAAAAGTACATTTCTGGGTGGCAGAGGAGATGGGGAGCGGGCTCAGACGTTCTCTTGGTCTCTCAAGCCTGAAGGCGAACTTTGCGTCCAATGAGCACTTCGGCTTAGAGGGGGGCGGTCCCAAACTCAAGTTGGGTGAAGACCTCGCCGGGGGGTAAGAAAGTGGACCCGGACGCCCAAACGCGTTCTGCTCTTCAACAGCCTCATAAAGCCTTTGTTCTCTACCCGTTCATCCCCCTCCCCTTCGCCGGGCCGCCAGCCTGCCTTTGGGTACGGTATGAAGGGAGCCCGTTTCCAGGAGCCAGTTTCCATGGTTACCCACCACTTGGCCTTCTGGGATATCAGTCACTCTGAACAGGGACCTAACTTGAACCGTGAATCAGAAGCAAATACAGGTGGCTGCTTCTTCTTCTGAGAGTTGTTGCGCTGTGTTCAGGTTTTTGGTCTATTGTCTAATAAAACTAGGTTTTGTGCTTCTGTGTAGGTATGCATGCAGATATGTTGCCTAGTGCTAGACTGACTTTGTCAAGTACAGTGAGTTACACATCAACAATGTTAAAGTTGTTTGGTTTTTACCAAAAAGTTACTCTGAGTTTATAAACTTTGACTTGTGATTTGTACATTGGTGACTTAACTGAAAAGTCATGAATTGATCTTTCCAGTTGTGTGTTTCCTTTGCTTTTCTTCTTCCAGTCCTGAGACGTTGTCAGGGATCGTCACAGGACTTTAATCGCACAATTGTTTTCTGTGTTGCTACAGAAGAGAAAGGATGCACATCACAGGAGGGAGGAACAACTCCAACTTTTCCTATTCAGAAACAAAGAAAAAAGCTCATCCAAGCTGTGAGGGACAATTCGTTCCTCATTGTTACTGGAAATACAGGAAGTGGTAAAACAACTCAACTCCCTAAATACCTTTATGAAGCAGGTAATTTTATTCTTGGATAAAAAAATTTATTCTTGGAAGTAGGAAAGAAACAAAAGAAAACTTCTTTAAGGTCTAGTAAACCTGCAGTAGGGTGTAAATGCCCATTTTGGCTTTACTTGCCCATTTCCCCCTCCTCCCTATGTCTTCCTTTGCTTTATTTCAGGCCCAGGAATTGTTGGTGACTTTTTTTTTTTTCATTTTTAATTACTATAATTGTGGTAGATTATTTTAAGGTGTGTTACTTTTGTTTATGCTGCATTTTTTTTAACTCTGAAGCTGTGTTACTGTACTTGTATAGAATACCTGATGGTCTAATAAAGAACTGAATGGCCAATAGCAAGGCAGGAGAAAGGATAGGCAGGGCTGACGGCAGAGAAAATATATAGAGGGAGAAATATGGGAATGGAGAGATCTAGCAGCCAGAGGAGGAGGACTCCAGGGGCCAGCCACCCAGCTATACAGCAAGCCACAGAGTAAGAGTAAGACTTACAGAAGTAAGAGAACCGGAAAAGCCCAGAGGCAAAAAGGTAGACAGGATAAGTTAAGGAAAGCTGGCTAGACACTAAGCCAAGACTCAGTGTTCATAAGTAAGAATAAGCCTCTGTGTATAATTTGAGAGCTGGGTGGCAGGCCCCCAAAAAAGTAAAAAACAAACAACAACATGTAATAAGAAAAGAAGGCTAGGTGTGGTAATATACACTTTTGATCCCAGCACTTGTTATACAGAGGCAGGGGCATCTCTGAATTTTGAGGCTGACGTAGTTTACATAGTGAGTCCCAGGCCAGCTATGGTTATATGGTGAGGAAGAAAAAAAAAAAAAAAAAAAAAAAGGATAGCAGGTAGATGCTAATTTTCTTCTTAGAATAAAGTTATCTTGTTAGCCAGTGAGAACTGAAACAATTGGGAAGAGAAAAGATAGTTGATCTCTGCTGCTGACTTCTTTTTTTTTTATTCTTCCTCCAGAGCTTTATCAGGTGAATATTCTCAGATTCTATCAGCATCAAGCTAACAAATTACCAATAAAGTGTCTTGTCATTATGACAACATTCTCTGTCATAAGGTTGGAAAGGAGCAAAATCATTTTGGATATAATTGATATTAAAATAAAATTAATTTTGGGGGGCTGGAGAGATGACTCAGCTGCTTTTTTTAGAGGACCAGACTTGTGTTCCCAGCACCCACATTGGGCAGCTCACAACCGCCTGTAACTCTTATCTTTGGGGTATATGACAGCCTCTTCTGGGCTCCTGGGGACCTGAATGTGCACATTCAAATACAGAAATATACATATACTATACATAAAAACATAGCTTTTAAAACTTAAATTTTTTTTTTGAGAATGGCCTCCATATGCTGTTCATGCTGGCCTCCATCATGCCTGGTCCTTATATTAACCTAATCTGCTGCATTAAACCTAGTTTGACATCTGCTAAGGCATACCATTATTTTACATGTTATTAAAAAAAAGTCCTGCCCGCTATATGTTGCATCTCCGTTTTCATATATATTAAAATGGTTAAAATACTTACAGAAATTTATGGAAGGGTGATATATTTAAATCCACTTTTACTTCTGTGGCATAGAAAAGTTTAGGAAGTGTGTGAAGGTTCTTGGATTTCAGTTTTACAGTTCTTACGCCAGGTGCAGTGTCCACACCTATAGTACCAGCTGCTTGGGAGGTGGGGTCAAGAAGGTGGGTAGAGCTTAGGAGTTCGAGGCCACTATGACGGCATACTGAGATCTTGTCAAAAAGTAAAGCAAATAAACAAACTAACCTGCAGAGTCCTTGGCTTATTCTTCTAATGTTTTTAAAAACTGAAAAATAAAAACCTGAAACCTAATTTGCGTTTTTTACTTTTAGAATGGCTGTGGATGTGTATTTTTTTTTAAGTAATTTCCTTTTATGTGCTATCAGTATGTGTGTGTATAGACACGTGTGACAGTGTGCATGTGGAGGTCACAGGATGACTTTAGGGAGTCAGTGCTCTCCTCCTGCCGCTGTGGGATCTGGGATAGAACTCAGGTCATCAGGTAAGTGTGTTTACCTGCTGAACCGTTTTTTCTGGTCCCTGAATGTGCATTTCTATTTTAAATTAATAGTTAGATTTCTTTGTAGTATATTTGCAAGTGTACTACTGTATGTTGCTAACTTGGAGGATTTTCTTTTGGAAACATTAATACTTTTTGTATTGATTGACCAGGAACAATTTTAATTTGTTCCTAGGAGGAAACCATTGCTAACTAATTGTATGTGTTTCTGTTTCTGGTTTGGGTAGGATTTTCACAACATGGTATGATTGGTGTGACTCAGCCACGAAAAGTAGCTGCCATATCAGTTGCTCAGAGGGTTGCTGAAGAGATGAAATGCACTTTGGGATCTAAAGTAGGATACCAAGTTCGTTTTGATGACTGCAGCTCCAAGGTACAAACGTTTCACTGGTGTACATTTAAACTACGGTAAACTTAGATCCCTAGCCCTTAGGTTTGTCTCCCTGTGATCTTGAGTGTGTACATATGTGTGGAGGTCAGAGGATAACTTTGAGTGTTGTCCCTCAGGGGCCATGTGTCTGTTTTGGTGTTTGTTTTTTAACACAAGGTCTCTCACTGCCCTGGAATTCCCAAAGTAGGCTAGCTCCTTCATAAAAACCTAGCTCCTTCAAATAAATAAATAAATGAATCTTAAGGGATGTGAGGGTGGGGTGGGGTGAGACATGGTCTGGGAAGACAGCTCAGTTGGTAAAGAGCCTGACTTACAAGCATGAGGACCTGAATTCAGTCCTCAGAATCCACAGAGAGTAAGTTTTGTTTTTTACTTTTTATGAATGTAAGTGTTTGTCTGCCTGTGTGGTGTATGTGCACCATGTACATGCCTGGTGCCTGAGGAGTCCAGAAGAGGATGCCAGATGCCTGGAATGAGAATTACAGATGGGATCTACCTTATGGGTGCTGGGAACTGAAACCCACTCCTCTGAAAAAAAGCAGCCAGTGTTCTTAACCACTAAGGCATCTCTTCAGCTCCTAGAATTAATTTTTGTTGCATATTGTTAAGGCTTTATCTCTCAGGCACCTAATACTCTATTTTCTTCTTCCTCAACTAGTTTATCCATTATCAAATGATGGTAATGTTTATTTTCCTTAAGATACTCTTTTTTTTTTTTTTTTTTTTTTTGGATCATAAGTTCCTTGATGTGTTGGTTGCACTTTAAAAAAATTATTACTTAAAAAAAAATCTATTTTGGGCTGGAGAGATGGCTCAGAGGTTAAGAGCACTGAGTGTTCTTCCAGAGGTCCCGAGTTCAATTCCCAGCACCCACATGGTGGCTCACAACCATCCGTAATGAGATCTGGTGCCCTCTTCTGACCTGTAGTCATACATGCTGCATACAAAATAAAAGTGAATCTTTAAAGAAAAAAAAAATCTATTTTATGTGTATGGGTGTTTTTGTGCCACATGCATGCCTGATACCTGAGGCCAGAAGAGGGCATTGGATTTCCTGGAATTGGAGTTAATAGATGGTTGTGAATTGCCATGTGGGTACAGGGAACCAAAATAGGGTCCTCTGCAAGAACAGCAAGTGCTCTTAACCCCTAGTTCATCTCTTCAAACCTGATGTTGGTTGCATTCATATTTAAACTGTTTTGTTGGAGTAATAATATGTACATAAGATAAATATTATCATTTTAATCATTTTACATATATAGTTTGGTAGCATTGGATACAGTCACAGTTTACAATGTTGTTTAACTATCATTGCTATTTTCAGAACTTCTTTATAATCTCAAACAGAAACTGTATTCAGTCCTTGTAACTCTGATCTCTCTATGAACATGCCTAGTCAAAGTATGTAAGTGGAATAACACAGTAGTTTTACTTTGTGCCTTTTATCACACTTAGCTGTTTTCAGAGTCTATCCAATGTATTAGTTTGGTTTTTATTACGGTGATAATATACCAACCAAAACTAATTTGGGGAGGAAAGAGTTCATTTGGCTCACAGGTTACAGACCATCATTAAGGTCAACCAAGGCAGGAACCTAGATGCAGGAGGCCATGGAGTGCTGTTGACTGGCCTGCTTTCCATGGCTTGGTTTCCATGGCTTTTTCAGTTTGCTTTCTCATACAGCCTCCTAGGACCTTCTGTCCAAGGATGGTACTGCCCACATCAATCATTAATCAAGAAAATGCCCTATAGACATTCCTGGAGGCTAATCTTTGGAGACAGTGTCTCAGTTGAAGTTTCCTCTTCTCATGTGACTATAGTTGATATCAAATTGACAAAACTAGCTAGCATATCCAATGCTGTGTTTCAGTATTCTTGAAGTCAATGGAAAACTTGATAATTTAATCACGTCAGCAAAGTGTTTTCAGTTTCTTTGCCATGCTGGGGATAGAACCTAGGACCTTGTGCATGCTAGAGAATGTGTGCACTGCTGCTGAATCAGCCCCCATATCTTGTCTGTAAGTGTTTATCTTGCCACAACCCACAGACCTCTTTGTAGCTTCTTATTGGTGACTTGCTTTATCACAGGACACTCTTTTAGTTCCTATTTATATAGGTGACATGGTTATAGTTAACCATCCTTGTTAGTTTTATGTTCCTGTTAATGTAGACCTTGGTAGTTTGATCTGTGCATTTGAGGGTGGGGAATTAGTTGTTGACTCTTGCTGAAGCTTTGTGATGCTACAAATTGATGTACTCTGCTTTCAAACATCAGGAGACAGCAATCAAATACATGACTGATGGATGTTTACTCAAACATATTTTGGGTGATCCAAATCTTAACAAATTCAGTGTCATTATTTTGGATGAAGCCCATGAAAGAACTTTAACTACAGTGAGTATTTCAATTTTTTTTTTATGTAATTAATAAGAAGTTCATTTATTTGGGGTCACTTTTTACTGTATTGAGAATTGCCTCCTCTTACATTTTAATCTATTGAAATAGAAATTCCTTGGTTATGGGTGGGCATAATGGTATATGACTTTAATCCCAGAAGGCAGAAGGCAGAAGTAAGCAGATTTCTTAAGAGTTTGAGGCCAGCGCGTCTACAAAAGAGTTCCAGGCCAGCCCATGCTACATAGTGAGACCTTTTCTCAACAAACAAAAAATAAAATAGGTTAGATGGGCTAGGGATGTATCTCAGTTGGTAGAGTGCTTGCCTAGCATGTACAAGCCCTGGGCATGATTCTCAACACCACATAGAAATGGGCATGTGGTGCACTCCCTTCAGCCCAGCACTCTTAGTATTCCTCATACCCAGGAGGTACAGGCAGGCAGATTTCTGTGAGTTGAAGGCCAGCCTGCTTTACTTAGTGAGTTCTAAGCCAACCACAGCTACACAGTGAGACCTGATTTCAAAAATAAATAAAAATGAACAATAATAATAAATAATAAAATGTTGGCATTTGTGACTTACTAGATTTTCCTTTCAGGATATCTTATTTGGTTTACTGAAGAAGCTGTTTCAGGATAAGTCTCCTAACAGGAAGGAACATTTAAAGGTGGTGGTGATGTCAGCAACTATGGAGCTAGCCAAGCTCTCTGCGTTCTTTGGAAATTGCCCCATATTTGATATACCTGGAAGGCTCTATCCAGTCAGAGAGAAATTCTGCAATTTGATTGGCCCACGAGACAGAGAAAATACTGCATATATTCAAGCGGTATTACTTAGCAATCTTTTTGTGTCTTGTGTGTGTGATTTTATTTACTTGGGCATTTTGGTAATTTTTCTTGTTATTTTTACAAATTTCATTTATTCTTGTGTGCGTATGATGTGTTGGGGGTGTTCACATATGCCATGGCATGCGTAGAGTGCTCAGATGACAGTTCTATGTAGTTTATTGTCTCCATCTACCTTTGTGTCAGTTCCAGAAATTAAACAAAGGTCATCAAGCTCATGTGGCAAGCACCTTCCTTACTGAGCCATCTGGTCTTCATGAATGCTAGGACTTTTGGGGAGCCTGATTCAATGTTTGTTTGTTTGTTTGTTTGTTTGTTTGGTGGAGCAAGAGGATATGGTAGTGGAGGAATGAGTGTTTTATACCAAAATATAATTATTGTGGTTTTTGCTTTTTTCTTTAGATTGTGAAAGTGACCATGGATATTCATTTGAATGAAATGGCTGGAGACATCTTAGTTTTTCTGACTGGTGAGCATTCTCTACTAGGTTTAATAATACCTATAATTTGTAAGCCAGGTATAGCATTGCATGCTGCTAACCTCAGGACTCTGAACACTGAGGCAGGATGACTGCTGCAAGTTCAAAGATAGATTAGGCTATATAGTTCAAGACTAGCCTGGGCTATGTGATAAGCCCCTGTTAAAAAGACAAAAAGGAACAACAACAAACAACCCCCAATTCTTCAGTAAATAAGTGATTTTGTGGTTTTTGAGCCAAGGTCTTTCTTTATATATTGCCCGGGCTATTCCGGCAGAGCAGGCACACATCACTATACCTGGTTAATATCTTCCTTTTGGAAGCAGGAAATATGACACCAGAGTGGACAGACTGTTCCTTCTCCTAGGATACGTGGGCTCGTTTTTCAACTGTTGCCTTACCTTTTTATGATTCTCTGCTAGATAACAGGAACACAGAATGCCAGGCTCATGAGGAAATACACGTGAGCTACACCACCCTTTTATAGAAAGAAATTAACTCTGGAAAGTGTTTTCTTGGGGTGAGAGAGGGTTACTGTAGACAGAGTATTGGCTAAGTAATCCTGGTTCTGAATAATTAATTCTTTTATTCAGACATCCCAATTGTCATTTCTTGAAGTGATGAGATAACACAGTATTGATAAGGTGTGGGATCCATGCATTGTGAACAAGTCTGTAGCAGATTTGGGGGTTTAAATCCACGAGTAGTATAACTTTTTAACTAGTTGTGTCCTAGCAGAAATAAGTAATAAGAAATAAGCCATTGCTGTTGGCTTAATCTACCTTGTACTAATGTTTGAAGTGAGACATTTAAAACTGTCTCTTCGACTTTTGGAAGTTAAGTTCAAGTTTTTGCAATGTCCCTGAATTCAGTATTTCCTGTACTAGTTTCTCCTGTGTGTAAGTAATTCACTCTTCCTGAAACTGTATTAACAATATAAAAGGCTTTAAGATGATAAACACTTTGCTCCTTTAGAAATGAGAAACATACTTTTGCTTGAATTTTGTTGTTGGGGTTGGGCATATCTTACATGATCAAAAAAGTGATTTAGAATAACCTTAAGCTAATTTTAAACTGAACTTTAAAAAGATTTTTAAAATTTGCATTTCAATTCCTGAAGTTTTTCCATCTTATTCCAGGCCAGTTTGAAATAGAGAAGAGCTGTGAGCTGCTTTTTCAGATGGCTGAGTCTGTTGATTACGATTATGATGTACAAGACACCACACTAGATGGCTTGCTGATACTGCCATGTTATGGGTCTATGACAACAGGTAATTCCTTACTAGGAAAGAAAATATGACAGGCTTTTATAGACTTTTTAAAAAACGATTTAGTTTTTTTATTCATATGTTTCTATGTATGTCGGTGTATGAGTACATACTTGTGGGGGCCAGCTGAGCCAGCAGAGGACATTGTATGCCTTAGCTGTAATTACAGGCAGGTATGTGTTGCTTGATATGGGTACTGAGCACCAGACTCTGGTCCCCTGAAAGAGTAGCAAGAACTCTTGACCACTGAGCCATCTCTCCAGCTCCCTTTTAAAATGTTTTTTATTAATTACTGTATATATACAGAAAAAAATAGAAATCTTCAGTATTTGGGTCAAAAAATTTCACAAACTGATCTCAGTTTTGTAACTCTTAGGTCTTAACCCAGATCAGGAAGTAAATTGTTGAGAGCCATCATCTCTCTGGTGAACCGATTGTGTTTAAAGTTCTTTCACAGTAACTTTGGAGAACCTTGGAGCTGCTCAGTTGTTTTGTTTTGTTTTGTTTTTTGTTTTTCAAGACAGGGTTTCTCTGTGTAGCTTTGGAGCCTGTCCTGGAACTCACTCTGTAGCCCAGGCTGGCCTCGAACTCACAGAGATTCGCCTGGCTCTGCCTCCTGAGTGCTGGGATTAAAGGCGTGCTCTCCCAACAGAAAAAAAATCCTTTTGGGGATTCTTTGAGATGAAGACTATAGCAATACTTAGTCTGCCATTGCTGCAAAATTGATAGAAATCTGAAGTCCAGTTATGTCCTACAGTAAGCAGAGTGGATTTTCATTCCCTATTAAGTAGCCATATACTGGCCTTCTTTTTAATATTGATCATTTTGTTTGTGTATGTATGTTCAAAGAGGATATGCAAACTTTTTTTGAGTGTTTGGCTATAATAAATATAATAAAAAAAACTGTTGAATGAGAGCTAGAATTTGTCCTGTAAAACTTTTTTATTATTGGATTTAACTTATAAAACTAAAGGGATGTTGTGGCTGGAGAGAGCTGGCCCAGTGGTTAAGAGTACTGACTGCTTTCCAGAGGACCCTGGTTCAATTCCTAGTGCCACATGGAGGCTCACGACCATATGGAGCTTCAGTTCTAGAGGATTAAAGCCTGCTTCTGGCCTCCTCGTGCACCTCACACATGAGGTACACAGACATACATGTAGGCAAAACACCCATACACATAAAAAATACTGACAATTTTTTTTAAAAATTAAAAATTACATTAGCAGTTAACCATAAATGAGGGTGCTATTTTTGGAAATCTTTTGTGATAGTAGGCTCTTGATATAGATTAAGTAGTGATCTTCATTTTACATTTTATTTTCCATTTTACATCTTAAAGGCAATTATTATTTTTTTTTTTAAGGGGGGCAAGGGGTTTGAGACAAGGTTTCTTTGTGTGGCCCTGGCTGTCCTGGAACTCACTCTGTAGATCAGGCTGGTCTCAAACTCAAGAGATCCACCTGCCTTTGCTTCCTGAGTGCTGGGTTAAAAGCATGTGCCACCACCGTGCAGCTTAGAAAAGACTTTTAACAGTGACTCCTACCTGGGTTTAGTGAATAGGTAAAATTAATGAGGTAGATATTTTGAGACAGGATCTTATGTATCCTAGGGTGGCCTTCAGCTTGGGCTCCTTCTGACCCCCTCTTGGGTATTGGATTATAGGTATAAAATACCATATTTAGCTCAAGGTGAATATTTTCTATTTACTCTTTTTATATTTAAATATACTAGCCATGATAATGTCTTTTAAATGAAAATCTTAGATGTCTTCCCAGTTGAGACATCTAAAATTCTCATCTGTCGAATATGGACAAGTGCTGTGTAATCACTTCTAAGATTATATGAACTAGCTCTTTGGCCTGGACTGTGCCACCTACTCCCACACTGTAGGGGATGTTTTTATAATTATATGTAGATATGTGTATCTGTGTAGGTATGTGCACATGTGAATGCAGGTGCATGAGGCGTTCAGAAGAGGGTGTCAGATCCTCTGAACTGGAGTTACAGACTGTTGTGAACCATCCCATGTGGACGCTGAGAACTAAATTCAGGTCTTCTGGAGGAACAGTACTTGCTTTTACCCATGAGCCACCCCTTGAGCCTCATATTATTATTGTTTTGAGTCATGGCCTTATGTAGCCCTGACTGGCCTGAACTTGCTATATAGACCAGGCTGGCTTCAAACTCACAGAGATCCGCTCACCTCTGCGTCCCAAGTGCTGATTAAATTAGAGATGTGTGAACAGCTTGAATGCAGGTATGATGTAAATGGTGAAAAATCCTGTTTAAACATTTGTTAATCTGTTTCAGACTTTGCTTTCTGCTGACATTCCTTTAAATGTCTTCCCTTACCTCAAGTTCTTGTTCTCTCACACTTCTTTCTCTCTCTGCGTCTGTATTTCTCTCTCTTTCTCAGAGAGGAAATCCACAAGGTTTGTTGTTGTTGTTTGTTGTGTTTCTAAATCATTCAGGCCTCGGAGGCAGAAGCAAAGCTTCAAATGGAAACAAGACCGTGTCAGCTCCCCTGCTGTTTATGGCAGTGGACAGCACGGTTGCTGCTCTATTGACCGCATCACTCCAGTTGTCCTGTGGGGTTAGAGTTGGCACATAAGCAGACATTTGGAGAACAAACGTGTCCTAGAGCTCAGGTGGACTATAATCGAGGGAGCTGAGTTATTGACGACTTCTTTGTTCAAGTTACTCCTGTCACGTGTGTGGGGAAGTCAGAACCCATTGAAATATACCTGTGGTTTCATAAATGACAGATACGTATATGGGACTGAAAAATTTTATCACCGAAAGTACTTAGCCTTTTGGGAGAGTTAGAAGGGGTCTCAAGTTCCTTCCACTTTTAATCCTAACACTCAGGAGGCAGAGGCAGGCAGATCTCTGATCTCTGAGTTTGAGACTGGCTAGCCTGGTCTACAGAGTGAGTTCTATGACAGCCAGGGTTACATAGAAAGACCCTGTCTCGAAAAACAAAACAAGAAACAAACAAACAAACAAAAATGTCTTTAACTAGGTTAGGCAAACCATAGCTATTCCCCACTGAGAAATTACACATGAAAAATAGTATAAAGCCTGCCTTAACAGGTAGGATCACACAGTGGTCCTCTACAAGGGCAGTAAGTGTTTCTGACCATTGAACCATCTCTCAGTCATTATTAGGATACTATTTTTGTATGCTTGTTTTATGGTAAAATCTGGAATTTGATGTATTTTTATTTTTTTATTATTATTATTATTATTACTGTTTTTTTGTTGTTGTTTTTTTCTTTTGTTTTTTTAAGACAGGGTTTCTCTATGTAGCTTTGCGTCTTTCCTGGAACTCACTCTGTAGACCAGGCTGGCCTCGAACTCACAGAGATCTGCCTGGCTCTGCCTCCCAAGTGCTGGGATTAAAGGCATGCGCCACCACCTCCCGGCTATTAGTGGGTTTTTTGAGACAGGGTTTCGTGGTTTCTTGTGTTGCCCTGATGGCCTAGAACTTGCTGTGTATATCAAACTAGCCTCAGACTCAACAGAGATTCGCCTGCCTTTGCCTCCCAAGTGTAGGGATTAAAGGTTTGTGCCACCACACACCTGACTGTGCTTATTTTTAAAATTAACTTTCTTTTCTTTTCTTTTTTCTTTTTGGTTTCTCTGTGTAGCTCTGGCTGTCCTGGAACTCACTCTGTAGACCAGATGGCCTTGAACTCAGAGATCCCGACTTTCTTTCTCATTGTTTGTATTTTATTTTTATTTTATTGGTGTTTTGCCTGCATGTATGTCTGTGTGAGGGTGTTGGATCCTGGAGTTATAGACAGTTGTGAGCTGCCACATGGGTACTGGGAAATGAAGTCAGGTCCTCTGAAAGAGCAGCCAGTGCTCTTAACTGCTGAGCCATCTCTCCAGCCCCTAAAATTAACTTTTTGAATATAATTTATATATGATAAATAATGTTATGCAGTATTATTTTAAAGCTATGATTCATTGGGTTTTGGCAGTTTGTCTACTTATGTAATCACACACATGATGAACACATCTGATGCACTCTTTCTCCGGATTCAGTGCTTCATTTCTCTTTGAATGCAGTTTATGTCCCGTTTGTTGGCTTCTCTAGTTCATTAACACGTCATTCTCATGTTGAACAGTCTCTGTCTCTCAAGTGTTTGTAGTTTCTTTCTAGTTCCGTAATGTTTTTAAGATCTTCTCATGTCAGGAAGTTGATTTTCATGTGCTGTTAGTAAGAATACTCAAGGCATTTTTTGTGATGCATCCAGATAACTTCTCAGGGTGGGCAGAGTTTCAACATGGAAATAATATTGTATTTCTTTTTTCTATTCCATAGTCATTCTCCTCTTTCCTTCTTTGGTTGGCCATCATTGAAGTTTACCACATTAAATTGTATTCCTTTATTCCATACATACTGTATGCCTGGACAAGCATATTTCTGCTTTGGATTTTTTTTTTTTTTTCGAGACAGGGTTTCTCTGTGCAGCTTTGCGCCTTTCCTGGAACTCGCTTGGAGATCCTGGAACTGTAGATCAGGCTGGCCTCGAACTCACAGAGATCCTCCAGGCTCTGCCTCCCGAGTGCTGGGATTAAAGGTGTGTGCCACCACCGCCCGGCAAACAATCAATATGCCAAAGAGGCATATTTTAAGGATGGCATATTCTGTTTTTTTTTTTTTTTAATTTTCTGGAGCTGAAGACCGAACCCAGAGCCTTGTGCTTGCTAGGCAAGTGCTCTACCACTGAGCTAAATCCCCAACCCCTGCTTTGGATTCTCTGGAGAGTATTTGGACAGGGAATTTCGGGAAGAGAATTCCATTGTCTTTAGTTTATATCATATCTTGGTAGAAGCTTTATTTCAGTAAGAGTGTTAAATGGTCTTTTAAAAATGATTGTATTTCTTGGTAGGATTTGGAACACGTTTCTTCCTCTGCCAGTTTTCCCACCACCACCGCCGCGCTAAGTCCATACTTTTATACATGTCTTTACATGGAGCTATGGCCTAAATAAAGGGCATTGCTATAGGTGGTCTTTTTGTAGTAAATAGTAGTATACAATTCCATATGTTTAAAAATCTGTTTGTAAAGATTTCTATTTAATTGCATGTATGTAGGAGGGTTGTGAATGTGGATCAGATGCCCTTGGAGGCAGGAGGGCTCCCGATCCTCAGGAATGGAGTTAAAGGTGGTTGTGGGCCAAGTGATATGGGTGCTGGGATTCAAACTTGGGTCCACTGCAAGAGCAGTAAGTTCTCTTAAGCTCTGAGACATCTTTCCAGCCTGGATTTAAAAATCTTAAAAGTGAAACGTTAAGAAATAGTCTTAGTTTTTGTTACTACAGTTTATATTCTAGATTATTTATGAGGTGATGAGCTGGGTGTAGTGGTGCACACCTTTAATTCCAGTACTCAGGAGGCAGAGGCAAGCAGATCTCTGAGTTGGAGGTGAGCCTGGTGTATAACGAGCCAGGATAGCAGGACAGCTAGGGCTACATAGGAAAGAAAAAGTAAGAAAAGAAAGAAAGAGCAAGCTACATAGGAAGGAAAGAAGAGGTGATGAAAATACAACTTCTAATGAAAAGAAATGAGTTCTTGGAAAGCTTGGTGTTGACAAGAGCATGTTTTTAACTAGTATTTTTTTTCCTCTGTGTATATTTTAGATCAACAGAGGAGAATATTTTTGCCACCTCCACCTGGAATTAGAAAATGTGTCATATCCACCAATATTTCTGCAACATCTTTGACGATAGATGGGATCAGGTACAGCCTTTTAAAAAACTTATTTATTTATACCTGTGTTTTTTACTAACTCCTGTCTCACCTATTTTTTAGTGTTTTTCTTTTCTTAAATTTTATTTGAATGTGCACACACACAGACCCGAGGGTATTGGGTGTCCTCCTTTCCCATTCTCTTCCTTATTCCTTTTGAGGCAGCGTTTCTCACAGAACTAGAGATACTGTTTGCCATCTAGGCTTGCAGGCAGCAAGCCCTATTAATTCTCTGTTTTTACCCACTCCGCTAGGGCTACAGGCATGCCAAGACCAGGCCTGGCTTGTTACCTGGGTGCTAGGATCAGAATGCCCATCCACATGATTGTATAGCAAGTGCTCCTAACTGATGTTGAGTCATCTCTTCAGCCTCTCTTTACCATTCTTAACTTAGCTCACTTTTTTTTTTTTTAAAGAGTATCACTCACTATGTAGACCAGGCTGGCCTCAAACTCAGATTTGCCTGCCTTTGCCTCCCAGGTGCTGTGATTAAAGGTAAGCACCACCATACCTAGCTCACCTTCCATATTCTATAATTACTAATTGCTTTGAGCGGGAAATGGAGTAGGAAATACACTCTGAATTATGTCATCTTTTTAATTATTTGTTAACTTGAGCCTTTTCTTCTTAAATACAAGATTATTTATAGTGCTTCCTAGGTTTCAGCCAGCTGTTTTCCTAGCGGTCATTATTAATGTACGCCTTACATGGTTTGATAAGCCTTTCTGTCTCCAGCCCAATTTGGTTAATTGTATCCATGTAATCTCTATCTGGAGGGAGTGTTTCCTCTCACTTCCTTATGAAATTGAATTATGGTACAAGTCCCTATTGCTTTTGGATGCAATCAATAATGCAGTCAGATTTTGAGTGAAATTAGTAGAGAATCACCTGGGAAGTTCAATTCTGGATTCATAACTGATGTGAAATTCTTTGAGGCTTCTGAGCTACATCCCTTTCTGATATTTTATCCAGTGTATTTTATATCCTTCACTTAGTCTGACTGCCTGCCATACAAAGGCTAGACCACAGTCTCTAAGACTCAATTATATTTCTTCTGGGTGAATGAGTAAAGAGAAATTACATTTCTTCTACTTAAAAAAACAAACAGTTATGGGCTGGACAGTTAGCTCAGCAATTAAACGTATGTACATGCTCTTCTTCCAGAGAACCTGGGTTCAGTTCCCAACCCCCACATGGCAACTCAGAACTGCCTGTAACTCCAGTTCCATGGTATCCCTTTTTTGACCTCTGCAGGCCCCAGGCACATAATGTAGTATACAGTCATGCATGCAGGCAACACACACACACACACACACACACACACACACACACACACACACACAGGCATGAACACACATGTGTGCATGCAGAAAAAGAGAGATTTAAAAGAGTACTTGCTGTGCTTGTAGGGGACCTGGTTTCAATTCCCAGCATCCACATAGATACTCAAAACTGTATGAACATCCAGTTCCAGGGGTTCTGATGCCATCTTCTGGCTTCTGTGGACAGTGCATTCATATGGTGCACATACATACATACAAGCAAAACATCTATATGCTTTAAAAAACAAAAATAATGATTTCTTATCCAGGTGTGTTGGAGTGTAGTATGTCTGTAATTCCAGCACTCAGGAAGCAGAGGCCAGAAGACTGAGTTTGAGGCCAGCTTGAGCTACATAGTGTCTACAGAGCCAGCCTTGGCCATATAATAAAACCTTGTGTCAAAAATAAAATACAGAGCCGGGCGGTGGTGGCGCATGCCTTTAATCCCAGCACTCGGGAGGCAGAGCCAGGCAGATCTCTGTGAGTTCGAGGCCAGCCTGGTCTACAGAGTGAGTTCCAGGAAAGGCGCAAAGCTACACAGAGAAACCCTGTCTCAAAAAACCAAAATAAATAAATAAATAAAAAATAAAATAAAATACAGATAGATACTTAAAATTTAAAAGAAAAAATAGTGCTTTTTCTAAAGGAGTAGAGCAGTAGAGTTACATTGACTTCTGTAATTGTATTTTCCCATACAAGCAAAGGTCTAGTAGTTTTCAGAATGTTGTTTAGTAAAATTATAGGTTTGGTGCTATTCCTAACTTAACTCTTTACTGCACTTGCTCAACAGTGACTTCAAATGGGATGCTAAAGAATTAGATTTTGAATCTGTTACAGCAGTTCAGAGCTGAGTGTGAACCCTGTTTTAATAACTTTAAAAATGGAAAAAAGTTTAAATTTAGTACATTTACAGTTTTGTATAAGTACTACCTCTATCTAGTGCCAAAAATATTTGGTCATTCAAAATAAAGCCCCATGTCCATTAAACAGGTACTTTACCCACTAAGCCATCTTGCTGGCTGTGAATCTGTTAGGGTTTTTAAACAATGATTTTGTTTTTATGTGTGTTTGTGTGTGAATGTTTTGCCTATATTTATGTCTGTGCATCAGATGCATGCAGTGTCCATGGAGGCCAGAAGGTTGTTACATCCTCTTTTACTGGAGTTTCAGGTGGTTGTGAGCAGCTACCATGTAAGTGCTGGTATTCAAACCCTGATCTTCTATAAAAGAAGCCATCTCTCTAGTCCCCAGTCTGTTAAGTTTTAGTGAACAATTTGGTAGAGTTTTACTTTCTTGGCCTTTGTTGTTACTACTGGTATGAATACTCATCTACAAATGTTTATATATTTGTTTCAGTACTTTTGGGTCTTGTACTTGGGAATGGAATACCTAGATCACAAGGTAATCCTATTTTAGCTTTTTGAAGAAAGGCCAAAATGTTTCCCTCATTAGCTTTACCACCATTAATTTGTGAGGATTTTACTTTGTCATTAACTATGTATGATGATTCCATTCTTGACTTTCAACTTTTTTTTTTCTTTTTTGAAACAGGGTTTCTCTGTGTAGTTTCGGTGCCTGTCCTAGATCTCGCTCTGTAGATCAGGCTGGCCTCAAACTCACAGAGATCCGCCTGCCTCTGCTTCCCTAGTGCAGGGACTAAAGGCGTGCACCACTGCCACCCGGCCCTTTCCTGGTTCCAAAGATTGAACTCAGGTCATCAGGCTTGTTGGCATGTGCCTTTACTCTCTGAACCATCTCACCAAGCTGACTTTCAAATTTTATATTTAATATAAATAATGCAGTAAACATGGTAGAAAAGGAGATTCTGAAGTATTTAAAATTAACAAATTTTGGGGTTGGAGAGATAGCTTAGTGGTTAAGAGCACTGGCTACACTTCCAGAGGACCTGGGTTTGATTCCCAGCACCTACTTGGTAGCTCCCAACTTTCTGTAACTCCATCTAGGAGATGCACTGGTGGTCCTCTTCTTGACTTTGTAGGCAACAGACGTGTACATGGTGCACAGTAATACATGCGGGAAAACACTCATACACATGAAATAAAAGTAAAAATTAACACATCTCCCCTTATTTTCTAGATATTTAACTTGCTTTCATTCTCTTAGATATGTAGTGGACGGAGGCTTTGTGAAGCAGTTAAATCACAACCCCAGATTAGGGTTGGACATCCTGGAGGTGGTTCCTATTTCAAAGTAAGTCTCTTTATCAAGCTTTTCAATTCAAAGAACAGTTAGCTGAGTAGAGTCTTTCTACTTGGTTTGAATATTGGAAGTAAATTACTTGGCAAACCCACAAAACATTTTGGGGACTGTTTTTGTTTTCCTTTGTAGAAGTGAAGCATTACAGCGAAGTGGCCGAGCCGGCAGGACTGCCTCAGGAAAATGCTTTCGGATTTACAGTAAAGATTTTTGGAACCAGTGTATGCCTGATCATGTGATCCCAGAGATTAAGAGAACTAGTTTGACATCTGTAGTTCTGACATTAAAGTGCCTTGCCATACATGATGTCATAAGGTATGTGGGCAACCTCGAAAGAAATGTGGCTAGAGTGGAAGAAGCCAGGTTATTGCTCAGAAATCATTTTTGTGATTTTTGACTGATATGTCCCCAGGAATTGAGACTACCCTATATCCAGGGTTACTTCTTTTGATGGTTGCTTTTAACCTAAACCGAAAATGCTAATCTACCTAAAATAAAATTCTGTATTTTAGCCATTTTAAAGTGTACAGTTCAAATTGTTGTTAGTAGATTCACAGTGATAGATGACTATTACCACTGTCAAATTTCAGAACATTTTCATCAGCCTCAAACTGCTGTAATTTAAGATTGAGGAATCTAGAAGTAAACAGTGTTAAACTGTTTTATTTCAAAGCTTGCATTGCTTTACTCGATGTCTTAGTTTAAGTTTCTATTGCTGTGAAGAGACACGAAGGCCATGGCAACCCTTCTAAAGGAAAACATTTCATTGTGGTGGCTTACTCATTTATGGTTCAGAGGGTCAGTCCATTATCATCACGGTAGGGAGCATGGTGGCATGCAGGCAGACATGGTGCTGGTGAAGTAGCTGAGAGTCCTACGTCTTGCAGGCAACAGGAAATGGTCAACTGTGACACTAGGAGTAGCTTGAACACAGAACTCAAGGCCTGCCCTCACAGTGACACACTTCCTGTAACAAAGCCACACCTCCTAATAGTGCCACTCCCTATAAGCTTATGGGGGCCAATGACATTCAGACTGAGAACTGATCTTTTTCTCATAGTTAAACCTTAGTTTAATTGAGGCCTTCATGCTGATGTTGATTTGACTAACTTTAGTGACCACTGTTTTTGTTGTTGTTTTGTTTTTTGAGACAAAATCTCCGTCTTGGAGCTCACTCTGTAGACCAGGCTGGCCTTGAACTCATAGAAATCTGCCTATCTCTGCCTCCCAAGTACTGTGATTAAAAGGCATGCACCACAATGCCTGGTTGACCACTGTTAATTTTAAATGTAAGGCATATGACTAATTCTAATTAGAAAGTATTTTTTGGAGCCAGATGTAATGGTGCGCATATTTTTGTTTGTTTGAGTCAGAACCTCATTATATAGCTCTGGCTGCCTGAAACTCACTATGTAGACTAGACTGGCCTAGTCTACATAGTGAAACATCTTTCTCTTGTCTCTTGAGTGCTATGATTATAGGCAAATGCTACCAAGCCTGACTCTTAGGAAGCCAATTCAGATGGTTTCAAGTAAGACTACAGAATTTTTTTTTTCTTCTTGAGACAGGGTCTCATGTCTCCCTGGCTGGCCTGGAACATGCTATTTAGACCAGGCTGGTCTTGAACTCATAGTGATCCACCTGACTGTGACTTCCAACTACTGATATTATAGGTGTGCACCACTATATCTGGCTCAAGATAAGAGACTTTCTAATTAAGAATGTAGAGGAAAACATGTAAAATTGAACTGTATTAGTTAGTTATGCCAATGAGAAAGAAATAAGCCATTGAAAGAACTAAATGACCAAACCAAAAACTTTCAGGCAAATCCAGATTTAAAAATAGTGTCTTGATATAGTCTCATTTAGGAAGAGGAGACTCTGAAATCAACTGCCCAGTAAGCTTGGCATTAATTCCTAGCATACTCTCAAAGAACTACAGAGTACAAATAACCAAGAATGAACACATATTGGAAAAATAAGAATGAATAGGCATTAGTTCATTTTCAATGACTTAATACTGTCTATATTGTTACTCTTCTTTTGCTCTTTTCTTTAGATTTTTATTTTATGTATATGGATGTTTTTCCTGCATACAAGTCTGTGCACCACTTGCGTGCTTGGTGCCCCTGGATGTCAGGAAATGTTGTTGGATCCCCTGGAACTGGAGTTACAGATGGTTGTGAACCACCATGTGGGTTCTGGGGACTAAACCTGAGTCCCCTGCAAGAGCAACAAGTGCTCTTAATGCTTGAGCCATCATCTCTCTAGATCCCATTGCTGGTTTTTGAGATAGGGTCTCATGTCTTCCAGGCTGGCTTTAAACTTGCTGTATAGCTGAGGGTTGCTTGAACACGTGATCTTTTGCCTCTGCCTCTCAAGTGGTAGGATTACAGGCATATACTATCAGAGTACATGTCTGTAATCCTAGCACTAGGAAAGCTGAGGTCGAAAGACTGCTGGGAGGCTAAAGCCAGTGTGGGATACACAGCCAAACCCTGCCTTGAATAGACCAGAAGGAAAGGAAAGAAAAAGAAGAAAGAAACAAGGTGTAAGCCTGGTGTGGTAGTACTTTATCCTCTGAACCATTTTCTTTGTAATTAAAATAAGGGGGTCAGGAGACTAGGCATGGTGGTGCACGCCTTTAATTTCACCTCTTTGGAGGCAGAAGCAGGTAGGTCTCTTTGAAATCAAGGCCAGCCCTGAGTTACTATTAGGTAACTTGAAATTTTCAGCTACTTTCAGTTGTTTTTTCTCTTTTTTTTAGATTGTGTGTGCACATGCACATATGTGTGCATGTGGAGGTCAGAAGACAACTTGTAGGAGTCAGTTTTCTTCCCCATGGAATGAATCTTGGAGATAGAACTCAATTGTCAGGCTTGGTGGCAAGCACCCTTACTCACTGCTCATCTCATTGGCACTCTCCTCTATTTTGTAACAATTTAGTAAAAACAGTCATGGCCTGCAGAAAAGAAGAGAGAGTAATTGGCTACAAAGTATGAGTCAAAATTAAGATAAAGAGAAAAGATGGGAGTGTTCTAGCCAAGAAGTATGTTTTGAATGAGAGGAATGTGATTCCAGAAAAAGCAAAAATTTTCCTCCTTTTGAATGCTGACCACGGTGCTACAATGTTTTCAGGGAGAGGAGGATTTGAAAAATGGAGCCAGGGCAGGGCATGGTAATGCACACCTCTAATCCCAGCACTTGGAAGGCAGAGGCAGTAGTATTTCTGTGAGTTCAAGGCCAGCCTGATCTACATTCTACATATTGAGTTCCAGGTCAGCCAGGGCTATGTAGAAAGAGACCTTATCCACAAAACAAAATGAAAGAAAAGTGAAACTTTTTAAAATTTTTTTATTTTATCATTTTATGTGTATGGGTATTTCTTTTTTTAAGATTTATTTTTTTTATTATGTACACAGAAGAGTGTGCCAGATCTTATTACAGATGGTTGTGAGCCACCATGTGGATGCTGGGAATTGAACTCGGGACCTCTGGAAGAGCAGTCGGTGCTCTTAACCTCTGAGCCATCTCTCCAGCCCAGAAGTGAAACTTTTTAAGGAAATTTCTATTAGGTGTGTATATAATCCTGACTTTTTCCTATCTCATTTAAATACACAGGTTTCCATATTTGGATCCACCGAACGAGAGACTTATTTTGGAAGCACTTAAACAGCTTTACCAGTGTGATGCTATTGACAGGTAAAAAATATAATCTAAACATATTGCCAGTCTTTTTTGTTTGTTTGTAGTATGTAGCTCAGCCTAGCCTGAAACTCACCATGAAGTCCATGAATTTATAGTCCTTGAATTTATAGTCCTCCTGCCTCAACTTCTCAAGTACTGGAATTACAGATATAAGCTTTTGTGCCTGGCCTTTCTTTCGATTTGCTATTTAAAAAAAGGTTCTTAGTCTTTCTTCAGAAGCCAAAAGGAATTTATTTCAATCTGAATGAATTGTTTTATATGCAATTAAAATATGTCCTTAGTCTTTGTTTACCACAGCTCTCAAACACTGAACTATAAAGACATTTCCTGTAGCTAAACATGGAAGTGTATGCCTGAAATCTGTGATCCCAGTACCTGGGAGCCTCAGGCTGTAGTATGGCATTTGAAGCCAGCCTTGAGAGGCTCTGCCTAAAAAAACAAAACAAAAAAACCCCAAACAACCAAAAAACTGTATAAACAAGGAGAACAAATGAACTGTTTTTTTAAACCTCAAACTAAAGCACTTTTTCTTAATGTGATTTCAGTTAACAAGTAATTTTGAATACCATTTCAATACCAAGTATTATTCTAGCTACATAAAAATGCTAAGACTCTTCGTTGTCATGATTGTGTGTTGAGGGAAGGTTTGATAATTGTTTTTCCTTCATTTCTTCAAGGATAGCTCTGTGCTCTGTTGAATGTTTATAGTTTTTTTGTATTACAGTTTTCTGTCTCATTGAGTAGTTTTTTTTGGATGTATTAAAACTTCTGGACTGTTTTTTTTGGTGGTGGTGCATGTCTTGAATCCCAGCACCCAGGAGACAGAGGCAGGCAGATCTGTAAGTTCAAGGCCAGCTTAAACTACACACTGTCCTCTGAGTTCCAGGACAGTCAGAGCTGATACACAGAAAAACCCATCTTGAAAAACCAACAAAACTAAGTAGACAAACAAACAAATAAATAATTTGGGCTGACCTGAGTTTGATCACTGGAACCCACAGGGTAGAAGAGGCGATCCATTTTCCTGCAAGTTGTCTTCTGACCCCCACCTATGTGCTGCTTCACGGGCATGTGCACAAAAATCATTAAATATAGAAAAATACAACAAGAAAAGGGAAAGAAAAGTAAGACTTCTCACAATAGAGGATTTATTTGTTTTTAGGTTTTTTTTCAAGACAGGGTTTCCCTGTGTAGACCTGGCTGTCCTGGAACTCGGAGATCTGCCTGCCAATGCTTCCTGAGTGCTAGGATCAAAGGTGTAGGCAACAGAAAAGCCCCAAACTCACTCAGAGGCTTGGGGAAAAAAGAAAGGAAACCTAGCCAGTTAGGGACTCAGGGGAGGAGGAGGAGGGAGGCCCTGCTTGCAGCTCTGGCAGGTGCCCCACGGTGGGCACCAGCTGATGCTCTGATCTATTTAGGCTTAACAATAAAAACCCAGAGTCAGATGTTAGGATGAAAGCTGAAAGATGAGAGAAGCTGAGCAGCAGCCACTTCTTACCTCTATGAATCCTCAGACCGAATGGGCTCAAGATCCTGTCTCTAACCACCTTATATTCCTGTCTCCACCTCCCTAGTGCTGGGATTAAAGGTTTGAGCCTCCCATGTGCTGGGATCAAAGGTGTGATCCACTGCCTGGCCTCTGTAGTTAACTAGTGGCTAGCTCCACCCTCTGATCTCCAGGCAAGCTTTATTTGTCAGAATCCAAACAAAATAACGTATAACCATAGACCACTTTTCATTGTTCTTACCAGTAAACACAGTGTCTTATTTCTTTGAAATGATTTTCTAGAGATGAGTTTAAGTAATTAAATTATATCTTATTTATTCTGAATGATGAATGTTATTTGTATTGTCCTAGAGTCCTAAGAACTTTCTCTTTGTGTTAAGGAGTGGTCATGTGACGAGATTGGGTTTGTCCATGGTGGAGTTTCCTCTCCCCCCACATCTGACATGTGCAGTGATCAAGGCTGCTTCTCTTGATTGTGAAGATTTACTGCTTCCAATAGCAGCAATGTTATCTGTGGAAAATGTCTTCATCAGACCTGGTAAGCACGTTAAAGGTTTTCTTTGTATTCCATTATTTTATCTATTAACTTATTTTGTGTGTGTGTGTGTGTGTGTGTGTGTGTGTGTGTGTGTGTGTGTGTGTGTTTGTGTGTGTGTGTGTGTGTGTGTGTGTATGTGTATGCGCCAGGCAGTAGGGGCACATGCCTTTAAAACCAGTGCTTGGAGGCAGAGGCAGGCCAGGTGAATCTGAGGTCCCGAACAGCCTGGGCTACACAGAGAAACCCTGTCTGGAAAAACAAAACAAACAAAGTTACAGTAATATCACTATCCAGTTTTGCTTGTTTGTTTTGGATTTTTGAGGCATGGTCTCTCTATGTAGCCCTGGCTGTCCAGGAACTCACTATGTAGACCAGGCTTGACTTGAACTCAGAGATTTGCCTGCTTCTGCCTCTTGAGTGCTGGGATTAAAGGTGTGTGCCACCACGCCTACCCCAGTATATATTTTATTAAGTCTTTTCTTTCTTTCTTTTTTCCTTGTTTTTCTGAGACAGGGTTTCTCTGTATAGCCCTGGCTGTCCTGGAACTCACTCTGTAGACCAGGCTGGCCTCAAACTCACAGAGATCCTCCTGCCTCAGTCCCCCAAGTGTTGGATTAAAGGCATATGCCACTACTGCCCAGCTGTTAAGTATTTTCTTTGATTTATCTTTTCATTGTTTTGGCATTGCCTTTGGCATACAGAAAATTTTGATTTTAATGAATTCTAATATAACTGTTTTCCTTTGTGACTCTTGCTTTTGGTGCTATATCAATGAGGTCATTGCCATACTATGGCCATCTAGATTTTTTCCTAGTGTTGTCATACAATGGTTGGGTATGCATTTGCTTCAACAGGCAGTCCCTGACTTTGTTCTTCCCCTCCAGCATTGCCATGGCTGTTTGCGGTCTTTTCCTCTCCACATGAACTGTAGAGTCAGTTGAAATCCATAAAACGATTGTAGTGTGATCTGGTAAATCAAGTGAGGAGAACTGCCGTCTTACAGTGTTACGATTCTAACCATGCACATGATTTCTGGCTGTTTACTTTGGTATCCAGTAATTCACAGAGCCTTTTAGGGGGTTATCATGTAGCTGTGGATAGGAAACAGGACAAGTGGTTTTATGTTTTGTTATCCTTTAACTTAGTTGTTTGGAATAGGGAGTATATAGCGTTCCTAGCTAAAAGTTAATTTCCCTTTACGTATAAATCTAGATAATAAGGTGAACCTTTGTTCTTTTGTGGTAAATTAGTGATATATTAACTTATTTTCTTAGAATGAAAAGAACAGGTAGTTCAGCCCTTTATCCTTAGAGTATTTCTTTTTCTTTCTTTAAAAAAATTTTTTTTTTTAAATTTAGGTTTCCATGTCCTTTTATTTTTTTTCTTTTCTTGTTTCTTGGCATGTTAGTATGAGACAGTTTAATGTGTGTTGGCTTTGTTTTTATCTGGAGAAATAACTTTTCCATAAGGAGCTTCACACTTGACCAGACCTTGTCCACAGCTAAGACTATAACAATAGATGGTGCACCCCACTGGCCTTGCCTTTTGCGAGTTAGGAGTGTTGGGTCCAGACTGATTTCTCATTGCCATGATTATAATGGTGGGTTCCTTTTTCTGTGTTATTGAATCAGTTTGCTGCTTACCCCAAATAGACTTCAATTTTAACTGTCAAAATTTTGATTCTTGGGCCTGCAAGACGGCTCATCGAGTAAAGGCACATGCTGCCAAATCTAATGTCCTGGGTCTTTGTTCTCTTTGTTTCTAATTCATTTTTATGTGCATGGGTGCTTTGTCTGCATGTGTATCTTTGCACCATGTGCTTGCTTGGTGCCTACTGAGGCCAGAAGAGGGGTTTGGATCCTCTGGGACTGGAATTACAGACACTTATGAGCTACCATGTGGCTTCTGAGAATAGCTAATTATCTTAACTGTTGAGCCATCTCTCCAGTCTTGATGTCATGAGTTCCTCAAAATTCAGAACATGATGGAAGGAGAAAATTAACATTCTTAAGTTGTTCTCTGACTACCACATACATTCCTTGGCAAATGAGCATGCATAAACACAAATTTTTAAAATGTACTAAATTTTTTTTTTCACAAAATTTAAATTCCCATAATATACCCAGTTGCAACCCCTTTTCCATTAAAATAGTATGTGCAATAATGTTGATTGGCTTTCATTAGGGAGTATCAAGGCTAAAGATACTCCAAAAATTACTGGAGAGTATGAAGTGGAAGTCAGGAGTTGAGTTTTCTGACTGTCCTATTACCTAAGTATCTGACTATGAGCCTAGCTTTCTCAGACTCCCATGTTTTTATTTATAAAACCTGAGAGCCAGGTATAATGTGCATGCCTGTAAACCCAGCACTTTATAAGGTAACACAGGAGGACCTATGAGAGTTTGAGGCCATCCTGGGTTATATAGTGAATTTATGACTGTGTGTGTGTGTGTGTGTGTGTGTGTGTGTGTGAGAGAGAGAGAGAGAGAGAGAGAGAGAGAGAGAGAGAGAGAGAGAGAGATGAAACCTTCTTGTCTCAGAAAAACAAAAGGGGGAAACAAAACAACAACAAAATAAAAAAACAGTAGCAAACTAGGAAATTGGGTTCAACACTAATTTAACTTCAACAGTTAAGGCTAGAAAAAGAATCAGGTTGAGTGACAAGATCAAGTGATCTTGAAGGCCTTCATTGACATTGTTTTGTTTTGTTTTTTCCTTCCTTTTTCCAGAGCTGAGGACTGAACCCAGGGCCTTGCGCTTGCTAGGCAAGTGCTGTACCACTGAACTAAATCCCCAACCCCCTTCATGACATTTTAAAGGCAAAATTTGAATATAGTGAACTGCATACATATTAGTATAATTCAGTGAATTTTGTGAAATGGATATATAACGTGCACTCCTATCAGAAAGAGAATGGTTTGGGCTGGTGACATAACTGAGTTATGTCATGAGCACTTGCCACCAAGACTGACAATGTGAGTTCATTTCTGGGATCCACAGGGTAGAAGGAGAAAACTCATACACATTGTTCTCTGACTTCCATTTGCAGAGTGCCGTGTGTGTGTGTGTGTGTGTGTGTGTGTGTGTGTGTGTGTGTGTGTGTGTGAGAGAGAGAGAGAGAGAGAGAGAGAGAGAGAGAGAGAGAGAGAGAGAGCACCACTGTCCAACATGTAAAAACATTTTTTTGTTTGTTTTAGTTTTTCTAGACAGAATTTCTCTGTGTAGTCTTGGCTGTCCTAGAACTCACTCTGTAGACCAGGCTGTCCTTGAACTCACAGAGATCTGCCTGCCCCTGACTCCTGAGTACTGGGATTAAAGGTGTGTACCGCCACAGCCTGACTCCAAATTGGTTTCTTTCCTGGGATTATCCTGGGATTATTTTATTTTAATTCCACCCCCCTTTTTTTTTTTTTTTTTTTTTTTTTTTTTTTTTTTTTTTTTTTTTGGTTTTTCAAGGCAGGGTTTCTCTGTGGAGTGTTGGAGCTTGTCCTGGATCTCACTCTGTAGACCAGGCTGGCCTTTGAACTCACAGAGATCTTCCTGCCTCTGCCTTCTGAGTGCTGGGAATAAAGGCACACACCACCACTCCCAGCAGGAATTTTTTTTTTAAATGTTAGTTTTGCTTTTTTTGAAATTACAAATAGAAATATAAAGTATACAGTTTTGAGTGTGTATTTGGCTTTTGGTGAACATACTCCATGTGAAATTCATCTGTATTATTTTATGTGTCCGTATTTTGATTTGTTGAGTAGTTTCCACTGTATGAACAAACAATTGTGTATTATCTTGTCCATGAACATGTGTATTATTTTTGTTTAGTGCTGTTTATGAGTAAAATATTTCAGATACAATCTCCTGAGTAAATTCTTTTTTGTTTTTTGAGATGGGGTTTCTCAGTGTAATAGTCTCGGTATCCTGGAACTCACTTTGTAGACTAGGCTGAGTGCTGAGATAAAAGGCGTGTGCCACCATGCCTGGCCTGAGTAAATTCTGTGAACCTTTTGTACATTTTTATTTAGCTTAACTTAAAAAAAAAAAACAAAAACAAAAACAAAAAAACTGGGAAAGAAATTGTTGTGCTAGTGAACAAGTTTATGATTAAGCAACAAGCTAGATGTAGTACCTTTGTTTTCACTCTCCAGTTTTGTCATGGCTAATAATGAGGTTTTTGTTTTTGAAACGGGGTCTCACTGAGTAGCCCCCACTGGCCTGGAATGCTCCAACTCACAGAGATTTGTCTGCCTCTCAAGTACTGGGATTAAAGGCATGAACTACCATGCCTGGTAAATAGTGGATATATTTCATGTGTGTATTTAGTAAATTACTCAAGAGATTAGACAGGGTCTTACTGTGTAGCCATAGCTGGCCTGAAACTTGCTATGTAGACCAGGCTGTTGTTGCTCTCACAGAGATTCACCTGCCTTTTCCTCCCGGAGAGCTGGAATTATAGGTATGTGCCACCACACCTGGCCTTTGTTTTTGCCTTTCCTTTGACTCTGTGTTTGTCTGTGTGTTTGTATATGTACAGGTGTGTTTGGGTATGGAGGCCAGAGGACAACTTCAGGTGCTATTCTTCAAGCATCATCCTTGGTTTTTTTGAGATAAGATTTCTCCCTGGGTAGGGTGTGGTGGTGAGTTCCTTTAATTCCAACATTGGGTGGGGCAGAGGCAGGCAGATCTCTGTGAGTTCCAGGACAGCCAGAGCTATGTAGAGAGACCTTGTCTCAAAAAAAAAAAAAAAAAAAAAAAAAAGATTTCTCACAGCCTGCAACTTGCCAAGTAAGCTAGACTGACTGACTGACTAGTTAATCTCCAATGTCCACTTGTCTCTGCCTCCCCAGTGCTACCATTTCAAGTAGAGGCTACCACATTTGGATTTTTAAATCTCTGAATTTTATTTTCATTATATGGGTCCTGAGGATCAAACTTACATCCTCATGCTTGGCAAACACTTTACCACTGATCTTGCCAGCACTGTTTGTTTTTTGAGACAGGGTCTGTGTAGCCTTAGTTGGTTTAAAAGTTCCTATATAGACAAGACTGACTTTGAACTTGCAAAATGAAGCTGTTATTTCTGTAAGATACTGAGCCAGTGTGTAAATGATTATAGCAGGCCAGTTGAAGGTTTATAGGGTTGCTTACAATGAACAGAAAAATTAGGCCATGCCTGTAAGCTCCTCTATGGCTTCATAATCCAGGGCACCCAGACAGAATAAGGATTAATCTGATAAAGTGCTGAATGGAGAATTTGGCCATAGAGCATGTTAGTCTTGAAATGGATTCAGGAGAAATAGGATCAAAGTAAGTAAAAGATAAATCTCAAAAACTTAATGTTGTGCAAAAGCAACTAAATGCATCAAGTACATACTGTGTGATCCCATTCGTATAAAGGTTAGAAACAAGGCTGATGAGATGGGCCAGTGGGTAATGCCTGCTACTAAGATGGACGACTTGAGTTTCATTACTGGGACCCATATGATGAAAGGAGAAAACTGATTCCTGCAAGTTGTCTTCTAACCTCCATACTGGATGCTGTGGTATGCTCATGCACACAAAATAAATGTAAAAACGTGTTTTCAAAGGTTAGAAACATGCAAGACTCATCTGTGAAGTTAGAAGTCAGGCTATGGTTACCCTTCTGAGGAAAGTGGAGAGTATTATGTGATTAGGCTTCTCTGGTGCTTGTAATTATTGATCTGTTTGAGTACATTGTTATACTGTATTTATGACTACCTCTTGGGGTATACATTTGCAGCTTACGTGGTTTTCTGTATATCTATTATACATTATTATAATTAGGGAATACTTGTAATAGGGAAGCTTAATGTATATGGAGGTCCTGTTTAATTACCCTCTTAATTTGAATTGGTTATATAATGTCTAGTTAAATTGTGTAAGTTCTTTATACGTTTAGGCAATGCTTGGTCACTTTTTGTATCTGTATGATGTACATGTTTGCCGTGGCATTGAATGTAGAAGTCAAAAGACAAAGCTGTATAGTTAGTTCTCTCCTACCTTTACATGGATTCTGGGGATTGAACTCAGGTCATCAGGTTTGTGAGGCCAGCACTTCTACCTGTTGAGCGATCCTGTTGATTCTTGAGCTATTTTGATCCCTGGGAAAGGAGAAAATCAGAGAATACCTGGTAGAGCACAAACTTACTACAGATGTTCCTTGATTTATGATGGGGTACATCCTGCTTAAATTCATCCAAAATTGAAAACATCCTAAGTCAAACATGCATTAAAAACAGTAACCTACTGCACAAAGCTGCATGGTGTACTATGGAGTATCTCTTATTTATCTTATTTATCTTTATAATTGCATGGCTGACTGGGAGCAGAAGCTCAATGTGGTACTAGCATTGGGAGTGATTCTTGTGCTGAATGTTGGGGAAAGATTGAAATAGAAAATTGAAGGTACAGCTTCTACTGAATGTAAAGTATATTGCTTTTACACCATTATAAGGTTAGATTATTCTGAGCTGGGGACCATCTATAACAGTGGTTAGCCTTGCAGACTGTTTACGTGACAAACTGTGGACATGGGACTTTTACCGTATATCCCTTGTAACTATGAGCTACTCTTACACAATGAATTTTGTTTAGAAGAATAAATTCTAGATACTCTTTTAAAGACAGTTGAATTGAGAGGAGTAATGTTGACTATTGTAAACCTCTAGCGTGTGTTTAAAAGAAGAAAATAGCTATGTGTGGTGGTATTGTTCTGTACCACCCGGTGCTCAGAAGGCAGGGGCAAGAGAACTTCAAGGCCATGGTGAATTGAACATTCCAAATTCCAAGTCATCCTGAGCTGTGGAGGGAGATATTCTATCTTGCAAACAATGTGGGGAGGGTGACGGGACATGGGATGATCACAAGACTTATGGAAGAAACTGGCTGGACTCACTAAGATGAGCTAATTTAATTCTACCCCGAGAGTGAGGCAGATTTTGTTGAATGTGGTAAAAAGGAAAGCAGAGTGAATGTAGGCACTTGATTTAATGGGGAACTAAACTGTCTCTTGATTTGCCTTTTAGTTGATCCAGAGTACCAGAAGGAAGCAGAGCAGAGACATCGAGAACTGGCAGCAAAAGCTGGAGGATTTAATGACTTTGCAACTTTAGCTGTCATTTTTGAACAGTGCAAATCAAGGTATGTGAGCTGGTCTTTTCCTACTGGGAAATGTCACTCTGATCTGCAGCTCCATTACATACTTACTGTGTATGATCTTAGACATTAAGGATCAATGGGATAACTGACCTCAAAGTATTTTTAACATCAGTTAGATTGTCAGAAGGCTGTCATGTCATTTAGTAACGGTTTATTATAAATAGTAGCTTACCTCTTTCCTTAAATCCTTCCTGAAAATGATTTTTACAGAATTTTGTTTTATGTAGATACTTAATTAAATGATGATTAGATATTTGTTAATTCATATAAGTAAAAAGAAACCCATTTACAAATTACTTTTTAAAATTTAGTCAGGGGGCCTGACAATCTTTCTTTCTTTAAGAAGATTTATTTTAGGTATATGAGTGTTTAGCCTGCTTGTATGTATATGTACCACAGGCATGCCTGGTGTCCATGGAAACTAAAGAAGGTGTAGGATCCCCTGGAACTGGAGTTACTGATGGTTGTGAGCCACCATGTGGATGCTGGGAACCAAACCCAGATTAAGTGAGGAGCAACAAGTGCTCTTAACTGATGAGCCATCTCTCCAGCCCCTGATAATTTTTGTCAGATTTTCTAAAATGCTCTTTTTAGTGCTTGTCCAGATCTCTTCTTTTGCTTATAGGTTTCCTTTGGGGTGGGTCGCTGTTGTTTGGTTGTTTGGTTGCTTTTTTGAGATGGTCTCCTATAGCCTAGGCTGGCCGCAGACTTGCTGTACAGTAGATGACCTTGAACTCCTGAACTGTCTCCCTTTACCTCCCAAGTGCTGAGGTTACAGCTACCCTAACCCTGACATCGCCCATGACTGGTTTCCATTTTTTGTAAAGGAAATGAGGACTTCTTTTTGTCTTTCATTTATAGAAGGTATTTTCAAGACACCAGTATTTTTGTGTTGCAGTGGAGCTCCGGCATCATGGTGCCAAAAGCACTGGATTCACTGGCGGTGCTTATTCTCTGCATTTCGTGTGGAAGCTCAGCTTCGGGAACTGATCAGGAAACTTAAACAGGTGAGCACTGTAGTTTGGATTGTTTGGTTTGCTTGACTGGCATTTATGCCTGTCTATGTCATACTGAATTTTCATGAAGTACAATTACATTTGTGCCACCTTTTCTAGTTAGCCACCTTCTGCATGCTACCTTGTACAACCATCTCTCTGACCCAGTGAATCCCAGTAGTGGTAAGGAAGGCTATCTGAAGAAATGAAAGTATTTAAATAGTTTGTACTGAAGAATAATTGGCACATACTAAGCTTCACATGTTAGGCTGGTGAAATGACTCAGCAGGTAGGGGTGTAAGCCAACAAATCTAAAGACTCACGTCTGACCTCAGGAATTCTTGTGTTGGAAGGAAAAAAGCAACTCCCAAAAATTGTCATCTGACCTCCACACATATTTGTGCTTTGGCATGAGCATGTCCACCTGTCCACTCACCAAGCAAATGTAAAAAAAAGTTAAAATACTTAACAAAAAGTATCCAGTTTGCTGAGTTTTGACATCTACACATACCTGTTAAATCATTACTACTGTCAGGACAATACGCCTGGGCTGGGCTTGGTGGTGCATACCTTTAATTCCAGCACCCTCAAGGCAGAAGCAGTGGATGGATCTCTGTTAGTTGAGGACAGCCTAGTATATGCTTCCAGGCTAGCCTGGGCTTAATAGAACCTGTCTAAAAAGAAAAGAAAGAAGAAAGGGTAATAGTGCTGGACGGACCAGATCACATACTGTTCTTGCAGAAGAGTTCCCAATACCCACATCAGGGGATTCGTAACTGCCTGTAATTCCAGCTCCCAGGAATCTGATGCCTCTGACCTCCTCCTATACTCACTCACACATACTCACATGGACATACATATTTACATAATTTAAAATAAATATTTCTAAAATAATATATACTCCTCCCAAAGTTTCATCCTATTTTATGTGCTTTGTGTGTGTGTGTGTGTGTCTGACTGACTGTGTAGCACTGGCTGGTTTGGAACTCCATATATATCTTAGAGCTACCCCAAAGTCAGAAATCTGCTGCCTCTGCCTCCCAAGTGCTGGGATTAAAGGTAATCCTCTTCTAGGTACTCTGTCCAAAACCAGGACTTGAAAGGTTTTTTGTTTTGTTTTACAGCACCATTCTTAGCCCTGTGAGATACCAAGCAGTCTTACTTTCTGGGAGGTTATTTTCTTGGGCAGGTGCTTAATTACTTCTGCAGATCTTTGGTGTTGTTTTTGAACATCTCTCCTGAACTTAATCTTTCCTGTAAATTCCAGCTACTTTGGTCTTTTCAGACTCCTGTGTTTCCTTATGAGTTCTCTGACTTCCATTTGCATTGTTTTCGTATGCCATAGTCAGAACTTTTTCTCAAGACTGGGATAAAGCTCTTATTGGTATGTCTCTTGGGTCATTGTCCTTTGTTGTTACCTGATACATAGCATTCTGTCAATTATTTTGTATTTTCTCTGTGTCTTTTGACTATTTTGGGTGCAAGGCTGAATTTAATCCTTCTTACAACATATTACCCAGAAGTCTTTAGGAATGTGGACTTTGAAAAAAGATTAGATCGAATTGTCCTGTGAATTTTGTCACTGAATACATATTCTTTCTACAGCAAAGTGATTTCCCAAGAGAGACTTTTGAAGGCCCTAAGCATGAAGTACTACGAAGATGTCTTTGTGCAGGCTACTTCAAAAACGTTGCTCGAAGGTGAGCATTATGCTTGAGAGAGTTCATAAACGATACTGTATTCAACTGCAGTGCTAAAATATTTAAAGAGTGAAGGTTTGGTACAGATCTGTGGTGATGATAACAATTCTAAGAAATCTTTTCATAATTACCATCTGTAAACAGGGAACTACTGTGATTCAAATTGGGGTACTGGAGTCCAGGCAGGATAAGAAGAGAGTACATGTCAGGCAGATATATCAGCACCTAAAGCAAATGACAAGGGATTTTGGTAGTTTCTTGGCCTCAAGTAGAGTGCAAGAGCCAACCAAACAAGACAGAATGGTATCCCTGGGGACACTTAGATCAGGACTTAATTAAGATGGGAAGAAGTAGGCCTGGAGGTAGTTGCCCATGTCTTTAATCCCAGCACTTGGGAGGCAGAGGCAGGCAGGTCTACAGAGTGAGTTCTAGGACAGCCAGGGCTACACAAAGAAACACTGTCTCAAAAAGAAAAAAAAATGGGGAGAAGTAAGGGTATCTTTGTAAGGAAAGTAGCAACATTGGTGATGGGAAATTCATTCAGTAACTGAAAATGGATCACATAAGTAAATACCGCAAGGATAATGTTGAAAGGAGTTAGAAATGTTCAAAGTTGGCAGGCACAGTGGCTTATGCCTTTTCTCCTGGCACTATTATCTGAGAGAGCCTGGGGACAATGATACCACTATGAAAGTCAAAAGAGAATGAGCAAGTGTTCCAGTGTGAAGAATATGAAAAATAAAGGTGGTTCTGATTCTAAACTGAGTCTTTTTACTTTAAAAGATACTATTTGGACATTGGTTATACTTCAGCGGGGTCTTAGGGTTTGATGTTAGCAGTGCATCAGTGTTAATTTTCTGTTTGGTGGGTGTATCGTAACTAGGAAGGAGAATGGCAAGCATTTGGTAATAATGAGTGAGGTATTGGGTTGGCAACTTACTGTCAGTGCTTCCAGTAAAATTTTTTTGTCCTTTACTTTGTAATTTTCTATAAATTTAGTTTATTTTAGAATGAGATTCAGGTTCAGAGAGAGATTATTGTCTTAAAAAATAAAGTAGACAGCTATAAAGGAAGATACCCCACACTGACCTCTGGCCTCCCTATTTACATGCATGGGTACATGCACATACATATAAAATTACTGAAGAAATGTAAGATGGGCTAACATGCTGAAGTTACTTTAGCATCAAAGTATAATTGTAGGGCTGGTAAAATGGCTCAGTGGGTAAAGGTGCTTGCCCTGCAAACCTGATGACCTCAGTTTGAACCCCAGAACTGAAATATAGAAGGAGAATTGACTCCTAAGTTGTCCTCTGGTCCCCACATATGGCAAAGCATGCATGCACCCCACCCACCCACATTAATATATATATTTAAAGGTATGAAGTATAAACCCACCAGTTAAATCTCTTCTGTCATAACAGCTTCCTTTCTTTAGAATTGTGCTGAAAAAAGATGTTCTTACTGTATAGATATTCATTAGGAGAATATATAATTTGAGGACAGGCAAGTGTTTAAATGGCTCCTTTAAACCAGCTCTGTGACATTACTGTTTGTTACATAAAGTGATTCCTCTTCCCCAGGTAAATATCTGCTTATTTGAGTATATAAGTAAAACAGTATATCAGCTACCTTACTGCTTTGCTATTTTGGTCTTTATCCTTTGTTTTTTCTGTGTATAGATCTGTTGGTAGAACGTTTTGCACAATGGATGGACGTGGAAGTCCAGTTCATATTCATCCTTCTTCAGCAGTAAGTACTTTTTTATTTTTTATTTTTTGAGATAGGGTCTCTGTGTAGCTCAGGCTGGACTCAAGCTCCTTTTGCTTCTACCTCTTTTTTTTTTTTTTTTTTTGGTTTTTTCGAGACAGGGTTTCTCTGTGTAGCTTTGCGCCTTTCCTGGAGCTCACTTGGTAGCCCAGGCTGGCCTCGAACTCACAGAGATCCACCTGGCTCTGCCTCCCGAGTGCTGGGATTAAAGGCGTGCGCCACCAACGCCCGGCTGCTTCTACCTCTTAAATGGTGAGATTACAGGCTTACACCACCTTGCCTTGCAACAAATGCCTTTGTGGGTTTGTTTTTTGTTTTATTTTCTCTTGCAGTGCCTGGGACATTACACATACAAGGCAGGGACTTTACATCCCAGCCCTTAAAGTACCTTTTTTTTTTTTTTTTTTTTTTTTTAAAAATACATTTTGGGGAAGTATGGAGAGGTATACACATGTGAATGCCAGAGAAGAACATGCAGGAGTCAACTTTCTCCTTCTACCATGTGGGTCCTGGGGATTGAACTCTGGTCAAGTGAGCCATCTTGCCAGCCCTAATGCATCTTATGTTTAATAAAAGACATTTACAAGAGTGTAGTACTAACATACCAGTATCTTCTAGTTTTCCTTTCCAAATTTTTACATATCTATATTATGTAGAGCTTAAGGGTATTAGTTGGCATATGACTTCTGTTTTATGGGACAAAATAGGCATTCAGAGGGTTTCAGGTTATTTTCTTCTGTTATTTTGGAGACAGGGTCTCTGTAGTCCTGGCTTTCCTTATTTTCTTGCTCTAATGTAGAATAGGGCTGATCACTAGTAGTTATCCTTAAATGAAATTTTTATATTCATTTAAGCCTTATATTTATTTATAGCTCCATGAACAGGAAACCAAACTTGAATGGATTATTTTTCATGAAGTGTTAGTTACCACCAAAGTCTATGCAAGAATTGTCTGTCCAATCCGTTATGAATGGGTGAGAGACCTACTACCCAAGCTGCATGAACTTAATGCACATGATTTGAGCAGTGTGGCTAGACGGGAAATGAGAGAAGAAGCCAGAAGAAAATGGACAAATAAGGAAAATGTGAAACAGCTAAAGGGTGAGTGAATCATTTGTTCTACTGTTTTTTCCAAGAAGGAGTTTACTTTGTAGACCAGAGTGGCCTCAAAGTTGTGGTACTCCTTTTGCCTCAGCATCCTGAATGCTGGGGTTATAGGTGTTCTCTTAACTATGAAACCACCTTTCCCAGTGTTTTTTGCTTTATTTGGTTTTGTTTTGTTTGGTGGTGCTTTTCTGTGTAGTCCTGGCTGTTGAGGAACTTACTCTGTAGATCAGGCTGGCCTTGAACTCAGTTTTGCTTGCCTTTACCTCCCGAGTACGGGGATTGAAGGTGTGCACCACCACTGCCTGGCCACTTTTTTAAATTTTATTTATTTAATCAAATTTTGTAACTTATTACCTCAGAACTTCCACTTTTCCAACAGGTTTTCTGAACAGTTAGGACTACAGATGGAAGATATAAACAGTTTGGTGATGAACTAGAGTATAAAACACAATTAGCTCACATACATTAAAAGCTTTTTGATACAGCTTTTTGAGGCAGAATGATGAATCATATTATATTCAACATCCCTGGGAAATAGATGGTAGAAATGTTGCTCAGGAAGTCACAGAAGGGGTTCTTGTCAAGATAGCGCTTCACCATATAACTCTGGCTGACTAGACAATTGCCATGTAGACGTAGCTGGCCTTGAATTCAGAGATCTACCAACTGCTGACTCCCAAGTGCCGGTATCACCAAGTGCATGCACCACTATGCCTGGCTCATTGAAAGGTTTGTAAATATGGTGATCACTAGATGTTTTATTGCAGTATTATAATACTGTCCTATATGCTTGAATTAGGGTTAGTTTTTCTGACTGGTTGGCCTTCATGAATCTTTTTGTTATTGTTATCCATTACATTTATTTATTTGTGTGTTTTGTATATAAGTTTAGGCAGAGGACAACTTGTTGGAGTTAGCTTTCTCCTATCACGTGGGTCCTAGTAATCAAATTCAGGTTGGTAGGGTTGGCAGGAAGCGCCTTTCCCTGCTGGCTCATGTACTTGGTGTTACTGTAGTGGTATTCCTAGAGCCTCGTTGGTGTGAAGTATACATTGTACCACTGAGCTCAGTATCCCCATCTGTGTGCTCCTTCAGCCAGACTTTTGATTAGGCAACATTTGATTCCCTTGTTAATCTTTTTTCTTTAAAAAAAATTTGTGTATGTATGATATGTGTGTTCATGTGTGAACATGTACATGTGAGGTCAGAGGACAACCCGTTATTGGTGCTCACTTGAGACAGGGCCTTTGTTTGCTACTGTGTACTCTAGGCTAGCTGGCTGTGTTCCTAGGTATTTTCCTGTCTCCACCTCCGCTTTTGCTATACAAGTGCATTTTCCTAGTGCTTTTCTCTTAATGTTAAAAATCAGGTTTATCTTTGCACTGTTTTCAGATGGAATATCAAAAGAAGTGCTAAAGAAAATGCAAAGAAGAAATGATGACAAATCTATCTCAGATGCACGGGCTCGTTTCCTTGAGAGAAAGCAGCAGAGAATCCAGGACCACAGTGACACACTGAAGGAAACAGGCTAAGCAGTGGACATTCAGGAAGTAGGAAAGCAGCCAGGAAATGTGCTTCTGTTTTGCCAGTTATTTCAGACAGTACTGTCAAGAGGAAGTGGTCAGCAGCTGTTCCTAGCCCGTGAGCTAAAAGCAGATCAGAATTTATAAATCACATCTCATCAATACCAACAAATGACATTTTGAAAGAAAAGATTGGGTTGCATAGCCCTAAACAGTGGTACATGAAATCAGTGAAAGATGATCCAAGATGTTCCTCACTTCTGTTTTGCTGGCCTTAACTGGTACCAAACGCTGTCACTGAGATCTTTTCAGAGAACACTGAATTGTATTTAATCAGCGTGTATTCCATTTGCATTGAACTATTAAAGATTATTTTCCTTAAATCTCTTCAAGGCCTTCTTATTGCTATTAGAATAGTGTTGTATCAGGTATGTGACCATTTCCTTCAGAAGGCTAAACTTATGTAAGAGGTTTTTACTCAGCAATACTTAGGTGTCTAACCATTTAATTGCTCCAGAGCTTTATAGATATTTAAAGACTCAATTAGTAAATAAAATTGCCTATGGCAGGATTCTTTCTTAAATTAATTCTAATCCTTAAATTGATTTTTCTGGGATTATACAAATTCCTTTTTATATAAAATTATATTGTTTAAAACAGTAGCTATAGCCATTAACCAAAGGACAGATGTATATACACACACACACACACACACTTACACACACATACATATATAAATACACACACAAGTTCTTTCTAACTGTTCTACATACTTGTGTCAGCCCATGTGTGCAGGTGTGGCCGTGCTTTCAAGCAGCCCTTCCACCAGGCCTACCCTTGACTGCAGCCGCTTGGGTAGGACCGTTTAAACACCTGTTATGCTAATCCTGAGGTGGGATTTTCAAAGCAGCTAACACTTCACTAGTGTTTCAAATCGGAACCTTAAGGCTAATATTACACTCAGGCCAGACTCAGCACTTGCCTACTCTTGTTTACTGCCTTGTATTGTAGTTACGTGTGTATATGTCTGTCTTCCTCATTAGATTATACGCTCCTTGTGGGCAGGGTCTGTGTCTTTTTCACCTTTGTATCTTTCATGGCACCTAGCATAGTGCTTTGCACATAGTAGTCACCCAGTGTTTGTTAAATAAAGCTATTAGCATCACTAAAACTCAATAGACAGTATGTGCATTTATTTACTTATTTATTTATTTGTTTATTTTATTTCTGTATAGCCCTAGTTGGCCTGGCATACAGACCAGGCTGGTCTTGAACTCAACGAGTTATCCTCCTGCCTCTGCTTCTCAAGATACACACACACATTTGTGCCACTAAACCTGGCAGAGTTTTATATCTTTTGTGTAAAAATTAAGTTGAATTTATTTTATTAGGTAATTCTCTCCTCTGGTATCTAAGTTTTAAGTTCAATGGTTAAGCACTTGAAGCCTTTCTGGAAAACTGGTGATAGCCCAAATCTTGCTTTTCTTTGAAGGTAAGTAGTGATAATTTCTTTGAATATTCAGCATTGTTAATTTGATCTTTTAAATTATTTAGTCCTTTCAGTTTTTTTTTGAGGTATATATTGTAAGTGCATTTTCTTAGATATAGGAATATGGGTGGATTCTTGGAATGAAAGCTCTTTTATAAATTTTTTTAGATTTATTTTTATCTTGTATGTATGGTGTCAATTTGTCTGTACATATGTCTATGTATCGTGTATGCCTGGTACCTCTGGAGGCTAGAAGAGAGCATTGGGTCCCTTGGAACTGGAGTTACAGGTAGTTGTAAGCTGCCATGTGGGTGCTGGGAATCAAACCAGGGTCCTTTGGAAGAGCAGCCAGTGCTTTTACTTGCTGAGCCATCTCTCCAGCTCCTGAAAGCTTATTAAATTAGTAAATATTAACCGCCCCCCTCAACAGAATGAAAATAAACTACAGAGGAATTCCCAGGAGAGAGGAATTCTAAGGGAGGAATGTGACTAATCTTTTTTTTGTTGTTATTAGTTTCAAGACAGGGTTTTTCTGTGTAGGCAGTAGATGTCCTGGAACTCACTCTGTAGACCAGGTTGGCCTTGAACTCAGAGATCTGTCTGCCTCTGCCTCTTTAATCACTCTGCTGGGATTAAAGGCATGTGCCACGCCTCCCAGCTATTAATAATCTTTTAGATTTTTTTTTCCAGTTTTGAGATTCAGCCAAGGATCATATGTTATATTTAGTCTGTTCTTCCTCTTCCTCTCTCATATTTCAATCTGGAAAAAAAAAATCTGCGTCTTTAACTTTACAGAATTATTTTAAAAAACAAACAAACAAAAAAACCCCAAGGAATGCTCAATCATACCACAAAGATACATGCTCAACTATGTTCATAGCGGCACTATTTGTAATAGCCAGAACCTGGAAGCAACCTAGATGCCCGTCAACTGAAGAATGGATTAAGAAAATGTGGTACATATACACAATGGAGTACTACTCAGCAGAGAAAAACAATGACAGCATGAAATTTGCAGGCAAATGGATGGAACTAGAAAAAATCATCCTGATGAGGTAACCCAAACCCAGAAGGACAAACATGGTATGTACTCACTCATAAGTGGATTCTAGTTATAAAGCAAAGAACAATCAGACTGCAACCCACAGAATCATGGAGGCTATATATCTAGAAGGGGGGACTCTAGGATGACTGTGGCTTATAATAAGTTTTGGTTTTATTCAATTACTGAGCAAGCCTCAATGAACTATTAAGAATTTATACTGTATCAAGCTGATAATACAAAAATAAAAAAAAAACCTGAGTAGTTATTTTACAAGGTAACATTGGCTTGGATTTCTCTCCTCTTTCCTCAGACTGTGTATGTGCATGCACACCAGCCTGTGAGGTCAGGGGCTGACATCAGGCGTTAACATCTATCACTTTATATTTATATATATACATGATTGATTGATTTATTTTGTATACAGCATGTATGACTACAGGTCAGAAGAGGACACCAGATCTCATTACAGATGGTTGTGAGCCACCATGTGGTTGCTGGGAATTGAACTCAGGACCTCTGGAAGAGCAGTCATCGCTCTTAACCTCTGAGCCATCTCTCCAGCCCCTTCACCTTATATTTTTGAGGCAAGGTCTCTCACAGAACCTAGAGGGCTTACCAGCTGGTTAGAATGGCTGGCCAGCAAGCCCCAGAAATCATCCTATCTCCACCTCCCAGCGCAGGGATTGAGCTGTTCCACCCGGTATTTTACAGGTGTGCTGCGGATCTGAACTTGGGTCCTCATGCTTGCACAGCAGTCTGCCCAGCTCCACTGTTAGACGGTTTTTACTTGAAAGTTACTTAAGCTATCAGAGTCTCTCCTAGCTAACAGTACAGAGTGTTTGCCCTTATTAGTGATGTACTAATCTACTACATGGTTTTTAAGCAAAATTTCTTCAACCTACTTCTTTTACAATTCCCATGTTCTTCAGGGCTGTACAAAGAGAAGGCTCTTTGGGTAAAGGCACTTGGCCCAGTGGAGGCTGAGTTTGATTCCTTGAACCCATGTAAAGGTGGAATGAGACAGCCGATGCCAGAAAGTTGTCCTCTGACCTCCATATATGTACTGTGGCACACAAGCCCACGCAAACGCATCATGCCTACACATACAGAGTAATATATTTTCAAGTTAAAAAGTAATTTGAGCTGGGCGGCGGTGGTGCACGCCTTTAATCCCAGCACTCGAGGCAGAGCCAGGCGGATCTCTGTGAGTTCGATGCCAGCCTGATCCAGGACAGGCTCCAAAACTATACAGAGAAAACCTGTTCAAAAGACAAAAAACAAAAAAGTAATTTGAAGGGAAGATGCATTAGGGTTATTAAAATATTATATTACAAACACAAAGGTCTATGTCAGGTGGTGATTCTTGCTTGAATCAGCTTTATGAATGTAAATTGTTGTTTTGAAACATTGTCTTATGTACAGCTTAAAATGACTCTTCTGATTTCATTTCCTAAAGGCTGGGATTACAGACATGCCAGCAGATCTAGTTTTATGCAGTGTTGGGGATTGCACCCAGTGCCTCATAAACACAATCATTTGACCAACCGATATCTCTGGCTCTGGGTGACTACTATGTGCAAATATATATATATTTCACACACACACACATATATAAAGCTTGTTGGTATTATAAGGAAAAGCATTCCTTGAAGAAAGAACTTTCAGTAAATGCATAAGTTCTAGATACATCATGGATGAACACTGAAAGCTCAAGAGACACACACATGTGACACAATTTAAAAAAAAAACCTCAGGCTGGAGAGGTTAGTGGTTAAGAGCTTAGTGGTTAAGAGTACTTGCTGTTCTTGTAGAGGACCAGCCTTCAGTTCTTAGCACCCACATTAGGTAGATTACAACAAGCTGTAACTGTAGCTAGAGTTTTCCTGCCTTGCCCACAGTCAGGACAAATCTTTGTCATCCGCCAGTCCCACAGCCGCTCAGACCCAACCAAGTAAACACAGAGACTTATATTGCATACAAACTGTATGGCCGTGGCAGGCTTCTTGCTAACTGTTCTTATATCTTAAATTAACCCATTTCTATAAATCTATACCTTGCCACATGGCTGGTGGCTTACCGGCGTCTTTACATGCTGCTTGTCCTGGTGGTGGCTGCAGTGTCTCTCCCCCTTCTTCCTGTTTCCCCAATTCTCCTCTCTCCTTGTCCCGCCTATACTTCCTGTCTGGTCACTGGCCATCAGTGTTTTATTTATATAGAATGATATCCACAGCATGTAACTCCAGCTCCTGGTGATCCAATGTCCTTTCTTTGCTACCATGGGTTTGCACTCATATGCACAAAACCAAGCAGAGACACATCTCTACAAATAACTTAGGGCTGGGTGTGGTGACACCTGTCTTTAATACCAGCACTGGGGAGGCAGAGGCAGGCAGATCTATGTTTGAGGATGGCCTGCTCTACAGAGTTGTTCCAGGCCATGCAGGTTTACACAGTGAGATCCTGTCCCTGCAAAACAAACAAAAACCTTGGGGTATTTAAGAAGGGTGACTAACAGCTTTATGTGGTATATAGAATATACATGTAAGAAAGTAATGGTCTGAAAAGACTGAAATCACAGATCATGGAAACTGTTGGATTGGGAATTATGGAACAAAATTCTAACATTTGTTAGAAGAGAATGACGTTTACAGCTTTGAGAATTGTGATGAGAATATGAATTAAAAAATCCTCAATTTCCATTAAGAAGACTATTAAGAGTCTGCCTGACCTAGTTAAGGCATGAAGGTGAATAGAGGCTGAGAGTCAAGGTGGTGGTTTTAGAGGGGTTTGCTTTTTTTTTTTTTTTTTTTTTTTAAGATTTATTTATTTATTATGTATACAGCATGTATGACAGCAGGCCAGAAGAGGGCACCAGGTCTCATTACAGATGGTTGTGAGCCACCATGTGGTTGCTGGGAATTGAACTCAGGACCTCTGGAAGAGCAGTCAGTGCTCTTAACCGCTGAGCCATCTCTCCAGCCCAGGGTTTGCTTTTGAAAGGATAGGAATTTGCCAAAAATTACTATACAAAGGAAACAAAAAAAATGTTACAGTAAAAAAAGTACATGATCAGTCATTTCATTAAAAAGTGAGAATGAACTTTTTAAATGTTCTTTTGCAAGAAAAGATCTTAATGAGATTTCCAATCTGTCTTTTTTTTCTTAGCAGAGTGAGTGAGATAATACCAGGAATAAACAAACTTATGTCTTTTTTCACTTTATTTTGTGTGCTTGTGTTTGTGTATGGTCCTGTGTATGCCATGGAGTGCATATGGAGATCAGAAGGACTACTAGGGATTTGGTTCTCTCCTTCCAGGTTGTGGTTACCAGAAATGGGACTCAGGTCATGAGGCTTGGGAGCAGGCACCAGCATCCTCTAAGCCATCTCACTGGCTTAACAAATTTAAATTGCAGTCTTCAGTCTCTCAAAGATGTTCAAAATAATCCTTATTACTGTTCAATGTCCCTTTAAACTTAAAATACAAGTTAATACGAAATTTTCCTGGTGAGCTTGTTAAAGATTGCTCAAAATAATGTGTCCAGATAAAATCCACCTGTGTTCCCTAATGTAAGATTACTTGATTTTCACTGAAAACATGAAATGGGATTGGTTAATCCAAACTATACTCTAGCATTAGATTGGTGTTTTGTTTATGGGAAATACTTGCACATATTCTCTTTTTTGTGGTACTGACTGAAGTTTGAGCCTTGTGCATACTAGGTAAACACTCTACAACCACTAACAGACATCATCAGCCCCAGGAAATGTAAATGCTTGTTCTATTAAATCCAAGTGTGGTTATTGGCATGCTAACATAGTCTTCAAGTTAATTGGGTAAAATAGTCAATAAATATGATAGCTGCTGGAGAAAGTAAATGAGTTTTAAGCTAGGTTATCTAGGAATAGTAGGATTTAACTGAAACAAAAAGGATAATTGTTGTTGGTTGTTTTTACTCTTTACTCTTTGTGGTGTCTGCCACTCAGCTCCCAAATAAATCACACACAGTCTTATTCTTTCTTATAAATGCCTGGCCTTAGCTTGGCTTATTTCTAGCCAGCTTTTCTTTAGTTATCCCATCTACCTTTTGCCTCTGGGATTTTATCATTTTCTATTTCTATGTACCTTTCTTTACTTCTTTCTCTGTGGCTTGCTGTGTAGCTGGATGGCTGGCCCCTTAAGTCATCCTCCTTCCTCTTATTTCTTGATCATCTCTTTTTTTCTTCTATTTCTATTCTCTGCCTGCCAGCCCTGTCTATCCTTTTCTGTCAAGCTATTGGCCATTCAGCTCTTTTAGACCAATCAGGTGTTTTAGACAGGCAAAGTAACACAGCTTCACAGAGTTAAACAAATGCAACATAAATGCAACACATCTTTGCATCATTAAACAAATGTTCCACAGCATAAACAAATGTAACACATCTTTAATATTCTACAACACAGTTAACCAGAGTTAAACAATGGAAAAGATTTTGAAGGTAGTACTGAGAGGGGCTTTAAAAAGGGTTTTACAGTTTTCAGTCTTCAACCTGGATAAACACTCAATAGGTGAAGTAATGGTTTGAGTGCCACTTATTTTCTTGAAGTCAGGGTCTCATCTATCTCACACTCAAGTTCATTATGTAGCTGAGGGTGACCCCGAACTCCTGATCCTACCTCTCCTTCCCAAATTCTAGGATAACAAGCATGCACTACCACACTGGACTTCTGTGGTGCTGGATATGCATGTTTGCTAAGCAAGTACTCTACCAACTGAGCTACATATCCTCAGCCTGAATGCCACTCTTCTTACAGAGAGAAAACTTTTTAAGTCCATCTTGGCTGAGATTATCCTTTTGTAGTATGAAGTACATCTGTCATTGTGTGCCAGTGTACTCCTCCATTTAATTTCCTTTAAAAACTAGAATTTTAAAGCCTTCCTTAGTAATGAGTCTCATCTTACCATATCTGATCAGGTTGGTTTTTAGTGGACTTAAAAGAGAACCTTTTTATGACTCCTGGTGTTAATAGCACTGGCTCAAAAAAGAAACATTTGAAATCAGTAAGTATGAAGTAGACCTGTATGTTATTTTTCTTTTACTGTGGTAAAACATCATGACCAAAGGCAATTTAAGGAAGACAGTTTATTTTGACTTACAGTTTCAGAGGTATAAATGTCTATGTCAGGACAGAAGCATGACAAGTGGCAGGCATTGCAGCAGCAGGAGAGACCCAATCTTTTAACAGTAAGCCTGAAGCAGAATGATGGAAGAAGCAGCTATATACTCTCAGTGTCAGTCCCAAGTGATATTCTTCCAGAAAGAATGTACCTCCAAAACTCCCCGAAACACCACCAACTAGGGACCACATAATCAAATGTGTAAGCCTTTGAGTTATGTATTTCTCATTCAAAGTACTACAGCTTATATCATGAATGCCTCAAATTTTCCAATCATTCCAGTGTCACAGAATGAATGGAAGTTTTATAGTTGTATTATCCGGACAATGTTAAACTCGATTACTTGGAATATGAGCAACCAGGAAAAGCCAACCATCAGGTATATAACATTTTTAAAAGTTGTGACAGGGTAAGAAAAGGTCTTAGTCGGGCAGTGGTGGTGCATGTCTTTAATCCCAGCACTCGGGATGCAGAGGCAGGCAGATTTCTGTGAGTTCGAGGCCAGCCTGGTCTACAGAGTGAGTTCCAGGACAGGCTCAGGCTCTAAAGCTACAGAGAAACCCTGTCTGGGGGCGAGGGGAAGAGTCTGTGTATCTGTGGCTAGCCTGGAACTTGCAGTGCAGACCAGGCTAGCCTCTAAGTCACACTGCTCCTCCTGCCTCTGCCTCCCAAGTGTTGTGAATGTAGGTCAGTGGTAGAGCACTTGTCTAGTATGTGATGCCTAGCACTGCTCCATCCCCAGGTTTTCTTTCTATTGTGCTCTTGGTTTGGTACATATTGAGACAAGGTGATAATGTTAGGGGCACTATATAAAAACATCACTGTGATGAACATAAGACCTTTAAGATTCAGAATTGCTTTCCTATATCAATTTTCTGAACTTTAAAAATGTCTCTGTGTATACACTTGCAGAGGACAGAAGAGGACATTGGATCCCCAGAGCTGGAGTTAACAGGTGACTATGAGCTGTCCAGTGTAGGTGCTGGGAACTGAACTGATTCTCTTCTAAGGCTCCTAACCAACAGCCCCCACCATATCAATTTTTTAAAAAGCCTTTACAAAAGAATTCAACACATGTGTATTTGACCTTTACAGGTGCTGAAAAATACTTAAGGGCATAAACTAGGTTATAAAAGTCCTTAGAACTTCATTACTGATTTAACTAAAACTTCACTAAGTTTCAGTCCTTAACTGTTCTGCCCTGAGGTAGTGAAAGTTTACTATAAGGCATATACACTGCTACTGAGATCTATCTAACCTTTGAGTATGACAAAACTGATTGTTGAAGGAACAATTGTGGGCCGTACTTTGCTTTGACCTGGAAACAGTAATAACTCTGGGCATGAAAGACAGTTCTACATATTTAGAACTGGAAGGAGCTTGGGAGATAGTAGAAAAAATGCTTGCTATGCAAGCATGGAGTTTGATTCTCAGCTATATATATATATATATATATATATATATATATATATATATATACAGTGGAAAGTCTGCTGTTTACCCATGAATCACTAGGGTCCCAGCCTTTTCTTTTTCTTTTTTTAAGATTTATTTATTTATTATGTATACAATGTTCTGCATGCATGTGTCCTTGCAGGCCAGAAGTGGGCACCAGATCTCATTATAGATGGTTGTGAGCCACCATGTGGTTGCTGGGAATTGAACTCAGAACCTTTGGAGGAGCAGCCAGTGCTCTTGACCTCTGAGCCATCTCTCCAGCCCCCAAATGTGATAATTTTTTTTTTTTTTTTCGAGACAGGGTTTCTCTGTGTAGTTTTGGTGCCTGTCCTGGATCTCGCTCTGTAGACCAGGCTGGCCTTGAACTCACAGAAATCAGCCTGCCTCTACCTCCCAAGTGCTGGGATTAAAGATGTGCACCACCGCCACCCGGCTCCATATTTTTTTAAAAGGGAATTTTAAAAAAAATCTGGGCATGGTGGCATGTGCTTCTAATTTTAGTGCTTGGAGGTGGGCGGGGGTGGGGGTAGGACAGGGGTTGGGGTCTCCAGCTCCTGGGTCCAGGTGAGAGACAAAAATGAGGTGGATGGTTCCTAAGGAACATCTGAGGTTGACTTCTGGCCTCTATGTACACATCTTATGCATAGACACACATAAGACATTCAGGAGGAAAAGACCTGCAATGAATCATTCCCACATTTTACCCTCATTACCTCTGCATTCAACAGAACCTCTCAAGCTTTTGTGACTTGTTACTGGGTGGGAAAGGGATGTGACTGGCATTTATTGATCAGCACAGTTAAAGTGTTTCCACAATGGTCTGTGAATTTACTATATTTAAACCAGTGTTCTAAGATGACTTTTGGGGGAGAGTGGTTTTTGGACAGGGTTTTTACTCTGTAATCCAGGCTGATCTGGAACTTACTATGTAGGCTAGGCTGGCCTCAAGCTCAAGACTGATCTTCCTCTTGATTTAGCCTTCCAAGTGCTAGATTAAAGGCATAACCCACCAAACAGCCTGAAATAACTTCCTAAGAGAATGTTCCAAGTTACTTCCTTCCTTTGCAAGGATCTGTCAGAAACTATGGGAGGGGCCTGTTTAATGTGACTAGACTCAAGGCTGGTTCCCACAAAGCTGGTCTGTATTTACTTGGAGCATACTCGGTGCTATTAAGGTGAATACTCTCTCTAGATCTTACTGCCACTCTGATACATTAGAAAACCTGTCCAGACAGTTGTTCAAGAGAAGCTTGACGCTGAAGGGTATCTTATAAACTCAGGTCCATGTTATACTAAAATAGAAAGGCTACCTTGCTTTGCTAATGTTTCTGTCCACCCCTCATCCCTGTTGAGGAACTTGACCAATTCCTGAGACCCAAGGGATAGCTTTTTTTTTTTTTTGTCTTGAGGCAGGGTTTCTCTGAGTAGCCCTGGCTGTTCTGGAACTTGCTTTGTAGACCAGAATGGCCTCGAACTCATAGAGATCCACCTGCCTCTGCCTCTCAAGTGCTGGACTAAAGGTGTGTGCCACCACCACCTGGCAGGATATTCATTTTTCTTAGTGGCAAGTGCTATGGTGTTCTTTTATCTTGCATGAAAAGATGAAGGCCCAGTCTAATCCTGCTGGGATTCCTATCAGTAGCCCTAGAAGGCTGAGGTAGTTCAGAGGTGGTTTAAATGGCAAAACCAGTTATCTTACTGGTGTAATTCCAATTACATAGTCTCTTACGATTCATTAAAACCCAATTATATTTGATACAAAGCATTAGTTTTAGAGTTCGGCTTTCAAAGTAATCTTTTACTCTGTGACTTTTACACTGTAGTTAGCTCAAGCTGTTTTTAAAAGGTCAGTTTTTTAAAAAGCTTTAGTTTTGGGGTTGCCTTAAGATGAACAACTATGGCTAGGTGGTAGTGGCGGCGGCGGCGGCGGCGGCCTTTAATCCCAGCACTTGGGGGCAGAGGCAGGTGGATCTCTGAGTTTGAGGCCAGCCTGGGCTACAGGGTGGGTTCCAGGAGAAACCCTGTCTTGAAAAACCAAAAAAAGAAAAAAGATTAACTAAGAAGGAATCCTAAAACAAAAGGTGTTTTGTTTTTTTCTTTTTTTGAGACAATATTTCTATTTTAGGCTGACCTTTAACTGACATCAATCCTCCTGCCTCACCCACTCAGGTGCAGATTCCTGGCTATCAAAGTTTTGAGGCAGGGTCTCATGTTTCTCAGCCTGGCTGATACTGGAAAACAGCCTTGAATTCCTGATTCCCCTCCCTAAACCTCCCAAGTGGCAAGTGCTGGGATAACAGGCATGTATGTACCACCACACCCAGCCTAAAAGTAGTGTTTTGTCCCCCCCCCCCCATAGTTATACATATGAAGACTTTATAATTCCTAGCATAAAATATAGGTACTGGTGGATAATGTAGTTTTCTTGTGTTTTGATAAACTAGAATTTCTCAAAGTAACATACCAAGTATGTAGTCGCCCCCCCCCCCCCCCGCCCCCCCCTGCAAGGCAAGCGCTCTACCACTGAGCTAAATCTCCAACCCCCCCCCCTTTTAAGGTACTTAATATGCAAGGGGCTACTACTGATACTTCTGTAAAAATGGCTTCTTCACTAAAACATCCGAAGACAAAGCCAGGGTGATGAGTCATCCATTGCAGTAGCCTGTTCCCAGTAAAAGAATTACTTTGGATAGCAGAGTTTGTTTTAAGGCTTATTAGGTTATCTATTTTAAGGTAGGACTTAAAACCTTGCCTTTCAGGTACAGTTTAGGAAATGTGGTTTTTAAGCTGGGGACTGCCCTTTCTCTTGCCTCTGTGTGTCTGGATATTTAGATAGCACAATCTCATAATATACATCTTTATTACCACAAGTTACTGATCTTTAAAAAGACATGCCAGTTTGGGGGCTGTTTTAGTTTTGGGGGACAGGGTCTTGCTATTTGGCAGGGCTGTCTTGAACTCTCAATCCTCCTGCCTCAGAACTCCCCAGTGTGGGGATTACGGGTGTGTACCACAGTGCCCTCAGCATTACCATCTGGACCTTTTCTCTTTACTGTTTTAAATTTAAGGTGCCTTTGCTGAGAGGAATCTGCTTAGTCACTGAGTTGCTTTTAGTGCTTTTCCCCCAGTACTGTCTCATACTCAGGATGAGAGAGGCTTGGGCAGGCAAGAAGGCAGTTCTGTTAATAAGCAAAATGATCTGGGATATCACAATCTACTTTCCTTCCTAAATGATTTCTGAAAACAACTCCTTCTTGACATTTCTATGCGTGATGACACAGCAGTCTCAGGACTCAGTGCACTTTTTGGTTAGCTATTTTATACCAAGTAAGTAAAATCAATTGCTTTGGAGATTCTAAATGTCCTTAAAATTACAGAGTCTGTATGAAAATGCAAGGCACTTGTCAATAAATTAAATTGTGGTGATCTGTTCATGATGTAGCTCTTACATCCCAAATTCTGAGACTGAAAATGCAATTTGATTAAGCTACTGCTATTTCTGTAATAAAACAGTAACTCCCTTAGAATTTTAATTTAGAGTCTGCCCACTTCAAAAAAAGGACTTAAAGCCTCATATTAACACGGTCATTTAAACGTTGCAGTACAGAGCCCATTCAAGTGCTTGTCATAATAATGTGAAATTATGCAAACACAAAGCATCCTACAATATGGTGGCAAGGCTCTTCTTCACAACCATCTCCGACTGCCCTCTTATCTGCCAGTTTCTTCTCTCAGCCTAGGTATGCAAGACAGTATGGGGGGGGGAGCACTAAAAGCAAGTAAAATGACTAAGCAGATTCCTCTAAGCAAAAAACTGCTTACACAAAATTATTGCATCCCCAGTGGGTTCTTATGTTAACGAAAGGGGCATTGAAAATAATTTTCGCAAGAGTTTTCAGGGGAATTAAAATACAAAGATGAAAGGCATGGGGTTGAATTCTATAAACCTTCCTTATATTGGTGCTATTGTGAACCATTACAGCTTATACTTGATCAGGGGCTCGGAGGCGGCTATAATCGCCAATGAATGCTGCGGACACCTTAAGGCTGTGGGAAGACACTGTGCTCCGGGTTTGAAGTGCTTACACTGCCCACACTGCTACGACAGGCAAGGGCCCTCCTAACGCGTACGACTAACAGTCAATCCCTCCGCCCCAAGAGAGCGGCCCTCGATCTAAATCTCTAAGACTCTCACTCCAAGGCCAAGCTCATCCCTACACTAGGTGGGTCTAAATCCACTAAAATGTCCGCGGGCGCGCTCTCCAGGGCCAGCCCGGGACACTGCCCACATGGCCTCCTTCCCTGCCGGGCCTCGGAGAGGTGGTTTATCCGAGGAACTCGGAGAGCCGGCCGGTTCTCCCCGCGTCAGAAGGGCGTGCGTCAGGGCAGGGAGGCTTGCAGCCCAGCATGATCCCCCCCTCCTCCCCTGCCTGAGGTGTCAGCAACCACCCACTGCATGAAACCGGGCGGGCGGGGGAGGCGCGCCGCAGGCAGCCGCCCCAAGAGCGCTGCGGCGCCGCCGCCGCCGTTTTCCTGAGTCACCCCGGCGCCCACGCCGCGGCCTCCTCCTCCGGCGCTAGCTGCCCTCCCGCCCCGGCCGCCACGCCGGCAGGGGGCCCAACCGCCGCCTCATCCCCAGGAGCCGCGGCCATTCCCTAACCCTCGTCCTCCGCTCTGGCAGCCGTCAACCGACCCTTCCCTACCCGCATCACGTGCACCGGGAAGTGCGTGGGTGGGGCCTACAGCGCCTGCGGAAATGACGTCGGTCGCCCCGAGTCGCATGATGTGGCAAAATGTTAAAAAAAAAAAAAAAAAAGAGGTGGGGGGAGGGGAGGAGGGGGGGGGAGAAACCGGAGCCTGGGGAAAGTGATGAGTCGAGAAAAAGTAGTCCCTCGGTTCCCCCCGCTTTCCCCGCTGTCGCATCCGCGAAGGGCGCTGCGCGCGCTGCGTCCCCGAATTCCTACGCCCGACCGCGGCGCGGCGCTCCGTGGAAGGCTACATAAGGCGGAGGGGGTGAGCAGGCTGGGCGGAGTTCTGCCCCGGGATCCTTCCGCAGGGCTCAGCCGTTTCCGGAGTCTGCGCTGCTCCCGGTTCCGCCATTGCGGCTCTCCCGGCCCCTGGAGCCTCCGCCCCCGACCCGAGCTCTTTCGTCTGCCTGCCAGTTTCCTGCGTCCCCGGAGAGTATCCTGCTGAGCCCAGCCTCCCCCCCTTCCCCTTCTCCTCCTCTCCCTTGGAGAGCCCGGGCAGCCACTGCCCCGCAGCCCCAGTGACAGGAGGAGACCATACCCCCCGACAGCGCCATGGCCCAGATTCTGCCAATTCGTTTTCAGGAGCATCTCCAGGTGTGTGTGGGTCGGGGCTGCTGAGGGCCTTTCCCGAGGGTCGTGGGAAAGAAGCGGCTAGCGGCTCGGCCTGAAAGGAATCGAGGGGAGGGGAGTCGGGGGGGGCTCGGTATTTGGCGTAGATGGAGGAAGGGACAGTCTCTCGAAAGCCTAAAGGGTTAAGTGATATTAGACTAAGATGGAAATGACGAATTGGAGTGCAAAGGGCGGCGAGGCCAGGCCTTGCGTCTGACGGCCTCTTCATCTGCTTCCTGAATTGCAAGAACTGCGCATACTAGACTAGACCCCCTTTCCATTTTACTCAGGCCATTCATTTGGGGAGGGGGGAAGCGGGGAAGAGATTCTCGCACGTTTCTCCCGGAGCGAGAATCCTCGTTAACCCCGGGCCGATGCGGGGCTGTCACCTTCCCTTGGTCTATTCCCATTTTCACAGCGAGTCTGCACCCAGAAATTGTGTGGCGGGTGGGTTGGGGAGGAGCAACCTTTCTCATCTTCCCTCTGCAGTTCACGAATGAGAAAGGCACCTTGGGGTTGGGGTAGCTGTGGCTTGTGTCTTGCCTTCCCTGACTATAAGGAGCCGAAGGTCACTCACTCACTGCAGGAACAGAAAGAAGAGATGGAGGGGCGGCTAGGGGCGGTGTCAGCCTCAGGGTGCCTGGGGTCAAGGTCCCAAAGGAACGCGCATATGCGCATATTTTTCCTTTCTTGGTTTCTTCGTGGGGTGGTGTAGCTCTTAGCCTCACTTTGATTCTAGAAGGCAGGGAGAGTTATTTAGAGGTTATTTGTGGCCCACTGGAATCTAGCAGGTAGTTGTGGGATTAGGGCAGGTGTATGTCTCACAGGACTGTGTGGAATGCATCAGAGCCTGTTAGTAAGTGTGTAACTGCTCTGAGTCAGTACCAGACCAGTTGATCTGTAACTGGCTTCTTTTCAGTAGGTTGGGGCGACCTTCCCCCCCACTAAACCTTATCATGGAGTCAATACACCATTGTCTAGCATGGCAGCATGCCAGTGGTTGGCCTAGGCAGGTGACCATTAGAGGGCTTCGCTGAATTAAGCTTCTTCTGAACGGCTGATTTTCCTCGTTCACTTGCCCTGGCTCCTTAACATCATTATTTGGTCATATTAAGTTACTTCCTCCCAAATATCCCCATAAAGAAGCCTGCTTTCAGCTCTACCTTCTGAAGGGCTAATTTCTAAAAGGAAGGTGCCATGGTCCAATTCAGATAATCCATCTGTTTTGGCATTAAGATCACAGTTTTGAAAATGACAGTGCTGATCAAGAAGTGAATTTTTGTCCTCAATTCAAATCTGTTTGGGTTCTCTCTTTTAACAACGAATATGAAGAGTTCGTGCCTTCACACTGCCCCTGGATCCTAGTGGACAGTGTACGTGTCCACATTAAAGTGCACCAGAAATAAAAACCTTTCTGCAGACATGTTTATAAACCATACACAAGACAAGCAAAGGCAATTGCTAATCGTTCCACATGACAGTGGTTTGCCTCTTGGTAAATGTTATTTGTTGATCATTGGTGATTATAGTTTTTCATTTCTATTAAATACACTGGTCCTTGCCCAGTGAGACTGTCCCCGTGGGCTTTTTTTTTGCCTTATGTGGAGACCCATTGGACAAGCACTCATACACTGATCCAGTACGAGGCTGTATGGTTTCCAACACTATATATTTTCGATATTCCTCACATGGGACAGAATTGTACACTAGCTAGCTAAGAGTGATTGGATATACAGAAAAGGAACACTTACGGTCACAAAGTTCAGTTGTTTTTTGTTTTGTTTTGTGTTTGTTTTTTGGAGGGGGGTGGGGAGAGACAAGAATTGTTGAATGGTCCTACAGATTGGAATCCAAACTTATCCCAAATTAAAATAAATTTAATGCAGGTGTGGCACGTGAGTAGCAATTTCTGCAAATAATTGAAACTGTTTCCTTCTCAAATGTGAAGATTTTGGATATATACAAAATTGCTTTACAAGTATTCTTGAAGATGTCTGCCGTTTATTTTTTATAGGGCCATGTTACACTTGAAGCTTATGCTGGGCTGGTAGGATTCCATTCCAGTAGATAGTGATCAGTTGCACAAAAAGCCCCAATCACCTCTTCTAGACAGTGTATCTCCTGACCTCCTCTACTCTCTCTGAGCACATTATTGGAAGGACTATTTCAGTTGTCATCTGAGGTCTTTGATCTCCAAGCCTCTATACCATTGTGCTTAGTAGAAAACAATTTTCTAAAACTGGAAATAAGGAACTAGAGAGTGTAGAGTTAACTTGTGAAACTTAACAGCAAACTCTAAGTTTATTTTAAACTTTTTTGTAAGAATGTTGCAAATAAAAATTGCTGTTTTCATGAATATCTGTCATCAAGGCTTGGAATATCAGTTGCATCACATAAATGTTAATGTTTTATGTTATGAAGGAGTTTTTGTCAGAGTTGCAGATTCTGAAGAAATTCTAGGCTGCAGAACTCAGTAAGTTCGGTGCCAGCCAGCAAAACCCTGTCTCAATAAACAAAACACCACTGCCTGAAATTCTCAATTCTTGGCATATTAAGCATCTTTTCAATTGGCACATTCTGTTGAACACTCTGGTACTTTTAGTTTTCATTTACAAATCTCCCCACCCTGTTCTTCCTTTGATCCATAAATGCAGGCATGCAGTATGTTGCTGAGTTGAATAGTTGATTCCTGCTAAGGTTTTGGTTTTCCTGGGAGGTAATACATGCTTAGGAAGACTAGAAGAGCACCTCACCTGGAGTTACACTTTAGTCTAACAGGGAAAGAGTTTCTAAACTGAAGACAGGGTTTTTTTTGTTTGTTTTTTGTTTTCAGAATTTTTTTAAATGTTAATTTACTCAGCTTTAAGGAGTCAGTTAATTTTACTGAAAATGCTTGTGCTCTGATTGGGGAATACTTGAGGGAATGTAAAACTATAGTTTTCATTTTAATGCAGTGAAATCTGTAGTCTTTAGGAACTTGGTAGTTTGCTGTTGGAGCAAATCTTTCTGATCATAACTGGGATGTGTATCTTCAGGGACCCGGTGATGATGAATGAGGTAGAGAATGCAGAGAAGAGCAGATTCCGACTGTCTTCACTCGATCCTTGGTCCTCTCATTAACAATGAAGAAAATGAGACTGAAGTAGTGCTCAGGGACCATAGTCAGAATGGGATCTCCATCTAGGAGTTCTAAAACAGTATTTTGAAGAATGGAATAATTCTTGCCCTCCTTTCTTCTCTTCCTCCCTTCTTCTTTTGAAGCAGGGTCTTACTGTGTAGCCCTGTCTAGTCTGGAACTCACTGTGTAGACCAGGCTGGCCTTGAACTCTGGGAGAACTGCTTGCCTCTGGCTCCAGAGTGCTGGTATTAACCACCACACCTGGCCATAAATCATCTGTTTTTGAGACAGTATCTTGCTAATGTTGCTCAGGATATTTTCAGACTCAAAAATCCTCTTGCTTCTCAGCCTCCTCAGTGCTGGGACTCTAGGCCTGCTACCATGCACTGCAGCCTTTGAGAGATGCCACATGGTCTGAGATGCCTCCATGCTTGAGAGTGAGGACTACTCTCTCGGCAGAAGATGACAACACAATCATCTGTAACTCCAGTTCCAGGGGCTCTTCTGACCTCTGAGGACACCAGGCACAGGTGGTGCACATATGTATATGGAGGCAAAATGCTCATGTGCATAAAATAAATCAGTCTAATTTTTAAAGAGAGAGGAAGAAGCTACATAGACTTCCTACTGCTTTTGTTGGACTTTGTCCTTACCTGTTTAAAGTATGATTAGTGGTGTGATACGGTGAACAAAGGAGGGCTTGGGGGTGGGGGGTGGAACAGATGCTGACGGACAGAAAAATGGGAGCCACTGATTTTGCTAAAAATAGAGGTGGAATTCATGTTTGATTTAATTCATTACACTGGAAATACTATTTATTATGTAATCAGTGTAAGATTTACAATCAAGATATTTTATAATTTTTGAACATTTTGGTTTACTTTAAAATTTTATTCATAATGTCTGGGTGGTGGTGGCACACACCTTTAATCCTCACACTCGGGAAGCAGAGGCAGGTGGATCTCTGTGAGTTCGAGGCCAGCCTGGTCTACAGAGTGAGATCCAGGACAGACACCAAAACTACACAGAGAAACCCTGTCTGAAAAAAAA